>NC_064626.1:859409887-860052803 GCF_023864275.1 Schistocerca cancellata | reverse complement strand
AGGGATCCACCACAATTTAAAATCCCCTATTTAACTTCTTTTTGCTGCATAAACTTTAAAGAGACCAAGGTGGCTGGATTCAGTGTTACATGACAAATACTGATCTGCAAAATGCAGTCCATCACACATTCACAACTTGCTTTTTGTGATGCTAAAGTCACAGTCAGATGGTAGTTACCAAGACCCCTAATGGGGAATTAATGGTGGTTGTCAGATCTGCCACTGTTTGTTATGATCAATAACATTCTTGTAATTATATCATTGCAGTTTTGGGCCCCACATGCATTGGCAAACAAGCAATGCTCTCTTATGAGTTTGTGACATTCGCCTTCTTTATTTCTTCGTTGATAGTCCTCGGTGTCGACATACTGCATTGTTATACTGGCTGAAAAAAAAGGAGGTGGGGGAGGGGGCGGGGTGGAAGTTGAACATTGACTACTATGTAGCCAACAGTTGCACAATTGTGTTTCAAAGTTCTTTACTTTCACTGTTCACAACCACCCAATGTTACATAATTATATGCACACTAGACTATTGGTAAATGTCGATAAGCCTCATTAAGAGGTTGCAGGCAAACATCAGCATTCTGCTGCAATAGTTTGCTAACCACACAGTTCACAGTTCTTGCAGAATAATAATGTACATGTGACACTATTTCGCAAATAAATTGAACAGATGTTGTCATTACTTGATCTAACACACGGCCTATTTGTGTTACACTTATTTCACTGTTAAGTTGATGCATTGTTGTAAGTTTAACTAGTACACAATTCCCCTCTGAAAATAGGCCATGGATTGTCTGTCTCAGGACCAAAAATTGGTCCTTTATATATCCTCACAATAATAGGCACTGAAACTATACATTGTTCAATGTTTAAGTTACAGAAATTACAATTAAAACACAACTCATTCAATTAAATGAACACATCAATAAATTCCTTCTTTTTAATAGTACATTCTACCACAAGGGTTAGGCCGCATTTTTCATTTAAATAATGAAATTAATAGATTTATATTAAAAACAAAGATTCCATGACTTACCAAATGGGAAAGTGCTGGTAGATAGGCACAATAAAAAAACACAGAAACACACACACAAAATTTCGAGCTTTTGCAACCCCCAGTTGCTTCATCAGGAAAGAGGGAAGGAGAGGGAAAGATGAAAGGATGTGGGTTTTAAGGGAGAGGGTAAGGAGTCATTCCAATCCCGGGAGCGGAAAGACTTACCTTAGGGGGAAAAAAGGACAGGTATACCCTTGCACACACACACATATCCATCCACACGTATACATACACAAGCAGACATATTTAAAGGCAAAGAGTTTGGGCAGAGATGTCAGTCGAGGTGGAAGTGCAGAGGCAAAGATGTTGTTGAATGACAGGTGAGGTATGAGTGGCGGCAACTTGAAATTAGTGGAGATTGAGGCCTGGTGGATAACGGGAAGAGAGGATATATTGAAGGGCAAGTTCCCATCTCCGGAGTTCGGATAGGTTAGTGTTAGTGGAAAGTATCCAGATAACCCGGACTGTTTAAAACTGTGCCAAGATGTGCTGGCCATGCACCAAGCCATGTTTAGCCACAGGGTGATCCTCATTACCAACAAACACTGTCTGCCTGTGTCCATTCATGCGAATGGACAGTTTGTTGCTGGTCATTCCCACATAGAAAGCGTCACAGTGTAGGCAGGTCAGTTGGTAAATCACGTAGGTGCTTTCACACGTGGCTCTGCCTTTGATCGTGTACACCTTCCAGGTTACAGGACTGGAGTAGGTGGTGGTGGGAGGGTGCATGGGACAGGTTTTACACTGGGGGTGGTTACAAGGGTAGGAGCCAGTTGCTAACTGTACCTCCATTATGACAGCTGCCACCCATTCCATATCAAACGGTCCCTTCCCTACAGCCTAGGCCTTCCTGGCAAACGAATCTGCTCCAGTCCTGAATCCCTGAACCATTACACCAACAACCTGAAAACAGCTTTCGCATCCCGCAACTACACTCCCGACCTGGTACAGAAGCAAATAACCAGAGGCACTTCCTCATCCCCTCAAACCCAGAACCTCTCACAGAAGAGCCCCAAAAGTGCCCCACTTGTGACAGGATACTTCCCGGGACTGGATCAGACTCTGAATGTGGCTCTCCAGCAGGGATACGACTTCCTCAAATCCTGCCCCGAAATGAGATCCATCCTTCATGAAATCCTCCCCACTCCACCAAGAGTGTCTTTCCACCGTCCACCTAACCTTCGTAACCTCTTGGTTCATCCCTATGAAATCCCCAAACCACCTTCCCTACCCTCTGGCTCCTACCCTTGTAACCGCCCCCGGTGTAAAACCTGTCCCATGCACCCTCCCACCACCACCTACTCCAGTCCTGTAACCCGGAAGGTGTACACGATCAAAGGCAGAGCCACGTGTGAAAGCACCCACGTGATTTACCAACTGACCTGCCTACACTGTGACGCTTTCTATGTGGGAATGACCAGCAACAAACTGTCCATTCGCATGAATGGACACAGGCAGACAGTGTTTGTTGGTAATGAGGATCACCCTGTGGCTAAACATGCCTTGGTGCACAGCTAGCACATCTTGGCACAGTGTTACACCGTCTGGGTTATCTGGATACTTCCCACTAACACCACCCTATCCGAACTCCGGAGGTGGGAACTTGCCCTTCAATATATCCTCTCTTCCCGTTATCCACCAGGCCTCAATCTCCGCTAATTTCAAGTTGCCACCACTCATACCTCACCTGTCATTCAACAACATCCTTGCCTCTGCACTTCCACCTCGACTGACATCTCTGCCCAAACTCTTTGCCTTTAAATATGTCTGCTTGTGTATGTATATGTGTGGATGGATATGTGTGTGTGTGCGAGTGTATATCTGTCCTTTTTTCCCCCTAAGGTAAGTCTTTCCACTCCCGGGATTGGAATGACTCCTTACCCTCTCCCTTAAAACCCACATCCTTTCATCTTTCCCTCTCCTTCCCTCTTTCCTGACGAAGCAACCGGGGGTTGCGAAAGCTCGAAATTTTGTGTGTGTGTTTCTGTGTTTTTTTATTGTGCCTATCTACCAGTGCTTTCCAGTTTGGTAAGTCATGGAATCTTTGTTTTTAATATATTTTCCCATGTGGAGTGTTTCTTTCTATTTTATTTATATCATTAATTAATAGATTTAGTTATACGAACAATACTTTTGACAAACCTGGTAATTATTTTGGAATTAATTAAGGGCTGGCTTTGCTAATATGTTTTCAAAAAGAGCCAAATAAATACTTTAAGAATCCTAGTAGTTCTTTGAAATGTTTATAATTAGTACAGAATATATACTTGTTTGTAAGTGAACAATACAATCTAAGCCATGAAACAATTACTGATTTGACCCTGTAACAAAAGTATTAGCTAGGAATGGTCAAAATAAATTAGGAAATTGATAACATACACAAAACTAAGCACAAAATTAGATCTGTTGCTGTATTCCTTAAGACTGAGGGCCAAACTTTTTCTTTATTGAAATGCAAATTATACTCATACATGTTAATGGTAATTAGGCAAAAATGAAAATAAAATGAATTTAAGGAGGCAGATGCCTAAACAAGACAGAGGAAGTAAAGAGATTCTAGCTTGCTTCATCGCAAGTTCTCAAGATAATGGTATAGAATGGTGTGACTTCATTAGGAACTTTCTTACCTTGGCCCTCATGAACAATAAAACATACCTTAATCTATTTTATGAGGTGTATCTCAAAATTAAAAACCCCAACTGCCCAAGATAAAAATTTCTTACACTATCAGGCAGGAAGTGGCATGTTTTGCATATAATCAAATGACAGACCCAAACAGTCATTCTGTCTTTTCAGATTTGAGCTACTTTTTCCACTGTAGTGTAAAACTTACAAACTCGTCTTTTATGTGTAAACATTCCTTGAGATACCTCAGTGAAATGTATAATAGTATAGTATATTAAAAAGTATTCTGCCTTACCTTTCTTTTATTGGTCTGTTTTTTCATCATTCTTTGGAACTTCAAAATCTGAGCTGCTCATCTCAACACTGCTGTGGAATAGTTACTCAAAGCTTACAGCAAAAATCACCAACTGGTTCAGCATGATACCAGACCTGCCACATGTATTTTGCAAACATGGCAATTCCTGTAGGTGTCCCCTGTTGGAATAAAATGCAGATTTCAATCTCATCTCTCGAAGTGCCAAGGTAATGATGATGTCCCATTTTCATTGCTATCAATCCACCTATGTCTCAATAAAACAAAAGCAACAAAATTAGCATTTTAAATCTTTGAGGGGTTATCACCTTTTTGTAATAAATAGATTCAACTGGTATCATCCAATTTATACAAGTTTGTGGGTGCAGCAATTTATAAAGCAATATTTGTAGGTAAGACTTCATTCATTGAAAGGATACTGGGAAAAAGCAAGGAATCGATGATAGAGATTGCTTAGTAAAGATTTGTGTGATTCATCCTAGAATACTGCTCAAGTTTGTTGGACACATAGCTTATAGTACTAGCAGGAGATACTGAACATATAGAAAGAGGGGCAGTGTGAATGGTCACAAGTTGTTTGACGCAAGAGAGAGTGTCACTGAGATGCTGATAAACATTAATTAGCAGACACTTGAATTAGACACTGTGAAGGTTCTGACCTTTCTTGCTGCAAATGCTGCTTGCAAGCAACCTGATCCTACTGCTTAACCCCAGTAAGATTCCTGAAATGTACTGTCCTACATATTCTTCGGGTTCACTTTGTTGTCTAGGAGCAGACTATACAGCCACTGCTCTAGACACCTACCACAGTGAGTTTTACTGTCCTGATGCTCTACTGAAAACTAGTTTATATACGTACAAGATAAATAGTAGAGATCTAAACTATAGACATCTGCAAACTACAGACATTTGCAAACTACAGACATTTGCAAACTACAGACATTTGAAAACTACGGGCATTTGCAAACTACAGACATTTGCAAACTACTGAAATTTGCAAACTACTGACATTTGCAAACTACTAACATTTGCAAACTACTGACATTTGCAAACTACAGGCATTTGCAAATTACAGACATTTGCAAACTACAGACATTTGCAAACTACTGAAATTTGCAAACTACTGACATTTGCAAACTACAGACATTTGCAAACTACAGACATTTGCAAACTACAGACATTTGCAAACTACAGACATCTGCAAAAAGGGTGTGGGGCAGCAAGAGGGGAACCTTGTCCCTCCTGGAATCTGGATACAGGTTTTTTATTTATTTCAGAATTCTCATGAATTTCTAGCAATGGTTGTCTGCAATTCCACTATACTACATATTCAACATCACTGACTGTGATGGGATGTACTGTTACTTGAGCAACCTCTATTTTTATATTTAAGGTCTTTTTGGTTCTCACACTATTTATGGGAAATTAAGCTGATTCCCTGGTGCAGTGACAGTTTCTTCCCTATTCTGTAGTCAAGATAAGTGTGAACCATTACAGAATAGTGCCAAGATAATGGCTCCAATCATATCTCTTTCACATTATAGTACAGTCCTTATCAAGCTGTAGAAAGGGACCGGTTCAACTCCCTGACACACTGATTACTAGCATAGTACAAACCTAGAACAGTTTACATGCCCATCAATTGTCGTCAACTCCCTCAAGGAATGTCCCCTAATCTTACTACGCAGTGGAAAACAACAGTAGCTTACCATTACCATTTGTATGTGAACAAAGAAGACCTCTGAAAACCTGCTAATTCCACAGTCTGTTTTATGGCCATGTAGATGTGTTCATCTATACTTAATCTATAGGCCAAATATATCAGTTGAAAAACAGAAAATGCTATTTTTATGGTAGAAGAGTGGAAAAAAGTGTGAAGCAAGTCACTGGGGTGTAACATGGTGCCACATCCAGTTGCAGAGCTAGAACTCCTACAGTCTAATTGGCTGTGATGCACAATTATGTGGCAAACTTTGAGACAAGGCTTGCCTTGGTTCAGTCTTGAGCTGTTAAAACTTTATCATTCTGTCCTTAATGGTTGTTTCTACTGTTTTAGGCAGAACGGTTGTAATTGATATGGGTCTGTAGTGTCTACTTGATTGTATATATGACTTTACATACTTGTAGCCTTTATTAATTCACTGACTATATTTCAGGACAAATCAATGAAATTAAGAAAGCTAGCATTGCCAGGCTTATGTGTGACCATACAGGTGTTCAAAAGATTCAAAAACGAGCATTTTTGCAGATATCTAAGAGGTATGTACAAACAGATTACATACTACTACAGATTACTTTTCTCTCTGACAGTTTATAGTTTATGCTATTTATGTACTATGTACAGAAACTGAAAGACTGAAATGTTGCTTCTACAGTGCTGAAAAGAACTGTCGATATCCACATACCCTGAAATTTGCATTTTTTGCACAAATGGTTATGAGTACACCAAAATAAAATTAGTGTCTACTCATACATCCTTCTTGAATCAGTATGGTAAGCAACTGAGAGATCAGTGATTTGGTTAGTTGTTGAACATATTTCCATTGTCATGTTTTTGTGGGTTTCTGTTTTGTGATGGCTGAACTTAAAGAACATTTTGGGTGTAGAAAGTATTGTTTTCAGCTTGCTTGAGGAAACTGGTGCCTAAATGTAGCAAATGTTGATGCAAGCTTAGAGACAATGACTTAGGTCACATATAGATTTGCAACTGGCATAAGTGTTTCAAAAATATGCAAATTTTGACTGATGGTGACAACCCTGGCATCACATCAGAAAATGTTTACAAAATGAGGGTTTTGAGAGTAAGTTATTGTACATGTGAACTTATTCACTGAGAAGAATTAACTTGCCATGAAGTTTGTGCCATGACTGCTTCAAAATGCCCAGTATCACCATGACATGGATGTCTTCAGGGATCTGAAACAGTTGTGTTACTACAACCCAAACTTTCTTTCAAAGGTTGTGCCACAATTACAATTCTAAAATTAAGCAGTAATCATTGCAGTAGAAGAGTTGGTCTGAGAAGTCAAAGGTAGCATTAAGCCCATGTTGGTACCTATGTGACATTGTTAATAAAGAGTTCATGATTCACGATCAGATGTTCAATAACATTGAGGTGAGTCTGTGCTTTCACATTTTTAGATATGTCTCCAGCAACTCACAAGGATTCTACAGTTGATTATTGGTAAAGTCAATACTCACATTTGTTTACAAATTCTTTTATAGAAATCTGTGGACACTACATTCACAGAAGAGCATGTGTCTAGTATCACTGTAATGGGTGTGAACTGTAACAAATTAAGTTTCCAACCAACGTTATTGCATATGTTTGGATGGGAGACATGTTAGATAAGTGCAGGGGACAGAGAAGCATTGGTATATACTGTTCTTTAAGGAAGCCATGTATATTCCTTGCCAAATGCAATCAGGCATTTTCCTTTGAAAAGTGACACATGGAGTTGTCTGATAGTGAGCCAGTATCTTGAGCTAAAAACTTCTTTGATATTGACGGTGGTGTTCAGTTTTCCTTTATTAAATGTGAATCAAGATAATGTGCTGTGCTTAATGACAACAATCCCATCATTTCAGGTATTTGTCCACAGTAATGCAGAATTCCAGAGTATGTCCATAATGATGGCATTACTGTGGACAATCTCTATAGTCAAACAATCTTTATTTACATAATACTCCTTTCCTGGACACTGAGTAATTGTCAAACCACTGTTCAAAAAAGGTGATAAAGCAAAGAGTTTCCCAACTATTGGCCAGTTTCATTGCTAACAATTCCTTCTAAAATCCTAGAGAAACTTATGGTCAAGAGAATTGTGGACCGTGTTAATAAACATAACATCATTAATAAAAGTCAGTTTGGATTCCAAAAGGGTATTCCAACTGATCACACAGTTTCTCATTTGTCAACCAACTTCTCGTATCCATACACAATAAAGTGTCACCAGCTAAATCATTTGATTTAGATCACAAAATTCAGCTTATGAAGGCTGAGCAGTGTGGCTTATATGGTAAAGTAGGGATGTGGCTTGAGTCATATCTAGATGACAGAAAGCAGAAGTCAGTAGGCTTGGTGCTTGGTCTCTTACTTTTCCAATCTTTACCAATGATTTGCCATGGTGCATGAAACAAAAGCACACTTCTCCCTATTTACAGCAGACACAACCATTATGACTGACAAAGTGCCAACCTGCAGTCTAGAGAACTCTGACAACTATATTCAAAGAAGTTATAGACTGGTTCACTTCAAATTGTCTGTCCCTCAATGTTAACAAGACAATTCATTCAGTTTCAAACAGCAAACAAAAAATGGAAAGTATTGAAATAACATGTGGTGACAAAGAAATATTGAGGGTTGAGTCTTCCAGATTCCTGGGATTACTTATTAACAATAATCTAAACTGGTCAGTTCGCATAATTGACCTATGTAAAAGACTGACTTTGGCAACATTTGTCTTTCTCTCAGTTTCATCTGCAGCTTGGGAAAAATAGAAACTGCATATGTCATATATGTACATTCACTTATGACATATGGTATCATGTTCTGGGGAAACCAGTCATGAGCAAATAAAGTTTTTATAAAGTCTTTATTGCACAGAAGAGAGTCATTAGAATTATGGGTAGATTAGACCCTAGATGGTCTTGTAGAAATTGATTCAAACAGCTGGGGATCCTCACTATGTCATTCCAGTACATTTTTTCACTAATGTGTTGCATGAATAACAATCATACAATTTACAGAACAAACAATGAATACCATGATCATCATAAGTAAACATGATCTTCACAAAGATATAAAAATATCTCACTGTGGTGTAGAAAGGAGTACATTATTCACACTCAAAAGTATGCAATTAACTTCCAGTTCACATTTAATCAATCTTTGGGGATAAGACTAAATTTTTTAAAAAAGCTACAACTTTATCTTTTGAATAGTTCTTTCTGTTCTTTACAGGAATTTTTTGACAATGTGTAATAATTAGTGAACTGTGTTTAATTTTAAGCATTCCTATAAGAAATGACTGTGTAGGACTGGTATACCAATTATTAACAGAAGGCTTTTTATATGAATTAGAAAGTAAGCCTTATAATTTGTTTCTGGAACCGTTGTGGCTACTGTAATCTGTGTTGCTATTTGAACACTTGAACCTCATGTATCTTTTTCATATGATTTAGATGGTAAGCCACATGGTCATTTACATATGATTATTACTGTATGAATCTGACATGTTCTACATCCTAGGGATACATTCACATCAAGGAACCATGAAACTCAAAAATAAATAAATAAATGCTGACACCACAACCTGAAATGTTGACTAGAACTTGATTTTTTTTTCACTTTATTGTACAGCTCTCCACCAGCTCATGTGATGTAAAAATTACCTTACTTGTCATAGGAAAGAAATGAAAAATTAATGAAGATGGCTAAACAACTGTGACCAGTATAGTACTAGACTCTTCGGCCATAATAAAATTGTGATTTACTAAGTAGTTGTCATTTATGCTACATTTCATGAAATATTTCCCAAGAGAGTTAGAGATCTTTGATCATTCAGTTGAAGCACTTATGTCAGCACTGAATAAGGATGCTATGAATATAATTTTCTGCTATGTAACTGAGCCTTACAGCCAATCATTCAGTAATATGAAAGATGAGCAATTGTATGGATCAGAAGAAATTTTTGAGGTACTCTGTATCTTTACTAAACCATTGTGGAACTAGAAATGAAGGGGGCCTTGCAGAATGATTGCTTTGTTAGGAACTGATGTCTGTGCCACTGGATGCAATTGGTTAATGTAAGATGCGCTCATGATTATGTACCCTTGCCTATCCTTGGATAGTTAGTAATAAAAAAAACATAAAACTGCCACCTACTTTTATGTAGACATTTCCATGCTCACTGGTATAAAGTAATAATGAAATACACGAGACAACTATACATTGGAGGAAAGGTGAATACAGGAAAATTTGGCACCTCTAGATGAAACTGGAATCTAATTATGTAACAAGACAAAGCAATGAAGACTTCATTTTCAGAGCCCAATTGTGATACATAATAGACCACTAATGTTACATACATTTGAACTGTTTAATAATGTGATGGTACATACAGAAAACCAACTGCCAAAAATATAGACAGGGAAGCCCAATACAGATTCCAGAAATGCAACATTTCAGTAAAGAATGTCACTGATACCCAAAGTACACTTGCTTCCTAACACTAAACAAAATCCCATATTCAGACATTTACTTTATGATGCGTGAGCAAGTTTTTGGTCACAAACTGCATTTGTACTTAAGTGAGGAAATATTTGTCTTTAGTGTCTAATTTATGTTATGAATATTACTTTCAATTCCTGTGTCTACAGTTTGGTGGGCACATATGTTGAGGTGCATTTGTATCATATACCTACCAATACTTATGGAAGATGAAGCTCTATTTAATTGTTGTGGAAAATGCATAAAAGAGGCAGCACCATTCAAGACACCAGTGCTCTCAACTCTAGGACTTCACTGACAAACCAGTATATGTCATATACATGGTACAGAAGATAATTAATTTGTTACTGAAACATGAACAGTAATGAAGAAATTATGGTATTTTACAGCAAAGAGTGAAATTGTGTCCCACGTTAAAATGAATAATGGTTGGAGTTAGCCATGTGTCAACTACAATATCTACATTTACATCTACGCGATTACTCTGCTATTCACAATTAAGTGCTTGGCAGAGGGTTCAATGAACCACCACTATACAGATAGCAGTGTATAATATTATGAGCTGAGAATGGGGATGGAAATTGGGTGCAGTGTACTAGAAAGAACCATCCTGCCATTCAGTTGAAATGCAATTCTGAAAAACCTGTATTTAAAATGTCGAACAGAACACGAATACTGAATAATAATCTAGCATCTGAAGCACAAAGCCACTGTATTCAGTTGTTCTGCATTCATAAACATATAAAACAATTTCTCAGCAGTCTGGGGAGCAAATCATGTTTAATGTCAAAGTATAAATGTGCTCTAAGGAAAGTCATCAACTCCAAATCAAATTCAGCAGCTGGACTGGTGTACATGAATAACAAGTTAGTAGCACCCTTTGTTCATGTCTGTGTGTAGCAAAGTATTACAAAATGTTAAAGTTTTTAGTGAAACCACTGTCTCTGGCCACTGAGGCCTTGGCAGTCATGTCTGTGTGAGTTGTGCTTCTGTCAATGTGTGTGTGTGTGTGTGTGTGTGTGTGTGTGTGTGTGTGTGTGTGTGTGTGTGTGTGTGTGGTGTTTTGTGAAGAAGGATTTTTGGCCAAAGGCTCAGTTGTTTAGCAGTCTTTTTGTTGTGCCTGTCTGCAACTCAACATTGTAAATATCAATTTGTTAAAGTGCATCAGCAGGCTGGTGTTATCTGTCCCCAATTGAATTTATTATCAAGTTGTAATCCCAAGAATTTTATTCTGTGAAACTTTTCCGTATGACTGTCATTATATTTTAGACCTATATGGGGAGGCAATCTATTATGAGTCCTGGACTGAATATAATGTATCTTTTCAAAGTTTAATGACAAGCAATGACAAAAGCCATTAATTAATGTCCAAAAATTTCAATAACCAATCTTTCTAAAACTGTACTTGATCTGTTATTTGTTGCATTGTTTTTTATCATCTGCAAACCAAACAAACATTGCATACAATAATGTTATTGATGAAAGATCATTAGTATACACAAGAAAAAGTACGAGCCATATGATGGAAACTTGTGGCACACCACATATGATTAGTCCCCAGTTGGATGATGAATGATAGCTTAATGAAAGATTGTCAATCTGTTTAGTAGCTGCATATTTTGTCCCTCCTTGTGTCAAAGTTAGATACAATAGAAGCTAACACAGATCAGTTTTCCCTTATGGTGTTTCACTGGTCAGTATTTCTGTTACTCTCAAACTCAGATGGATTGGTGAGAATTAAATGTAGTGCGCATCTGTGGTTAATATTCCCAGCTGCTTAAAAACATGCCCTCATTGAATTATTTTTGTCTCAGTGAGGAGTTACCCCACAATATTTTCCTGCAGACATTATTGTATGAAAATATGGAAAATAATGTCCGACTTTTATATCCCCAAAGTTGACAATCATATTGGTGTTCTGAAATGTTTGTATGATGCTTTTCATATTCTGTCAGTTCCTACAAACAAGAGAATTTGCCTTACAAACAACAATGTAGGAAAGACAGATACTTACCATAAAGAAGTGACATCAAGTTGCAGACAGGCACAGCCTTCCTCAATAAAGACACGCACACACACATACACAAAACACACACACACACACACACACACACACACACACACACACACACACCAGTCAAGTCCAGCATTTGGGTCTGGAATGCAACATCACGAGGGATGCAAACAGCAATCAGAAGGGTGAGGGTGAGGGTGAGCACAGGGTCTAGGTTGCCAACAGGTGGAGCATCAGGAGGTTCTGGGGCAGGGAGGTGGAAAAAAAAAGAACAAAGAAGGAGGGAGTGAGGAAAGATGGGTGGATGCATTGGCAGAGGGCTGCAAATAAACAGGGTGGGAGACGAGCATGGGCAGGAGATGACAGGACAGAGGGGTTGGAACTGTTCGTTGGAGGGTGCGGGAATAGTATGTTACTGTAGGTTAAGGCCGGGATAATTACTGGTGCGGAGAATGTGTTGTAAGGATAACTCCCGTCTGTGCAGTTCTGAAATCCTGGTGTTGGAGGGAAGGATCCAGATGGCTCAGGGAATGAAGCAACCACTGAAATCAAATGTGCTGTATTCAGCTGCATGTTGTGCCACAGAGTATTCTACTTTGCTCTTGGTCTCAGTTTAGTGGTGGCCGTTCATCCTGGTGGACAGCTGGTTCATAGTCATACTAATATAAAAAGCTGTGCAATGATTGCAGCAGAGCTGGTGAATGATGTGGCTGCTTCCACAAGTGGCCCAGTCCCTGATGGCAAAGGATAAACTTGTGACAGGACTGGAATAGAAAGTGCTGGGGGGGGGGGGGGGGGGGGGTGCATTGGGCAGGTTTCACACCTGGGACTTCCACAGGGATATTATCCTTGTGGTAAGGGGTTAAGATTGGGAGTGGCATAGGGATGGACTAAGATGTTGTGGAGATTGAGTGGGTGATGGAACACAACTTTAGGAGGAGTGGGAAGTATCTCGGGTAGGATGTACCTCATTTCAGGCATGATGATAGATAATCAAAGCCCTGGCAAAGGATGTTGTTCAGTTGTTCCAGTCTGGGGTGGTACTGGGTGACAAAAGAGGCTCTCCTTTGTAGCTGGTTTTTGGGGGTTGTTGGAGAATTCGGGTTGATGATGATGATGTTTGGTTTGCGGGGCGCTCAACAGCGTGGTTATCAGCGCCCGTACAAGTACCCAATCTTTGCTCAGTCCAATTGCGCCACTTTCCTGGATGATGATGAAATGGTGAGGACAACACAAACACCCAGTCATCTCGAGGCAGGTGAAAATCCCTGACCCCGCCGGGAATCGAACCCGGGACCCCGTGCTCGGGAAGCGAGAACGCTACCGCGAGACCACGAGCGGCGGACGGAGAATTCGGGTTGTGAGGGGAAATAGCATGGGAGATCTGTTTGTGTACTATGTCTGGGGGCTATCACCTGTCTGTGAAGGCCTTATTGAGACCCTCAGCATACTGAGCAAGGAGTTTTTGTCACAGCAGATAAACCATCCTGAAGTAGCCAAGCTATGTGGGAGGGAATTTTTTGTGTGAAATGGATGACATTCGTAAAAGTGCAGGGACTGTTGGTGGTTGGTGGGTTTAATGTGGACAGAGGTGTGGATGGAGCTGCCACAGAGGAGGAGGTTGACATCTAGGAAGGTGGCATGCTGCGTTGAGGAGGACCACATGAAGCAGATGGGAGAGAAGGTGTTGAGGAAGTGAAGGAATGAAGACAGGGTGTCTTGGCGCTGGTACACACCATGAAGATATCATCAATGAACCTAAACCAGACTAGGGGTTTGGTGTTTTGGGAGGCTAGGAAGGTCTCCTCTAGATGACCCATAAAAAGGTTGGCATAGGAGGGTGCCATGTGGGTGCCAGTGGATGTGTTGCTGATTTGTTTATGTACCTTCCCTTCATATGAGAAGTAGTTGTGGGTTAGGACAAAGTCAGTGAGATGTATGAGGAATGAGGTAGTAGGTTTGGAGTCTGAAGGACGTTGAGAAAGGTAGTGTTCAATAGCAATAAGACCATGGGCATGAGGGATGTTGGTGTATAGGGAGGTGGTGTCAACAGCGACAAGCAGGAATCCAGGAGGTAAAGGTGGAGAGTTGGTGAAGGATTGACTGGTGTCTTTGATGTGGGAGGCTAGATTTTGGGCAATTGGTTGAAGGTGTTGGTCAATGACTGCCAAAATTCTTTCAGTGGGGGCACAATAACCAGCCACATCAGGACACCCAGGCATATTGGCTTTGTGGATTTTGGGGAGCATGTAGAAGGTAGGTGTGCAGGGTGTCATAGGTGTGAGGAGAGAAATGGATTCAGGGGAGATGTTCTGGGAAGGGCCTAAGGTTTTAAGCAGGGATTGGAGTTTGTATTGGACTTCTGGCAAAGTTTGTAGGCTGAGGAGTCAGTCAATTGGCAGAGGCCTTCTGCCAGGTAGTCGCAGCGATTCATAACAACAGTGGTGGAACCTTTGTCTACAGGTAGGAAGATTAGGCCATGATTTGTTTTGAGATTGCGTATGGCTGTTCTTCCTTCTTCTGAAAGGTTGGTGTTCTGAGGAAGGTCCTCCTCCCCCCCTCCCCCCCACACACTGTTTCATTGTATTACACATACTAGAAATTATTCACAGAATAAATGCAATAACAATAATTTATTTTTGT
The DNA here is from genome assembly GCF_023864275.1 of Schistocerca cancellata. Taxonomy (NCBI): domain Eukaryota; kingdom Metazoa; phylum Arthropoda; class Insecta; order Orthoptera; family Acrididae; genus Schistocerca; species Schistocerca cancellata. The sequence continues at coordinate 860,037,914 of NC_064626.1, read as the reverse complement.
TTTCGCATGTTTCAGGAATTCGTTAGTAGATTGTAGACATATTCCTGCTGTTGATCTGTCAGCGTGGGAGGAAAAATGGAATGTTGCTTGAACTAGTATCAAGAGCAGCACCCTGCTTTGAGTTATTACTTTGAAAATACTGCTTTCAAATCAGTGTGAAATAGTGAAAATGTGTCAAATTTGTAAGAGTCTAAAGTGCTTCACTTCACTGTTAGATGGGTGAAACAACTGGGTTTGGGTTTAAAGAAAGATGTTGTAAGGAAAAAAGTGTTTAATCATGAAAAATAAAAGCAAAGAAAAATTCTTACTTGTCTGGTGAGTCTCTTAATGATTTGTCATTACAATGCAGTTTCTACCTGTTTCTGTGCCTCACTGTTTTATTTCAGTATGTATTGTAATCACTCATTTAATAAATGCCTTGCATTTTTACTACCTCTCCAATTAGTCACATGTAATTGAATAGTAGTGACAAATGGACATTTTGAACCAATTTAGTAGATTCTTATTGTAGAGCTGGACTAAGTGATTTTGTGACACATTAGATCTAACTTCTGACATTAAATGAAAACACAGTTTTTGGTACCAAAAGCAGTATTAAGAATCACTGTTGTAACCTGATTGTAACTATGATATGTTAAAAAAGTGTTAAAATGTGAATAAAAGATTTTAGTCATGTCTCCAGCCTAGAAAAATGGCTAAACTAGTAGTAAAATTGATAACTATTTCTTCAATTTAGTGAGTGTTTTGTTTATTTATTTATTTGCTCCTGTTGATTACATATTATACAACCAGTGAACAAGTAATATACAACAACTCAATTGATACAGTTACAGTAGTACATGGACATTTATACATCACATTGCACAGACATTTGTTTGTTTACCAAGAACAATTACTTGCATGCAGTATTAAAGCCTGCATTAGGCCAAAAACAGTTTAAGTGACTGTTTAAAATAGTAGAATTAGTGATAGTGCATATTTTTGTGCTATTGACATATGTAAGCAGGTAAATTTGCTTCTAGAATTATACAAGTATGTCTGTGAGGCATCATGTGAAATACAGTTATGCTGTCCTACCAGCAAAAAAAATGCTTCTATCAGTACACAAAAATGTGAATATGCTACTGTTTAAAAAACTATGACTGAAAAGTGGAGTACCAGCTGCCTCATTAGACCTTCCTCAGCTCCTTTAAAAACTTTCAAAAAAAATTGGCACTTGAACATATTCATGCTCTTTTTAACTTGCAGCTTGCATCTCATTCCCACAAGTAACTCGCTCATATTCACCATTACATCGCTGCAAGGTACTCATACCTATCCACTGCCATTTGCCCATTCTCAGTCACTCATTCAGCCCAACTCATCATCTTTACCTCTTTGTGTCTCTCTATCTGTCACAATCTCCTGTCTCACAGCCACAATCTCCTTCAGTCTGTCCTACTACTACAGTCTTCACTCACTGTACTGTCTTCCACTTGTTCTCTTTTACTGCTACTATCCTATTTATTCCTTCCCACTGCTGCTCTCTCTTCTCATGTCAGTACCTCTCTCTTCCTCACTGTTGTTGTCATAAACTTTGTCTCTCATTATCACTGTCTGTCACCCACTCCTACTTTCTCCTTCTCTTTATTTCTCTCTCACTGGCACAGTCTCCTTCACTTTTTTCTTGGACTGTTCTGTCATGTCAACTGTTTTCCACTTTACTGTGTCCCTATCTTTCTCTTACACTGTAGCAGTCTCCCTCACTCTTTTTATATCTCAATGAATGTCTACTACCTTCCAGTATTTGTTACTTTTTCATCTCTTTCCCACTGACACTGTCTCTTTCTCTCTCAGCTTAAAAAAATGCTAATATGTTTGCAAGCCAAAATTTGTGGGAAAATTTTTAAAGGTGCTGACAGAGGTAGAATGAGGCAGCTGGTACCCCACTTTTTAATCAGAGTCTTTTAAACTGGAGCATATTCATCTTTTTTGTACACCAATAGAAGCATTTTTGTGCTGGTCCCCTTCTTTTTCCTACCACAAATGGCTCTGAGCACTATGGGACTTAACATCTATGGTCATCAGTCCCCTAGAACTTAGAACTACTTAAACCTAACTAACCTAAGGACAGCACACAACACCCAGTCACCACGAGGCAGAGAAAATCCCTGACCCAGCCGGGAGTTGAACCCGGGAACCCGGGCACGGGAAGCGAGAATGCTACCGCATGGCTCCTACCACAGTACAGGATGTCAATCATATGAAAAGAACTTTATGGGTTGGTAAAATTTTGATAGTTTACTTATCTGAAACTGAAATAATGCAAAACATATTTTACATGCACAAAAATTTTGCATGTGCTTCAGTATTACAATATGGGCTCCCCATAAAACATGATAACAGAGAAATTTTACAGCATACTTCTGTGTGCTATGTCACTTTATAAACTAAATTTTCACCTCACAACTGGGTTTATATGTGTACTTTGTGTGAACAAGTATGGTGAATTTGAATCTCTGTATCTCAGAAATGGGTATTGTATTATATTGTATTGTTTTATTGACCCTCTTCATCATTTTTGTTCATAAATACAAGGTGAATTGTACAAGTCTGTATTACAAAAAGATCAGATGAGGCAACATGAATTAATGTAATGATTATAAATTGTATATCTACTACAAATATTCAGAAGTATATCACAGCAAAAGCAGTAAACAAATTATACATGTATTAGATACACACAATTATAACACAAATAGGATGTTCACAATTCATACCATGTCATGTGATCATAGTTTACATCATATTTTTGCATAAAAGATACAAATGTACACTGTGTCATCATACTCTGCTTATGAAGCTGTTTGAATCTTCCGAATGGTTTCCACCTGTCTATTGCCCAGTTTCTGGCAAAATTTGATGCAGTAGCGCTGCTTCAGTCATTTCGTCATTTTGCATACAATGAAAAACCGACGCAAGCACTACAAACTACCTCATTCAACTGCTGTTTGCCAGCAACTGACACTATTGACAGGTGGAAAAATATTCACACATGCACATGAAGGTTCAAGGTCAGCTCATGCAAGCACTCTATATTCAGATCCAATCCGACCTCGTATAGCAAAAATATGTCGCCAAGTGTTTCTCCATCTTGATGATAGGAACTTTTAGAAAGTTCTGTGGCAGGAATCACTGTCTTCACTGATGCAAGAATATATATTGCCTATAGTCACTTTTTGAATAGTTCCTGCTGCCTTTCTTGTGATTAGATGTCTCCAACAGTTGTCCTTGGAAAATCAAGACATGTTTCAAATGGCATCACTAGCTTTGTTTTATAGCTTATAAGTGGACAACTTCTTAGGTGGGTCAGCTATGGTAGCTGAAGCTCAGGAACATCAAATCCAACTGACTCAACTACTTGCTTCTGGGGGATTTCCCCTAAGGAAATGATGTTCCAGTACTCACAAGGTTATGGAACAAATTCCAGTGCAGGATAGAGAAAAATCTTTGCCTTGTAATCTCACAGGTGAAAAAACTATAAAAACATTAGGAATCTTATGACAATGTGGTTCTACCACATTTCAAATCCATGTGCAGCTGAAGGATCATTGGTGCATGCTATATGCAGCTGAAGAGTCATTGGTGCTGAAACATTAGCAAGAGTAATATTCTGTCTACAGTAGCATCTATTTTCCCCCAGCAGGGCTTCTGAGTCCAGATGCAAGTTGTTCTTGCAGCTAAGCCTTGATTAGGATGAAGTTCTAGCATACAACCTAATCAATGAATGGAATGCCCTTTACACGAAACTGTCTTCCCTAAATGATATTTTAACTAGACTGAAGATCGTTATTTGTCCTCAGTACGTTAACATTGAAATTCGAGGTTTTTGTGATGCTTCACAGTTGACATATGGTACTTGTATATACATCAGATGTGTTCTTCCCAACAACCAAGTTGTGGTTTCATTGGCTGCAGCTATATCTTGGGTAGCCTCTGTCAAACAACAATCTCTCCCAAGACTGGAATTATGTGGTGCCTTCTTGGACAACTCATTCATAAAGTGTCTAGTGCCTTAGACATCATAAACAGTATTGATATTCATCTGTGCACAGACTCAACAATAGTTTCTGCTGGCTGTAATGTAGTCCTAATAGCTGTAAAACTTTTTCCCCAACAGAGTCTCTGAAATTTAGGAGCCGAGTTCAGTCACCAGCTGGTAACATGTCAAATCACAAGACAATCCTGCTGATCACTCATCATGTGACATTAGTCCAGCACATTTGAGCTCACTTTGCATTGGTGGTCTGACCCTGAATGACTCTCCAACTATGTCCAGGATTACAGCATATTTCCTTCACTTGTAGTACAACATGCCTCAGAAAGGTCTGTGCTTGTATCTTTGGTGTCTGTAATGAAGCTTGATGCTGTAAATATCCCTCATTCAAGAACACCTACAGGGTTTTGGCTTATGCACTAAGTTTTGTTGAAAACACTATTTTACAACAAGCATAGGGGATAACTTGGCCATTCACCCCATAAGAATGGCAAAATGCTATAAAAAATCCTTTGCCATAGTTTAACATTGTGAATATGGTAGTGAGGTCACTTTGTTAAAGGCCAATTCTCCTATTCCACATAATGGCACATTAAGAGACGTGAAGCCATTCATTGACATAGAAGGTATTTTACAAGTGAGAGGGAGGTTAATGAATGCTAGTGTACTGTATCATGAGTGATATTGTTTTATCATAACACTTAAGCATCATCTGACAAAAATTCTCATTGTCTATGAACATGGAAGTCTGTTGCATGCTGGATGACAACTTTTCCTGTCTATGTTGCATAGGAGGTTTTGGATTCCCAACAGGTGCAACACATTTAAAGGAGTCACTGGGAAATGTTTGAAATGCTTTATGCTTTAGTCCCAGACTGCAGTTCAAATTATGAGTCAACTACCAGTATCTAGAACAAACCAGTCTCATTTTTTCCAGCACTGTGGAGAGATTATGCAGGTCCTGTTACTATGAAGCATGGTGGAAGATGGAGTAAGGTTACTGCAAAGGCCTATATTACTTTACTTATTTGCATGGCAATCAAAGCCATCTACCTAGGGCTAGTTAGTGACTTAATAACCACCTCATTTCTGGCTGCCCAAAGGACATTCATTGTGAGAAGAGGAAAACTTTCTCATACGTATAGTGATAGCCATCTACCTAGAGCTAGTTAGTGACTTAGTAACCACCTCGTTTCTTGCTGCCCAAAGGACATTCATTGTGGGAAGAGGAAAACTTTCTCACATGTATAGTGATAATGGTACTACATTTATAGGTGCACACAATGTACTTAAACATTTTTTTCTGTGGGGAGTAAGTGTAGTGGACTTTTCGACCTCAGAGATTATCACCTGGGATTTTCTCCACCTCGTGCCCCTCACTTTGGTGTGCTGTGGGAAGCAGGAGTCAAATGCATGAAGTTGCATCTCAAACATGTCATTGGCAGCACAGTGCTGACATTTGAAGAACTGACTACGGTGTTAACTCAGATAGTAACATTCCTGAATCCAAGGCCATTCTGTACTCTCTCTGATGACTCAGATTCTCCATCTGCATTCACTTCTGGACACTTCCTAATTGGACAGCCGCTTTGTGCCAGTCCTGAACCATCTATTGGTGGGATTCCTGCCAACAGGTTGTACAAGTGGCAACTTTTACAGCAGCTGCATCAGTCGTTTTGGAAGAGAATTCCACTGAGTACCTGCATCAGCTGCAACCATCCAGTAGATGGACATCAGAAGGATCATGGCAGCCCCAGATTAACAATCATGTTCTGGTCAAGGAGGATAATTTGCTTTCCTTGGTGTGGAGTCTGGATGTTGTTGAGCAGCTTTTTCCTAGACCTGATAAGTGTGTACATCTAGTGAGTGTGAAAACTGCTGATGGGCAGATTAAGAGGTCTATGGCAAAATTGTGCCCCCCTGCCTAAACAGTGAATTAGTAATGTGTTTCCTCTGGTTTATGTGGTGGTACATGATAAAAGTCCATCATCAAATTGCTATTTACAGCAACAAATTGTAAGTTACAATATCATCTTGAGAAGCTATGTAGGCTTTCTTGTGGACTGACTGTTGTCAGTATTGATTTCCTAAGTTTCATATGCAGTGTAACAGTAACAGTTTCATTGCTTTTGCATCTTAAATGTTAATACCTTTAATGTCTCTTATGCACTGTGACATTAGTATTTATTATTTTGTATGTCTTACATCATAGTATCCTTTATGTTTGATATGCAGTGTGACAGTAATATTTTGTTAGCTTTGTGTATCCTAATTGTATGTATATCTTGTTAGTAAAAAGAGTAAGATTCATTTTAGAGTAGAAATATGTTGAGTTCTGTAAGTCACATGTTACTCATCAAGTGCTGTCTAGAGGCATTTTGTAAATTGGACAGATCAGTCTGTCCAGTTTAATCCATTCCATTTCAGGAAATATTGTAACTTCGTGTGTGTGGAACTGGATTTTCCAGGTGCTTTATTCAAGCAGGTAGTGCTGAGCATCCAATAAGAGCGGATGCCTCACGAAGCCTCTTGAAACTACAAAGAGCATATGTATGCCTCAACCAGCCAAGAGCCATAGCTTGCGGGCACCTTGTAATGTATTACTGCATATCACCTTGTCCACTTAGTAAAGTGTTTTCACATAAAGGTTGTGTTCTGTCTCATTATTGTTGAGTAGAAATAAGGGTAGGGCAGTGACCCCTCTCCTATTACTTTCTCCAAACTTAAATGTACCACCACAGGGTCAGAGGCCTGCAAGTGAATTGCATACACATCCATTCTACACACCAAAGTAAATAATCATTTTGTTGCACTCCCCTAATGATTTTAGAAATTCTGATGGAAGTCTGTTTCGTTTCAAGTCTTCCAAAGCGCTTCTAAATTATAATATTGGGTCCCCTATCTCTTCCCTATAGACTTCTGTTCCTTCTTATGTCATCATGTAAATCCTCTCCCTCACAGAGACCTTCAACATATTCTTTCCACCTCTCCACTCTCTCCTCCGCATTTAATGGTGGAATTCCTGTTGTTCTCATAATGTACCAGCCTTGCTTTTAATTTCACCAAAGGATGTTTTGACTTTTCTATATGCTGAGTCAGTCCTAAATATCATTTCTTTTTAAATTTCTTCACATGTTTCATGTAGCCATTTCACCTTAGCTTCCCTGCACTTCCTATTTATTTAGTTCCTATGTGAATTGTATTTCTGTATTCCTGAATATTTTTGTACTTTCTTCATTCATCAATCAACTGAAGTATTTCTTTTGTTACCTATGGTTTCTTCATAGTTACCTTCATTGTATCAATGTTTTTCTTTCCAACTTCTGTGACTGCCATTTTTAGTTACACCTGTTCCTTTTCAGCTGAAGTACCTGCTCAGCTATTCATTATTATCGCAATGTCTATAGCCTCAGAGGGCTTGAAGTGTATCTCTTCATGTCTTAACGCTTCCATATCCCTCTTCTTTATGTGTTTATTTTTTCTGATGGTCACTTAAACTTTAACCTACTTTTCATCATAATAAAATTGTGTTCTGTGTGTATATCTGCCCCAGGCTACACGTTACAATCCAATATCGGATTTTGCAATCTCTGCTTGACCATGATGTAATCTAACTCAAATTTTCATGTATTTCCCAACCCTTTCCAAGTATATCTCTTCCTCTTGTGGTTCTTGAACAGAGTATTCGTTATTACCATCTGAAGTTTATTTCAGAACTCAGTTAGTCTTTCTCCTCTTTCACTCCTACTACCAAGTCCACATTCTCCTGCAACCCTTTCTTCTACTCCTTCCCCTACAATTGCATTTCAATCCCCCATGACTAATAGATTTTCATCGCCTTTTACATACTGAATTTCAGGATCAACATCCTCATATGTCTCTTCATCTTTTGCTTGCAACATCAGCATGTATACCTAAACTATTGTCGTTGGTGTTGGACTGCTGTCAGTTCTGATCAGAACAATCCTATCACTGAACTGTTCACAGTAACCCATTGATGTTCCACCTTCCTATTTATAACGAATCCTACTCCTTTCTAACATTTCCTGATATTACCCAATCCACGTCTGACCAGAAATCCTTGCCTTCTTTCCATTTCACTTCACTGACATCCACTATATCGAGATTGAGAGTTAGCATTTCCGTTTTTAGAATTTCTAGCTTACGTAACATGTTCACACTTCTTAAGTTTGACGCCCCGACTCTTAGAACATTATCCTTTCATTGGTTATTCAATATTTTTCTCATGGGCAGCAGATGCATTTGTTCCTGGTGCCACCTTCTTTACTCTCTTTCGTATCTTCTCACAACTTCCTCTGTGTTCATTCAACAACTGTATCAAATTCTCATCTAAAGTTCTTCCTGTTTCCTCACTGTCACCTTCTAATCCACCAGGAATTCTTTTCAAACACCTGAGTATAGTTCAGTGGATGCAGGCCGATAGCTTTAACTTTGAATGCTAAATTTTTGCTCACAGTCTCATTACTAATTTCAATCCATAATCTGTTTAACAAGACATAAAACTGTTCTTTAGGAATACAACCTGGCCACCTATTCTTCCTCCATTGATCCTAAATTTATCGTTTCCTTTTCACTGGAGTAAATACTGCAACTTCGAAAGGTTGGATGAGATATGTTGCGTTTGGTGGGAATGGAGTGATGCAAACTTTACTATGTCTGTGTGCCTCAGTCACTTAAGGAGAAAACTGACTAGCAAGACTGTTTCCTAATAACACCACTGTGTCTTCAGGATCAGTGGTGGATTCAACATGTGGCAATAAAATTTTAATGGCACGTGCTCTGAAGGGTTATAATGAAACCAACCATTTGGACTGCTGGCCTGGCATATTTTTTACCAGCTGATCGGCCTTCATTCCTGTCATAATACAGATTCTGTATCTTGAACACAACCAAAGGAGCAAGTAGACGTCTACTTGCGTTCCTGCATACAATAAGGATCATTGAAGTTTGGGAGTACTCTTGTACTCTTTTCATGTTCATGGAAATGACAACCATTCTGGGTCCATGATCATCTGTAACATTGGTCTCATCATAATTTTTGAGATTCCTGAAGAGGCAGTCCAGTGTTATTGAAGATGGTCAAAATGTCATTAACTGACATGAGGATCTAGATTGCTGTATATTGGAACCAGTTCTAATTGGCAGGTTGTCTGAAGCTGTAAATGAATCAAGGAAATCTGGACTCAGGTATTCTCTTTGAAAATGGACACAACTCTCCTCTTTACCTACGTACTTTTTGACAGCTATAGTAGGGCACTGCTAGTAGGGTGGAGAATTGCTGAAACAGTACTTTCTTTTCCGTTTTGTTGTATTACAGCTGAGACAACTGTACATGTCACATTTCGCTGACAGTAGCTTCAGCATTTCCTCATCTCTAAGGTCATTCCAGGAATCACGACATCCTGCCGTGTGCTGAGGTACCCTTGTACTTCTGAAAATTTTGCATGAAGCACACCCCACACACTGAGCGACCGTCCCTCCCGCCTCCCTCCCACTCAGTAACCAAATATAGTAAAGTATCTGAACTTCCAAAAAATTTGTCAACTATGTTTGCATTACTAACTTCCAAAAATTCGTTAAACTAACGTCTCACCAGTCACATTGGTACCTTTGATTTGAAACTATATATCATTCGCGATGGAATATTGGAACAAGTAGTCAGCATATTACTTTATAAATAATTAACAAACTAGGCATTCATATCATTGAAAGCTAGGTTGTTTTTTTTTTTTTTTACTTCAAATGCTAAACGTAAATGATAAGCCCACTTTCACATCCTACTTGCTCCTGTCGCCAGCAGATTGCTATACTGTAGTGGTGGGCAGGAAATCGCGTATCTGTTAGAAATCACAGTGACTGAGAAGTCACAGATATCACAGTAGCAACTTTACAGAATCTAACTGCGATTTCAGTCACAGTTAGCAGTCGCAAGTAGTATTTCATATTCAAAGACGTGAGCCATCTATTGGTCGAAGTTAGCACTGCTTTCTGCGATTTCAGTGACAAGTCGCAACTAAGAGTCGCAAGTAGCAACTAAAAAGCGCGGTTAACAGTGGCATCTGTTGGCCAAAGTTCGTACTACATCCATCTCTGCGGTAGGCTATGGAGTCCAACTCTTCGACCATAGATACTAATAGACTGGGCAAGCAGTGCAACGGCTATACATCTGGCGTGGCTGCAACATAGAATCACGTGACTGTTGGCAAAACGTCGGCGGGAGTTCAAGGCAGCATTCTGATTCTTGATTTCACTTCCAGTATTTCTCAGTGGATTTCCTGCTAACTTCACCACATTAAATGTAGCTTATGTAAACACAGCTAGAAGTGATAAATTATTGCGTAACCACTGTACAAATTTAGTTTTATAGCCATTACTTCACAATGAACTTCGATGTTCGGCAATATATTCGCCGCGAATATTTCAGTTTTACCAATTATGAGATGCATTCTCTACTAACAATACGCGTTATGCACTGCATAAAATGTAAATATTGCGTGTGTGTGTGTGTGTGTGTTTTAGTGTTGTAGAAAGTGTTATAGACTTCATAAATCGGCATAAACAACGAAACCTGTAACGTAAACACACGTGTTCACATCGAATGTAACGAACTCAATTGTGTCGTTCACCCACAAAACGTAAAGCAGTTTCATTTGAAAGCTCTTTTTTGGTTTAAACAGTTTGTTTTGTAGATGTATCAAATAAGATATCTACAAAATCAGTACCTACTTACATGAATACTTGTTCCACAGATCATGAATACGATACTTCACAATGATGTGTCAGTTTAATGAAAGGTAGACCTATCATTACATGACAATTCTTCCAATCACTTATTTATACCTAAAAACTCGTCTACTGAGTAGGAGCTGTCATTCATAGATTCTTTTACTTTGATTTTAAATGCTGGTTGGCTATCTGTCAGGCTTTTAATGCTTTCTGGTAAATGACCAAAGACTTTTGTAGCAGCATATTATTTATCCCATACATTACAGCTTATTATGTGGAAACTAACATAGGCCATACAACTACCTTTTTGCAGATGGTATTCAGTATTTGTTTCTGATATTCGTATGTTTTGTAACTGGGAAGTACAAAATAAAACTAAACCCTGATGAGAAATCAAACCCCTAACTTGTTTTTGCACATTGTTCTTTAACATAATACCAGCATAATTCACCCCTTTTTGTACCAAAGTCAGATTTAATCCAGGATAGTAAAAATCATCCTTTCTTCTTATGCAGTAGCAATGCACAATGCCATTGCTTTTGGAGTGGGAAGGGTTATTGGTAATAAATATCCCTCTCTCTCTCTCTCTCTCTCTCGCACACACACATACACAAAATATATATATCTGTGTGTGTGTGTGTGTGTGTACCTGTCCTTTTCTCCCCCATAAGGTAAGTCTTTCCGCTCCCGGGATTGGAATATGACTCCTTACCCTCTCCCTTAAAACCCACATCCTTTCGTCTCTTTCCCTCTTTCGTGACGAAGCAACCGTTGGTTGCGAAAGCTTGAATTTTGTGTGTATGTTTGTGTGTCTATCGACGTGCCAGCGCTTTCGTTTGGTAAGTCACATCATCTTTGAAGAATATATCTAAAAACAAAGTGCTTCGAACAGATGCGTGTGTGCGCAGTAGACTTGAAATCTTTTCGTTTCACTGCCTGTATCCACATCTGCCGGCGCCCTTCATCCTTTGGTAACCTATACGAAAGAGAAAAAGTAGCTTTGTAGCTTACCATTTCAAGAAATATAAACGATTGCAATGTGCGCCTGGAAACACACACAGCACTTCAAACCGCCAATTTACGTAACTGTGGCGTTCTGGGTAACGATATGATACACACAATAGTTTATCAGTATTCAAGAAATGCCGCTAAATTATACTAATAATACTTACACGTGAAATTTAATGTTACTTCCCTTCACAAAACGCTCGGTACAACCATAAGCACAACAGGATACCACCATTGTTTTGCCAATAGTCACGTGGTATAGCAGTAGAGATGTTGGTGCCACGAAATATACGTCATGACCAGTCTACCAATATCTATGGTCGAAGGTCCAACTGCGATTTCCGTGACAAGTCGCAACTAAGAGTCGCAAGTAGCAACTAGAAAGCGCGGTTAACAGTGCCATCTGTTGGCCAAAGTTCGTACTACGTCCATCTCTGCGATACGGTATCGAGTCTAACTGCGATTTCCGTGACAAGTCACAACTAAGAGTCGCAAATAGCAACTAAAAAGCGCAGTTAGCACTGCCATCTGTTGAGCAATGTTCATACTACGCTATTCGCTACCGAGTCAAACTGCGATTTCTGTGACAAATCGCAACTAAGAGTCGCAAGTAGCAACTAAAAAGCGCAGTTAACATACTTTTCCTAGTGTCATCTGTTGACCGACGTACGTACTTCGTTATGAGAGCCTTGTGCCTCACGAGATCTATGTGCTGTGTGTGCATATGAAGGGCTTATTTTAATAGTGGTACAAGTCCATTTTTGTTCATTTTGAGATACAGAGTCGTAAAGTTAAATGAGCGCTGACAAATCTGCATTTGAGATACCAGAAATATTCAAGCATATGGCTTCTTGCTAGAGATGAACCTTTATTTATGTTTGTTTGGATCACTAATTTCAGAAGCATTATAGACAGAAAAGTGGAGGTAATGGACTAGTACCGCTATTGAAATAAGCCCTTCATATTATATGACGACATGCACATTCGGCATCAGTTATGGTTGGTCAAATACTGCTGTGACTCTGAATGTATTATATTAATAAGAAGCAACATTGCCTTTTTCTCCTGAAAATATCAAGTAACGTAACAAATGTGTTTGATTCTGCTTCCAATATGACAGTTTTGGTTAATACTCCACATACCTACAGGACTTTGCAATGTTAACACAGCAGAACTCAGACATCTGTATAAGTGTAGAGAAATGAAAACAGTCACATGAATGCCTCACTTTTGTTCCGACACAGTTCAAGACTCGGGAGAAAAGTTTTACACCTGGTGTTCTACATGGCAACTTCACACACAAGAACTTTTTGCCGACACTACTACCACCTACATAAGTAAGCTTTTCCTGTGTTACTTTCAAGTAATGCACTTAAGCTATTCCTCATTTAACTGGAAGATCTGTACTTCCCACTTTCATATTAACAGCCTCAAAATGCATATTGTAGACTTCAGGATAAGTTACAGGTCAGTGTCACACCAAGATTGTGGAGAAAGGGGGGGGGGGGCGGCATGTCACTCTCCAACAAGTGTTTACCAATAAGTAAGTGGCGGAAAATTATGGGTATAGGACGGCTTAAACATGTGGAAAATGAGATTTTTATTATTCACTCACTGTATTTGACATTTATTATTCCTTTAAAATCGCACAACAACTTCAATCAAACACAGTTTAATCATTCACACACTTATTTCACAATTATTTCACTTTTAAACTGCAAATCCTCTAAGAGCTGTCTTGAATCTTCACGAGTCTCTCTCAAAAACAGCCTTGATGTGGATAGATATGTACAGCAACCAGTAATCAGAGTCAGAACTGTGTCTGCAAAAACACAAGGACTATTAAACAATTTTTGCTGTCATTAATTACTAGCAATATAATTGACAGAGTAGATTGCTAATATTTGCTATAATGAATACCACATTTGCAAGAACGATCTCACTGAAGTAATTAAGTCCATCGAAACGCTTGGAAACTAACCTCTCGTCTGACGAAAACTGTCTAAAGACGCAGTGGCAATTTCTTCAGATCTGTTGACAATGATATTTTGAGTTATCACTTTACTGAGTGACTGAAATGTAGTTCAGGTACCTGTGAACATAACAATATGTTAGAATTCATTTTCTAAATACGAACTATTACGGTACTGTACGGCTACTTACATATTAATTACACTATTAATATTTCCGCAGTTGTTTCTTTAATACAAAATTAAAGCCAACGGAAGAAAAAACGTAAAACATACTTGCCAATGACTGGTTTGTTGAGAAGCAATTTTCTGTGTTGACAGATGTAACTTTTTCATACGGTGGTAAGTCGCAGAAATCGCAGGAATCACAGTAATCGCAGAAGTAGCAGAAGTCACAGAAATCGCAGAAGTAGCAGAAATCGCAGAAGTAGCAGAAAGAGCAGAAATCGCAGAAGTAGCAGAAATCGCAGAAGTAGCAGAAATCGCAGAAGTAGCAGAAATCGCGGAAGTCGCAGAAATCGCGGAAGTCGCAGAAATCGCGGAAGTAGCAGAAATCGCAGAAGTAGCAGTGGCGGAGGGATACACGACCTATGTTCCTTAACTGCGACAAATCACAGTTAAGAATAACAGATACTGAAAAGTAGCATTCACAGAAATCACTGATATCGGAAAATCGCAGTTTAGCCCATCACTACTATACTGTGAAGAACGAGTGCTTTGCGCCGCCACCAGTAGCTGGCAGCATTGATAAACAAGAATTTTTTTTTTTTAATCACGATTTCGTACTACCACCAGTGATTTACTGCACTGTTGAAAAACGCAACAGCATCGTAAGTTAATTATTTTTCGCATCTAACATGTTAAAAAAATCTAAAATATCTGCAAAATACGTCAGTAGCGCGAAAATTGCGATGATTACATACTGTAGTTAGTTGAGGGAGAGTTCGATTTTTAGATTACGATTTCGCACACTCGCCAACTGATTGCTGCACGGTAAAAAAAAACGCAACAGTTGTAAATTAATTACTCTTCCACATCCAGTATGTTGAAAAAATTCTAAAAGTCAGCAATGTAAAAAAGTGCGATGTTTATGTTGCTTGTGAGGTTAAAGGTAAAGATGACAACGCCATTCCTGTCACAGGCCGCAACTCCGCAACGACTGGGAGTATGACGGGTTGCCGCTGCATTGGCAGGCGTCGCGTTGTTAGACACTTATTTGGGGCAAAAGAGGGCCGCCATTAGCACTTTCACATACTACTTATCTTCAGCTACATGCTTTTGGAACATTTTTCTTGGAATAATATGATGACGGCGACAAGAATATCGTTTGCCTATCACTTATGTCACGAAATTATAGTAGATAACGATACTGGATAGCAGTTAAACACTTGCAGTCAGTTAAAATTGACAAAAAAAAACTGTAACAGGTTTTTTACAGCCTGGGGTATTACGATAATTACTATGTTCTCCAATACTTTTCAATCATGATCCTCTTACAGAATTCAAAATAATTTCACGAACATATTGATTCCGGAGTACCTTTTAACACTACCTAAACTGATGATTATATCACGGAGATGAGACAACGCAAGGTGGACGAAAGAATAACCAACAACATGCGGTAGCAGTCTGTTGTAGGCGACGCAAACTTCCTCAGTAAATGAGCGTTCTTGATCTCAGACGGCATGGCATGAAAATGGCGAAGATGGTTTTGAAACTCAGTCTGGAAGTACCCAGAATGAGATTTCCACTCTGCAGCGGAGTGTGCGCTGATATGAAACTTCCTGGCAGATTAAAACTGTGTGTCGGGCCGAGACTCGAATTCGGGACCTTTGCCTTTCGCGGGCAAGTGCTCTACCACCTGAGCTACCCAAGCACGACTCACGACCCGTCCTCACTGCTTTAATTCCGCCAGTATCTCGTCCCCTACCTTCCAAACTTCACAGAAGCTCTTCTACGAACCTTGCAGAACTAGAGCACTGGTAAAGCACTTGCCCGTGAAAAGCAAAAGTCCCGAGTTCGAGTCTCGGTCCGGCACACAGTTTTAATCTGCCAGGAAGTTTCAGTATGGAAGTAACACATACGCGTAAAAATTTGAGTAAAGGAAAATGAAACATTATGTTACAGAAAGACGTCGAAAATTTAGTGAACAAATTAAATGAGAAATTAGTAAGTCAAGGGAAAAATAGTCGAGGAAAGAGGTCCGTACAGATCTCATACCACAACTAGGAGGTATAGATGTACAGTTGTCAGTCAGCATGGCAGTGAAAGACTGCACTTTTTGTTCAACGTAATCCATTGATACATCGCCACACCCTGTCTATCGTTTCCTTTCGGCTGGTAAAATCCACCTTATTTTTTCATCCAGTTGTCCAAGAGAGTAGTAAAACATTCGCCAGCTATTATTCCACGTGCTTCAAGATATAATTAGCAAAAAGTATCTCTTTTGTGTATCAGACAACCTTCTGCAAAACTATTTTTCAGGACTGTTGATCTACTCCTTTGGCCGTTGTTATTTTTACAGCATGGAGTTGTGAACTCACGTCTTATCCACCGCAATACAGAAAAGAAGGAGCTAATTGCATTGTGTCTGAAATAGTCTAAACATTGGCAAAAAATTGGGTTTCGCAGTTGGTTCCGTTAGTATTCAATTAATGCTGTTCCTGTGCTGTAAAAATTTTTCTCATAGTATATTCTACAATTTACGTAACAACTATTTCTTGAATAAAATTAATTAGTCACACCCTCAAATTTTATTACGTTCATATCAATAATTTGAACATTCCCTATGAGTAATGCAAGAAAAAAAACTTCTGTACACGTAATGTAAAAATTAAATATGTTTGCAATCAACACTTATAAGTACAGTATCGTAGTAAGATAAGGAGAGAAATAAAACGGTTTAGTTGTTAAAGTTAGGCTGTTAAAATTCAAAAAATTTTGAGGTAAAATTTACACATTTTGTAAGGGCAAGAAAATCTGTCCTTAATATTCAGAGACAATTTAAGCAAGAAGTAGAAATGGACTTCAAACGGTTAAGATGGACTAAGCTGATGGCGTTAGGCAAGAGGATATTCAAAATCTCATGAGTCGCCATGCGCTGCAGCGTAGGTGTCTTCTATGGGCCAAATTGAGGTTGTTTCCCGGCTTGACAGATCACAAGTGTGCTTTTGATATGATATTGATATGTTCGTTTCGATTTCCCGTACACAACTGTGTTATATTGCAGACTTTTACCGTTTACACACAACGTGCATATACAGGGTGACGCAGGAGGACTGGTCAATATTCAGGGATAAGAGAGGAACGATCGTTCGAAGCAAAAACGTCTAGTAAACATGGGATCTGAAATGCTTACCTTAAGAGCTATGACCGCTTCTTCATCTTCGGTACTGTGAAAGAAATATCTCCCTCTGCAAGATGTTCGCTTTCCATGTTTTGGGAGAAGATGGTATACACCAAAACGAGTAAAAATTCTCTAATAAGAGTGAGCTCTGAAGCGCATAGCTTAAGGGCTTGAAGCACATCGAGTCATAGCTGGATAATGTGGTTCTCTTTGGCTGAACACAGCGTTTAAGTTGCGCGCGCTCAGCAAGTGTGGGGATAATTCATCTACATCTACATCTACATTTATACTCCGCAAGCCACCCAACGGTGTGTGGCGGAGGGCACTTTACGTGCCACTGTCATTACCTCCCTTTCCTGTTCCACTCGCGTATGGTTCGCGGGAAGAACGACTGTCTGAAAGCCTCCGTGCGCCCTCTAATCTCTCTAATTTTACATTCGTGATCTCCTCGGGAGGTATAAGTAGGGGGAAGCAATATATTCGATATCTCATCCAGAAACGCACCCTCTCGAAACCTGGCGAGCAAGCTACACCGCGATGCAGAGCGCCTCTCTTGCAGATTCTGCCACTTGAGTTTGTTATACATCTCACGGTTACCAAATAACCCTGTGACGAAACGCGCCGCTCTTCTTTGGATCTTCTCTATCTCCTCCGTCAACCCGATCTGATACGGATCCCACGCTGATGAGCAATACTCAAGTATAGGTCGAACGAGTGTTTTGTAAGCCACCTCCTTTGTTGATGGACTACATTTTCTAAGGACTCTCCCAATGAATCTTAACCTGGTACCCGCCTTACCAACAATTAATTTTATATGATCATTCCACTTCAAATCGTTCCACACGCATACTCCCAGATATTTTACAGAAGTAACTGTTACCAGCGTTTGTTCCGCTATCATATAATCATACAATAAAGGATCCTTCTTTCTATGTATTCGCAATACATTACATTTGTCTATGTTAAGGGTCAGTTGCCACTCCCTGCACCAAGTGCCTATCCGCTGCAGATCTTCCTGCATTCGTGCCATTCTTACAGCGGCGACGGAACTATGCGACGCCGCACGGCGCCTCATAGTTGGCCAGGTGGTCAACTTTGCTGCGCAGTTCCACTGCCGAGTAATACGTCCGCCGCGCGGGATTAGCCGAGCGGTCTTAGGCGCTGCAGTCATGGACAGTGAGGCTGGTCCCGGCGGAGGTTCGAGTCCTCCCTCGGGCATGGGTGTGTGTGTTTGTCCTTAGGATAATTTAGGCTAAATAGTGTGTAAGCTTAGGGACTGATGACCTTAGCAGTTAAGTCCCATAATATTTCACAGACATTTGAACATTTTTGAGTAATGCGTTCTCTCTCATACGGCTTCATATACCGTAAACAATATTCAGTCGCGCCGCTCTGCTGCTGTCCAGTTCCGGACAGTGCGGGCCTTACATCAGCCTTGAGAAAACAACAGCAGTTGTCATCTGGCAATACGGATAGATCAATAGTAGCAAATCATGCTCTGAAACAAGTGCAACACCAAATTAGTTTCTCTGATACTGTGATTTTCTCAAGATCCAATCATTACTGTACTAGGATGTACGGGGAGGTCACAGAGGTTCAGAACCGCAATAAGAACTCTAACAGAAAAGAAGGACTGAAACTAGACCAGTTGTGGGTCTTAGTGCTAAATAAAACAAACAGCGCCAACTCTTCGCAGCAACAAGCTCCATAAAAAACGTCGGTGATGACGTCATGAATCTAGAATTGCGTAGATACGTATAAAAACTTCGGTTTGCTGAGCTTGTTTGAACCTGTAACTGCTTTCTAACTTGTTAGAGCCCCTGACGATGTCTCCAGCACTAGAACCGGAAACGTGAGGCAGAGAATTATGCCCATAAAATATCACCGGTAACAGTTTAGAGTGTTATTCGTGCGTTATCAACGTCGCATCACTCTGGTGTATATACGTTTTGGTCTACATTTATCTCTGCCCGAACTGTTTTGGAGGATGGTTACCTCCAGAAACATTACGATCTCTTAGTGAGGTTTTGCCAGAAAGCAAAGCGTGTCTGTCGATAAAGCACGTTCTTCAGACGCCTGTTACACTCCCATGTGCAGTCTCCTCCAACTTGTTTGAAAACTGCTTGCTGTGCTATCGCAACGACACACGTCTAGACTCGCCCACTAAGCGAACCGTACAGCCTGCAGTGACACCCAGCACGTGCTCGAAGCAAATAAGGTGCGTCCGTGGAAAGATGATAGAGGGTCGACGTCGTTGTTACGTGTCGGTACTAATGACTTCTCTAGTATACATTTGCTCTCCGAACTTTCTCGATGAACGACTGTATTTCGAATACGTCCCGTTTTCACTGCTACTCCTGTAAGACATTGACATGTTCGCTAGAAAAATTTACAGCAATGTCGCATATAGTGCGAAAATATGTTTCTTAATCCTTAGATATTCAATCTGTGTATTGAGCAAGCAGTAAAGGAAGCAAAAGAAAAATCTGAACTAGGAATTAAAATCCATGGAGAAGAAATAAAATACTTTGCGGTTTGCCTATCACATCGTAATTCTGTCAGAGACAGCAAAGGGCTTGGAAGAGCAGTTGAACGGAATGGACAGTGTCTTGAAAGGAGGATATAAGATGAACATCGACAAAAGCAAAAAGAGGATAATGGAATGTAGTGGAATTAAATCAGGCGATGTTGAGGGAATTATATTAGCAAATGAGACACTTAAAGTAGTAAATGAGTTTTTCTATTTGGGGAGTAAAATAACTGATGATGGTCGAAGTAGAGAGGATATAAAATGTAGACTGGCAATGGCAAGAAAAGCCTTTCTGAAGAAGAGGAATTTGTTAACATCGAGTGTAGATTTAAGTGTCAAGAAGTCGTTTCTGAAAGTATTTGTATGGAGTGTAACCATGTATGGAAGTGAAACGAGGACGATAAATAGTTTGGACAAGAAGGGAGTGGAAGCTTTCTAAATGTGGTCCTACAGAAGAATGCTGAAGATTAGATGGGTAGATCACGTAACTAATGAGGAAGTACTGAATACAACTGGGGAGAAGAGGAATTTGTGGTACAACTTGACTAGAAGAAGGGATCGGTTGGTAGGACATGTTGTGAGGCATCAATGGATCGCCAATTTAGTACTGGAGGGCGGCATGGAGGGTAAAAATCGTAAGGGAGGCCAAGGGATGAATACAGTAAGCAGATTCAGAAGGATGTAGACTGAAATATTTACTTGGAGATGAAGAAGCATGCATACGATGGAGTAGATGAAGATCTGCATCAAACCAGTCGCTGGACTGAAGATCACAACAACAACAAGAACCCTTAGAATACCAACGGGACGTAAGTGTCCCACGATACGTTATCAGAGAATCAACTGGAAGTTGTTGCTTGATATTGCTACGTATCCGGGTCCCACTAGTAAAGGGAAGCCTACTAACGGTTAGCAGGATTCTTATAATTACAGTTTACTTCTGTAGATTGTGCCATCCTCAAGTTTCATTGTTAACCCTCGTCTCCGTGTTGTCACATCGAATTAGTTAGCGCCTCCAAACAGACAATCCAATTATCAGATTTGCAAAGCGGGCTGCCCTCGCGCCTTCCCACTCACATCGCGTCAACGACTTGCACCTAAGAATTGACGCTTGCCACATCACAAACTAAGTCCATATTGAGCACCTGTTGTGTGAGTTACAAACTTAGAGATATTCTATTCACTGATGTGTCTCTGTTTTCATTACGTCTTGTAATTTTTGTGCGGCCGACTTCTGAAACCCTGGAGGTGCTTATGAATAATCCTGTACGTCCTGCACCCCCTCTCTCCCCCCCCCCCAACCCTCTTGGAAAATTAAACGGCGGGAAATATTCTTTTTATATTATTACTTCTGAGTAAGACATTAAATAAAATAGCCACGCATTAATGTTTTTGAATAAAATTTGTAGTCAAAGAATTAAACCATACACGCACACATACACACGCACACACATTCCGTTTGCTTGTATCCAATCATACTATAGGCCAAGTTCATGCGATTCTACGAGGTTGTTCTTAGTTATGTCTACTATTATGATATTCTGAAACCCCGAAATAAGAACACGCTCCACGGGATTGATCACTACACTTTTTGGACGGTTCTAGTCCACATCTCGATAAGACGGTAACACTGCCAACGTCATATCAAATATATAGCAGTGGAAATATGTTGTTTTTTTTAATAAAAAGAATGATTGTCGTGCCTCTTATCTGTAGTGTAGCCAAGGTAAATGGTACTAGGATTTTGTCGTGCCTCTTATCTGTATTGTAGCCATGGTAATTGGTGCTCGACTGGAATGATTTTTCAAATAATAAAGTACAATTCCTGCAGAGTGGTGAATGTCATGTTCCTACCGACATCGGGACTAATCCCTTACGTCTGCCGAATAAAACATTATTAGTTCAGTTTTATGTTGTCAAATGGCTATCTTACTTACGAAAGAAAGAAACAAAATAAAAACATAAAACACATCATACGTGCCTACATTACTTTAGCGTCATGCCCTACGTGTATTTTTCACCGGACTGAATCTTGTATAAAACTCCTTTTGTTGGCACAAAACTTAAAAAGTTTTTGCAATTCAAAGTCTAAAATTTAATTTCGCTATTGCAATCCCTTTTACAAATTCATCAGTCAGTCTGTATCTCCCACTTGTTCACTGTGCCTGTATTAAGGAGGTTAACTGTAAACACAAGGGTTATGGGCTGGCACTGCAAAGAAGAGCTGCGTAGTTTTAATTAATTCACTAAATTGCCCTTCACTACTACACGATACAATTTACTTGCACCGTTTCTTCTCGCGTGGTTCAGATTTTCCATCATATGTGGCTATGATTTTTTTTTAAATCTGAAAATTGATCGAAACAGTTTTCATCATCAATTTCAGTATTTTAATCCAACAAAAATTTGATAGATTATTCCACACAAGTCCGTGATACATCTGCAAAATCAAGCCAGTTAAAACAAGAAAATTCACTAAGTGGTTACATCCACATGTTCAAATTCTCGAAACTTACATCATAGAGGATTCCAATGTTGTGCTTACAATCCTCCACATTAGATGCATAACCATCATTTCGCATCTGAGCAAACGTCACAACTGTCTCTAAGATAAAAAGATGGAAACATCGATCGTAAGGAATTTAGAGCAATATTTTTGGTTTTACTAGCATCACACGTCGATTGTAAACAAAGATCAAGTGATGTCATTCAGCAGCCGAAGTAAAAAGTGTATAAGATGTGAGATGACAAAAATCAAACAATCTTAATTCCCAAAACTAAAAAATATGGACGTTAGCAGAAATCGTAGAAATTCATGCAGAAGCGTAACTGTCGAAAATGAGGTCATGTCCGCATATATGTGGATTTATGGTAACCTTAGGTATACCGGGTTGCTTGACCGTTTGGACCCCATTAGCTACACGGAACTGTAATCACATTCATTTTACTCATACTCAGGCGTATAGTAAGCCAGTACACAGCCGTAGATAACTTTCTTAGGATTACATGTTTCATCTCTGTTGCAAATTTCTCTACTTTTCTTATCGGGTTGAGAATGTAGGACCTTTCTCAATAAGTCAGACATGAACTACACAAAGGAAGCGGTTACTCGTGTAGTTGACCCCGTGCGGCGTACATATGTTCTTTTTTTCATGTTATAACTGTAAGCTCAAAGTTGAATCACTTCATTCTCGGAGGAGAATTTCCATCCATAGTAAGATCTCACGAGAAATCTCAGTTATGGAAGGTAACAGCATTGAGAAAGAAAGGCGGATGAAGGTTACAGCAGCGAAATCCTAAATTCGCATTCGAATCAAAGATACTTTATACGTCAATGGTCCAAATAAAGTTCCTATTTTGTATCAAACTTTGAACAAGTTTGGTGAAACCATAATTTTTCGTTGACATTCAAGGCGCTTTTTTAAGGGACTGATGGCGTAATAATCGCATCACTTCCAGGGTCAGTGTAATCGATGGAGATATCACAGAAATGACTTACCACAAGGCAGTGTTCTTTCATGAATGATATTTAACATCTATACCAACGACCAACCACTTTCGGCGAACACAAGGAGTTTCTTTTATACCGGTGATCTGGCACTAGGGAGTGAAGGGAAATCTTTTGAAGATGTTGAAGCCCACTTGCGGGACGCACTATGGGAGCTAAGTGCCTATTCTAATAGTTCGTCCAAACCCAATTAAAACTGTGTACGTTTCATCTTAAGCGCAATCAGGAGCGTCGCGAACTTGACATCACATGGCAAGGGATACAGTTACGAAATACGACACAGCCAAAATATCTACGAGTAACTCTGGATTGTTCTCTGGCCTGCAAACAGCATTACGAGAATAAGGTTGGTGGGCAGAAATAATATCCTTCACAAAATCACTAATAGCACGTGGGGCTCTCGACAACAAATGCTACAGCGCTGCAGATTATGCTTGCCCAGTCTTTCAGTTCCTTCTTTCATTTGTTCGTAATGGTAATTACCTCGGATTTTATTTGTTTTCTGACTCGAATAAATAATACATCATTTCTCCCTAAGTGTCACGTACGCTTTACACGCCGAGCAAGTCATCAACTTTACTCAGTGTATACATATGATGCAATATAACTTAGAAAAAATTTCTAGTTGATACGACGAATGGCAGCTGACTATAAATGTAGAAAAATGTAAGTTAATGCGGATAAATACGAAAAACACATCCGAAATGTTCGGATGCAGGATTAAAAATGTCCTGCTTGATACAGTCACGTCATTTAAATATCCGAGCATACGTTGCAAAGTGACAGGAAATGAAACGGGGATGTGAGGATTGTCGCAGGGAAGGCGAATGGTCAGCTTTGGTTTATTGCGAGAATTCTGGGCAGTAGGTGCATCTGTAAATGAGACCACATAGAGGAAGCTAGTGCGAATTCTTCTTGAATATTGATCGAGTGTTTGGGATCCGTACCAGGTCGGATTAAAGGAACACATCGAAGTAATTCACAGGCGGGATGTTAGATTTATTACCGGTAGGTTCGATCAAAATGAGCAATGTCGAGAAGCGTCATTTTAAGCTGACTGCAAAACGATTCTGCTGCCGCCAACGAACATGTCGGTAAGAATCACGAAGATAAGAGAAACTACGGCTTGTGTGAAGGCATATAGACTGTGGTTTTCCCCCGCTCTATTTGCCATTGGAACAGGAAAGGAAATGTCTAGCATTGGTAAGAGGTACCCTCCTCCACGCTCCATACGGTGGCTTGCGGAGTATGTATGTAAAAGTAGATATAGAAGCCGCAATAGTTATTTTTAGTTTGACATTTGGTATCATGTTCCTATTTTCGTTTCATCAAATTTCTGGCCTTCTATTTACTAGTTTGATCCTAACTAATACCTCTTTCTCGTCAGATAGTTGTGACGTCACTTATCAAACTTACTTCCAGAAAATTCATAAATTATTTGTTTGGCTTAGAAACCATCCACTTTTGTCTCTGGTATTACAAAGACTGTTGCTACAAAGCGGCACTATTAGAAAGTAAATCTCCTAAACTTCCCATTTGAACGCAAAGGATGGTGGAAAATGTTAATTAAGTCACATAATGGCTAAGTCACCATATTTTACACGGTCCAGTGAGTGCAGCCTGATTACCTGGTTCTCATTTCCCCCTTGCAATCAAAATATTTCATTTACCAACACAGTAAGTCCCTTATCGTCCACATCGAAACATACCTAGCGATGATTACATCTCTATCACTTCTATTTTTAACCATTTTCTCTTACTATCCTACAATTTGTACCCGTTTGCCATGGTTCCACAGTTCTTCCTCTGCTTGGAGTACCGCTGAACGTTTTTCTTTCCCGCCCTTATTTTACCCCCTGGTAACTGTCTCGGTCTTTCTACTACACAACTGTACTTAGACAACAGCTTCTGCAGCTGTTAAATCTTCAGTCACTTTGTCCTTCCAGTCTGCCGTGACATTCATGCTTCGTACAGGAAATAGCGCACACCGTTCTCTTCTAGGCTTACATAGCTGACGTGTAGGCCTACTACAAAGACACCTCAGTATTTTTTGTTATTTCCTTGTGCTAGTAAAATTACTTTTACCAAATATAATAATGTAGTGAGTCGTTAAATCCACTGTGCTTCAAAATTTGGAGGAAGGCGTGTAAGCTACATCTTTGTGAAGTGATGTCTATCATTTATCTGTCTTTCTTCTTCTGTCACCTTCGTTATCTTTGCTCCTCTAGTCTTGGTGTGTTGAGATGTATGTATAGTTGTAAATGTATTGGTGCGAATAATTACCTATTTTATACCAATAATGAATTTCGTTTTATTATTTCTTAGCGTTAATCTCTCTCTTATGTTACGCACAGATTACCAAGCGGAAAAGTGAGTGAGTGTTGTATAAACAGCAACAACCGGCTTGGGGGAAGTTTGCATAGCCGCCATTGTCGCCATTTCCTTAGATAACTACGGACTGTACTAATTGTTTTGAAAATGCTCTTCATTTAATTAAAAGGTCCGTTCAGCTAGTTCGAATTAAAGTATCGCACTTGAAATGTTTCAAACTTTGACGGTACGAATCAAGCCAGTTATTCCGAAAGAATAATGTTCTGTGTCCCAGTATTTTTAAATCCGTACCTTCTGTCAATTTAACTCGTCCAGTTTTTATTAAGGGAGTTGAAGTATTCTCCTAAACACTGACATTTTACGTTCTTCAGATATCATTTCATGGATACAGGATATATAACTATTGTAAAGATCTTGCCCATTCATTATATGTTCGTGAAACAACCAACAGTCGCATATTTATCATCATATGCGTTCCTTTTAATGAGACATTAACTAGGAATAAATACCCTTCTCGCTACAAGTTGATCATTTAGCTGCAGGTGGAAATTTGTACATTAGACTAAGACCTAGGTTCTTGGTACTGATTTTTCTATCATTTCACTGTATGGGACCGCTTCTTGGGATAACTTCTTGTTTTGCAGCCGCATTCACCAATTTACGTTTGAGTATACGTAACAGCTACATGCTGCTTATATCCCTGTGAACTTTCAGTGATAATACGTCTAAAATTGTGTATAAAAGTGAAATCACATGTTGCTTCACTGTTCAAACCACAAATGAAGTAATTCATTTGAAAATGATCAAAATTAAAGATAGTTAGGTGTACAAACGGACTGTAAACCCTTCATTATTTCCGAATTTGAGATTGCTTACCGCTCTTCTTAACATCATTAAATAAATAAATATGTCCCTGACTGTTATCCTTAAGGTTGGAGGGGAAACGTCTGGGTACAGGTTTGGCAACACAGAGTGTGAATTGCTCAACAAAGTCCTGTAGTTTTGTGGAATTTTGTGTGTGTCTCTGATGCACCCCCAGCATCCAAGTTGTTTCAATGTATACAGCCAGTGGGACAGTACACACAGTGCATTGTCATCAAAACATTGCAATGTAATGTTGTGCCTATATAATAAATGAAAAGCACCAGTTTGTTTTTGTTCTACAATATTATTTTTATTGCTAACCGGTTTTCGGCTTACAAGGCCATCTTCAGACATTTACTGAGTATTATCACCAAAGAAGTTAAATGTTAGCAGACAACATTAGAAGAGAAGTAACACATCTAGAGTGAAATAGAAACATACAGTAACATCTTTGCAATGAAATAGTAAAAACTGAACAGTACATAAATAACGATGAAGTTGACAGGAAAACCTTTAGCACAAAATAGGAATAGCATGCCTACATAACAGTTTCTATTAATAAACAAAACCAATGAAATAAGATAAAATTAGTACTAGACAAGGCTGCATCAAGAGGTATGAAACATGGAGAGTGATACACAACCAATTAAAAAAGAGAAGAGACTGTAGTCAATGTAAATACAGAATACACGACGAACTTAAGCAATATCAATAAGATAAATAGAAATTAGTAAATGCAGGAAAATTGAGGTGTTTGAGGGAACCTACAGTTTGAGAGTGTGGTGGTACTGCATTTTAACATTAACATTATAATCAAAGCAGTAGCTGTATACCAGTTTACATTAAATAAATGAGCAAAGTAAAATATGAACAGTATTTGATGAGACAACTACAACGGGAGTTAAATATGAATATATACAAGTACAAGTTAAAAGCAAACCCTTAACTATTGAAACTACAGCATATGTGGAATACAAAGACAACTGCAACAAATAAAACAACTTAATGACTACAGGAAAATGGGAATATGTAGGAAGAGAGAGTGTGGGAAGTAATGATCAACAAAGATGATTATATGAAGTTTAGGAGAGGGGAAGTGTTGAGTTGTGTCTGGTCATTTAGGATGAGATCTGGACTGTGAGCAAGATGTTTGTTAATTTCCAGGGCTTCCAGCAGGTTGAGTTTATGGCCTTTGTTTGCTAAGTGAAGTACATGGGACACTGGCTGGTAGTTGTGACCCTCACTCAGTACATGCTCAGCAAATGCAGAGTCTGAATTCTGCAACCTCCAGCTGCGTTCATGTTCAGCCAGCCTAGTTGATATGTCTCTGCCTGACTGACCAATGTAAAATTTATCACAATCAGAACAGGTGATTTTGCATACCCCACTGTTGGCTAATAACTGGATCTTGTCTTTGCTATTAAAAACACACTGGGCTGTAGTGTTCCTGACATAGTAGGAAACCCTATACTTGCAGGATTTCTGTGCTTTGGCTACAGTCTGTGATACCTGACCTAGAAATGGTAGAGTACACCATTTCTTGCAGACCTATATCCTTGTCGAATCTACAGTCATTATCGATATGTGAGGGGCGATCAAAAAGTTTCCTTTTGAGGGCGATGCTGCAGCCGGGTTCAGCCGCACAGTCCATGACTGCAGCGCCTTAGACCGCTCGGCTAATCCCGCGCGGCGATATTGCAGTGTCTGTGTTATTCTGATTACGATGCAAAGTTCCTTTGGACATGCATGCATGTCCAAAGGAACAGGCACTGCGGCGAGTACAGCCGTTATGTCAAACCTCGATATAACGAATTTCATAGGACCATGAAAATCAAATTGTTGTACCAGGGTTATTGCTATAATGAGGTTTTGTTATCGTGACTCGGAGCAAGGAGCCATGTTTTCGTGGCTGTGAAGTACAATACTGTAGTACTTTTCCGATGAAAAATAACATTAAACGATAAATAATGAAACACATTTTGTTCACTTCATGTATTAATGCTGTACCTGTAGAATATCTTACTTTTGTGTACAGAAAAATTCACTTATTTTCGGGTTTTTTTTTTTTTTTTTTTTTTTTTAAGATTCTCTTGTGAATATTGTCTTTATCTCCTCTAACACAACCAATTGCTGCGCTGAAACACTGGGGATTGAAGATCGAACTTGCTGAATGATTTCCAACTGACATATTAGCTCCATCAGAGGAGGGGAATTCACACTTATCATAAAACTGTCATCGTCAGAATCTTCAACAAGCTAATTACCCTTTAACTCCTCGATGATAGATTCAAACACCAACGCCTCATCATCCACTGGCAAACATTCAACTACTGAAGCATCTATGGCTTTACGAGTAAATGCTGAATAAATCTCCATCCTGCGTTGTTTCATCCACCACAACATTCTCAGCAACATCTTCACTTTTGGAAATTCTTGCATATTTTCCAGCAGTTCACAATAGCATTCGGCTGTACACTGTTCCAGGAACTAGCAATCATGTCGCAAGCCTGCTTCACATTGAAACTGTAGGGATTGTTCACCTTTCTTTCAATGTTTGCGATAGAGTGTTCAACTAAACATGGACGGTATTTTGTCTTAAAGTTCTTAATTATCCCCATATCTAGTGGCTGAAGAATCGAATTACAGTTCGGGGGGAAGTAGCACAGTTCAACGCTGGCACGCTGAGATGCGCGCTACAATTATCCACCAGCAATGTAATTTTCTTATTCTTCATAGACATCTCTTTATCAAGCGAAAGCAGCCACTCACTAAAAAGAGTAGACGTCGTCCATGCTTTTCGATTTACCTTGTAAATGGCTGCAATAAAAAAAATCACATTTACAATACGACTGTAGCAAAATATTACAGCTGAAGCTATACTGTACTGAATGAACTTATAAATTAAAGGAAGGTAAAATAAAATGTATGTACCCTCTTCCCTGATAAGCTTCTTTCATTTTTGAAGCACCATGGGTTTGGTGATCGTCCGATCACCAGTGGCGTCCATTTATGTGTCCCTTATGCGTTGCTGCAGATAACAGTTAGGCGTACCTTAGATTGCTTCCCTCCTTTACACTATTCTCCTCTAAAGGGCATTGTCTTATCTGGCATCAGTTAATAAAACAGCCCCATTTCAGGATTGCATTTTTCTCACAGTTTACAAGTGGTCTTTTTCCTTCAGAATTCTCGATCACCTAAAGGTGCTGACTTTTCTTCTCCTGAAATCACTTTAAAAATAGTCGCATGCCTGTTCTTAAATCTTTGCAACCATTGAATACTTGCCTTAAAATTAGAATCACCTTGCAACAGCGAAATCTAAGGCTTTTTGACATATCAACGGGCCATTAACTGGTACATTCAGCGCACACATCTCATTAAACCACCTCAGTGTAGCACTGTCCACATCGTCAGCAGCAGCCGTCTTCATTCTTTTTCTTTAAGGGTTAAATTTGCCACCCACAAAACTTTCTTCAATTTCTTTTCGTTTTTAAGAAATGTAGCTAACGCTGATTGTACAAGTCCATACTTCCTCGCCAGGTTTCCTTGTTTCATTCCATTATCAACTTCTTTTAGATCTTCCATTTTTGTCTCTGTTGTAACTGACAATTTGAAAGTTTTTACAACACAACTTTTATTTACTTGAGTCTACATGGAAATGACTGAGTAACAACGAAAAGTCACACTCACAAAGCCAGTAAGAATTTCCTACTAGAGGCAACAAAAGTTAACTTATAAGTTTCTCACAAGAGTCCGTGGTAACACACATACACTTAATTCCACGTCCTATTCCGATGACGAAGACGTAGTCTTCCATGGAGATGTCCTTGAGGTCGGTATTTGGCGTGAACTGACGTCCAGAGCTGGTTCTAGCCTTTAAATAGTATTGGCCAGTCAGTCAGATGTTGGTGTCGTAATACTTCCTGCAGGCCGTCTCGAACTTCCTCTGCATGAAGTAGTACGCGGAATGTCTCTTTCCAAAACAGCCAATGTTTACCATTGCTTACGCCTTGGGAATAGACAACCTCGGTCCTGTGTGGTGTTAGATGGGTTGCCGGCGCGCGGGAGCTACCTTGGCGACGGCGTTAATAGTCTCCAATCTTGTTTCCGAGTTCCAGCCATGGTCCAAATCTTAACGAAGTCCAAAGCGTTTACATCAACTAAAAACATTCACAGATTACAAAAAATCACGGAGATAGCTACGTATGAGCCCAACAAAACACTTCTGTCTGCTACTGAAGCTCAACAATAGACAAACTAAACACTCGTTCAAACAGAGGAACTCCTTGTCGTCTGGCGTTCAGCACAATTCGCCCGCAGCCTGTACGCTATTCTCTTTACCTCTAGAATAAATACAGTAGTGTAGTATGTAGCGAAGCTTCTGGAAATAAAGCGCCGAAAGTCTAGTAGCTAAATAAAGTACACCTGCCGCTATAGTGATCTTCTTAGAAGTAGGGAATAGTAAATTCCTCGTAATTTTGTCTTCGTTGTAATGAGGGCTAATTAACATAGTACATATAGGAAATCAGCCAGGGCCATAAAAAATTATCCCTGTATTGGGGTTTATCGTTGTATTGGTAATCGTTATACAGACGTTTCACTGTACATGAAATGAATTCGCAATTGCGAATAAGGACAAATATCAGCTGTGGAATGGAATGACAACAATGAAATTTTGTGCCGGACCGGGACTCGAACCCAGATTTCCCGCTTATCGGAAGCGGTCACCTTGCCATTTGGCTATCCGTCAACCATGACGACATGTGGAAGTTTGGGTCTGGCCGTGAGTCGTGCACTGATACGGGAGGTAAAGCGACCGCTTGCGATAAGCGGGACATCCAGGTTCGTCCCGGTCTGGCACAAATTTCCATTGTCGTCATTCCATTCTACAGCTAATGGTTGTCCTTATTCGCAATTGCGAATTCATTTCATGTAGTTCGTTAAATGTTTGCCGGCCATCACATCCACCAGAGCTGGAAAACACAGAGAATTTGTGTCCCAGACAGCGAGTAGACACAACAGCAAAACTCGCAGCACCTCAGTATTTCGTTCGTCTAAATATTGTGCATAACAAGCAAACAAGAAGTCGGCAGAAACCCCCAAAGCACACCGTCAGAGTACGTAATACACTCCTGGAAATTGAAATAAGAACACCGTGAATTCATTGTCCCAGGAAGGGGAAACTTTATTGACACATTCCTGGGGTCAGATACATCACATGATCACACTGACAGAACCACAGGCACATAGACACAGGCAACAGAGTATGCACAATGTCGGCACTAGTACAGTGTATATCCACCTTTCGCAGCAATGCAGGCTGCTATTCTCCCATGGAGACGATCGTAGAGATGCTGGATGTAGTCCTGTGGAACGGCTTGCCATGCCATTTCCACCTGGTGCCTCAGTTGGACCAGCGTTCGTGTTGGACGTGCAGACCGCGTGAGACGACGCTTCATCCAGTCCCAAACATGCTCAATGGGGGACAGATCCGGAGATCTTGCTGGCCAGGGTAGTTGACTTACACCTTCTAGAGCACGTTGGGTGGCACGGGATACATGCGGACGTGCATTGTCCTGTTGGAACAGCAAGTTCCCTTGCCGGTCTAGGAATGGTAGAACGATGGGTTCGATGACGGTTTGGATGTACCGTGCACTATTCAGTGTCTCCTCGACGATCACCAGTGGTGTACGGCCAGTGTAGGAGATCGCTCCCCACACCATGATGCCGGGTGTTGGCCCTGTGTGCCTCGGTCGTATGCAGTCCTGATTGTGGCGCTCACCTGCACGGCGCCAAACACGCATACGACCATCATTGGCACCAAGGCAGAAGCGACTCTCATCGCTGAAGGCGACACGTCTCCATTCGTCCCTCCATTCACGCCTGTCGCGACACCGCTGGAGGCGGGCTGCACGATGTTGGGGCGTGAGCGGAAGACGGCCTAACGGTGTGCGGGACCGTAGCCCAGCTTCATGGAGACGGTTGCGAATGGTCCTCGCCGATACCCCAGGAGCAACAGTGTCCCTAATTTGCTGGGAAGTGGCGGTGCGGTCCCCTACGGCACTGCGTAGGATCCTACGGTCTTGGCGTGCATCCGTGCGTCGCTGCGGTCCGGTCCCAGGTCGACGGGCACGTGCACCTTCCGCCGACCACTGGCGACAACATCGATGTACTGTGGAGACCTCACGCCCCACGTGTTGAGCAATTCGGCGGTACGTCCACCCGGCCTCCCGCATGCCCACTATACGCCCTCGCTCAAAGTCCGTCAACTGCACATACGGTTCACGTCCACGCTGTCGCGGCATGCTACCAGTGTTAAAGACTGCGATGGAGCTCCGTATGCCACGGCAAACTGGCTGACACTGACGGCGGCGGTGCACAAATGCTGCGCAGCTAGCGCCATTCGACGGCCAACACCGCGGTTCCTGGTGTGTCCGCTGTGCCGTGCGTGTGATCATTGCTTGTACAGCCCTCTCACAGTGTCCGGAGCAAGTATGGTGGGTCTGACACACCGGTGTCAATGTGTTCTTTTTTCCATTTCCAGGAGTGTATTTTGAAGTGTGCCTCCACGTGTCCGCTTGTATTTGCAGGGTAATCTCAGATACTGCTGTAGAAATTTCGATTCGGTTTTCGCTAATAGGTACACAAGGAAGATTTTTGTATATAGTTTATAAATATGGTGTATATTGTACATAAATTTTGTCTGAATTATTATTAACTAAAAGAAAAGTGTGGAAACGATGGCACTAGCGTGACCAAATTAGATCTAGTTTGATGGTTGTGTCATAGATTGTTTGGCTAGGAAACGAAAGGTTTTCGGAACGAATCCCACGTCGGTGACTTTTTCACTCAGCCTTTAATCTAACATTCACTTCTCAATGACGTAGAGATTCGCCAGAACGAAACGAAGCTTGGGTACCACGTTACACTGTAACACCCCGTTCCGCGGATGGATAGCTGGTCAGGTGCACGCGAGTCGTATAAGCGACATCCAGCTGATTCCAATCGTTTCAGACAATTGCGTAGCGAAAAAACACTCGAATCCAAAACCTATGGTTTTCGATTA
The DNA here is from genome assembly GCF_023864275.1 of Schistocerca cancellata. Classification (NCBI taxonomy): domain Eukaryota; kingdom Metazoa; phylum Arthropoda; class Insecta; order Orthoptera; family Acrididae; genus Schistocerca; species Schistocerca cancellata. The sequence goes on along the minus strand of NC_064626.1, from coordinate 860,004,511 downwards.
TTTACGCACAGAGCAAAACGTGGGATGCATACTTTCCTTGAGTCAAATATACATGCGAACATGTTTTTCTGCGTGGTGGGGCTAAAGATATTATTTGTTTGGACACTTTCAAATTATATAGAAGACTGGTAAACGAATCTCCACTGCCGAGAAAAAGATTTAGGTCTTTTAAAGATTATAATGACATGGGTGCGATCTCCTTAAACAGGATTCAGGAATTTCTTGCGGATGAATACACGGGATTTCGAAATAAAGTGTGTATCAAAAAGAATTATCAGATTTGGCACGTCTATATTTCTGAAACTAATAAACATACACAATGAATTTTGTTTTTTGATCAGGAAAATTAAAAAGTTTTTTTCATACGTTTTCATAAGTGTTAAATATGGCCCCCTTGAGATGCACGGCGTATGTCAATGTCGTATTCAAACTGTTCCCACGCTGCAGCGAGCATGTCTTGAGTTACAGCTTCCACAGCTGCTGTTATGCGATGTTTCAGTTCATTAATTGTTTTTCGTAACGGAGGTACATAAACAGAGTCTTTTATAAATCCCCATAAGAAGTAATAACAGACAGTCAGGTCCGGTGACGCTTAGAGGCCACTAACGTAAGGCTGAATCATTTGGTCCAATGCGACCGATCCTTTGATTTAAAAATTCCCCCATCCTGTTGTTAAATGAAGTCGTTCGAATTAGTCTCCACGTGTGGGAAAAAATAGTTCTCAAGTATATCGAGATATGTGCTTCCTGTAACAGTGTTCCCGGCAAAAAAAAAAAAAAACCATACACCGTTTCCCGTAAAACTCCCCAAAATAATTAAATTCTGGAGAGTCCCGCTCATGTTGTACTACTTCATGTCGTTGTTCCGTATCCCATATTCTCATATTATGACGGCTCACTTTTCCATTTAAGTGGAATGTTGCCTTGTCACTAAACACTAAGCACTGAAGAGAACTGTGATCCTCCCTCTTGCCAAGAACGAAATTGCGGAACTCCAAACGTTGTTGTTTGTCACCTTCACGAAGAGCTTGCAGTAGCTGACTTTTGTATCGTTTCATGTGTAAACGTCGACGTAACACACGCCAGGCGGACATCGGGGGCATGTTCAGCTGTCGAGCTGCAAGGCGAACGGATTCTGCGGACTCCTTGTGAAACTGTGGCGGATACATTCGGCGTCTGTGTCAGACTCTCGGTGACGGCCCGGCGATTTGCCTTTAGACAAACAACCTGTTTCTCGGAATTGCTCATGCCGTCGTCTAATGCTCTGCGCTGTAGGAGGATCCACACCATACCTAGTACGAAAGTCACCCTGAACAGTTATTATTGACTCGCACTGCGCGAAACGTATAACACAAACTGCTTTCTGTTGTTCAAAAATGTTCAAATGTGTGTGAAATCGTATGGGACTTAACTGCGATGGTCACAGTCCCTAAGCTTACACACTACTTAACCTAAATTATCCTACGGACAAACACACACCCATGCCCGAGGGAGGACTCGAACCTCCGCCGGGACCAGCCTCACAGTCCAGGACTGCAGCGCCTTAGACCGCTCGCGCTTTCTGTTGTCCCGACACTAATTTTATTAGAAATGAAGTGGAGGCACGCTGCTGTTACCTAGCGGGAACAAGGTAAAACTCTACAGTTTGATGTTTCCAACAGTAATTGTTCGCGCACATATCTCAAATAACATAGTAGATACGATTTTTTAAAAAATTGGATGATTCTTTTTTATACACCCTGTACATACAAAATGACTGAGCAGTATGAGACTTAACATCTGAGGTCATCAGTCCCCTAGAACTTAGAACTACCTAAACCTAACTAACCTAAGGACACCACTCACATCCATGCCCAAGGCAGGATTCGAACATGCGATCGTAGCGGTCGCGCGGTTCCAGACTGAAGCGGCTAGAACCGCTCGGCCACACTGGCCGGCCTTGTACATACAGATGGCTGAGGAACGCATTTTGAAATATGACAATTTCAGATTGCCAGTTTGTGCTTCCCTCGGATTACTAGTCGCAATTCGCACCCTTAATTCACTGCAAATTTTTCAAACAACGGGCAGTGAGTATCGCGATAAATATGACCAAGAGCGAAAAGATAACCGTCTCAGCATCAGGCTGTGATGTGAGGCGGATAATTTGAAATAATCAAATATTTTAACCAACAGTTACCCTGCAGTTGTTTGACAACAACTGTACATGCAAGAAACATGCAAATCCAAAACATGTGGTGTTTCCTTTTTTATGCTTCAAGGAAACATTTTCATAAAAAGTACTTTAGCAACTTAGCTTCGTTTCATATAGTACGTTATTTCAGTAGCGCAGAAGATAACTCATCTTGCTGCTTTATGCTTTCTTTGTTGAATCAAACCTGCTGTAGATGTAGACAGGACCCTTTGCGTGGCACGGCGAGTGTCTGCCATTAAGAGTGCGCGACGAAGGACTTGGGCCATTAATCTGCACAAAGGATCACAGTGCATACGAAGTTTCACTAGATGAGTGCTGTAACACGAGTTAACGTATAGATCATGCATGCTTGTTCTTGTATTTTCTTTTATTTGTGCTACCTACTCCAGCGTCGTCCGATTCATATTGAATCACTCAAACATTCATATACCCACGATTCGCATACACTGTTTACTTTGGTTGTAAACATATTATTTACAACACGATGTGATCCCATCATTGCCATGACGTCAATCCATACGTCAATTCAGTATGGAACACCATGACATTCATGCCCCCAGACAACTTTCTTGGCGTGCGCTGCTTACATCGCATAAGTTATGTGAAAATTCTCTGAAATTCATTCGTGGCCCCTAAACAAAAGATGCTACGTCAGTCAAGTCGTCTGGCCATAGATGCTTGACGCTACCCGAGCGAAAACGGAACGGGTCGCTAGTTTCATTTATGTTAACGGTCTCGACGTTACTGAAATTAGTTCTTTGAGAAGTTTCCCTTTGCAAGCGATACTTTTTAGGGATATTTTTCGTCATTGAAAACAAAAACAAACACCGTCCGAACAGGCCTCGAAGGCCCAACGATGCAGACCGGCCGCCGTGTCACCTTCTGCCTTTAGGCGTCACCGCATGCGGGTACGGAGAGGCTTGTGGTCAGCACCCCACTCTCCCGGCCGTTGTCAGATTTGGTGACCGGTGCCGCCGCTTCTCAATCAAGTAGTTCCCCAATTCGCCTCACGAGGTCTGAGTGCACCCCGCTTGCCAACATTGCTCAGCAGACCCATACGGTGACCCATATAAGTATACACACAGGTATACAGAGCTTAACTTCTGTGATTTGTTGGGATCCGGTGTTACCATTGCGGCGAGGCCGTTGGCTTGTGACTGAAAAGTTCTGTGATATTAAGTGGAGAGATAGTAATTTGGTCCAGTTTCATAATACTATCGTCTTTTCCCTTTTGGCGCTTACATTGAAGTTCGTTTTTCCGCAACAGACAACACGCGGCATTGGTTAGGAGAATTGTCTCACAGTGTACTATGTTAAGCGTGATCCTCTATGATGTAGCTATATACAGCATATCCTATCAGAGTGTGGCATAACTAGCACAGAAAAAGAAATAGTAAAGTGTCGATGATTTTATAATCTACTATACTTACTCCAGTCGCAAAAACAAACTCATGTTTCTGAATGTTTGACAGGTATTTAATTTACCTCATTTGCAACTTTATACCAACATCTGAAACTTTCGGCACTGCAAGTTCCATGGGCTCTTATTCGACGCGCACTTAACACAACTCCAGAACGTAAAGCTGGTAACATTGAAGACCGTTAACATTTTGAAGTGTCTAGGCGCGAGAAGTTGGGAACCAGATATGCCATGTCTACTACAGCTCTGTTGAACAGTCGTTCGTGAAACATGAATCAGTCAGCTCAACCTCACTCTTTCAAAATGGTAAATACACTGATGAGCCAAAGAAACTGGTAAACCTGCTTAATATCGTGCAGGGCCTCCGCGAGCACTTAGAAGTACCGTAACAAGACCTGGCATGGAAATGGTTCAAATGGCTCTAACCATTATGGGACTTAACATCTGAGGTCATTAGTCCCCTAGACTTAGAAACTACTTAAACCTAAGGACATCACACACATCCATGTCGAAGGCAGGATTCGAACCTGCAACCGTAGCAGCAGCGCGGTTCCGGACTGAAGCGCCTAGAACCGCTCGGCCACGACGTGGCATGGACTCGAATAATGTCTGAAGTAGTGGTGGAGGAAACTGATACCATGAATCCTGCAGGGCTATCCATAAATCCCAGGAGTACGAGGGGATGGAGATCTCTTCTGAAAAGCACTTTGCAAGTTATACCAGATATGCTCAATAATGTTCATGTCTGGGCAGTTTAATGGCCAGTGGAAGTGCTGAAACTCAGAATAGTGGTCCTGTAATCACACTGTAGCAATTCTGGACGTGTAGGGTGTCGTATTGTCATGCTGGAATTGCCCAAGTCAGTCGGAATGAACAATGGACATGAATGAATGCAGGTGATCAGATAGGTTGCTAAAGTACGTGTCACCTGCCAGAGTCGTATCTAGACGTATCAGGGGTCCCATATGACTCCAACTCCACACGCCCCACACAATTGCAGGGCCTCAATCAGCTTCAACAGTCCCCTGCTGACATGCAGGGTCCATGAATTCCTGAGGTTGTTTTCATAGCCGTTCACGTCCGCCCGCTCGATACAATTTCTAACAAGACTCGTCAGACCAGGCAACATGTTTCCAATCATCAACAGTCCAGTGTCGCTATAGACGGGCCCAGGCGAGGCGTAATGCGTTGTGTCATGCAGTCATCAAGGGTACACGAGTGGGCCTTCGGCTCTGAAAGCCCATATCGATGATGTTTCATTGAATGGTTCTCTCGCTAACACTTGCTGATGGCCCAGCATTCAAATCTGAAACAATTTGCGGAAGGGTAGCACTTCTGTCATGTTGAACGATTCGCTTCAATAGTCGTTGGTCCCGTTCTTTCAGGATCTTTTTCCGCCCGCAGCGATGTCGGAGATTTTATGTTTTATCGGATTCCCTGATATTGACGGTATACTGATGAAATGGTCGTATGGGAAAATCCCCACTTCATCGCTACCTCGGAGATGCTGTGTCCCATCGCTCGTATGCCGACTGTAACACCACGTTCAGACTCACTTAAATCTTGATAACCTGCCATTGTAGCAGCAGTAACCGATCTAACAACTGCGCCAAATACTTGTCTTGTATAGGCACTACCGACCGCAATGCCGTCTTCTGCCTGTTTACATATCTCTGTATTTTAATACGTAGGCCTATAACAGTTTCTTTGGTGCTTCAGAGTATAATGTAACAGCGGGCAATTAACTCTTGCAGATGTGCCTTTTTTCTGGAGGACGGGAAATTTTTCTTTTTCTTGTGATGCTCTCAAGTGACGTTTTAACGATTTTGGATCCATGATATACACAAAAATATATACACATTTACAAAACACACTTTGTACACTCGACTTCATTTTATGCACTAAAATAACAAGCTGCGAAATATTCCCTGTCGTAATAAATAGTAAAATAATCATTCAATAATTACGATAGTGAAGAACTAAAGCAATATTCAATTATACAGTGGAATATAGCGAACCAACCACATTCTGGTGGTCACGATCTGCTGCGCACTGCTACGTCGACTCACTGATGTTTTCATAGTCATGCCCAACAGTTGGCAGCACTTGTGCCTGATGAATAGTTGAACATTGAAAAATGTGTATCCTATGTTTCCATAGGGAAAAAAATACTTCTATTGCAACTAAGAAACAGTAAAAGTTAATGTACACGATTGTAGCCAGAGAGTCTGAAAGGACAAAACTTGGAACAGGGTTGCGTAGGACAACCCACATTTCCGAAGTCTATCTCGGAAGGTAGTGAGCAGCCTGTAACAATCTGATGGAAGCGCCTCACCATCAAACAAGAAGTTTAAGTCGGCGACTCTATGATTAATACAGTCATTACGAATCCAAAGGCGTTAGAGACCTGGGCGATGCGGGTATTGATGGATCACACTGTAGTAGAAGAAGTTTCTCCCACGCATTTGGATCCGCTGACCCAGTACAATTTTTAAATTACTACCATACAATAAGACAAGTGCTGCAAATTGTGTCTGTCAACACTTTTCAGTTATGTTTTAAACACGCTCTTCATTGATATAATCTGATAGCTGTAGGCTGCGAGTTTTATTACTCTGCACTGTACTTTTCCCTAGGGAACACCTTTAGAATACATCTATCAAGCGGACTGACTCTGTTTAATAAGGAGTTGCGATTGATCCACACAATCTTCAGGCAAACTGGATGCGACCAAGCACTGAAGTTTGTTAACTATTCTGATGCTCTGAGTGTTCTTCCGATTATACGGTGAATATCAGTAAAGCTTGTCCGAGATATTAGGGACATCTTCTTGTCCCTCAAAAAATCGAGAAACATTCTGTCGGGCACCGTTTGACGCCGAAATCTACGTAAGAAGATGCAATATCCACCAGCTAAAGCGGCTTATGAATGAAGTATAGTATAATATGGTCATTCTTGAGGACCGTCACAGAGAGAGGAGGAAGAGATTGGTTGGAAGTACACCGACGTCTACACCTACAGTAATACCGCAAAGGCCACCAAACGGTGTGTGTGGTGGAGGGTACTTCTGGTACCACTGACCCTATTTTCCCTGTTCCATTCCCGAATGGCGGGTGGGAAGATTGATTGTTGGTAAGCTTCTGCATTAGCTCTAATTTCTCGAAGCTTCTCGTTACGGTAATTTCGCGAGACATATGTGGGAGGTAGTAATAGGTTTTCCGACTCTTCTCTAAAAGTACTCTCTCGAAATCTCGGTCGTAAATCTCTCCGTGACGCACAACGCCTCTGTTGTCGCCTCTGCCACTGGAGTTTTTTGAGCATCTCTGGAACGCTCTGGCGCCAACTTCAAGATCCCATGGCTCTTCGTTGGATCTTCCCTATCTCTTCTATAAGTCCCACCTGGCAAGATGCCAGACCGTTGATCAGTACTCAAGAATCGGTCGAACAGGAGCTCTGTAAGCCACTTCTTTAGTGAATGAATTACATTTGCTTTTCCTCCCATGAGGAATATGCGTTCACTACCACTTGTTTTATGTTAGGGTGTCCATTCGTCCCGTTTTTCCCGGGACAGTCCCGTTTTTTACCGAAATGTCCCACTGTCCCGAAAGTTTTTTGGGGACGCTTAAATGTCCCGTTTTTTTTATGATTCCGCTTGGCTAGAGTATTATACGCTACTGGTTGTTTCACTTGCTATTAACTGCGCAATTATTTACGCTAGGAAGCGTGTGATGACTTTCAGCATACTCCAAACATGTACCGCACTATCAAAAATCTCAAGTAATTTTAAACGCACTATAGGTTACGAATTCTTCTCTTCTAAATCGATCCACTGAATCCGTCCTTTCGGTCCAGAGATACTCTACACCACTGATACTTGCTCTCTGGCTTTCGTCACCACAATGTTAATGTTTTGCACTGTGCAATCACTGTTTCATTATGCCAAAACGAAAGTGTACTTTTAATAGCAATATAAAAAGCGAGTTTCCTTTTATCACTGGTAGTGGAGAAACTGTAGAATGTACGTCGTGCAGATCAAAATTTGCTATTGGTCTGTGCGGCTGGTCCCGGCGGAGGTTTGAGTGCTCCCTCGGACATGGGTGTGTGTGTTTGTCCTTAGGATAATTTAGGTTAAGTAGTGTGTAAGCTTAGGGACTGATGACATTAGCAGTTAAGTCCCATAAGATTTCACACACTTTTTTTTTATTGGTCATGGTGGAAGGTCTGACATTGTGAATCACGTTAAGACGAAGAAACATCGCATGAGTGACCAAACGAAAAGAGCAAATAAATGAGTGAGTGCCTATTATGTAAACTAAAAATCAGTAACAGAAATGGAAAGGCAGCTGGCAGCACAAGAAGCTAAGTTTGCATACCATAGTGCTGTGCATAACCATAGCTTTAAGTCAATGGACTGTACTACAGCAGTTGTTAAAAAACTTTTCAGTCCTAAATTCAAATGTGGACACACAAACTGTAATGCAATCATTTCAAATGTTATTGCACCGTATGCAGCTCAGCAGGTTTTACATGAACTGAAAAGTGCTCGAGTCATTTCTGCAAATCCATCGAATCATCTGCATTTGAAGTTGGTTCCTCTCCTTATCAGGTATTTTCACCCTGAAAATGGCATCACGGTGAAAATGCTCGAATTAGCTGGAGAAACTTCAGATTTACTTCAGAATTATGTGCTGGAGGTTTTAAAGAAATATGATCTTGAGGGAAAGTTGATTGCGGTTTATGCAGACAACACTCACATCAATTTTGGTGGTAAGCAGAGGAAAGGAAAAAAACAATTTGTTCTATAAACTGCAACAGAACACAGTGAATAATATAGTAGGTGGCTGTCCAGCATATGTGGTGCACAATTCCTTACAAACTGGCTGAGATTCCCTCCCCATCCGCCAATTAATTGTAAACAAATTCTACCAGCATTTCCACATATATAAAGTAAGGGTTGAATCTCTGAAGTCATTCTGTAAGTTTACTGAAACTGAATACAAAACTGTACTTGGGCACAGCAAGACAAGGTGGCTATCTCTGTTACCAGCATTGGAAAGAATTGTACAGGTATTTCCTGCCTTGAAATCATATTTCATTTCCCTTGATAAGTGTCCTGTTATCCTTAAACAATTCTTTGATAACCCTGTGTCTATAGTTCTTCTACATTTTCTTGTTACTCAGCTAAAACCTTTCTCCACAACATCAAATGTATTGAAAAACAAGATATCACAATAGTAGAAGTTTATCAAGAAATAAACAAATTATTGGGCAAATTACAATGTAGAAAACCTGAAAGATTTCTCACATCCTTTGTACATGAGACTCTAAGAAAGCTGGAAGAAGAGGGTGAAATTACTGTAGAACAATTTCATATTTATGCTAACATCTGCTATGACTCTTGCACTGAGTATATTAAAGAATGGTGTTTACCATTTCTCACACCTTTTAAAGCATTTGACTGGGTTAATACTGAAAAGGAGCAGCTACAGTGGAAGGATATTCAGGACTGTTGTGGTTTTGTTAAAAGTATTGTACCAAATTTTCCTGTTGATGAAAACTAACTGTTCCATGAATTTTCATGGGCACAGAACTTCATAAAAAGTGAAGAAGGAGACAAAGAAAGTGTTAGTGCAACGTGGTGTAAAATATTTGCTTATTTCAAAAGTAAAAACATTAACACGAAAAATATGATTCATTTGGAGGAGTTTTGTCTGGCAAATGCTGCTGTGGAACGTGTGTTTCCGTTAGTGAACTCTTTGTGGTCAGATGAAAAAAACAGAATGAAAGTTGAAACAGTGAGGGCCTTGCTCATTATCAAAACACATTTTTATGGTGTATTGTGTACTGACTTTTATGATACAATTTCAAACGAAAATTCACTTCTTGATAAAGTACATAAAAGTGAAAAGTACGGCGATAGTGTGGCAGAATAATTGTAAAAAGTGATTTGCGATCATCTGAGTGCACGTTTTAAAGGTAAACTTGTGTGTGTATTAAATTTAGTCAATACAACATTTATGTCCCGTTTTTTTTCTTCACTGTCCCAGGTTTTTCTCTAATTTATTTTAAATGTTCCCTTTTTCAATGAAAATGAAATGGACACCCTATTTTATGTTCATTCATCTAAGGTCGCTCCGGACAGATACTCCCAGATATTTTGCAGTAGTTACTGTTTTCAGCAATTTGTCAGCAATAATGTTGTTGTATAGTAGTGAATTCCTTTTCCTATGTGTGGACAATGCGATACATTTATTTACGTTCACGGTCAACTGCCAGTTCCCGCACTATTCATCAACACTGTAGGTATTTCTGCAAATTGATATTTTCTACTGGCGTTGATTCCTCCTTATAGGGAGTGCTGAAAAGTAAGGCTTCCGAATTTCATACGTGAAAATTCTTAAAGTCTTTAAGTAAACTAAACATCATTAACATTCTACATTTGTATTCTTCAAGTCTACATATTTCCAGCGCTCTTCCGCTGGAGGGCTCCGTTCCCGGCGGGGTCAGGGATTTTCTCTGCCTCGTGATGACTGGGTGTTGTGTGCTGTCCTTAGGTTGGTTAGGTTTAAGTAGTTCTGAGTTCTAGGGGACTGATGACCATAGATGTTAAGTCCCATAGTGCTCAGAGCCATTTTGTAGCGTGTAACATAGCGGCGTACAACGTAACAATGTAGGTACTTCAACAATTCGACGCCTTGAGTTCACTGTAATCGATCGTCCTACACACACGTGCCGATTTTCATCTGCTTCCAAAACTTAAAGAACACCTTCGAGGACTTCACTTTGATGGTCACGGAGCGGTGCAAGCAGAGGTTAGATTATGGCTCCGTCAACAAAGTCAAACATCTTACAGAGAGGATATCAATGGATCTCGTGGGGAGAAACGTGTTAGTCACCAGAGCAACTACTGTATATTGAGAAATAAATGTGTAGACGTCAAGAATAAATATGTAGAACGTTAAGAAAATTTGTTTTACTTAAAAAACTTTAAGAATTTTCACATAAAGGAATTCGGAGGTCTTCCTTTCTCAGCCCGCCCTCTGTCGATTTTGTTCCGTTAAGAGTAAGTAAAAGATAACTAATTTTGATTGGACAAACCAGCTGCTCGACCACGGTATACATCCATCGAACCACTAAAACGACACACATAAATATCACTTCGCCTCCTTTACTGGGTCTTACCCTGCCATAAGAAAAGTTACCAGACTGTGATTCCTGTGGCACAACCCTAATAGTGCGCTATATTTTCAGCGAGAGTAGTTTATGTGTTCTTACATCAAGTAAAAATGGAAGGCAGGTTCCATTGAGAAGAAGAATGAGTCACATCAAATGTAAATAAAGGAAAATATTACGGATAGGTATACCTCGCTTACCTTGGTTTCACAACACAGAATTAAACCGCAGATCTGTCTCTCCAATCACTCGGATGAGATTCATTGATATCAGCTTCCCCTCTCATTTATATCGCCTACAACTAAAAAATTCAGACATTTGTGATTGCAATAATTCAGGTTTTGGAGGTATTTAATCTTTCTTTGGTTCCAATTCCAGCTACATAGAGAACAATTCCTTGCAGAACTGATAGCCCTTACGGTACCATTCCCTACAAACATTTCTGGTCTTTTACTAAAGAATAAATTTGAAAAGGAAATATATGAGACGCCTGATAAGATTTATTTTAATTAGCAGTTTTAAAATGTAGCCACGGACATACAGAGAAGCTGTAATCGCTCTTTTTACCAATTAATGATAAAATACATTGCATCTCAAAGAGTGGTGAATGTTCAAAGCTGTTTATAAACATTTTTATACAGAAAAACTAGGATCACAGACTAGTGGCCAGATAAGTAAATAAATAAACTCTTATACAAAACGACAAGTATGACTTTTCTTTTTCTGAAAATCTTTCTAGTCTGGGAAGAACCAAAGTAACAGAAAAACATACAGGAATAGTGATCATTGTCTATTATCTCGTTGCCCATATTAGAATATGTGTTTTAGTTACTGTACATAAGAAATTTAGGTCCGTGCTAGTGTTCTAGCCTAAATCCAAACCTCATAACAGCGTCTTGCGGAGCAGGAATATACGAGGGTTGGTACTTAAACAGCGGCAAGTATTTATTCACAACCGATGTGGAAGGCGTAGTATACCTTAGCAGAACCTGTTCTGTTGATGGTGCGAATGGAGTGGTCTAAAGTTATGGCGATTCTCGTGTTCCACTGTGATGGTGTCATCCTAACGCATTACGTTCCTCCACGACAGACCGTCAATGCACAGTTTTTGGAGCATACCTGCGACCAGCTTTTGCGAAAGAAGCGACGACACTTTCTGCGCAAACCACCCATCATTTTGCACGACAATGCGCTGCCGCATACAGCGCACGCTGTGGCTGCTCTGTTCGGTCGATGGGACTGAGAAGTACTGCACCATCCACCATACTCGCCGGATTTAACTCCTTGTGACTTTGATTTGATTCCGAAGATGAAGGAACCACTTCGTGGCATTCGCTTCAGAACTGTTCCAGAGATTCGACGGGCAGTAGACCGCTCCATTCGCACCATCAACAGAGCAGGCTCTGCTAACGGTATACTACGCCTTACACATCGCTGGCAAAGGGTTCTACACAACGCTGGTGACTACTTTGGAGGACATTAACAGGTGAAAACATGTAATTCTTTTGTATCGGTTGCGAATAAATAGTTGCCACTATTTAAGTTCCAACCCCAGTATAATAAAGTAGTTAATAATTTTCTGTGGACAGAAGCATACACTCTTGGTCGGGAGTAATAGGCTATGTTTCCAAGAGTAATAGGCTATCTTTCAAATCTGAACTCCGCACTGTCTTTCTTGCATTAGATTTTTGCCAGTTTAAGAGTCGGTATCACATAGGGTTTTAACAATCAGAACTGGAACTTTTTTATGGCTCCTTGTTACCATTCCTCTTGCAAAATATTAAAAATACTCATAACCCTCAGCTCAGGCCCCCGCTCCCCCCCCCCCTTCCCCCTTTCCTTCAAACCATCGTTTGGGCACCCTTGTACAGGCAACACGGTATTCTCGTTTTGTTGGCAAAACTCGTTACTGAATGCAGTTAATTCTTGCACGAGGTAGAAATAAAACGAGGAGGCTGGAGGTAAAGACGCATTTCTCATCCATGTAAAAACATGAAATTTTTTTACACTATTCAAAAATTGTATGCAGATTAGTTAGTGTCTTCATCTACTGTACAAGAATAAATGCTCACTGGACCTGCTTCAGTATGCTGAAACATCTGCCATCAGTAGTAGAATAGCGATGAGAGGGAGAAGAGTGAGAGAAAGAACGGATGGAGCGTGGGACGAGTAAACGGGCGCTAATATCTTAAACTTATTCCATAGCAAGTTTAAATTTTTGTTCGAAGCAAAACTCAAGGGTTTCACTTGCAACTTATTTATCAACAATTTTTTCAGCTGTAAACGTAGTTCAAACAGCAACTGTTATCAATATTAACTGCTCCTCTGGATGTGTGTAGGTAAAGCAATCTGCGCATGCCCTCCCGCCGCTCCCCCTGTTGGCTAATGGTTAAACAGTGTGACGTCACAGCCTCCTTGAGATCTCGGCAGACGACGCACGCTGCGGGCAGTAACTGTGCAGCTCTCGCTAGAAGCAGCGATGGCGCACGTCTCGCTGTTAGTCGTCGCGGTTCTGCTGGCGTCGCCTGCGCTGTCTGCAGCTGAAGACGAGTATTTCAGTGGTAATCTCGAAAACGCCCGTTGCTCGACTCTCAGTGAACGTTCAGTGATGCTCACAGGACCATTTACGTAGAAGCTAGTTCGATATATAATTATCACTTCGCATTTATCTGAGGTAGCAATATATGAATGGGATCCACTCAGCATCACGATGTAAAATACATGCTGCTTGCACGAGTATGCGGGATGCCAACACCAAAGCCTGTAAAGTGGCGTCGAATCGGAAGACTTGTATTTATTGGCATGGGATGCGTAACACATTTATTGCTATCACTCGGGTATCATTAGATACGACTATAACAACGACGCCACGCGCGAAAGGCTTTTAGTCTCAGTAAAGGTTGCCATTTTTTCCGGTGAGAAGAAGGCAACAGTAGCACTGTCGAAATAAACAGAAAAGTAAGCTTCCTAGTTCTGGCCCTAGCCGGGCCAATCGTATCCGAACGACCGCCGTCTACCAACGGCGTCACCGGCTGCGATGTGGACAGGCATGTGGTCGGCACACCGCTCTCCCGATCGCTTTTGGGTTTCTTGACCTTGGAACCGCTACTAATCGGTGGAGTAGATCCTCAGTTGGTGTCACGAGTCTGACTGCACCCCGTACCAGTGCCCTTACCAAGGAAAAATCCATGGTACTATCGGGAATCGAACCCATGTCCACAGCCGTGCTGACCACTCAGCTACGGAAGCGAACCCTGTTGAAATAAACAACTGAAAGTAGATAGAGATTCTGTTTAAGCTATGTGTTGGGATCCGCGATCGCTCTAATATCGATATGCTGCGTCCTTCACATATTAGTCAACAACTTTGCTTCCACCATTATTTATTTATTTACTTTTTTATCGAAGTTCTCCCATCGTTCGGGCAGCATGTAAGGCCCGTGGTGAAAGAACTGGGCGGCTTTATAGGAGATCCATGAATCGATCCAGTTTTGTACATGTACATGTGGCCAATGATGCTGGTCGGCCAGGCCGTCTGCCGTTGATCGAAAAAGCCGGTAATCAGCCGGAGCAACGTCTAAAGAGCACGGCGGGCGGTGTAGGACTTCCCATTTCGTTTCCAAGTATGTTTTCACGGGTTTTGCGACATGAGTTCGAGTACTGTCATGCTGAAAAATCACTTTTCATGTACGTCGTTGTATTGTGGCCGTTTGATTTTCAGTGCTCGGATCAGACGCATCAACTGCTTTCGATAAAGGTCCCCTGTGACTGCAGGTTGCAGTAGCTTCGAAAACCTTCTCTCTTCCATCATCGTGCCAGTCTTCGACGTCAAAATCACCGTTCTTGAAGCGTTGAATCCATTCCCCGCACGTTCTTTCACTAACAGATGCCTCACCATAGGCCTTACCTAGCATTTCAACCATCAGCCATAGATTTCTTCATGATAAAGGGAAAGTTGGAACTTTCCACAAATCACGAGAATTGGGCTCGTAAGTTGACATATTCAATCGAGAATAACTGTATGACGCAATCATAAATCAACTAATATTTTGATTGCATTGTGTTTACAAATGCCTAGGTTTATTGCATGCCACTTACGACTTAGCACCTGCACCATGTCTGCCCCGGTAGCTGAGTGGTTGCCGGCACGGTAGCTCAGAGTGCTCGGTCAGAGGGTTAGCTATACTCTGTAATAAAAAAATTGAGTGAGCGGATCAACAAAGAACAAATTCAACGAACAATATAGAACAAAATGAGGTAAAAAAAGTGGTCAGCGCGACGGAATGTCATGCCAAGGGGCCCGGGTTCGATTCCCGGCTGGGTCGGACATTTTCTCCGCTCAGGGACAGGGTGTTGTGTTGTCCTCCTCATCATCACCATCATCTCATCCTCATCGACACGCAAGTCGCCGAAGTGCCGTCAACTCAAAAAAGACTTGCACCAGGCGAACGGTCTACCCGACGGGAGGCCCTAGCCACACATTTCATTTTTACCTGCACCATTTCTTGACGTTACTGCCATCTGTAGCATAATGGCGGAAGCAAAGTGGTAGACATAATACTTATTAACGTTTTATAAATACACAGTTTCAAGAGAAAGCTTCCATGTATGCTGAATCCCGTCATATACACTAATAATAAGAAGACCATACACATATATAAACTTACGTGTATTTGAACAAATTGTCGTTTTATTACTCTTCTCCGAAAATACTGCCCATTTTTATTACATTTATGTGTGAACGAGGCTCTACCATAAGATACTCATTTTACAGCTACGTAACAACGGTCAAGGAGATTCTATGTTCCTACCCTCTGTCAAGTGTAGCGTTGTGGGAGGGGGTGGATTATGACTCTCCAGTAACGGTTCCCCAATTTCATTTTATCACGCGTACAGCATCATCATATTCTTTATTTCTTAATAGTCAGTTTAATTTTAGGAATACGTTTCTCGAATATTCTGCCTTGGTCACTTCTGATCTCTGATGATTTCTACAATTCGTTCCTCCATTGTCAAACTGTCTAGTCCTGAATCTCTTTTACTGTCCCACCAACTGCTCCATCATTCTTGGATTTCCTTGTCTATCCTTCCTAGTGCACTTAATTTCCGCGCCGGCCGCGGTGGCCGTGCGGTTCTAGGCGCTCCAGTCCGGAGCTGCGCTGCTGCTACGGTCGCAGGTTCGAATCCTGCCTCGGGCATGGATGTGTGTGATGTCCTTAGGTTAGGTAGGTTTAAGTAGTTCTAAGTTCTAGGGGACTGATGACCACAGCAGTTGAGTCCCGTAGTGCTCAGAGCCATTTGAACCATTTTGAACTTAATTTCCTATTTTATCCATCCTCAAAACTTTTGTGTACTTTATGCTACGCCACTAGGTTTCACTTCCGTGGAGTGCTGTTCTCGAAATGTTCAGTACATGAGCGATTTCATTTATTATACATCAACAACTAACACCAGAAAATCGCTTCAAGGCGACTGGTTCGTGAACAGAATGGGATATCTTGAAAAACATGTCAGTTTTCTAAATAGTGAAGCTCAAAGAATAAGAGTTTAAGTCCATGTAATGTTTATTATCTTTTAACTGATGTTTTGAGAACAATTTGATGTATGAACCACAGGTTTTGGTCTCACATTTTTTTCTGAATTGCATTTTAAGTTGCAAGTGAAATAAAGCATGGTAATTATTATGTATAGCATAGGTACACATATCTCTAAATAAAAACAAAGTAGAAGGTTGATGTTTTATGGAAATTCTTTACACTATTATGTTTGAAGTCGAGTATTAAAAATATGATGCAATCATAAATTATGGTTCAAAAATTTTTAAATAATCGTTATCAAAAATTTCAGTAATTAGCTCACAGTTTTTTTTTAAGAAAGACTTTAATTTTCAAATTTAATTCATAAGAATAGTCTAATTTTTAGTTCAGTATGTTTTAAGACAGTACACAAAATTTCAGGCCTCAATTTTTAATAGTTTTTAACCAATGTGTAGCAGAACATTAAAAACTGAACTTCTAGAAAATTCAAGCTAAAACTGGTTTCTCTATCTACTTTGCGTAACACTAATGCATCCCAGGTCCATATCCATCTTGTTTCTGGTGTTGGTATCTCTTCCTTTTATTTTCGAGACTTCTTCTGATTATTCATTTTTCTTTGGTGTCTTCCAACGCTGATTTCTCTGCTTCGTAAAGTCTCTTACGGTCAGGCATTCCCCTCAGTTCAATAATCTTAAGCCTTGACACGGCACCATCATTCAAACATTGCAAACCATCCAGCATACCTATTTTCAAAATATTTAGTCTTACCAGAACAGTGTTTGGTATCTGTTCCCATATACAGTTGTTAGAACACTCATTTGGGTTTTGAGTCCTACCATTTAATTACTTCTCTAATAATATTGTGTCACAAAGACATTAGAAACTAAAAAATAGTAAAAAACAAACAACTGAGAACAAAATTCTGTCTTTAATAGAGCTATCTGCGTGACATGCGTGCGTCGTCATATGTGCAGACAATTTTAAATTCCTTCAATTTTTTGCCTTTCTTCGGTACAATTTCCTCGAAGTAAACTTTTTCTTGTTGAGGAAACTACACAGAACCTTTTAAGACAAAAATCACAAAATCGCTTTTTTTATACCTACACACGTACTATTCCCCTTAACAAAGAAAGTTTTCTTAGATCTTACAAGTACGATCCTTATGACATCCGTGTAACATCTTTCTTCTACAATCTTCCTTCAGCGTCAGCAAAATTACGTCACACTTTCTGCATTTCATAATTCTGTTTGTTATTATAAAAAAATCACTTCATTTTTAAAATGATTTGCCATAGTGAATCACGAATCTAAATTCAAATATTAAATTTTTGTATTTTAAAGAAAAAGTACGCCAACTTACAATTCTAAGGATTTTCTCATTTTTGCGCTTAATCAACTCAGTCAATTTCAAGGAACAGAGTGCGCAATCTCACAATCCTAAGAACTTTCTCACAAGTAAAAAACTCGTTGTTGCCTTTGCCATCCTATCAGATTGCACTCTGTAAATTAAAAAAAAAGGAAAACAGTGAAAGCTCTAGGTACAATCATGGCACTATACTTGCTTGAATTAATATGACAGAACTGAATATTATTGAAGACATCACAAACTACAACTTCCAGTACAATTACTAAGTTAAAAAATTGCTGTTAAGTTGAGTTAAAAATTTGTCTATGGAAATGTCTATCCGTGTTACATTACTCTTAATCCAGTCTCTTTACGGCCTTCTTATCGACTGAAACCAGACATTCGAGACCTATGTCCTCGAAAAATGTACGTCCGAGCTTTTTGAGTGAATTTGATTTTAGGCATCACTCGAAGAGGAGGTATGCTTACCACGACATGGAACGCATTTTTAACATGTATTACGATAAACAGTAAACAGATAACAGATTTCATTTGAAATTAGCATTGTCGCTGCCACAGGAGACGGTGAAAGATACAACGGCTTGTTCAATCATACCGAGCTTGCAACACAACATCACATAAATACAGGGAACAAAAACATGCTTGGAAAGCAGAAAACGTAAAAAGCGTAATTATAGTTTAATAAAATCAAAACACATATGTACACTGACGGGGAAAAATGCGACACCAAAAAATAATTGGTGTAGAGTAATGAAATTTTCTGGAATGCATTTGTCTAGGTAACATATTTAAGTGATTAATATTACAAGATCACAAGTTCATGTAAGCGTGAGACAAGCCATTGCAACTGTGAAATACTGGCACATTAATAACCGGTGCAACCGCCACAATGTTGAATGAAAGCATGCAAACGTGCATGAATTGTGTTGTATAGGTGCCGGATGTCAGTTTGTGGGGTGGAGTTCCATGCCATTTGCACTTGGCCGGTCAACACAGTGACGGTTATGTTGTTTTTGGACGACACTGGAATTGTCGTCCGATGATGTCCCACATGTGCTCCACTGGAAACATATCTGGTGATCGTGCTGGCCAAGGCAACATGTTGGCACTCTGTCGAGCACGTTGGGTTACAACAGCGGTATGTGGACAAGCATTGTTCTGTTGGAAAACAGCTTCTAGAATGCTGTTCATGAATGGCGACACAAAAGGTCGAATCACCTGATTGATATACAAATTCGCAATCAGGGTGCGTGGGATAACCACGAGAGTACTCCCGTTGTCATATGAAATCACACGAGAGACCATAACTCCAGGTATAGGTCCCGCACGCAGACTAGTTGGTTGCAGGTCCTCGACAGGCCTCCTTCTAACCAATAAACGGCCATCCGAGGCGGAACCAACAACGTTCATCAAAAAACACAATACACGTCCACCCCGCACTCCAGTGAGCTCTCGCTGGACACCACTGAAATCGCAAATGTCGTTGGTTTGGGGTCAATGGAATACACGCTACAGGGCGTCTGGCTCGGAGCTGTCCCAGAAGTAACCGATTTGTAACACTTCGTTGAGTCACTGTGACCTCAACTGCTGCTCAAATTGGTTTTGCAGATGCAGTACGATGCGTCAGAGCCCTACGCCGAACACGATAGTCTTCCCTCTCGGTAGTGCCACGTGGCCCCACAGAGTCCAGTCATCTTGCGTAGCCGGCCGGTGTGGCCTGCGGTTCTAGGCGCTGCAGCCTGGAACCGCGTGACCGCTGCGGTCGCAGGTTCGAATCCTGCCTCGGGCATGGATGTGTGTGATGTCCTTACGTTAGTTAGGTTTAAGTAGTTCTAAGTTCTAGGGGACTGATGACCACAGATGTTAAGTCCCATAGTGCTCAGAGTCATTTGAACCATCATCTTGCGAAAATAGGGCGAATATTGAGGAAAGAGACCACCTCATTGTTGACACAGCGCTTGACGTATCAGAGGAGCATGAGAAGGTTGTGGCAGTTGATGATGATACGGAGCTTCTCATCATGTCAATCCCCTGGCCATACCACTAGCAGACATATATTTCTCAAAACATGGAAGAGGAACGGCCTCATCAAAAATATTTGGACCCAATAGCTGCAGACTGCAAGGTAAGATCAGACTCATAAATCACCGCACCACAAGTGGATGTGACACAACTCCAGCACTCTTCAAGAGGGGCAACAAGAAGGCGGTCAAGTTGCAGGGCGAAAATGAATGTCTTCTAGAAGAAATCAAACTTTTCTTCGAGCATGACGCTTAAGCTGAAGCTATACCGAAGTGGATTACGATTTTTAACAACCCTCTTTGGAATTAGGCAGCAGGTTAGATAAATTGCTATTCGATCTGTTTTACAAAGCCCTCGTGAAATCCAAATTCAACCTCTCATCTCTATCACCAACATCCAAAGGAGGCCGCCAGATTGCTTGAGAACTTGCCCACAAGAACAAATGTGGCTAGAACACCAGATTGTTCCGCTTCTCTGGGGATGACAGGCTCCAAAGTTCGGTCTTGAC
This sequence comes from Schistocerca cancellata, assembly GCF_023864275.1. NCBI lineage: Eukaryota > Metazoa > Arthropoda > Insecta > Orthoptera > Acrididae > Schistocerca > Schistocerca cancellata. The sequence continues at coordinate 859,984,293 of NC_064626.1, read as the reverse complement.
CCTGTTCCTACCTCCAAGAAAGCAGCTCCACAGTACCTTCTCTCCACAATTTTCTGCAAATGCAACAAGGGACGTGCAGGTGGTTGTGGGTGTCGGAAGGCTGGGATTAAATGTTCACTGATTTGTGCCAATTGCAAGAGGAACTCCTGCACTAACTTCCTCCAACCAGGTGAAACTGACGAACCATATGTTGACGAAGACCTGGACTGCACATAGGGAGCGACATAAAATTACGGACTTTGAGGAGCCGAGAGTTGGGGGGACGGACTGCGAAAAGGAAATCACATACTTCGACGAGCCGAATGGCTCAACGACAGTCAAATGTTGACATCTGTGAAATTTGTATACCTACCCTTTGTTTCTTCCCTTCTCATCTTCATATCTTTAACTACAATTTTTGTTATTATGAAATATGATCTTCACTAATTGATTTCAAGATTGTGTTTCTTATCCTGCCTCCATGTCTGTATCAAGTGAATGCATCTCATCATATTCTACTTGAAACCATTTCTCAAAATTACCTTTTTATATATTCTACAATTTTTATATTTTATTGTACTATTATATTTACTAAGTACAAGATTAGTAAACTGGAGTACTATAGTGCTATATTTAATATAGTGTAAAAGACACTCATTGAAGAACTGCAGTTTAAACAGTCTTCATTGATGGTGAGAAATGGTCCAACTATAAGGTGGAGCTTTATGGAAATGGGTGGTCCAAAAAACTCACTTTTCGTCTCATCGAAAGCAGTATTTATTCCTCCGTAACTTTCGTATGGGCCACTTCATTGATACATGGATTAGTTTAGATGATGTTACCAAAAAGCAGAAGTTAAAACAAAAAATTTTCATAAATATGTTAAATTTGTCCAACTTTGATGAGCACTAGCGTGGGAGCGGGAGGTATAAAAAATATGCGTCTGGTCTCATTCAACGCAGAGTTCAATGTCCTACAACTTTTAATAGTGCAATTTGTTCGATATTATGGACCCTGTACGAGATATAACCGTAAAACCGCAAAAATACCCCTTTTGGTGGCACATTTTTACCTCCAATCACTTAAGCACAACTCCACCGAGTTGGAAAAACATAGCATAGACGAATTGGACCACAAATTAAGCAATTAAAACAATAAAACCTTTTGTAGAAATTATTTCTGATTCGATTTTTTGATTTTACACTACTGGCCTATAAATTATCTTTTCCCTAAACGATCTTTTATCTAATCATATGTTATTTCAATCTCACGTCAGCTGCGGAACTAGTAGTCGTATTGTCTTTCATCTATATCGGTCATTACAATGCGTTCACTTTGCTCTTCACAGTAGCTGACGCATATTCTTATTTTCTTATCCATTAATGAAGCAACTACTGCATTGCCGCTATTTGATCTTATTTTGAGGTATATGCACCGATCTGACTAGTCCTGCTGTCGCACTTCACTAATTCTCACTATATCTAACTTCATCCTACCATTGCTTCTTTTAAATATTTAACCTACCTAGTCGATTAGGGATATAACATTCAACGTTCCAACCCATAGAAAGTCAGATTTGCATATCCTGATGATATGACTGAAATGGCACCATATACCAAAATATTTACCAGACAAAATATTTTCAATTTTGAAAACTTTATTTTATCAAACTAATTTGTTGCTAACTTCCCACCTGAAATTCTGAAACTTATCATGTTGCCTTCAGTTTACAGTAAATCACTGTAAATGTCAAATTCACCTTTCTGTTCGTCCTTCATGAGTTATTCAGAATACATTATTCCCCATAACATCCACATGCACATCTATACTCCGTGTTGTGGAAGTTACTACTTCTGACGCCATTCTCATTTCCTTCAATTCATTATTGCATTCACAGTTGGCTTGCGGTGAGAGAGACTGTCGCTAAAGCTCCATATGAGCTCTAATTTGCTCGATTTTCTTGTTGTAGTTATTTCGCGAAACGTTTGTGCATGGAAGTAATATATTGTCCTGTTCTTAATGGAACGTACGCTGTCAAAAGTTTTCAACAGGAAAACGCCTCGTGATTCAAAACGCCTCTCTTGTAGCATCTACCGGCGTTTGTTGAGCATTTCTGACAAGGAGACAGTGCTTACTCGTCATCACCCATTTCGTCCCATTTATGGAACTGGAGCAGGTTGAAGACTACGAACATCCATGAATGAATGTGAAGACAAGTGAAAATATTACTTACCAAAATGCTGTGTAGTTGCTGTGGTGGACAGAATAGTGGTGGGGCAGATGACATCGGTCCTACAAGAATTGTGGGGGTTCTCCAGGAGATGGCAGCACAGTGATGTCGCACCGAGGCAACAGCTGCAGGCGTACCCAGTGTGCAATCATGGATTGAAACAGTGAGCAGTCGTGAGGCCGTGTGCCTATCATGCTTGAGTGTTGTATAATTTAGCAAATCCATTGTGTCCGTGAATACCAACATGCCACATATGTTCACCCATGCAGAATACACAGACATGTTGTTTGTGTGCGGCTACTGTAATGGCAGTGCCCGTGCCGCTGTGACAGAATACCAGAGACGCTTCCCTGATCGACAGACCCTCTGTGCAAGGGTATTTCATGGCTTTTCAAACATTAGGTGAATCTGGAATACTACCCATTGCACATGTAACATCAGAACGTGAGGCCGTCCAGTCAGTTGAGGAAAGGGAAGACATTATTGCAATGGTACGACGGAGTCCCATCACCAGTACATCAGCTCCATATTCCACAAACGTGAGTGTGGCATAAATTAGATTCTGAGGGCCTGTACACACTCCTATGTCCAGCCCGTGCAACATCTGCATCCAGATGACTCAGTAAGTGGACAGCAATTTCGTGAATGGTTGGCTGTACATAGAGGCGTTGTGTAGTACACTTTATTTATAGATGAGGCCACATTTACACGTAGTGGTATCATGAGCACCTGCAATTCTCATACATGTTTGATGGAGAACCCACATGACACTAGTGGAATAAGATTCCAAGTTAAGTTGTCAGTGAACGTATGTTATGGTATGATTGATAACCTAGTGATAGGGCCCGTATTCCTGCCAAATCACATGACACCTGCAGGACACGCACATTTCCTGATAGAAGACCTAGCTGCATTTTTGAAAGACGTGACATTATGCCAATGTCGGCATATGTATCTGAAACATGATGGAACACTGATTCACTGTATCAGACAAGTATCCCAGTTGAATAATACATTTCTCCAGTGGGCATTGCGCGTAGTGATCCCATTAACTGGGCTGCCAGATCACCCGACCTAACCCCATCACACTTCCGTTTATAGGTGATGCGTACACTACGAAAGTGCATACACGTGACGAACTTGTCGCTCGCCTCACCGCCGCTGTTACCCTCATTAAAGTCCGCCGAGATGATGTTCGATATGCAACAGAACACATCCTCCAATGCACTGACAAGTGCATCGAGATGGGTGAGGAATTTTTTGAATACGTCCTGTTGGATTGGTCAGTCATCTGTCCCACCATTATTCTGTCTACCACAAAGCCTACACAGCATTTCTGTAAGTAATATTCATGCTTGTCTTCATAATCATTCATGGATACGTGTAGTCCGCCTGCTTAGCTGAGTGGTAATGTGTTTGACTACCATGCAGCGTTCAATTTCCGGCCGGGTTGGAGATTTTCTCTGCTTGTCGACTGGGTGTTGTGTTGTCCTTATCATCATTTCATCATCACCGACACGCAAGTCGCCCATTGTGGTGTCACCTGAAATAAGACTAGCATCTCGGCGGCCGAATTTCCCCCAGTCGGTGCCTCCTGGCCGTCAATGTCAAGTGATCATTTCATTTCATGGATGTGCGTAGTCTTCAACCCGCTCCACTTCCATAACTATTGAAAACCAGACGCATTTTCACAGGACTTTTTCGATTTGTTTTCACACGTAGAATCACCTCACAAAGTACATAACATTTCTCCTGAATCAACCTGTACATGTTATGTGTTTTCTCGTCCGCCATTAGATCATTGTGTTGGTCTTTCCTTAGGCCAGTATTACACTATCAAATTTCTTTGTCAAATATCTTTGTCCAAAATCTTTGTCAAAGATATTTGATGGTGTAATAGGAACTTTGTCAAATGTCATCCAATATTTGATCAAATCTAGGGCCTTGCTGTAGATTTGATCAAAGAAATCGCTTGTCTTCTGTTCACTGCAATGTGACATGTTACCACATGGAGCGCTAGCATCACTGCAGCGTTGTGTCGTCTGTAGTGTGTTTTTAAACATTGCCGGTAAATACAATTGTTGTGTGCCAACAACTACAAAATTAATAGAGATGTATGAAGCTGATGAGCCGCTTTACAACGTGAGGCACCATGAATACAAAAATAGATTAAGAAGATTGGAGACAAGACCTGTCCTGACCTAACCTAACCTAACATAACATAACCCTGTCCTGTAACAAGGAATCGGAGTGTTACAGTGAGCCTGTCTTCCGAAGATGTAGCAGTTCTTAAGTGAATATTGTGCTTTGTGATATGAGGATACACTTCACTGAGCACATACAGAAATGTATGCTCATCCATTCTTAAGTAATTGATGTACGACTTGACGTCTACCACTGTAAGCTCACATAACAAGTTTTGTTTTATGCTTTTATCGTGTCGTCGTAAAACCCACGGCTTCATCCACATTAGATTAGTTTTTCCTTCCATAGAGCCGTGCTGAGGAGATCCTCGTGGATGTGAAACATGTCAATTTTTTTTAAGCTGAAATAACAATACTAATAGTATGAATAAATACAATACATCATTTGTTTTTATTAAAAATTTCGTCGATGGAGTAGAAGGAGTTGGCCACTGGTAAGTCTTTCAGGCTCCTTTTAAACTGATCTTTATTTGTAACAAAAAATTTTATGTTTGCTGGCAAATTATTGAAGATGATTGTTCCTGAGTAGTGGACCCTTTTTTGAACTAAAGTAAGTGCTTTTAAGTCCTTGTGCAGATAATTTTTGTTCCTGGTATTATATGTATGAACTGAGTTTTTTGTTGGAAAAAGAGATATATTATTTACGACAAATTTCATTAAGGAGTAAATATACTGTGAGGCAGTAGTTAGTATACCCAGTTCTTTGAAGAGGTTTCTGCAGGGTGTCCGTGAATTTACTCCACAAATAATACGTAGTACACGCCTTTGGACTCTGAAAAATTTTGTTTGACTTGAAGATTTACCCCAAAATATTAGACCATATGACATTATGGAATGAAAGTATGCTAGCTTTTTCATTTTTATGTCGCCTATGTCTGCTAACACTCGAATTGCAAATACAGCTCTATTGAGGCGTTCCTGCAGTTCTGTGGTGTGTTCCTCCCAACTGAATTTATTATCAAGTTGTAATCCCAGGAATTTAAGACTGTCAACCTCGTATTTATGGTTCCATTTTTCCCCCCACTTCTTTTCCGCATGTGCACACAATGCAATTGGGGTACGTGCAACTGCTGCGGTTAATAACAAGTTGTTGTCAGCCATCTTGAACTTTGACGAAAAATTTGATGACACTGTAATACCCCTCCTAGCGCTACGTCAAAGATCTTTGTCAAATATATTTGACGGAATATTTGATCACATCTTTGATCAAATCTTTGACAAAGAAATTTGATAGTGTATACCGGCCCTACCGTGGTCAATCCTACAATGAATCGTTGGATTCGGGTTTCTACGTTTTGTAGTTTTTGATAGACAAAAGTTTCAATGGAGCTCCTTCTTTTTGAATAGACGTGCAAAGCTATAGCCAGCAAAGAACTGTTCTGAGCTATCTTCTGGGGAAAATTATGTTTTCAAATCTTTGGTTACAACTTTTGTTACAGTTCCAGTGAAGAAGATAGCCGAAGCGTTGAGCGTAGCAGAACGCTATGGCAGAGCGTTTCTGGAGCTAGTGAAGGACGGAACAACTCCACAGGCACACAGCCCCGCCTTCAAGCACTATGTGAACAGCCGCGCTACCAACTTTAGCATTCAGGCCGACCTACGCGCCAGAGCCTTCATCAAATTATACAAGGAACTTGAAAGGTAAGCTTACTAATGTGCACGTTTCCCTGTTAACTTACACTAAGAACATAAAACACAATGTTCTATATAAGCCGGAGTTGGTTATTGTCGTCATGAAGACTGACGAACTGAAGAATACTAATACGTGCATACATTGGAGGCTATTAAAATTGCTACACCATGGATGTGGCATACAACAAACGTTAAACTGGCATAAAGTGTACTACATGGTTGGACCACAAATATTAGCATCCCAGTGCAACCTCGACTGTGGAATCGGTCAGAACAGCAATACTCAGTGGTTTCACGTGACTAGCGCCCGAAAGGACAGCCAGATTGTTCCCTCACTCGGTAGGATCGTACAACATCACAAAGCAGATATCTACATCTACATCCATACTCTGCAAGCCACCTGACGGTGTGTGGCGGAGGGTACCCTGAGTACCTCTATCGGTTCTCCCTTCTATTCCAGTCTCGTATTGTTCGTGAAAAGAATGATTGTCGGTATGCCTCTGTGTGGGCTCTAATCTCTCTGATTTTACCCTCATGGTCTCTTCGCGAGATATACGTAGGAGGGAGCAATATACTGCTTGACTCTTCGATGAAGGTATGTTTTCGAAACTTTAACAAAAGCCTGTACTGAGCTACTGAGAGTCTCTCCCGCAGAGTCTTCCACTGGAGTTTATCTATCATCTCCGTAACGCTTTCGCGATTACTGAATGATCCTGTAACGAAGTGCGCTGCTCTCCGTTGGATCTTCTCTATCTCTTCTATCAACCCTATCTGGTACGGATCCCACACTGCTGAGCAGTATGCAAGCAGTGGGCGGACAAGCGTACTGTAACCTACTTCCTTTGTCTTCGGATTGCATTTCCTTAGGATTCTTCCAATGAATCTCAGTCTGGCATCTGCTTTACCGACGATCGACTTTATATGATCATTCCGTTTTAAATCACTCCTAATGCGTACTCCCAGAGAATTTATGGAATTAACTGCTTCCAGTTGCTGACCTGCTATTTTGTAGCTAAATGATAAGGCATCTATCTTTCTATGTATTCGCAGCACATTACACTTGTCTACATTGAGATTCAATTGCCATTCCCTGCACCATGCGTCAATTCGCTACAGATCCTCCTGCATTTCAGTACAATTTTCCATTGTTACAACCTCTCGATACACCACAGCATCGTCTGCAAAAAGCCTCAGTGAACTTCCGATGTCATCCACAAGGTCATTTATGTATATTGTGAATAGCAACGTTCCTATGACACTCCCCTGCGGCACACCTGAAATCACTCTCACTTCGGAAGACTTCTCTCCATTGAGAATGACATGCTGCGTTCTGTTATCTAGGAACTCCTCAATCCAATCACACAATTGGTCTGATAGTCCATATGCTCTTACTTTGTTCATTAAACGCCTGTGGGGAACTGTATCGAACGCCTTGCGGAAGTCTATGGCCCTCTGAGTCTCGTGGACGAATAGCGCGAGCTGGGTTTCACACGACCGTCTTTTTCGAAACCCATGCTGATTCCTACAGAGTAGATTTATAGTCCCCAGAAAAGTCATTATACTCGAACATAATACGTGTTCCAAAATTCTACAACTGATCGACGTTAGAGATATAGGTCTATAGTTCTGCACATCTGTTCGACGTCCCTTCTTGAAAACGGGGATGACCTGTGCCCTTTTCCAATCCCCAATCCTTTGGAACGCTACGCTCTTCTAGAGACCTACGGTACAGGGGACAAGTGCCTTCGCGTACTCTGTGTAAAATCTAACTGGTGTCCCATCAGGTCCAGCGGCCTTTCCTCTTTTGAGCGATTTTAATTGTTTCTCTATCCCTCTGTCGTCTATTTCGATATCTACCATTCTGTCATCTGTACGACAATCTAGAGAAGGAACTACAGTGCAGTCTTCCTCTGTGAAACAGCTTTGGAAAAAGACATTTAGTATTTCTGCCTTTAGTCTGTCATCCTCTGTTTCAGTACCATTTTGGTCACAGAGTGTCTGGACATTTTGTTTTGATCCACCTACCGCTTTGACATAAGACCAAAATTTCTTAGGATTTTCTGCCAAGTCAGTACATAGAACTTTACTTTCGAATTCATTGAACGCCTCTCGCATATCCATCCTCACACTACATTTCGCTTCGCGTAACGCCATCTACAGTCTGTATATTTAAAAAGATTACAGAGCGGCTCTCTCACCCACAAATCGCTTTTTAATGTTAGTTGTTCATTAGCAGCTCGTGTTAGACCTCATGTAAGGAGAAACGTGTACTAAGCCGTGTCGGAATTCATCAGCGGGAGAATGTTCCCTATCCAGATATGCTGCTCGCGCTGATCGGTATTCCATGACTACAATGCGAATATGGAAATGATGAGTCAGGACAGTGATACTCAGTGGCCTCGCATGAAAAGCGCCTGAAGGGACAGACAAATTGTTCGCTGGCTCAGCGAGTCAGGAAATGGGCTTGTATGCAGCAAGACAACGTTGTAGTTTCCCTGCCAACGGACATGCAGAATGTCCGTGTTTGCTTTTATCTCTATGCTCGCCTCTATGTAGCATTTGGACTTCCTACTCGTCTGTAGAATGACTCTCATGTCGAGTTTCCTTCCCTCTGTTGGGGTTCAGCTTTCATGTTTTGATGTCGAGCCACAATCGGCTCTTATAGTAAAGTTTGAGCTGGGTTCACGACTTTGTCATGCCTTGTGCAGATATAAAAGTGGCGAGAAGGATATGATTCGTTCGTGGTGCACGTCAGTAGGGAGCAGGTGACCAGTTAGTCTGATCATCTGTGCCAGCGACCTATGGGACCCCCGCCAACGTCGTCTCGAAGCCGTTTGGGTGACGGGGTCAGTCGCGGTATTGGCCCGATAGGGAACATCGAATTGTGACAGCATACAACTCCATGGCCCCTCTTTCTGCGCCTTCCGCCGTCCTACCTTCGACCGCGGACACGGGAACTGGTGGGGATAGCTTCAAATTCAAATGGCTCTGAGCACTATGGGACTTAACATCTGAGGTCATCAGTCTCCTAGAAGTTAGAAAAACTTAGACCTAACTAACCTAAGGACATCACACACATCCATGCCCGAGGCAGGATTCGAAACTGCGACCGTAGCAGTCGCGCGGTTGCGGACTGAAGCGCCTAGCACCGCTCGGCCAGCCAGTGGTTGAAACCTGGCTCCACCAATGCCGGCGGCCGGCGGGATAGCTCCTTTGACTGCCGATGTGGAGCCCATGGAATTTGACCAGGCGAACTCTTCCCCATAGTCGCCAGTGGTTGAAATGGTTCAAATGGCTCTAAGCACTATGGGACTTAACATCTCTGGTCATCAGTCCCATAGACTTAGAATTACTTAAACGTAACTAACCTCAGGACAGCACACACATCCATGCCCGAGGCAGGATTCGAACCTGCGGCCGTAGCAGCAGCGCAGTTCCGGACTGAAGCGCCTAGAACCGCTCGGCCAGCCAGTAGTTGAAACCTGGCTCCACCAATGCCGGCGGATATAAGGTCACACCAGGCTCCACAATCTTCCGCATCTCCAGGGGACCTAGCTGGATCGGTATTGTCCCCTTAAGTGGCCTGTTCGCTGCCAGGAAACTTCGCGCCCTTGCCGGTTTATCAAAAAGTTTCTGCATGAAGCCTGTACAGTCCAGAATCGGTATGCCACTCAGAAAAAATCGCCGTGAGCACTGAGGCAACCATCCCACCAATGGACGAGGTTGAAGAAACCACCATATCCTACTGCATTAAGACGTCCGTATCGGCCTGCTACACATTGTCGTCTGACAGGAATCTTCGGTCCTTCAAGGCCTTTTTTAAGGGATCGAAGGCGTGATAATCGCGTGGGAAGATACCAGGGCTATAGAGTAGCTGCTCCAGCGTCTCCCACTCGATTCGCGTAACTTGCGCGGTACGACATTTGTGATACGGGACCGTGCGTTATCATGAAGCAGCAGCAACCCTCATTGTACCATTCCAAATTATGGTTTTCGACAGACATACTGTCCCATATACATTCATCATTCTCTGGTGGATGTCTACCAGTGTTTCTCCTTCGGCAGCCAAGAAATGAATAACAGCACGTTGGTTCTGTTTGGGCGGATTTAGTAATAACGTCACCACAGTTCACGTTTCTGCATTTACCATAGCACTTCCGAAAGACACAAATGCCACACTGATCCCTTGCCTATATGTCGGCGCTTATATAGCCGCATCGGTGTCGCTCTACGATGCATATACGCTGTAACAACGACCTCAGACGTAAACGTTTTGATGGCCCCTTGCAGTGTCCCGTCTAAATGGTAGCGGATAAACTGGTGTGGATATTACAGCGTAATACTCGTAGTACAGAATGGTGTCACGGAGAAAGCAGGTGAAGCATGGCATGGGCAGAGCCACTGATTTTAAGTGTTTACCTTTCAGCAAAATTTTGGAAATTTGTGCTGAAGTCATCGGTCCCTAAGCTGACTGCCTACTTAATCTAACTTAAACTAACTTACGCTAAGGACAAGACACACTCCCATGCCCGAGGGAGGACTAGAACCTCCAACTGGGAGAGCCGCGCTAGGCGTGACAAGGCGCCCAAGACCGCGCGGCTACCTGTCAGCGGCGATAGTCCTGGATCAGCAGTTCCTATCTTGATTTCAGCTCCCTCAGATCTGGCTTTTAGCTCGCGCCATGCTCTGTTCCCGCATACAATTCTTTATGTTGATATGTTATCACTTATTCGCTCTTATCACAATTGTGTTCACCATCATGCTCTCTCTACGCTGCTTTTGGACTCTCTGCTTCACTCTCTGCTTCCCCGTAGATAGACTCGTACGTCGAGTGTTTCTTCCCAAAGTCTAGGGCTCAGTTCAGCTTTGATGTCGAGCCACTGTCAGCTCATACAGATAGATACATTTGTTATCGACAGTGACGATTCGTGGCATTATTTGTGCACATATAAAAACGAGTATCCACCGAACGGACAGGCTTCTTTGCTCCCGTCCAAGCCAAGCTACGCACGACCCGAGCACTCTAAAGGAATCTTGGTTGCATTCCTGTCTCCCCGCAGTGCTATGCTACGTAGCAGTTTATTCTTATACTCTCATTGAAGTATTATGAGTAGGGTTCGGAAGTCTTTTATCCGAGTATAGCAAGTCAAGGCCCAGTATATTACATATTTATTTTGGGTCGTTGTGGCCCAGAAAATTGTTGATTTTATTTGTCCTTTTTTTCCTTTTCAGGTGTATTTTGGGCATATTTATTCTTTTCGATGTGAACGATTTTCTCTGTATTTTCACCTTCCTTCGACTAGTACTGGCTATTCTCAATTCGAACCATCATTACCTCTGGTATATGTTTTCTGTAGCAAGCAGAAACATCTCTGAAAATCAAGGTCCTTTACAAAAAAATGGTTCAAATGGCTCTGAGCACTATGGGACTCAACATATGAGGTCATCAGTCCCCTAGAACTTAGAACTACTTAAACCTAACTAACCTAAGGACATCACACACATCCATGCCCGAGACAGGATTCGAACCTGCGACCGTAGCAGACACGCGGTTCCGGACTGAAGTGCCTAGAACCGCACGGCCACCACGGCCGGCAAGGTCCTTTACACTTAAGAAACTGAAGATGTCTCTTATACTGCAACGCCAACTAATGTAAGGTTTTGGAAGTCTAGTTTCTGCAACCTTGATATATTTCAGCCAAATATGAAGCCAGTTATACCGATTTTAATTACTTTTTCCAGTATATGTATTCCCGGATCGCTCAATTCATTCTAAGTGGCGAAAGTAGTTCATTCTAAATTAACCAAATGCATTTTAGGAAAGACGAAGTTCGTTTTCATTATTATGTTAATTCAAAAGTATATGTCTGAAAGAAGAAGGTTTTCTTTCATACTAAGCTTTCTTCGCACTATGCTGCACAGTACCAAAATATGGTTTCTAGTATCGAGTGAGCCGTATTTTTTTCCTATTTCAATCAATGTCTGCCCTAACTTTAAAAAGCCTATATAGGCCTAGTACTAAATGGTATTAAGTACTGAGCACACATTTCCATACACTTGTCCGCTGCCATGTCTTTGTTCTCTTTCAAAATATTTATGGTGTGAAGAAACTATGGAGCACATTTACAAACATTTCGCAACATACTTTAGGTACCAGAATAAGTGTGCAATACCTTTTTACACAATTTGCTTTGCTGAACACCTACCGATTTACGAACTTCCATCATGGTGCAGTAATTTTAGGACAGCAACTTGTGTTAATCAATACGGCGGGAAAACAGTCAAAGTTGCAAATTTCACTTTTATTTACTTGATAACTAATTATATCTATGCTCTGTAACTATTCATTTGCACTTTGCATAACTTCGTTACCTTGACATGGTTGCTATATTTTGAGAAACACCATTTTGACTATCTCGATCATCTGAAAACCAATCCCGATCCGAAATTTGTCATCAAGTAAATAAAAGTCTATTGACCTAGCGACTTGTTTGAAGCTGCCTCATAAACACTCGAAAATTTGTTCATTTTGCTGCTCCCACCGTTAAGATAACAGAGCTGCAGTGAAACTACCTACGCAGGCATATACCTGGCTATTCTGTAGTCTCATTGTGTTGACAGCGCTACCTGTTGTCATGTGTGGCAGGTTGAACGCGTGCTGCGAAGTTTGCTAGGCTTGCGAAACCCACGTTGGCCTGCTTTAACCTCTGTGCTCTAGTGTCTCCGTTGTGGCAGGTTGAGCTGCTTTCGATGCGGCGGAGACAGAGGCAGGCAGGCTGGCAGGAGAATTTTTACACCTCTGTACACTGACAGTGCGGCGAGTCACGAGCATTAGGGACTGTCAGCACGGCAACTGTTGCAGCTTCCCCTGATGCGGCAACAGAGAGAGGCGCTCCGAGAATGGTGTGCCCAGTGAAAACACTGCACATAGCATTGGTGCCACGTCGTCTTATCAGAAGTTTCTTGTACAGCATCAGGATGGACATATCCCTATGTTGAGACACACCACCTGTTGAGATGGTATGGGGTGCCATTGAGCACACGACACGTTCATTTCTGGTCCGCGTAGCCGATAATTAGGACGTCAGGGGTTAGATTTCTGCCCGCAGCTCGTGGTCGTGTGGTAGCGTTCTCGCTTCCCGCGCCCGGGTTCCCGGGTTCGATTCCCGTCGGGGTCAGGGATTTTCTCTGCCTCGTGATGACTGGGTGTTGTGTGCTGTCCTTAGGTTAGTTAGGTTTAAGTAGTTCAAAATGGCTCTGAGCACTATGGGACTCAACTGCTGTGGTCATAAGTCCCGTAGAACTTAGAACTACTTAAACCTAACTAACCTAAGGACATCACACACATCCATGCCCGAGGCAGGATTCGAACCTGCGACCGTAGCGGTCGTGCGGTTCCAGACTGTAGCGCCTTTAACCGCTCGGCCACACCGGCCGGCATAAGTAGTTCTAAGTTCTAGGGGACTGATGACCACAGATGTTAAGTCCCATAGTGCTCAGAGCCATTTGAACCATTTAGTTAGATTTCTGATATGTCACAGCCGCTGGCTGTGCCCAACTTCCAGGTCTCTTTCAATATGATAAGGCAAGAGTGCATGTTGCGCAAGCTGCCCTGACCTACCTCCGTACGGAAGGTGCTCGCACTGCTGCCCGGGCACGCTAGTTCTCCAGATCTCTCACTGACTGAAAACAATTAGTAATAGGTTGCCTAGAGGCTGGCAGGCCACCACTCAACAGCAACTACGATTGATCAACTCTGATCTAGAGCTGATGCAGCATGGAATGACTTACCTGTGTCTGTCATCCAAGGTCAGTCAAGTTAGGGCCATTTTTGTTCTCAAAGGTGGAAGCTCTGTGAACTAAATTTCACAAATAACCTACAAACTTAATAATGCATTCGTTCTACTGTACTGTGTTCGCGAAATAAATACAATTTCATTCTTTGCTATTCATTCTGGAGTCCAGTTTTTAGTGGACGGCGTGTAACATACAGTCGGATAAAAAAAAATCGCAACACCAAAAGATAATTAATCCGGCGTAATGAACTTTCGGCAAGCAACGTTGCAAGCTCGTAGGTTAATGTAAGCGCGAGATATGGCCTTGGAAATCTGACATGCTGGTTCGTTAATAACCGGTTTAACCGCGAGAATGGTGCCGGACGTCAGTTAATGGGATGGAGTTCCATGCCTGTTTCGCTTGGTCAATCAATACACGGACGGTTAATGTTGTTTGTAAATGACATTGGAATTGTCGTCCGATGATGTCCCATATTGGCCCGATTGGAGACGGATACGGTGACCATGAAGGCCAAGGCAACATGTCGACACTCTATAGAGCATGTTGAGTTACAGCAGCGGCATGTGGGCGAGCGTTATCTAGTTGGAAACCACACTCTAGAATGCTGTTCATGAATAGCAGCACAATAGGTCGAATCTCTGTTGATGTACAAATTTTCAGTCAGGGGCCGTGAGCCGCGCGGGGTAGCCAGGTGGTCTGAGGCGTTTGCCACGGTTCGCGCGGCTGCCCCCGTCCGAGGTTCGAGTCGTCCCTAGGGCTTGGGTGTGTGTGTTCTCCTTAGCGTAAGTTAGTTGAAGTCAGATTAAGTAGTGTGTAAGCCTAGGGACCGATGACCTAAGCAGTTTGGTCCCATAGGAACTTATCACAAAAAAAAAGAAAAATCAGGGGGTGTTAGACAACCACGAGAGTGCTCCTGTTGTGATTCGAAACCTCACCCCAGACCATAACTCCAGATGTAAGTCCAGTGCATCTTGCTCACAAACAAGTTGATTGTAGGCCTTCAACTGACCTCCTTCAAACCAACGCACGGCCATCACTGACACCGAGGCAGAATCAAGCTTCCATTAGAAAACACGACGGACCTCCAGCGTGCCCTCCAATGAGGTCTCGCTTGACACCGCTGAAATCGCAAGTGGCGTTGATTTGGTGTCAGTGGAATGCACGCTGCAGGGCGTCTGGCTCGGAGCCACCCTTGAAGTAACCGATTTGTAACAGTTCGTTCTGTCACGATGATGCCACCTAATGCTCAAATTGCTGCTGCAGATACAGTACGATGCGTCAGAGCCATGCGCCGAATATGACGGTCTTCCCTCTCGCTAGTGCCACGTAGCCGTCCGAAGCCTGGTCTTCTTGCAAATGTACATTCTCGTGAGCAGCGCTGCCAGCAGTCATGTATAGTGGCTACATTCTTGCCAAGTCTTTCTGCAGTATCGCAGAAGGAACATTCCCGCAGAGGGAGCATTCAGCTTCTCGTAGTCCTTTTACATGACCCCGTTCAAACTCAGTGAGGTGTTGATTACGGCATTTTTGTTGCCTTAAGGGCATTCTTGACTAAAATCAACTCACCACGTCCAATCTCAAAGGTAACTAACGCTCACGACCGTTACAGCGCGTATTTAAAGCAAACCTGATTTGCATCCTCATAGTGACTCTACTAATGCCATTCTTATCCGACTGGCGCGAAATTTGACCAGCGAGACTCCCCATCACCACATCTCTGACTACCGAGCGGCACTGAGTAGATACTCTCTGCCAGTTCAGTCTGGACCCAAGCTGTGTCCACAACAGTGAACATACATAATGTAAATAAATTAGTGAACTCTTAATGTATGTATCTGTGTTATAACTTAGCACACCCATCCGTACCCGAGTTCCGACATGTTTAAGCTTTCAGAGCCAGTGGCTCCTTCTTAAGGCAGAAGGACTGAAGGGATAGAAAGACGGATAAAGGAAATGGGCTGGCGAGATTTAGGAAATGGGGAAAGTTACAAAACGTCGCCCAGAACTCAAGATCAAGGGAGATGTACAGGTCAGGATGAGCAGGAAAGACTGATTGTTGGGGTCTACATCGGATGAGATTTAAGAAGCTGAAAGCCTAAAGATGGAAGATTGCATGATAAACAGAACAGAGGGTACTGAGAAAACATCGTACAAGAGTTAATAAAAACAAAAAACTAAGTGTATTATATGTGATAGAGGTGGAGTCGGGGGAAAAATAAACAGGACAGAAAATAAAAGATATGCACACATCAAAAAAAGTTTTGCATCATCTCGGTTCCGAGAGTTCCGGAACCTGTACAGGAAATTGGAATCAAGATCAACATAAACATCATATCCGCCCTTTTTATTGCTCATGAGAATCTCACATTGCATGTTGTACCACCATACAGCGAGACCTTCAGAGGTGGTGGTCCAGACTGCTGTACACACTGGTACTTCTAATACGCAGTAGCACGTCCCCTCGCATTGATGCATGCCCCTATTCGTCATAGTATACTATCCACAAGTTCATCAAGGCACTGTTGGTCCAGATTGTCCCACTCCTCAACAGCGATTCGGCGTAAGTCCCTCAGAGTTGTTGGTGGGTCACGTCGTCCATACACAGCCCTTTTCAATATATCCCAGGCATGTTCGTTAGGGTTCATGTCTGGAGAACATGCTGGCCACTCTTGTCGAGTGATGTCGTCAATGAAGACGAATGCCTCGCCAATGCGCTAATAATATGGTTGCACTATTGGTCGGAGAATGACATTCACATATCATACAGCCTTTACGGCACCTTCCATGACCACCAGCGGTGTACGTCGGCTCCACATAATGCCACCCCGAAACAGCAGGGAACCTCCACCTCGCTGCACTCGCTGGACAGTGTGTCTAAGGCGTTCAGCCTGACTGGGTTGCCTCCAAACACGTCTCCGACGATTGTTTGGTTGAAGGCATATGCGACACTCATTGGTGAAGAGCGTTCGTGATGCCATGTTGTTGGGCCCATCTGTACTGCGCTGCGTGGTTGCAAAGATGGGCCGGCCGCGGTGGTCTAGCGGTTCTAGGCGCTCAGTCCGGAACCGCGCGACTGCTACGGTCGCAGGTTCGAATCCTGCCTCGGGCATGGATGTGTGTGATGTCCTTAGGTTAGTTAGGTTTAAGTAGTTCTCAGTTCTAGGGGATTGATGACCACAGATATTAAGTCCCATAGTGCTCAGAGCCATTTGAACCAATTTTGCAAAGATGGACCTCGCCATGGACGTCGGCAATGAAGTTGAGTATTATGCAACCTATTGTGCACCGTTTAAGTCGTAACACAACGTCCTGTGGCTGTACGAAAAGCATTATTCAACATGATGGCGTTGTTTTCAGGGTTGCTCCGAGCCATAACTCGTAGATAGCGGTCATCCACCGCTGTAGTAGCCCTTGGGAGGCCTCAGCAAGGCATGCCATCGACAGTTCCTGTCTTTCTGGATCTCCTCCATGACCGAACAACATCGCTTTGGATCACTCCGGGAAGCCTGGACACTCCCCTTGTTGAGAGCCCTTCCTGGCACAAAGAAATAATGCCGACTCGATCGAACCTCGGTATTGACCGTCTAGGCATGGTTGAAATACAGACAACAAGAGCTGTGTACCTCCTTCCTGGTGGAATGATGAACTGATCGGCTGTCGGACCACCTGCATCTAATAGGCGCTGCTCATGCATGGTTGTTTACATCTTTGGGAGGGTTTAGTGACATCTCTGAACAGTTAAAGGGACTGTGATACAATATCCACAATCAACGTCTATCTCAGAAGTTCTGGGAACCGGGGTGATGCAAAACTTTTTTGATGTGTGTAGAAAACTTAAGAGGAGTGAAGAAAGAACCAAGGACATGTTGTAACACATGTTCCCACCTGCAGAGTTCTCAGAAACTGGTGACAGGTTGAAGAATCCAGATGGTACGTGTGGTGAAACAAGCACCACTGTCACGACTGTCATTTTGTAGAGCATTCTCTACAACAGTACATTCTGTGTTGGCATTATACGCACCAGTCTGTGCCCATTCATTCTAACTGATAACTTAGTTATTACCTCTCAGGTTTTCAAATCTCGTCCAATGCTGTCCCCAACAATCAGTCTTTCCTTCTCATCCCATCCAGCAAGTCTCCCCTGACCTTGGATTCTGGGCAATTTTTCCGTATCTCTCCCCATTTCCTAAATCTCGCCAGTCCTTTTCCCTCAGTCCTCTTCCCCCCCTTTAATCCTTCTTGCCAAAAGCAGGAACCACTGGCTCCAAAAGCTTGCACAATTTCTTAACTTTTATATGTGTTTTTTCTTGCCACCGCTTGGTGAGTAGATTTCCCATCTATCCAACAAAATCGTATTTTCAAAACGTGAATATTTTCGTTGGTATGTAACTAGGAGCACATCGCCAGTATAGCACAGAACTGTACAGTAACTTGCTGAAAATTTATGTGGTAAATTCAGATATAATTTTTAAAAATTGATTCTGTTTTTCATACTCCATTCACAAATCCGCACTTGTAATCATTTGCCATTATTCTCCTATGTCAGTGCTCCAGTCGATTTATATGCCTCGCAAATTTGCAGACTCTGAAGTACCATCTGTTTTTCAGGAACCACTAAAGCGAC
The DNA here is from genome assembly GCF_023864275.1 of Schistocerca cancellata. Taxonomy (NCBI): domain Eukaryota; kingdom Metazoa; phylum Arthropoda; class Insecta; order Orthoptera; family Acrididae; genus Schistocerca; species Schistocerca cancellata. Next base: position 859,965,827 of record NC_064626.1, on the reverse strand, counting down.
TGTTGCTTACACTCTAAAACATCAAAGCTTCCGCAATCGTTGCAAATATTTGGGAGGGACAAATTAAAGTATTTTGTGTGTTTTCGTTTAATAATAGCCAATGGAACAATGTTCTGAGGTGATCCATTGTTGAGAAAAGATGTTTTCATTGCCCCAAAACGTGCTCGTCCACGATCACCTTGTAGACATCTGTTAACTGAGCTAGATATAAGGCCATTGGACTACTGCTTCAAGGTATACTTATTTACACGTGAGGCTTGTTGTAAATAACCCACAACAGGTCAAAAGAAACAAAGATCTACACAATTATAGAAGCAGAAGAAAAAATTACTTTCATTATCCCACATTAAAGTAGACTGTAGCCCAAAAAACGGTGTGAACTGCTGCCATCAAAATTTCTGACCATCTATCCAATGACATAAAATGTCTGGCAAAAAACAATTTGAAAAAAACTTGAGAAGTTTCTTCTTTAGCACTCCTACCACTCCGGAAAAGAAATTCTATTTGCGTGATGTGTAAAAGATGGTGTGTAGGGATCACTCATTTACTTCCGAAAAACTTGTAAATGATCAGCATGTAGTCATATTTACGTACCGTATGATGTAAAATGACTCATTCCACATGATCATTATTAAAAGTACCAACGATACACAGACTATGAAAATATCTATATGCACTGTGTCGTTTCATGGTTCACGGGTTACTGATATTTGCAGTGGCGAATTTACCACTAGGCCGAGTAGGCTGGAACCTAGGGCGGCAAATTTGGGACCTTTTTTTTCACACAGAAATTAAAAAGATTCATATTTATACACCTAAATGTTATTTGCGTTTGGTTGTGGCGCGGGAACGAGTGTCATGACCGTTAGCTAAATGTGTCTGAATTGACCGCACGAGTGCGGCGCGGCCGCAGCCGGGTCGTGCTGTTGTAAACATATGCCTCGTGGTGGCATTGATGCAGAGCGAGAGAGACAGATACAGAGCCACGAGGCAAACGGGGAAGTTCCGTCCCGTATTTACTCCAAAATAAAAGAAAATCCGCCTCAGTTGATTGCGTACTACTACACCGCAGAGCCAAAGAAACTGATACACCTGCGTAATATCGCGTAGGGCCCAAAACTGGCTCTAAGCACTATGGGACTTAAAATCTTAGGTCATCAGTCCCCTAGACTTAGAACTACTTAAATCTAATAACCAAAGGACACATCCATGCCCAAGGCAGGATTCGAACCTGCGCGGTTCCCGACTGAAGCCCCTAGAACCGTTCTGCCACAGCAGCCGGCTTATAGGGTCCCCGCGAGCACACACAAGTGCTGCAACACAACATAGCGTGGACTCGACTAATGTCTGAAGTAGTGCTAGAGGGATTTTACAACATGATTCTGCAGGCCTATCCATAAATCCGTAAGAGTATGAGGGGATGGTGGTCTCTCCTGAACAGCACGTTGCATGGCGTCCCAGATATGCTCAATAATGTTCGTGTTTGGGGAGTCTGGTGGCCAGCGGAAGTGTTTAGACTCAGAACAGTGTTCCTGGAGGCACTATGTAGCAATTCTGGACGTGTGGGGTTTCGCATTGTCCTCCTGGAATTGTCCAACTCCGTCGGAATGCACAATGGACATGAACGGATGCAGGTGACCAGACAGGATGCTTACGTACGTGTCACCTGTCAGAGTCGTATCTAGACATACCAAAGGGTCCCATATCACTCCAACTGCACACGCCTCATGCCATTACAGACCCTCCACCAGCTTACACAGTCTCCTGCTGACATGCAGGGTCCATAGATCCATGAGATTGTCTCCATACACATATACGCCCATCCGCTCGATACAATTTGAAATGAGACTCGTCTGACTAGCAACATGTTTCTATTCATCAATAGTCCAATGTCGGTGTCGACGGGCCCAGGCGAGGCTTCAAATGGTTCAAATGGTTCTGAGCACTATAGGACTTAGCTTCCGAGGTCATCAGTCCCCTAGACTTAGAACTACTTAAACCTAACTAACCTAAGGACATCACACAGATCCATGCCCGAAGCAGGATTCGAACCTGCGACCGTAGTGGTCGCGCGGCTCCAGACTGTAGCGCCTAGAACCGCTCGGCCACATCGGCCGGCCCGGGCGAGGCATAAAGCTTTGTGTCGTGCAGTCTTCAATGGTACACGAGTGGGTCTTCAACACCAAAAGCTCATGCCGATGACGTTTCGCTGAATGATTCGTACGCCAACCCTTGTTGATGATCCAGCTCTGAAATCTGCAGCAATTTGCGGGAGGGTTGCACTTCTGTCACGTTGACGATTCTCTTCAGTCGTTGTTGGTCCCGTTCTTGCAGGATATTTTTCCGGTCGCAGCGATGTTGGATATTTGATATTTTACAAGGTTCCTGATATTCACGGTACTCTCGTGAAATGGTCATACAAGAAAATCTCCACTTCATTGCTACCTCGGAGTTGCTCTGTCCCATCGCTCCTGTGCCGACTATAGGACCACGTTCAAACTCACTTAAATCTTGATAAATTGCCATTGTAGCAGCGATATCCGATCTAACAGCTGCTCTAGACACTTGTTGTCTTATATAGGCGTTGCCCACCACAGTGCGGTATTCTGCCTGTTTACATATCTCTGTATTTGAATACGTATGCCTATACCAGTTCCTTTGGCGCTTCAGTGTATTTGGTCACGATAACTTGACGATTCTCGCGGTGGCTGCTGCGAACGACCTTCCCTCCACATTAAAGTTGTCCAGGGAGAGGAGTGGTAAGAGGAAGGCAGCGTCTGCTGCTTGCAACAGTGCTAGCACAGTTACCCTCAACAATGTGTACAGTACCACTTCGCATCTACGGGCAGTTTATCGTCGACAGCCCTCGGAAATAAATGAATGTCTTTAGCTAGAGTCGATTTTCTCCCTCAAGTTATCGTGGCCAAATAACAACGTATGAATATTTCTCTGCTACACTTTTCTGGCTGTGTGCTGTAATTTTTCAAAGTGTTTCGTAAATTTTACGAATAATTTCATAACACAACGTCAACGGTGGGTACAAACTTATAGTAGGTAAATAATCATAATATATTACAATAAATTATCCGTGACAAATCAGTACGACGTAATTTAACTTTATAAATAGTTGTTTCGGAAGCTACGCAAGGAAATTTTAATTTTTTTGTTGCATCACACTGAAGTAAATTTTTGAACTTCTGTTAGGTAATTATTCAGAGTCTGTCTCTGAAGTCTGAATAAAGGATACTGATAATTGTGCACGAGAAATAAAACTCCCAATGTATTTTTTTCTTGGACAAATAATGTTAGAATGAGTGATAAGAGCAAGCGAAATAAAGCAGCTGAGTATTAAAAAAATGCCAAAATGAAAAGAAAAGAACATGTAGAAAATTAAATGATCATGTGGCATTGATGGCCCAGAGGCCCCATCCGCGGAAGTTCAGGAGCCGGCTGCAAGTCTTATTTCAGGTGACGCCCCATTGGGCGACTTGCGTGTCTGTGGTGATGATATGATGATGAGGACAACATAATACCCAGTCCATGGGCGGAGAAAATATCCAACCCTGCCGGGAATCAAACCTGTGTCCCCTGCATGATTGGCAGGCAATTTTCTACTTTTTTTTTGTTGATCTAATTTTGTTCTATATTGTTCGTTGATTTTGTTCATGGCGGACGTCTCATGACACTCGTTCAGGTTTTCGTTGATCCGTTTACTCAGTTTTTTTTTTTTATTACAGAGGGTAACTAAACCCTCTGACTGAACACGCTGAGCTACCGTGCCGGCTCCACTCAGCTAAGCAGGCGGACAGAAGAGAAGAGATTATCAGTAATATGATAAAGAATTGACAGTTTTTGAAAAGAGGAAGTGGGAATAGAGTTAAAGACCAGGAACATCAACAATATGCACTGACACAATATATGCTGGAAAAGATGAAACGTATTTGAACTCTGTTGAACTCTGTTGAACTATCTACTTTTGAAAAAAAAAAACCGGATATTAATGTTTTTGATGAGGCGGTAGAGGAACCATCAATAAGTATAACAATTGAAGATGCGTCTCAGAATCAGACGTTAAGTAATGACCAAGTGCAAGCAACAGTAAGTCTAAACAAAGATCCAGCTTTATGGGAAATCAACGATACCTTAAGGGAGATTATCCCAAGGCACGGCTTCGATCAAAACAAGTCCTGTAGCTTCTCTAAAAGTGAAAAAATGTATGCCGATCAGCGAGGTTTCTTGCCAATGAGTATCTTCCAAAGAAAAATGAAAAATAATGAACTGAGTGACCGAAATTAGCTAGTTTATTCTGGAAGTAAAAGATCTGTATATCGCGGGCCCAATTTGACATTCGGTTCATTGGAGAATAAGACTCTGTTTGACAACGAAGAATTTAATGACTGGAAAAATGCAGAATACCGAGCAGCTCAACACGAAAACTTTGCGCTTCATAAATGTAGTATCCTTAGTTCGAAAATTAGAAGTGAGATTGATGGCCGTCTCGACACTTTACTGCATGTCCAGATTGATGAAGAAGTTTCTTATTGGCGAAACGTTCTGAAGAGGGCTGTGAAGCGACTGTGTTCAAGAGACCTCGCTTTCAGAGGGAAAAAAGAAAAGTTCGGTGATCCGCATAACGGAAATTATTGTATGATTTTTGAACTATTAGCTGAATTCTATCCCTTTTTGGCCAGTCATATTGAACGATTTGGAAATCAAGGGTGTGGAAGGACCAGTTACTTATCAAAGACCGTTTGCGACGAGTTTGTTCTACTGATGGATCATAAAGTCTTAACACAGACTGGAGACGAGATAGGAAGGACGAAATATTTCTCCCTAATATCGATTTAACTCCATATGTAGCACATGTGGACCACCTTTCTCTCTTCATTAGACACGATTTGGAAACAGGCGAACCGTGTGAAACATTTCTCGAGTTTTTGCGTTCAGTGGGACATAAAGCTGAATAAATGTTTTCTGCAATTGGCTCAAATGGTTCAAATGGCTCTGAGCACTATGCGACTTAACTTCTGAGGTCATCAGTCGCCTAGAACTTAGAACTAATTAAACCTAACTAACCTAAGGACGTCACACACATCCATGCCCGAGGCAGGATTCGAACCTGCGACCGTAGCGGTCGCTCGGCTCCAAACTGTAGCTCCTAGAACCGCACAGCCACTCCGGCCGGCTTTCTGCAATTATTTCGGAACTCGAACCACTGGGCATAAATATTGAAGACTGTCCTGGACGATCATATGACAATGCCGCAAACATTTCTAGTGTGTACAATGGCTTACACGCAAAAATTCAAAGCAGCAAGGCACCTTTTACTTTTTTCGTTTCTTGCTCTGCCCACTCACTACGGCTGCTAAATCTTGCTCAGAAGCTTGTAGCTTCTTCATGTTGCTTCGTTTTTGTTCTTTTTTTTTAAGTTCTACACAACGCTGGCAAAAACTAATGACTCAAATACAGAAAGGGAAAACGCTAAAGAGAATAAACCTGAGACGTTGATCAGCTAGAGACGACGCTTGTACAAGTTTGAAGGATTCTTGGCACAAAGTCCTTAAAACTTTGGAATCAATCAAGGGTGATTGTACCGAAAAGTCTGTAACGCGAAACGAAGCGAAGGGAATACTTTTGAATTTAGAAAAACTGGAAACGGCTGTGATGATACGAATTCAGGCTTCTACCGTAGATTTTATCACTGTTGCCGATCATTACGAATCTCATTGCAAGTTTCTCATAGCTGACCGAGAAAATTTAAACATTTAGAAGAAAAGGCGATGAAATTAAGCGTCTCGAGGCAGTATACAAAAGACATGAGTAAAAGAAAACCGAAACGGAAAGAAATTTATGATAAAACACCCGCCGGCCGAAGTGGCCGTGCGGTTCTAGACGCTACAGTCTAGAGCCGCGTGATCGCTACGGTCGCAGGTTCGAATCCTGCCTCGGGCATGTATGTGTGTGATGTCCTTAGGTTAGTTAGGTTTAAGTAGTTCTGAGTTCTAGGGGACTGATGACCACAGCAGTTAAGTCCCATAGTGCTCAGAGCCATTTGAACCCTTTTTGAATTTGATAAAACACCCGATGAAACAATGAGAATTATGACTAGTGATACTTTCGGGGTTAACACATTTCTCGTCCTCGTTGACAGACTCGTATCCGAATAAAAAAAGAAAAGAAAAAAAAAAGAAACGGCAGGAGGCCTACAACAAGTTCAACGTAAAGTTTTCATTTCCGATTAAAATGAATTGTCACCAGTCCTTACGGAAAAAGCCGTATTCTCGGAGGAAATGTATCCTAATGATTTAGAGACTGATTTAGTTCAAGAATGCGTACGTTTTCAATGCCATCTTTCTTCTGAAACAATTTTGGTAAAACCATATTCTGGATCATTGATAAGTCTATCTTCGTTCTTGTGGTAACAGAATTTGCCAAACGTTTATCCAGACTTGGATATAGCAGTTCGCATGGGTGTATGTATACAAGCGACTGACTGTTTGGGCAAGAGAAGCTTTTCTTGCTTAAACGGGCGAAAAATTATCTAAGACCTACCTTTAGCCAATAAAAGCTAAATGCTCATCTCTTTTGTGCATAGAGTTAGAGCTAACGAATAAGATTCATACGACGATATAACTGATAATTTTGCGAGTAGAAAATCGCTCAAAAATGTACTGTAAAACTTTCATAACTCAATTAACTGAATTTCATCGTACCAGCAGCCAGATTGTTACCAGACATGTCCGCCGAGGGCTCGAGCACCCACAAAATTTTTAGACTGATAAAAACAAAACACAGTAAATATTTCTCACATGCCTTTATCAAAAAGTAGTGAACTATAAAAACACTGAGATGGAAGTAAAAAAATCTGACCTCTAAAACATATCTGTTTTGTTTCAGACGTCTTTGTGCAAACAACACACTCCCCGTATCTTGCCTTTCTCTGGCCAAGTCAAAGGCACTTTCCAGAATAACAGCTGCACTATACTGTGAATGGTATCCCGTCTTTTCGGCTTGCTTTCATGTTTCCTTACACGTGACACGCTACAATACGCCCACTCCATTCCTCAACAATTGTTTTAAAATATCTGCTTGCCAATATTGAGCAATAATAAAGAATAATTCGAGATACAAGGAAGACGATCGTTACAGACTGCTTCAACAGTTATTTCCTTTTAACATAACAGCGGTGTGGTTTAAGATTTCTGTGAAATTGCTTTCGCGTTGTCTGGATTGTAATCGTTTTGTTTGTTGAGACAATGACTTAGAAGGACGCAGGAATTTATATTGTAGACTGAAGGAGTGTTACCGCATTAATACACTACTGGCCATTAAAATTGCTACACCAAGAAGAAATGCAGATGATAAACGGGTATTCATTGGACAGATATATTTTACTGGAACTGACATCTAATTACATTTTCACGCAATTGGGTGCATAGATCTTGATACGCCTGGGCAATGAGTCAAACAGCTTGGATGGCGTGTATAGGTACCCCATGCAGCTTCAACACGATACCACGGTTCATCAAGAGTAGTGACTGGCGTATTGTGACGAGCCAGTTGCTCGGCCACCATTGACCATACGTTTTCAATTGGTGAGAGATCTGGAGAATGTGCTGCCCAGGGCAGCAGTCGAACATTTTCTGTATTCAGAAAGACCCGTACAGGACCTGCAACATGCGGTCGTGCATTGTCCTGTTGAAATGTTGGGTTTCGCAGGGATCAAATGAAGGGTAGAGCCACGGGTCGTAACGCATCTGAAATGTAACGTCCACTGTTCAAAGTGCCGTCAGTGCGAACAAGAGGTGACCGAGACGTGTAACCAATGGTACCTCATAGCATCACGCCGGGTGATACGCCAATATGGCGATGACGAATACACGCTTCCAATGTGCGTTCACCGCGATGTAGCCAAACACGGATGCGACCATCATGATGCTGTAAACAGAACCTGGATCCATCCGAAAAAATCACGTTTTGCCATTCATGCACCCAGGTTCATCGTTGAGTACACCATCGGAGGCGCTCCTGTCTGTGATGCAGCGTCAACGTTAACTGCAGCCATGGTCTCCGAGCTGACAGTCCATGCTGCTGCAAAAGTCGTCGAACTGTTCGTGCAGATGGTTGTTGTCTTGCAAACGTCCCCATCTGTTGACTCAGGGATAGAGACGTGGCTGCACGATCCGTGACAGCCATGCGGATAAGATCCCTGTCATCTCGACTGCTAATGATACGAGGCCGTTGGGATCCAGCACGGCGTTTCATATTACCCTCCTGAGCCCACCGATTCCATATTCTGCTAACAGTCATTGTATCTCGACCAACACGAGCAGCAATTTCGCGATACGATAAACCGCAGTCGCGATAGGCTAGATCCGACCTTTAACCCTTAACTACTATTGACCGTCTCTCAGACCGCTACCAATTTTTGCGTCGAGATATTTCTCACACCCCTGCAAAGCCAAATGGGCTCTTCCATGTACGTTCCTATTGGCTGTAAAGCTACACGTGCCAGCATTCTTGCATTGTTGCTGCTCTTTGTTTCGTAATTATTAGCCTTGAGAGGTCTCGCAGACGTGCCATAGTGTTTGCGTGCCACGTTTTTATTGCATTGCTACTGTTTCTCCATTGCGGGGAAAGCTGGGCCTTATGTGCAACGTGTGTTATGTGAGACAGATGTCTTCACTTGCAAGATGAGCCTCAGACACCGAAAGAAGAATTCGAAAATCGAAAAACGTGCACCTTTTGCCCTCCTCGTCTGAAGAGGAAAACAAGGTATACATGTCAACAGCGTGGTGTTCCGATTTGTTTGGAGTGTTCCAGGAAGGTCTGTGTGAAGTGTTTGCAGGTGGAAATTGACTAAAATGTGATTCAGTGGCACATGAGAACAAGTATTTAGTTTTTACTTGTAATTTTAGAAGTAAAATGGTGGCAAAGTTTCTCCATTCATGGACTTATGGACTGAAATATTCGCTCTACATTGCAAAGTGAGTCGTAAACTGAAAGCTGACTTCACACACAATTTATCATCTAAGTGATGTCGGATTTTTCCACCTAGTTATATTGGCAATTTGTAATATAATCCCTCTGATGAAAATCTATGTGTGAGTAGACAGCTAACTCTTTGCTGTTATTTTCGTAACTCATAAAATAAAAATATACTCCAGATTTCGCTTTGTTTTAACTGTGGAAGTGTATAAAATACCGCAGTGTTAAAAAAGAAATTCTAAAAAAGCCACCTCTAAGATGTGTAATGAATGACTGGAAGTCAAGAAACCATATATATTCAGCAAAATTCTGGTTTGATATATAAAATAGAAAAATGCGGTCTGTGAGACCCCTCCATAGAAATTGTGTTCCTGTGAATGACCATAGTAGTTAAGGGTTAAAGTCGGAAACGTGATGGTACGCATTTCTCCTCCTTACACGAGGCATCACAACAACTTTTCACCAGGCAACGCCGGTCAACTGCTGTTTGTGTATGAGAAATCGGTTGGAAACTTTCCTCATGTCAGCACGTTGTAGGTGTCGCCACCGGCGCCAGCCTTGTGTGAATGCTCTGAAAAGCTAATTATTTGCATATCACAGCATCTTCTTCCTGTCGGTTAAATTTCGCGTCTGGAGCACGTCATCCTCGTGGTGTAGCAATTTTAATGGCCAGTGTGTGGAGCAAAAGCTCTTCGCCAAGCAAAAATTTCCGCAATTTTCAAAGGTTGCGCTATTAATGGACGCGCGTGGAAAGCTGAAACACAATATTGATTATTGCTTCTAAACACACTTTCGAATTCGAACCGTTTCCTAGTCGCTACGGATAAATTCGTCAAAAGTTTGGCATCATCATCGCAGGTGGATATTACTAACACCGAGCTAGTGAAAAGCATGTTCAGCCAAAAAATAAGGAAACCGAGAATGTGTCTTCTGTCAGTTCGTTCGGTACATCAGCGAGAAGTGTCAAGAAATCGTCAGGCAGGTCATACCATGAAAGATGGAAAAACACATTTCCTTGGATTTATTACGACAGAGAATAGCACGAACTGTTCTTTAGTGTGTAAAAACGCTTTTCATTCCAGTATAGTCCTCCCGTCGGCAACTGTTGCAGACAGGGATTCGTGTACCATAAAACGGGGCAACTTTGCCAAGCAGGGCAACCTCACCACTTTTTTAATATCTTTGGCGTTCTAGCAAGTTCCTGGATCATCGAAAAGAGGCACTCGTTCCTTGTTCTTTCCTTTTCTCCCAGTACGCTTTCATCCGTTCACTTCGTTTCTTCCTTCTCTGCTGGTTATATCTTCTGTTTTTATTTTTTCTGAATCCTTTTTACTTCTTTGATCCATCTTGTTGTCGACTTCTTATCCCACAAACATTTGAAAATCTTGTTACTTAATCCATTCTCTTTCATTCGAAATAAATGTCCAAAAACATGAGTCTTCTTTTTCTCATTACATTTGAAATGTTTTGTATATTTTAGTGTATTTCAGTATTACTTCGCAATTTCCAAACTTCTGCTGTGTTTCGTGGGCCTAATATTTCCCTTATAATTCGCCGTTAAGGTGCTGCCTCTTCCTAACCTTATAGGCGAGATGTTGAGTTCAATACGTTTTTCGTTCCATATTCTCACTGTTTTTCTAACACACTATGAAAAAAAATTGAGGATAGCCGGCACCTCGTCGTACACCTGTTTTTATTTTGAAAGGCTGTGAAATTTCTCCCGCATAGTTTACTTTGGAGACTGTATCTATAAGTGTTTAACAGATTAGGTTTGCCAGTTTAGACTGTACGCGAGATTCTCGAATTATTTTATCTGTAATTTCTCTGTCAACAGAATAGAAAGCCTTTTTGAAATCCACAAACATAACTACATAGTCTTTTGAATTAAGTAATCTGTGGCGAATTACTGGCTTGAGATTAAATATTTGTTTTGAGCATGACCTTCCTTTCCTAAAACTACCTTGACATTCACCTAAATGGCAGCGCATTCTAGCGGGCCAACCATAGCGCCATCTGGTTTCCCCCTTCAAGCTAGACGAGTTTCGTTCTCTGTAGTATTTCGTTTGATGCTTATTTCGTGAGATATTTGGCCCGGTCACTATCAATGGACCACCCTGTATATCTGTGTTTATATTTGTATATATTTTTATTTTTCTGATTTTAATTGTTTCAATATGAAGAAAACAGCAGATGAGTTTCATCGAATGCTCTCAAGTACTTATGGTAAGTACGCTGTTAGTGAAAGAACGTGCTGTGAGTGATTTCAACGCTTCAAGTACGTTGATTTTAACCTCGTAGGGGTGAGATAGATACTGCCTACAGGAAAATTAAAACGACCTTTGGAGAAAAGAGAGCCACTTGTATGAATATCAAGAGCTCAAATGGAAACCCAGTTCTAAGCAAAGAAGGGAAAGCAGATAGGTGGAAGGAGTATATAGAGGGTCTATACAAGGGTTCCCCCCCCCCCCCCCCATGAATCATGGACCTTGCCGTTGGTGTGGAGGCTTGCGTGCCTCAGCGATACAGATGGCCGTACCGTAGGTGCAACCACAACGGAGGGGTATCTGTTGAGAGGCCAGACAAATGTGTGGTTCCAGGAGAGGGGCAGTAGCCTTTTCAGTAGTTGCAGGGGCAACAGTCTGAATGATTGACTGATCTGCCCTTGTAACACTAAACCAAAACGGCCTTGCTATGCTGGTACTGCGAACAGCTGAAAGCAAGGGGAAACTACAGCCGTAATTTTTCCCGAGGGCATGCAGCTTTACTGTATGGTTAAATGATGATGGCGTCCTCTTGGGTAAAATATTCTGGAGGTAAAATAGTCCCCCATTCGGATCTCCAGGTGGGGGGCTACTCAGGAGGACGTCGTTATCAGGACAAAGAAAACTGGCGTGGAATGTCAGATCCCTTAATCGGGCAGGTAGATTAGAAAACTTAAAACGTGAAATGGATAGGTTAAAGTTAGATATAGTGGGAATTAGTGAAGTTCGGTGGCAGGAGGAACAGGACTTTCGGTGAGGTGAATACAGGGTCATAAGTACAAAATCAAATAGGGGTAATGCAGGAGTGGGTTTAATAATGAATAAAAAAATAGAAGTGCGGGTAAGCTACTACAAACAGCATAGTGAACGCATTATTGTGGCCAAGATAGACACGAATCCCACACCTACTACAGTAGTACAAGTTTATATGCCAACTAGCTCTGCAGATGATGAAGACATTGATGAAATGTATGATTAGATAAAAGAAATTATTCAGGTAGTGAAACCGAGCGAGGTGGCGCAGTGGTTAGACACTGGATTCGCATTCGGGAGGACGACGGTTCAGTCCCGCGTCCGGCCATCCTGATTTAGGTTTTCCGTGATTTCCCTAAATCACTCCAGGCAAATGCCGGGATGGTTCCTCTGAAAGGGCACGGCCGACTTCCTTCCCCATCCTTCCCTAATCCGATGAGACCGATGACCAAGCTGTCTGGTCTCCTTCCCCAAAACAACCAACCAAATCTGGTAGTGAAGGGAGACGAAAATTTAATAGTCATGGGTGACTGGAATTCGAGAGTAGGAAAAGGGAGAGAAGGAAACATAGTAGGTGAATATGGATTGGGGGAAAGAAATGAAAGAGGAAGCCGTCTGGTAGAATTTTGCACAGAGCATAACTTAATCATTGCTAACACTTGGTTCAAGAATCATAAAAGAAGGTTGTACACATGGAAGAATCCTGGAAATACTAGAAGGTATCAGATAGATTATATAATGGTAAGACAGAGATTTAGGAACCAGATTTTAAATTGTAAGACATTTCCAGGGGCAGATGTGGACTCTGACCACAATCTATTGGTTATAAACCGTAGATTAAAACTGAAGAAACTGCAGAAAGGTGGGAATTTAAGGAGATGGGACCTGGACAAACTGAAAGAACCAGAGGTTGTACAGAGTTTCAGGGAGAGCATAAGCAAACAATTGTCACAAATGGAGGAAAGAAATACAATAGAAGAAGAATGGGTAGCTCTGAGGGATGAAATAGTGAAGGCAGCAGAGGATCAAGTAGGTAAAAAGACGAGGGCTAGTAGAAATCCTTGGGTAACAGAAGAAATAATGAATTTAATTGATGAAAGGAGAAAATATAAAAATGCAGTAAATGAAGCAGGCAAAAAGGAATACAAATGTATCAAAAATGAGATCGACAGGAAGTGCAAAATGACTAAGCAGGGATGGCTAAAGGACAAATGTAAGGATGTAGAGGCTTATCTCACTAGGGGTAAGATAGATACTACCTACAAGAAAATTAAAGAGACCTTTGGAGAAAAGAAAACCACTTGCATGAACATCAAGAGCTCAGATGGAAACCCAATTCTAAGCAAAGAAGGGAAAGCAGAAAGGTGGAAGGAGTATATAGAGGGTCTATACAAGGGCGACGTACTTGAGGACAATATTCTGGAAATGGAAGAGAATGTAGATGAAGACGAAATGGGAGATACAATACTGCGTGAAGAGTTTGACAGAGCACTGAAAGACCTGAGTCGAAACAAGGCCCCGGGAGTAGGCAACATTCCATTAGAACTACTGACAGCCTTGGGGGAGCCAGTACTGACAAAACTCTGCCATCTGGTGAGCAAGATGTATGAGACAGGCGAAATACCCTCAGACTTGAAGAAGAATATAATAATTCCAATCCCAAAGACAGCAGGTGTTGACAGATGTGAAAATTACCGAACTATCAGTTTAATAAGTCCCGGCTTCAAAATACTAACGCGAATTCTTTACAGACGAATGGAAAAACTAGTAGAAGCCGACCTTGGGGAAGATCAGTTTGGATTCCGTAGAAATATTGGAACACGTGAGGCAATACTGACCTTACAACTTATCTTAGAAGAAAGATTAAGGAAAGGCAAACTTACGTTTCTAGGATTTCTAGACTTAGAGAAAGCTTTTGACAATGTTGACTGGAATACCCTCTTTCAAATTCTGAAGGTGGCAGGGGTAAAATACAGGGAGCGAAAGGCTATTTACAATTTGTACAGAAAGCAGATGGCAGTTATAAGAGTCGAGGGACATGAAAGGCAAGCAGTGGTTGGGAAGGGAGTGAGACAGGGTTGTAGCTTCTCCTCGATGTTATTCAAAAATGGTTCAAATGGCTCTGAGCACTACGGGACTTAACTACTGTGGTCATCAGTCCCCTAGAACTTAGAACTACTTAAACCTAACTAACCTAAGGACATCACACACATCCATGCCCGAGGCAGGATTCGAACCTGCGACCGTAGCGATCGCGCGGTTCCAGTCTGTAGCGCCTAGAACCGCTCGGCCACTCTGGCCGGCCCCGATGTTCTTCAATCTGTATATTGAGCAAAGCAGTAAAGGAAACAAAAGAAAAATTCGGAGCAGGTATTAAAATCCATGGAGAAGAAATAAAAGCTTTGAGTTTGGCGATGACATCGTAATTCTGTCAGAGACAGCAAAGGACTTGGAAGAGCAGTTGAATATGGAATGGACAGTGTCGTGAAAGGAGGATATAAGATGAACATCAACAAAAGCAAAACGAAGATAATGGAATGTAGTCTAATTAAGTCGGGTGATGCTGAGGGAATTAGATTAGGAAATGAGACACTTAAAGTAGTAAAGGAGTTTTGCTATTTGGGTAGCAAAATAACTGATGATGGTCGAAGTAGAGAGGATATAAAATGTAGACTGGCAAAGGCAATGAAAGCCTTTCTGAAGAAGAGAAATTTGTTAACATCGAGTATAGATTTAAGTGTCAGGAAGTCGTTTCTGAAAGTGTTTGTATGGAGTGTAGCCATGTATGGAAGTGAAACATGGACGATAACTAGTTTGGACAAGAAGAGAATAGAAGCTTTTGAAATGTGGTGCTACAGAAGAATGCTGAAGATTAGATGGGTAGATCACATAACTAATGAGGAGGTATTGAATAGAATTGGGGAGAAGAGGAGTTTGTGGTACAACTCGACTAGAAGAAGGGACCAGTTGGTAGGACATGTTCTGAGGCATCGAGGGATCACAAATTTAGCATTGGGGGGCAGCGTGGAGGGTAAAAATCGTAGAGGGAGACCAAGAGATGAGTACACTAAGCAGATTCAAAGGGATGTAGGTTGCAGTAAGTACTGGGAGATGAAGAAGCTTGCACAGGATGGAGTAGCATGGAGAGCTGCATCAAACCAGTCTCAGGACTGAAGACAACAACAACAACCAGATTATCGAATATATTGTTTTTAAACTGCAAGTACTCACAATAAAAATTATTTAATTATGTTTAGTGAATGTACATTATTGTGTAAGCAGTATTTAGCCATACCTCACCCCGCTTTTTTAGTAGTACATGACTGAGCTTATATTAGCTCAGAAATATATCCTAAAACTATTTTCTGTGCAATACTAACTAAATTGTCGGGTTGTAAAAATAATGTTGGGTGACAGAGTAAAAATCATAAGTTACAATTTCATTGACAAAAAATGTATTTAATATGATTGTAAGTAGGGTGTCGAGTTGTAGATGTCGGTAGGGGCGGCAAAAGTCTGCGTAGCCTGCTGGATATTTGGCCTGTCATTAAACTCTGCATTTTTTTTTTTATTTGTGTGGTACACTATAGACTCACATTATATGTGGTTGAAATATCATTAATAGGCGCGCTTTCCGTGCTTGCAACGGTTTAGTAATGCGTACAACATTTGTTTGCAGCAAGGAAGATGACATTAAGAGGCTGCCACTTAAGGACAATGACGTATGTAGGCGGCCTTCCTTCAAGTGCCCCAGTATCACCAACGTCTATCGGACGCACGATGGAACGTGCAACAACATCCGTCGGCCTGGTTGTGGACGTTCTAGCTCCGGATTCTTGCGTCTTCTTCCTGCCCACTACCATGACGGTTTGTACCTCTCTCCTGAAACAAGGTTCCGTCAAGTAATTGTCTGTGCCTGATGATTATTTTTCTCTACTAAAAAGAGACATTTAGCGAAATTCTGCTAACTTTTATTATTAATAATTTGATTTATTTTTAATTCCCTACTCACAAGAGTAAGGCGAGTTGCTATCTCTTCATCTTTCTAGTCAAATCCCAACAAGTTGGGAAAGGGGGCATTGACTGCCGAATTGGCAATGTGGTGTTAATGTAATACATATGTACTAAGTAGACCAACTGTATTTGACTCCTGAAACAAAAAGAAAAGTTAAAAATTCAGACAATATTATGATTTCAAAAAATATTCGTGTTGGCCAATGCTAGGACGTAATGCCACCAATATGGTTGTGAATAAAGGCCTACGCCTAACACATGGGGCATTCAGAAATGATTGGCACTACAATTTTTGTGCTCACAGGAATCATTTGCTGAACAAACGAATAATGGGTTATATTACAAGAATCTCCTGCCAATGTTTCTGCATTCTTGGAATTATTCTGACAGCTGTAGTATTTTTGTAGCAAACCATTCTTTGAAGGTATCCTGGCACCACTGTTGGTGCATGAAGTTTGTCATTCATGGTGAACTTCTGAGCCTGCAGGACCTCTTCAGTTGCTTTGAATAGGTAGTAGTCGCGAGGAGTCAGATTCTTTGAATGTGGAAGCTGTGATAGTGAAGTAAACTCTAGTTCATAGATGATAGCAACGGTCTGGCGACTGGGATGAGGCCATGCATTGCCGTTTCAGAGCAGAACCCCACAGCACAGTTTTCTGTGGTGGAGTTGGTGCAGTGAACTGCAGAGCCAATCACTGGTGAGGACTGTATTGGGAGAGAGCCAATCCACCAGCAGTATCCCTTTCTGACCCAGAACACGGTCGCCATTTGTTTCTGCATTTGTTTCCAGCCATGACTTCTTGGGATGACGCCTCCCAATGTGCAAGCCTGGCTGATAAATGGTTCTATAGGCAACTGCAAACATTTTTCTAAGAAGGCATTGACCATCTTGTCTCACCCAGACATAAATGTATTAACAGTTGTGGTGATTACTTTTGAAATAATAAACAGTTCACTTACTTTTTTCCATCTGTTTCATTCTTATTTGACTGTTCCTTATCTGTATATAAAGGCAACAGGTTCTGAAAATATGTAATATAAAGGTGAGTGTACCCTAATCTTAAAGTTGACAATTTGGGAGATACTCCTTAATACAAAAAACGCCAAACTGTGTTCTACAATTAATTTATCAATGTACTGACTGTGTTTTAGGTTACTATCTAGTTAGACACCAATTAGTTTTACAGATAGTGTTTCATTCAGTGTGTTATCATTAGTGCATAATTTGGGATAACGGAAGCGTCCGATTCCACCCCTCTGCTTTGACCAATGACAATCACCAATATGGCAGAAACGACCATTCACAACAACTCCCTACCGCTCCAATGACGTCATCACGTAAACATGACAACATACACAAAAATACATCTAAAAACCACCGAACAGATATTCCTCCAAAATATAATGAAACTAACGGGACAAACGGGGGAAATTGGCAGTTTTTGGCTGGGGACAAACTAAATATAAACACACGCCACTACATCAAACAACAAAAAACATTAAAATAACAAGACCCCACAACCTTCCCAAATTCCACTACGCAAAAAAAAAAAAACTGGAATCGAACACTTCCCTTGTCCTATATAGGTCAACAACAACTAATGACGCCAAACCAGCCATAGCCACAACCACACCTTGCAATCGGACACTTCCCTAAAGTCATATAAGTCAACAGCAAAGCAAAATACCAAATCACCAATACAAACAACCAAACAACTCACAAACACCCCATCAATCAGTTAACAAACAAAACAAAAACAGAAAAAACATCAACTCACCACTAAAAAGCTCCGGCACAGCCGTCTAGGTCAGACATCACAATTACACCCAGCCCCCCCCCCCCCCCACACACCAATACACACATGGAAGAAACAAAAACATACAAACCAACAAAAAAAGAACACAACCAAAAAAAACTCGCACCCTGCCCACAAACCTAACCAAACCCACCCCCACCCCCCACCCCAAAAAAATAAAAGACCCATAAACCAAGAAAAACCAAAAACAAAAAAAATCACAATCAGACTCTACAAGTCAACAACAACCGTAACAAAAAAATCCTCTACACAAAATAACCCCCCCCCCACATCCATCTACAAACTTCACCTACAACTAACCACTTCCCCCCCCCCCCAAGCCGCAGCCACTACCCCCCACCCAACACCTAACTAACCCACAATCTTCGGCCTATACATCCTACTAACTGCCCTTAAAAAGACCCTAAAAATACAACAGCTCTCAGGGCCGCTCTTCCGCCAACAGTACTCTTCTAGATGATACTGAAGGTTAGAAGAGAACCTCTTCCCCCTCCCAATCACTGACATAACTGCCGCCCAAAACCCCTCTATAGTGTTTGTACAGTCCTCCTTCTCATAATTCTAAAACTCAACACTGTGGTTCAATACTAAATGATTGTACCCCTGCTGACCCAACCCCCTATAAGAAGAAAACATGTCTGAAACTATAGTGGTACCCTCTTCAATAAAATCCTCAATCAATCACACTAATTCCCTTTATGTCCGGTCCTCCAAAACCCTATATACACATTGTGAACCCCCCCCCCCCCCCCGATAACACAGCCCCTGACACCCATAAACCAATGAAAGACTTATCCCTCCCATACTTTCTCTTCTAAGCTGTGACTCATCAATCTTTACACAACCCAGGCCTACCTAACCTACCTCTGTACTTAATATATTCAGAACACATCTCACAACAGTAAGAATACCAATCAAGCACCGTTCTCTCACTCACACCCACCTCATGTGTGCAGAAACTGTGAGAGGATTTATAACAAAAACTAGCTGACCCGGCGAACTTCGTACCGCCTAACAGTCAATGAATGTCATGTTACCTTTTAGCTGAACTAATTTAGGCTTTGATGAACGTAATACAATGATACAAAATAATATTAATATAGATAGAAATATAAAAGTATTTTATTTTGATGAATGATGATGAATACACACAGAATGAGAATAAAAATTAAAAAAATAATAATAATTAAGTATTTCAAACACATGTCAGAAAAAAAATCATTGAAAACTATGTTGTGCAGGTTGGGATACACTCTGATTAATTCATTAATCGGATTTTCATTCAAGCACCTTGTGGTAAACGACATTCTTTGTTTTTTGGTCAGGCGCAAGAACAAATAATGCGGATGGTTTGCCGACACGTGAGCATGCCACGTACAATTGACCATGAGAAAAACACGCATTTTCTAGATTGAGGCCACAAATAGTCAAGGATTGGCCCTGTGATTTGTTGACGTCATGGCGAAGGCAAGACGAATCGGGAATTGAATTCGTTTAAACTCAAAGGGCATATCTGTTGGGATCATCGGAATCCTTGGAATAAGAACTTCCTCATCTTTAAATTTTCCTTTAAGTATCGACGCGTGAATCACATTGCTCATTAGTTTTCTTATCACCAAACGCGTTCCATTGCACAGTTTTGGTTGGTTTAAATTTCTAAGCATTATGACTACCGGGCCAACCTTCAGTTGTAAATTGTGCGGTGGTAAACCAGGCACATCCAAGGAGTTCAAAAATTCAGTTGGATAATTAGTGGCTTCTTCTTCGTTTGTTACACAGTCGATAGATTTGAATGAATACAGAGTACCTACGATTTGATTTTGAATTAAAAAATGAGGTCATCTACATCTTTATTTTTAGCCCCCAAAATTGCTCGCTCACTTAACCATT
The DNA here is from genome assembly GCF_023864275.1 of Schistocerca cancellata. Classification (NCBI taxonomy): domain Eukaryota; kingdom Metazoa; phylum Arthropoda; class Insecta; order Orthoptera; family Acrididae; genus Schistocerca; species Schistocerca cancellata. The sequence goes on along the minus strand of NC_064626.1, from coordinate 859,946,104 downwards.
TAGTATTTTTGTGGTTAGCAATGATATCCGGAAATACTTTGTTGATAAGCTCGTCTTTTGATGAGACGAAATTGCAAAAATTTGGAGGAAATGAAATCAAACCGCTCGATTCGTCAACAGGAACACGGCCATTACCGATAGTCAGCAATTGCTTCGAGAAATCATCAGCAGATAGATCGTTCAACAATGCAACTCTCATATTTACAAACAGTTGACGTTTGTTTACATATCGCCACAGATTTGATGCTTTGAGGCGAGCGTTTATTTCGTCGGCAGCAGTAGATCTTGGAATTACTGGTAGTGTATGTCGGAAATCGCCAGATAATAAAATCATTGAACCACCAAAACATCTCGAGTCATTGCGCAGATCCTTTAATGTTCGGTCTAGTGCTTCCAATGCGCGTTTGTGCGCCATTGTGCATTCGTCCCATATGATGATTTTTGATGCTACTAAAACTTTGGCCATTGCAGAGTGTTTCGAAATGTTACATGTCGGTTGTTCAGTAGTTTGAAGGTTTAATGGCAATTTTAACGCTGAGTGAGCCGTACGGCATCCATCTAACAATGTGGCCGCTATTCCAGAAGCAATTGCTACCGCAATTTCGGATCTCGCACGTACAGTGGCCAAAATCAATGACATGAGGAATGTCTTCCCAGTTCCACAGGGGGCATCCAAAAAAAATAAGTCACCATTTCCATCATCAATTGCATTAATCAGTGTATCATAGACTTCCTTCTGCATAGGATTCAACAGTGGTACATTCGTTTGAACTGATTGGATTAGTTCATGTGGATCATATTCACGTTCACGTTCCAATTCTCTATTAAATGCGTCATTCATTCCGCGATCTGGCGCTGGCATTCCTAACCTAACTAACAAACTGCCGCACATGAGGTAACACATATCTTCGATCAAGAGCAAAGCCTGGTTATGCATCTCCTCATTCGCCTCAAGATCGGGATTTCTTGAGCTGACACGAATTCGATATAAAATGTCTTCTGACATGTTATCTTTGTATTTGTTCCACAGGTCACGTGGGTTCGATGGGAAGCATGTCGAAATGATGATAGCAAATAATGTGCGTATCTGACTTGGAGATGCAGAAATAATTGCTTCAGCGATTGTCGTGTCCCAATGAGTATCGTTTTCAAGCAAATTCAGCTCTTGACACGCTGCACGAAATGTGGGACACACTATACCATTAACAGTTCGTAGTGATTCAAATCATGTTGGCCCTCGAACATGTACCAGTAACAACCGCAAATAGAAACATTCATCATTCTTCGGATGAACTGTGTCAGGGTGTCTACGTGGACAAGAAAAAAATTCCCGGATTTTTCCCGGATTTCCCGGTTAAAAACACAATTTCTCCCGGATGAAATTACGTATAAAGCGGGTGAAAATACATCCGTGTTAAGTAACAGTATACTTTCCCTCGTAGCTGTAAAACCTATCAGTCCTTTGAATCTTAAAGGTCTTATACCGGCGGAGGACGTCCCAGCACTTTAGGAAACGAAATCCAGGAAAAACAATGCGTTTGGAAAGTTGTTTGATGCGAGACAATATGCACAGAGTTTATTTTCGTATTGCTGAAGTATATACACAAATTCCACAAATTACAGCACGGCAGCTTCCGAAACTCTAAAATAGAGATTGCGTTGAGCGATGCACTTTGTCAGCCAGTCATAGCTCATGTCACGTGACCTCGCTAGCGAATGACGGCAGTTATTCAGAGCACGAGGCCTACGAGAAAGACAGGCCGCGGCGCGTACGTTACGAAGTTAGGCCGAGCTCGCTCAGTTCAGCAAAGTGCGTTTCTACACCGGTTAACTCGTAAGCAGATGTGTATGTACGAACGAGAATTGCATCCTCTATTGGCATCCACTGTTATTAGTCCTACAATGATAGGAAGTCCGTAGGCCTACTAACAGGCTCTAATTTAGCAATTAAAATCGTGCCAAAATGATTATCAGTTGCTTAGAAAAGTCGAAGTGTTCTGGCATGAAGGGACTTGTGACATTGCTCAGTAACACATTATGCACATTTTTTTGAAGGTCAATGTAACTTTTTGCCATCGATTGCATAATTTTTTATCTATGAAAGTACAACATTAAATATGAAAACTAACTTGAAGCTCGGTCTTTTTTTAGCGTGTGTTACACGTTAAGTCATATCAAATACAAATGTGCCGGTAAAATTTTAAATAGTGGCATAAATGACTTATCTTCTGGGCCCGACATTTTTCAAATGGCTGATCCTCAAAGTGTTACGTTTTGAATGAGAGTTATAACGCCCTGTGATTTAAGAAATGCACTGCACATTCTCACACGTAACATAAATCATCTTGCGTGGAAATTTACTTCGAAAGTAACGCATCTCAAGCCACTATTCGTAATATTTTCTGGTGATCTGTTAGAAATGTAAACAATTGTGACGTCACACACATCGAATGCATATTAGTTGTTACGGACGTACTGCATAATCTTCGACCTAAATCCTTTGACACTATTTACCCATTTTCTACGCAACTAAACTTTTATTTTGGTGTTATTCTCTGATTTGTGTTTCATTGCTGCAATATTATTTAGCAGTAGTGGACTAAAGTTCTTTGTCAGCGTATCAGATCTTACACGTCACACCTACAAAACTTTAACTGCAATCTAAAACAACGAAAAATCCCGGAATTCTAAAAAATTCCCGGGTTTTTCCCGGATGTCCCGGGCCGTATACACCCTGCAAAATACGACCAAGAGCATCAGCAGAACGCATATCTGGATGACCAGGAACTGCATCGCCTTGCTTCCGACGTTGAAATTTCTTCGATGTAGCGTTCCAAGTGTAATAACGTGGCATTTCCGAGTAAAGCAACGTTCGTGCGAACGGATCGTTTTGACAAATCGCAAAGAAACTGGTCAGTGTTGTCGCTGGAGGTGTTTCGGCACGTTGAGCAGCATTCGACGCTGTGAAATATACTCTCTGACCGTTCTCTAGATGCACCCCCAAATGTACAACAGTGGGATAACGTTCGTGAATAGGGAATGAGAATATACGCCAAATTGCTTCATTGCAGTTCACATATCTACCAACTTGATAGCGCGTGATTTCATCGTTGATATTGGATGTTTGGATACCAAAAACCACCATGTCGCTCCCTTTCGTGACATATTTGCAAATGTATTTAATAGATTTGACCGAATTGCAATACTCAACATTACAATGTGCCTTGAATGTTTTGGAAAGAAGTGGCGAATATGGACCAATCCAACTGTTGTCAACTATGAAATCGTTTCCTTTCACTTTAGTTGTGATAGTTCTACCATTATCATCGGGCGATCGACGCCAATACAATGGATAACCATCGTTGCCTGTAATGGTCTCTGCCGTGAATTTTCGCGGATACCGTTTGGAACACTTGCCGTCGACCATGCACGGTGATTGGCGGTTGATAGTGCCACATGGTCCATGAATCATATTCGTGATTACAACATCATGTATGTCTGGATCGGTTTCAGGAGCAGGAATCTCCGCACATATGATGTCATCTATTTGATCTGGCCGAATTCTGTCTACTAACCAAATTAGAATGTGAGCATGCGGTAGGCCTCGTTTTTGCCATTCGACTGAATACATCCAGCATCGAGTAATCCCAAAGACGTGTTGCTTAACAATGTAATTTATTAGTGACCGAATTTTTTGCTTGAAAACCCGTGCGGTGATGTCGTGTCGATCACTTGACGTTTGTCCGGGAAGCAGCAATTGAATAATTTCCGTCCATTTCGGATTACATGTAAATGTAATGAATAGATCTGGCCGACCATAATGATGAACATATGTCATTGCATCTTGCGCATATTCATGCATATGACGCGGGCTACCTGTGTATGTCGCTGGTAAAATAGTCAATCGACCAACATTTTCTGAATCTCCTTCTGTGCTTATTGCATCGCGTAAATGAATATACTCTTCCGAACGCAATTTAGCTTGATTCAACCGGATGAAAGTCAGGCGCTCCGTTTCGATTTTAACGTACATGTCAACGCAGTATTGATGAAGCAGTCGACGAAATCGCAACAAATAATTGTCAGAATTTTCACGAATCATCAAACGATATGCGTAATAATTCATCGAACTAACCTTCTTGGTAGTTTCCTCACCTGAAACAAATACAGTAAAAATTGTATTTTAGAACCCCTAATAGGTTAACGACTCTTACAGCTACTCTCCACTAAATTAGGAGTGACAACTTTTTTTGTGTACCAAAAGCAAACAGAATAAAATGTATATCAAGTTAAAATGAAAACAATGATATTGATCTTACCATTCAATGGATTAATCATTTTGATATTAAAGTGATAGCCATCGTCTCCCTGCCAAAACATCAGCGGGTATTGTAACGCGTCATATGAACGGTGTGTTTCATATATTCTTTGTAGTTGCCCAGTATTGCGTCGTGTAAGCACAATATCACGTGTTTCCAAGTTTTCACCAACAATCAGGATTGCCACTTCATCGATTGTTGGAGCATTGAATGTGCGTTCATGTGTTCCAGCTGGTCTTTTATCTGCTCTGATTACAACTTTATAGTCATCACTTGGCATGCGCTGTAAAGCAGTCTTGAACAGCCTGACCAATGCATGATGTTCATGAAGCATTTGCTGCAAATCTTGGAGAATTGCTCTTTTCGTAGCTGTGTTGATCCCTTGACGCCGGTCAAGTTGTTCTTCCACATTGCCCATGAAGTATATTTGCAAGAATTTGTGCTGTGCACCTTCAATAGGTTGCAATGACCCAATGCGATGGCAAATCTGGCCTTGAATCTGTAAATTCAAAGCCATAGTTATAGTTAGATTTACAAACACTTTTTTTTCAAATAATAACATACCATTTTTATTTTAGAGACAAATACAGAAATCTAACAAACTACATTCCAAATTTTTTTTTGCAATCATAGAAAATAAAGTTTTTAACGTAAATTACCTTAAATGTCGGATTATATCCGTGTTCTTCGATAATTTCCGCCCCAAATAAAGTCATTTGGAAGCAGACATTGTATTTTTGAGTGTTCGCTAGAAAATGTGATTCTAGTGTTTTGCCATAAAGCAGGGAACGCAATGGCTCTGGTGGCGGGACCACTAATGGCAATGTCACTTTACCACTAAGGCAGCACAAACCAGGCGTTTCACCAGCAAACTTCATTGCGCCACAATGCTGGCAAACAACGTCCATTGGACCAATGCAAACTAAACGATGCAAGCTGTAGTCGATGGTGCAATCATATCGAAACGCTGCTATATTCAAATCAATACTTGAACCATTTCTTCTTGCACTTCGAAGATTATTCCTCTGTTCATCTGTACGATAAGCTCGACGATTTCTCGTTTCTAATCTAGCCGTTTCACGGGCTGCCTCTCTTTGCTCTTGTGTTTGAGAAGCACGAATTAAGGCCCTTCTTTGCTCCATCCTAACGCGGCGCTCTTCTCCGGCAATTTCTCGTTCTTCGTCAGATAATTGACTCACGATATTCCGTTGCCTAATTGCATTACGGCTCCGCTGGGAAAGATTAGATCTTCTAGGACGCGGCATTTTTATTAATAGTAATACTGAATATGCTCTCGCACAAAACCACATAAAACAATCGAGACATAGACAATAGCTTATCAAGAAAAATCATAGACAACCTATGAAAAGACATTTACACTTTTGTTAACCTGTAGAATAAATCTTTAATTAATTTAATAAATAATTTACACAAATTAATGTCTAAAACAAACAAATATAACAGTACCTACCTGAACTTTCGAGACATTTTACACAAAATAAATTTCTGAATGCACACATAAATAGTTGTTACAATATTTGACAGGATTGGACAACAAATGTTTGACATGTAATAAACAAATGAGCATTTATTGAAATGATTAAGTATTCATTACACATTTCTGAACGCACGCGTAATATTTTTCAATCTTTTTTTTTTTTTTTTAAATACACATAATAGTTTATTCATCCATTTTAAATAGTTCATGAACGCATGCATAAATGCAATCATTACTTACAGATTTTGACAAAAAAATTTGACAGCTCCGAAACTAAAGAACTTTTAGGGAAAATAACGCATTTTTCAAGTATTCGTCAATTTTTCATTATTTTTAAGATGTATTCTGCTATTCGGGGCGGAGACAAATCCAACAAATCAAAAACCATGAAAATTTTTATTCGTCAGTTTTTCATTATTTTAAGATGTATTCTGCTATTCGGGGCGGAGACAAATCCAACAAATAAAAAACCATGAAAAATGGTCCAGCAGATCTCGAGTTATAAGTGTTGTAACAAACCCGACTTTGTTTTATACATATAGATGATAGTCATTAACACAATTTCTCGCATGGCCAACCTAGACTTCTCGAGCCAGGAACCTCACCTAATGGAGCACCATAATTTATCCTTAGGACATCTCCACATATAGCTGTCCCTGGTCCGAGACGCTGGAACTTAAGTAAGCCTCATTTCTTCATGACACACTGAACACTTCACAACTTCAGCCAACAGGCCAAATAGCTGAAGACATTTTATTAGAGACAACGCACTGTCCCCCATCATCACCGACAACCGAAAACTGTTGACCTTGTCAGTCATATCCATACCTACCAAAGACATAAACAAAGCAATTTACCAAAATTCACACACAACGAGCAGAAAAAAACTACAATAACAAAACCAAAATCGTTAACTCACTGAAAAATATTGCGCTGAGAGCACAGTCACCACCGATATCACATACGTGCAATGCTACCTATAAACACGCCACACATGCAAACTACAGCTACCTAACACACAACACATAAACACACCACCAGAGAGCACCACCAATCACATCAAAACGACACCTACAAACATGCTACTCTCACAAACTAAACTCCGTGATGTCACACACCACAACAGCCTTACATCACGGGTCAAAGCCGACGGGTGGAATCGGACGCTTCCATTGACCCCGTAATTTTAGGTACCAGCATGTTGTTTTCTACACCATTCCATGATATGACTCTTTCAGGGATTAATAATTAACTGTTTGCTCGCAATTGGTTGTAGGCATCTTTGACTGTGTCTGGTATGGTCCAAATGGGTCCTTGGTTAGTATGCTTATGCCATCAGCAATACTTGAAATTAATGTAAACTAACTGAAATTTCAATTGTATAGCTCAGGAGTAAAATAAAAGTAGGGCTCCATATTTTACCAGAATGGTAACATTTCGCAACACCGGCTGTCATTTGTGTAGTAAAACATTCATTTATTTTGCTTCCATTACTGCACAGTTTTGACTGTGAAACCAGTTTCAAAAATTGTGTACATACAGCCTATCAGAATGTTTATGCTTGAGTAACAGTTGAAGAGCTAAGAAAACCAATACATATAAATGTATAAATATGGGGACTGGCCACAACAGACGGTATGGTAATAAGTGTGCCTATAACAGTAGTCATCAAATGTAAAACTTAGCTCTGGTTGGACATACACCTACTGGAAAATATGAAATGATATCTTATGGCCAACTGATGAATTTTACTTATGAAAATATTTCAAAATTGCATCACAGCAAGAACTGTCCTGTAATCAAAACAGAGTAAATCTAATAATACCCCTTGTGATAAAATATTATCAAACATATAGTTTTTCGTGATTGTGCACCTTGTTGCAATCAAAACCATTCATATTGTATGTTTCCTCATTCTGAGCTTTGCATTATTTCTGTAGTCCAGTTAGTTGATTTGGCTCACTGCTTTCTGCTGTGGAGATTTCTGTATGCAGTTAGTTGATTTAGCACACTGCTTTCTGCTGTGGAGAATCATACAATTCATGCAAGAGGGATATCTAAAAATTTTTGTTTCCCATGTAGAACAATCAAAGTACCTGATGGGGTCATAATGTAAACAATTAGGATAGTTTCAAATGATGGAAAAGCCTAGATGGATGAATAATGTTAGGAAAAGGATAGTTGCTACTCACCATATAAAGAGGATGCTGAATCACAGATAGGCACAACAAAAAGGCTTTCAGAAAGTGAGCTTTCAGCCAACAAGACCTTTGTCGAAAATCGACAACATACGCATGATCTGTCTTCAGCTGTCGGAGACTGTGGACATGGATGTGAGTGTGTGTGTGTGTGTGTGTGTGTGTGTGTGTGTGTGTGTATGTATGTATGTGTGTGTGTGTGTGTATGTATGTGTGTGTGTGTGTGTGTGTGTGTGTGTGTGTTTTGTCTACTTTCAACAAAGACCTTGTTGTCTGAAAGTTCTCTTTCCAGTAGTCTTTTTGTTGTGACTATCTGTGACTCAACATCTCCACTATATGGTGAGTAGCAGGATAGTTTTGTTATCTGGCTATGCCACGAATTCTTTTTGAATTCATATATGGCTTTTCCTGTAATGAAACTTTCACAGAAGGCAAATCAGAGGCAATTAATAATTTATGTTGTGAAAAATTAGTCAGAATTTGTATTGGAGGCCACTTCCTCAAAACATTTTAAAAATTATGGAAAGAGGGAAATATGACTATTATTCAAGGTGATTTGCTTTTACCTTTTTTAATTGACGGGTGCCAGAGAAACATACTGCTTGTTTAAGTCTGCCATGAAAAATTCCTTACACCATTATCTGATTACAGTGATAGTTCAAAAGCCCACCTAAATTTTAATGCTCTTCTTCATTGTATTGGGATTACAAGAAGAATTTCAGCTTTTTAGATTTATAATGATATTCGTTATGTCTCTGCTGTACACTATTTTTGTGTGACCTTAACCTATTTGCTCACGTTTTATTTTCAACATTTTCAGTAACCATATACCATACTGTTTTACATGTAATTGGCTGAAGGTATTCTGCTATAACAATAAAAAAGAGGTTGACAGTGGAAGTCTGACATTATTTGAATAGCACTATGAAGTATGAATCCCAATGGGAATTTTACTGCGGATGTAAAGAGTTTTAAGTGTTTTCAGTCAAAACTATTAAACAGAAAACCATTTTTAAAGTGTTCACAAACAATCAGTCTTAAGTTATGTGTGCATAATCTCATTAACACTGTCTCCAATCACTTATGGAAACTAAATACACTGTACTTCTTGCTGTTAGACTGCAAACTGTAAGTAGTACATGTTTGTGTGTTTCCTGATCTACTTCTATGGTCCAGCCTTTAAATGGGTGTTCAACACAATATTCGCTAACTTCTTTTTTTAAATTCATGTTTAGTTCTTCCCCTTTTCTTTTGCAAGATCTGCAGTAATACTGTGTTATCTTGTATCCATACTGATGTAGTATTCAGTTTTACTGATGTCACAGAGTTTGTCTGATCCAGGCATGTGTCAATCTGCATCTTGCTTTGCAAGCAGCTATTTGATCTAGTGATAAAGTCTGACATTATTTGAATTCTCCCTCAGTATTTAATATGACAATAGTCCCAAAAAGGAAGCCCTTCCCTGATGTTCCACAATTATTATTTACTTAATCACTAACCAGTTGTTGACTTTTTATGCCATCACATAATTGCATAAATAATAGTTGAAGAAACTTGCAAAGTGTTTCCGTTTTGATTTCATTTCTCCTTAGCTTTTACATGTCCCAAAAAAATTGCCGTCTATTGATTCTGTTGTTCCAGTGAACCCTATAGTTTCATGTGTTTTGTTCACATCATCCGTTTGATTTTCAATACTTAATTTAGTTTTTATAACTACAAAGGATTAATTAAAGAAGTATGCTATATATTGAGGATCTGCACTCAAGACTATAACTTTTCCAAGGTTGATATGTTCTGTCCACTTTGTTTATCCCCTCTCTCTTCAATCATGAGAGAATGTAAATATTCTTTGATTTATCTGTTACTCTTCTTGTAAAGCCAAAGTGAATTTGATTATATTACCAGCAAGTAACTGATACACTATCTCAAAATATTTATGCAAGCAGTCACAAACAGTTTTCTAAACTCTTAATGGATGCCTATCTAAAATGAAGTAAATAAGGAAATTTTTTCATATTATTTGATGATCAGCAGCTGTATAAAATATCACTCCAAAGTATTCACTGAATGTGCATCTTGTGACATCAACTAATCTGGGTATAGGTATATTACCCATCTGCGAAACATATATTACCCATCTGCATTTAACCTGAGTTTCCTGCTTATTGCGAGTGGTTGCTTTAACCATTTTGGCTATCCATGCACACTCCCCAGCCTGATCTGAACCTCCATATGTTAGTGTCCACTTCCTTATATTGTAGTCACATGTACATCTCCCTTTAAGTCTCAATATTACTTGATACCTGTTGAGGGAGAACAACACTACCACAAGGAATCGAGACCATTTTTATCATTGTATGTCCTGTCTCAGCTTAAGATACTTACATATGATTTGATGATCAGCACCTGTATGAAATATTATTCCAAATTATTCATGTGAGTTTCATAACATTGGCTACAATGTGTGTGTTTTTTGAGTGGGAATCAAGTAAAGTTGTGAGCTTAAAGAGAGGCATACATTAAGCTACAATACAAGGAAAGTGGACAGTGAAATGGAGGTTGGGATCAGGCTGAGGAACTGGCATGGATAGCAGAAATGGTTAAGATGACTGCTCACAATAAATGGGAAATCCAGATTTGAGTCATGGTCCAGTGCAAATTTTCATATGTCAGTTGATAATACATCTGTATCCATTGCAGTTGATAACACAACATTCACATTTGAAATAATGACATAATTTTCTGGACAACATATTTGATGTGAAAGATTTTTGAATTAGTGACATACTGCCATTTAATAATCTTCTCTTACATAATATTTGGAGTCATCAGATGAGATTTTGACAAGAGAAGAAGAAAGTGTATCGAATAATGCTTATTTCAAATAAAATCAAAAGACATAATGACATCTTAGCCATAATTAATGCTCGCTGTGAATACATTTTCAGGTGTCTATGAAATTCGACGATCAGTAACTGGACATGCTCTGCCTAGTGCCAGGGAAGTTCAACTGAAAGTTTTCGGAGAGAAACGAATTTCTTCTGATGATTTTAACCAATTCTTCATGCAGTGGGGGCAGTTTGTCGCACATGATTTGGGTCTTTCCCCCACAAAACAAACAAGTAAGAAATATAGTCTGTAAGTCACTCGTAAGTCAGAAATTAATGAGCAATGAATGATGCAGTGCCATTGATATGAAAAGGTAATATTAAACTGAGATTAAATTATGGTACCTTTCTTTCAATTAAAAGAAACAGTCTACATGGACATACAGAAAGACAGCAATGTTGTAGACTAAACTAAAGAAATACACTTCTTGAGTTCTAATGTACCATCACGTGTCAATTAATTAACAAATCAGGTAAGTAACAAATAATTAACACACAAAGATAATGCATAAACATTAACACGCTATTAATCAGTTGTATTTTTCTCGGCGTATGAAGGATGGGATATGTTTTCTCATATTATCTGCTCCATGTAAGTCAGAAGAATATTAATAATTAGACATGGCACTTATATTTATATAATACGGAACAATGTTTGGTACTTCTGGTTGGTTGTATTATATTCCAAACTATACATGAAGACCATTGCCAGTAAGTTTATTAGACACAGTTGTAAACTTGTAAGATTGAGCAGTCAGAGTATATGAGCATCCCAGAGTGTGTGTTATCTAGAATATTGTGTGATTTTAGGTTTTCCTGGTGTAGGAAAATTTTGAATATTTCTCAGTTATTCACTTGCATGATGTTGTTAAGAAGGCATGATATTTTGACAAGTCAATTTCTTGCCATCTTCAGGCAATCCCAATGACTGATTGTCTTCTCCAGTTTCCTGCCTTTATAGACATCTGCCTTTCCCCTGCCACCTGCAGCCTCCAGTTGGCTGGCACTGGACAAGGATCTGGCACAGTGGTGCGGAAAGTGTGACACCATTAATACAGGCACAGTGGACAAAGGAGAGAAACAGATTCATTATTGGCACTGTAAAAGGGATTACAATGGTGAAATTTAATTTTAGAAATTTGGGTTCCAAGAACTTTTTTTTAAATATTTGTGCCAAGAAAACGAACTTTTGAAAAAGATTCAGTCAAATGAAAAATACGAGTTCTAAAGTGTTGCAGGTGTGTGAGACATATGTAATGTTTTTATTTTTGTCTCTTATGTAATAAATTTAAGAAATAGGAAGTACCCTCTTTTTTCATTCTAAAATATGGAAAATGTTCTTTTTTTGGGCTCAGACATTCTGCAGTTGGTTCTTGATGTGGATTTCTGCCAGTGTGGTGATAAATTGTCCTCGTCCTCTTCAATTTGATGGGAACAGTTTTCCACATAGATTCATGTTGTGCATTAAGCATGCTGAGGCCTTGCTTAATTGAAAGCTACTGTCCTTATTTATTAGTTTGTGTTATAGTTGGATGTCTACAGTCTCTTTCAGAATATTGTTCCAGAAGGTGTTGGACTGTAACAACAACCTGGTGCCATAATAATTTATGAGCTGTCTGTGGGAGATGCACTGCTCTGCCCCAGTTGACTTTGTAGGCAGTTCACTGTCTGCATGGTATTTTAAGCTCAATGCATTTCTCCTGTACAACCTAAATAGTCTTGCTTATGTACATTCTCCTGCACTGGCAAGGGATGTGGTAGACTCCCAGTTTCCATAGTCTTAGGTCATCCTGGAGTGATCCCAAAAAGACTTCTTCTTTGGTGGGCAGAAAATGCACTTGATGTTATGTTTGAAGAGTATTCTCTGATTTTTGCTGGTGTGTTCCTGACATATGGGATTAGGACCATCACATCAGGTTTCTCTTTGTCCCCAGAAGGCTGTGATCTTGGCTTCTTTGGTCTTAAGGCTCTGTTGGTTGCTGTAGCAATTAATATGGGAGCAATTTGGATGCTAGACTATCATGATCTGTAATTTTACATAGCCTGTGCTCTAGCAAATTTAGGTCACCTGCTCATTGTGAAGGAGCAGGACAGCTGGAGGCATGCAAATGAAACCTGTATGTGTCAATTTACAGTAGATGTTATCTCCTTGTGTCCTAGTGTGCCATCTGGTCTTCACTTGAGGAGCATATTCAGAAATGGAAGGTGATTATTTTCTTCTGTCTTCATCACAAGTGCAGCAAGTTCAGCTGTTGCAGGAAGTCTTGTAGAGGATGTCTTTGTGGCCAGATTAGAAGCGTATCATCTACATATAAAAAAAGCATGAGGGCTTGTAGACTACCGACTCCAAGGTTTCTTTCAAATGCCTCCATAAACACATTGGCCACCACTGGTGATAGCAGGCAGCCCATCACTACTCCATGTCTATGTCCCTAGTAATGTCAATTGAATAGAAAGTAGCTAGATATAAGCATGGTAAATAGGAATACCACATTGGAACTCACCACAAGACCTTCGAGGTCCAGTCAGAAGTTCTAAAGCTGCTGGTGAAATATATTGCATTGCCTATGTGTTGCTGACATTCAGCCACAAAGGGATTGAGCATCACTGCCAGGTGTTTTGCTAATAGAAATATTGGTGCACCAAATTGCTAAAAATTGAGCGGATTACCATTCCTTCTTTGTGGACTTTAGGCAGCCTGTAAAGTGTAGGTGGTGCAGCCACTCATGGATGTAATCTCTTCACCATCTTCTTTTCTTGGAAAATGTGTTGGAGAAGCTCAGTAGTCTTCTTTTTCACTCGGTTGGTAGGATCATCTTCAGTTCTCCTGGAGGCACTGTCCTCTAATAGCTCATACATTGGACAATAGATCAAGCCACAATGACATCTTCTCAAAACAATGTGCCAGGTCTCTGCCTAGAAATGGAACCCAAGATGAAAGTCTTGTTTGCATTAGTCAAGAATAACCTAGGATTTTGGAAACTATGAGTCTTCTATACCCCTAACCAGTGCAGGAAAATCTGTGTAGGCCAGACTGTCCATACAGTACAGGATAGATGACATGAGCATAAAAGGCACACAGACAACTAACAGCCAAAAAAGTCTGCTGTGGCATAGCACTGCATCTCCCACAGACATGTCGTGAATTACAGTGGCATCAAGTTGTTGTAACAGGCCTTCACCTTCCGAGATTGAATTCTAAAAGAGGCCACAGAGATTTGACTACACAATGAACCAAAAAATAAAGGCAGTGGCTTTCAGTTTAGCAATGCTTGAGACTCAGCCTGAGAAGTTCAAAGCATAGCAGCAATCTGTGTGGAAATCTGATCCCTTCATTGAAGAGGATCAGGAAGCTTTGTCACCATCTGAACAGAGACTCACATCTGGTAGTATCCTGCTTGACATAGTCATGTCATTTAAGTATCTGGGCATAATGTGCCTAGTTATATGAAATGGAATGAGCATGTGAGGATTGTGGTACTGAAGGTGTATGGTCGACTTTAGTTTACTGGGAGAATTTTGGGAAAGTCTGGTTCATCTGCTAGTGTGACTTATTCTTGAGTACTGCTCAAGCGTTTGGGATCAGCACCAGTTCGAATTAAAGGAAGACATCAAAACAATTCAGAGCTGGGTTGCTAGATTTGTTACCAGTAGGTTTGAATATCATGCAAGTGTTACGGAAATGCTTTGGGAACTCAAATGTGAATCTCTGGAGGGAAGGAAATGTTCTTTTCGAAGAACACTACTGAGAAAAGTTAAAGAACCAGCATTTGAAGCTGACTGATGAACGATCCTACTGCTGCCAACATACATTTTGTGTAAGGATCACAAAGATAAGATACTAGAAATTAGGGCTCATATGGAGGCATATAGATAGTTGTTTTTCCCTCACTCTATATGCAAGTGAAACAGGAAGGAAACAACTAGTAGTGATATAGAGTACTCTCCACCATGCACCATATGGTGGTTTGTGAACTGTGTGTGTCGATGTACATGACTGAGGACATTGGATTTAGCCCCACCATTGCACTTCCTGCATCAGTGCACCAGGTTCTGTTTCTGGAGCTGGCTGCCTGGAGGCTGTGGATGAGGGTGTGGGATATAAAAGCAGGGCTCAGTACAAGTCAATCAGTCATCAATAATGCTTGAAGATGTTTAGAAATCATCTTGCTGGCTGAATTTCCAAGAAAAGTTAAAGATAATTCAAAATATTGGATTTCTATATGCACCAAACCTCCACTAGGCTTCATGCAGCACTTTTGATAATTATTAGTAGTTAATGAGAATATTTTATAAAATAATAATAAATACAGTAAAATGTTTATGATATATCACCAGATGTTAAAGAGGCTCAGGTGTCATTGTGGTTTTCGAGACTGTTTCATAAACACACTCATAAAGAAAAGAAAATGATCCTCAAGCAACAACTGTCATAATATGTATGAACAATGGAACATTTTGTGAGTATTTCCTTTGTTAATTTCTTTATGAGTTTATTTCATATAATTTAAGAAACCTATTGCTATCCTGTAAAGGAACATTTCAAATCTCTATTTTGCTGATTTTTCCCCCACTGATTATTATTTTATTAGGTTATAGTTTTCTATGGCTTGATTTCTTAGTGGAGACTACTCCCTTGTTTCTCTTTTTACTCCTTCCTTGCGTCAGTCCTCTCAGTCTTGTACATATATTATTTTTAAGTTATGATAAACTTTACTGAAAGCAGATGTGACCATTGTCATTTGTTTTAGATTTACTTCGGGTGAATTTTCACGTATGGTTTCCTGCATTTAAATGTGTCTCAGTATGTACATGTAATGTGTGCAGTCTGGCTGCTGCCTTTTGTCTGTTTCTTGCCCAGTAACTACTGTCCAGTTAATCTGGAGTAGTATTTTCAGAATTTCTTTGTGATCAGTCAAGTTTAAAAGTATCACAGATAGTACTTGGGTATCATGAGACTAATTGTAAGATAGTACGGTTGCCAGCTAATGGAGGGAATGAGAGCTGGCAAGAACTCATAACATAAGAGCTGAAGACAATTGTTCTTAATTCATGCATAATTTACTGACAATATAGTCATCTTAAGTTGATAGTACATTTCTTCCACCTTGATACACTCTATTGTTATTTAATACGCAAAACTGAGGTTCTGGTCTGAAAAAATAGAAAGTAAATAAATATATCTAAAAAGAAAGATGATGAGACTTACCAAACAAAAGCGCTGGCAGGTTGATAGACACACAAACACAAACATACACATAAAATTCTAGCTTTCGCAACCAACGGTTGCCTCGTCAGGAAAGAGGGAAGGAGAGGGAAAGACAAAAGGATATGGGTTTTAAGGGAGAGGGTAAGGAGTCATTCCAATCCCGGGAGCGGAAAGACTTACCTTAGGGGGAAAAAAGGACAGGTATACACTCGCACACACACACATATCCATCCGCATATACACAGACACAAGCAGACATTTGTAAAGGCAAAGAGTTTGGGCACACACATCTCTGCCCAAACTCTTTGCCTTTACAAATGTCTGCTTGTGTCTGTGTATATGCGGATGGATATGTGTGTGTGTGCGAGTGTATACCTGTCCTTTTTTCCCCCTAAGGTAAGTCTTTCCGCTCCCGGGATTGGAATGACTCCTTACCCTCTCCCTTAAAACCCATATCCTTTTGTCTTTCCCTCTCCTTCCCTCTTTCCTGACGAGGCAACCGTTGGTTGCGAAAGCCAGAATTTTGTGTGTATGTTTGTGTTTGTTTGTGTGTCTATTGACTTGCCAGCGCTTTTGTTTGGTAAGTCTCATCATCTTTCTTTTTAGATATATTTTTCCCACGTGGAATGTTTCCCTCTATTATATTCATAAAGTAAATAAGTAATATTTCTTACTTTAAAAAGGATATTCTGCAAATATATGTCAGCTTTGAGTTAATAACCACAACATAGCTTCAAAGCTTGTTTTTAAATGTGAGATATGATGAATTTTATGATTCCTTTGTATTTTTCATTTATAAGTAATGTTTGCACTCCTTGCAAAAAAACATCATCGATCTCTGTTGAAATTTAAGAATTATTTGTAAGTTATATTTTCTTGCTATTCGTTTTTCCTCAAGACAAAAATTAAATATGGTGGTTCTCTGTCCCTAATGTATTCAAGATGGGAACATTGTACCCAAATTGCTCATCATTTCATTTGTTATTCCAGCTTCTGGACCTTTCCAATGTTGTGAGAGTGATGGCTCAGCAGTTCTACCAGCATCAAAACTTTCTGATGCATGTTATCCAATTCCTGTGTCTCCTCATGATCCTGTCTATAGCAAATATGGTGTGTGCTGTATGGAGTTTGTGCGTGCAATGACAGTTGTCCCTGATGACTGTGTGCTTCAGCCAGCAATCCCGGTAATTTTTACATCAGTATTTTCCCCAAAAATCTAGATATTATTGAAAGTAATGTAAATATATCTAAAAACAACGATGATGTAACTTACCAAATGAAAGTGTTGGTATGTCAATAGACACACAAACAAACACAAGGTTCAGGCCTCAACTTCCGCTAATTTCAAGTTGCTGCCGCTCATACCTCACCTGTGATTCAACATCTTTGCCTCTGTACTTCTGCCTCAACTGACATCTCTGCCCATACTCTTTGCCTTTACATATGTCTGCTTGTGTCTGTATATGTGCGGATGGATATGTGTGTGCGTGTGTACGAGTGTATACCTGTCCTTTTTTCCCCCTAAGGTAAGTCTTTCCACTCCCGGGATTGGAATAACTCCTTACCCTCTCCCTTAAAACCCACGTCCTTTCTTCTTTCCCTCTCCTTCCCTCTTTCCTGATAAAGCAACCATTGGTTGCGAAAGCTTGAATTTTGTGTGTGTGTTTGTGTTTGATTGTGTGTCTATCGACATACCAATGCTTTCGTTTGGTAAGTTACATCATCTTTGTTTTTAGATATATTTTTCCCACGTGGAATGTTTCCCTCTATTATATTCATATCATTAAAGTAATGTAAGTTACAAAAGCAAATTAGTGGCAAAAAATATTTTAATATTGAAACTTTCATGTAGTAAGCCACCGACACTGTGTCACAACGTGTGAAGTACAGGGCAAGATGGCACCGCTTTTGAAGTGTTAGTAATTAGGTTGTATAAATGTAACTAGTCCTTCCCAGGAATCTATCAAGATCTTTGAAAACTTCACCATTTATTGTAAGGCAAGGTATGTAATATTAAGTCCAAAGCAACCAAAAAAACCTACATGAATGTACTTTATTAACAAGTCAAATTTTGGGATGACACCTTAGTATTACAAACAGATATGCAAACTGAACGTTTTCATCTCTATAAATATCAGCTTTTAAATTATTGCTGCTTATTTACAGTAAATTAAGTGCAGAAAGAACAGCACAAATAGTAACTTTTAGTAAAACATCTGGTGAAATTTTGATTGTACTAAGGAGTACGTAAGCTTAAAATTTGATGCAAAGCCTGTAGAAATGAATTGCCATAGTGGTAACAGAATGCTAAACATAAATTACACAGGAAAAGATAACAATGAAAACAATCAATTGTTGATAAAATTATATAATTGGATAGATAAAAAATCTACTCACCAAGCAGCAGCAGAACGCACACATAAAAAAGACTGTTGTGATTGGCTCTGAGCACTATGGGACTTAACATCTATGGTCATCAGTCCTGTTGTGATTGGCAAGCTTTTGGGGTCAGTGGCTCCTTCTTCAGACAGAAGTGTTCAAGTGGAAAAAGAAGGGTGAAGGAAAAGGACTGGAGAGATCAATGAAAAAGGGTAGATTTTGGGAAAGACACGCAAAACTGCGGGTCGGTGGAGACTTACCATACGGGATGAGTAGGAGAGACTGGTGCAGTCCCCAACAATCAGTCTTTCCTTCTCATCCTGTATGGTAAGTCTGTGCTGACCTGCATTTCTGGGTGACTTTCCCCTTTTCCTAGAACCCTCCAGTCCTCTTCCTTCACCCTTCTTCCTTCCCCTTCAACCCTTCTGTCTGAAGAAGGAGCCACTGGCTCCAAAAGCTTGCCAATCACAGTAGTATTTTTTGTGTGTGTTCTGCTGCTGCTTGGTAAGTAGATTTTTTATCTGTCCAATTAAACAGGAAAAGATAAGTAGCATATAACACTAAATACTTACTCTTAAATGAAATTGTGTTCAAATGGTGAATTTAAGAACACCAAAATAGTGGAAAATGATATTACACTCCTGGAAATGGAAAAAAGAACACATTGACACCGGTGTGTCAGACCCACCATACTTGCTCCGGACACTGCGAGAGGGCTGTACAAGCAATGATCACACGCACGGCATAGCAGACACACCAGGAACCGCGGTGTTGGCCGTCGAATGGCGCTAGCTGCGCAGCATTTGTGCACCGCTGCCGTCAGTGTCAGCCAGTTTGCCGTGGCATACGGAGCTCCATCGCAGTCTTTAACACTGGTAGCATGCCGCGACAGCGTGGACGTGAACCGTATGTGCAGTTGACGGACTTTGAGCGAGGGTGTATAGTGGGCATGCGGGAGGCCGGGTGGACGTACCGCCGAATTGCTCAACACGTGGGGCGTGAGGTCTCCACAGTACATCGATGTTGTCGCCAGTGGTCGGCGGAAGGTCGTATGCGTGTTTGGCACCGTGCAGGTGAGCGCCACAATCAGGACTGCATACGACCGAGGCACACAGGGCCAACACCCGGCATCATGGTGTGGGGAGCGATCTCCTACACTGGCCGTACACCACTGGTGATTGTCGAGGGGACACTGAATAGTGCACGGTACATCCAAACCGTCATCGAACCCATCGTTCTACCATTCCTAGACCGGCAAGGGAACTTGCTTTTCCAACAGGACAATGCACGTCCGCATGTATCCCGTGCCACCCAACGTGCTCTAGAAGGTGTAAGTCAACTACCCTGGCCAGCAAGATCTCCGGATCTGTCCCCCATTGAGCATGTTTGGGACTGGATGAAGCGTCGTCTCACGCGGTCTGCACGTCCAGCACGAACGCTGGTCCAACTGAGGCGCCAGGTGGAAATGGCATGGCAAGCCGTTCCACAGGACTACATCCAGCATCTCTACGATCGTCTCCATGGGAGAATAGCAGCCTGCATTGCTGCGAAAGGTGGATATACACTGTACTAGTGCCGACATTGTGCATGCTCTGTTGCCTGTGTCTATGTGCCTGTGGTTCTGTCAGTGTGATCATGTGATGTATCTGACCCCAGGAATGTGTCAATAAAGTTTCCCCTTCCTGGGACAATGAATTCACGGTGTTCTTATTTCAATTTCCAGGAGTGTAGATCACTGTAGCACAAAGAAATAGTTTTAATATCAAGAAATGAACTTCTTCAGTAGACATGGGTAAAACTATTATTGATAGACAATGCTTAGCAAGGCTTTATGGGCCCACTTTTCCATTATATCATTATGAGGGATAATAAGTAGGCAGTTATCACATGAATGGAGAACTTAAAGTAGGATCTTGTGGTGACATCAATCAGACGATGCACCACAACACATTCATAATGTTCTCTTTGGAGTTAAAAGGATTATCTTTGGTACTGTCTGCATAGTAACTCATGTTTACTCTCTTACATTTGTTCTTTGTAGTGTGTGTTTGTGAGGTAGAAATAAGTAGTTATTTGAAGTAACCCTTTGTATTCTTGTGCAACAAATACATATATGTTGAGTTCCCAAAGTTGTGACCCCAAAAAGAAAGAAACAGAGAAACATATATTGTTGGAAGCAATGGATTTGCCAACCCAAATATCAGTGGCGAGAGTTAAGATGACACAAAGTTTTTCACTGAACCTAGGATCCTCAACAGTTAATTTGCTACCAACAGAAATTGTAGAGATAATATTCAGGAGAGGAATGTAAATACTTGAAGTGGGAACATTGAGCTTCTGTCATTCTGGATAAAGAGCCCGCAGCTTTGGTTTTTTTCAACAACGTGAAATGTTTGCAAATGGTGATAAATTCAATACAGTGGTTGGACACTTTAGTTTAGAAGTTATAGAATAGATAGAGGATGCCTTGGGACATCAGAACTACATTATGCTCAAGGAGGCTACATTTACAAAAAATATTTGCAGAAGATGGTATGCGGAGAAGAGTCCATCACAGATACTTAGAACCCTTTGTACTCTGGTGGTGCCAGATCTTATACTTAAACAATACTTATAGGTGCTATGGTTGTGAAAATTTCCAGCCAACATCCATGGTACAGACAAATATACCTTTCTAGGACTTAGCTAAGATGACAGATATTGTTCCAAACAGCTTAGGGCAGGCCTCTCTGTGTGCAATCATCAATGTTAGGCAAAGGAAGGAGCCTGAAGCAAACATGGAAACAAATGAGATTAGTATGAACTCTGTAACAAACATGAATGATTCATACTTACAAAGCATGTGGACTGAATGTACTGTGGAGCAGTTAGCAGCACAAGAGGTCAAGCTCAGTATGCAAGTAGATATCCATCAGCAAGAGAGATGTCTTGACAGTGGGAAGAAGTGCAATAATACTGAACCATAACCATTGACAGAACAATGGTGCTGGTATCACAAATGTTTGGGAACCTTAATCGCCAATGCACTCAACTCTGCAGTTACCAAAACTGCAAAGACAGGCTCATCAGCAACCACATAAGCGCCCAGTACAGCACAAAATATGTGTAAATACACTACTGGCCATTAAAATTGCTACACCACAAAGATGATGTGCTACAGACGTGAAATTTAACCGAGAGGAAGAAGATGCTGTTTCCAACCAATTTCTCATACACAAACAGCAGTTGACCAGCATTGCCTGGTGAAACATTGTTGTGATGCCTCGTGTAATGAGGAGAAATGCGTACCATCACATTTCCGACTTTGATAAAGGTCGGATGGTAGCCTATCGCAATTGCGGTTTATCCTATCGCAACATTGCTGCTCGCATTGGTCGAGATCCAATGATCGTTAGCAGAATATGGAATCGGTGGGTTCAGGAGGGTAATACGGAACGCCGTGCTGGATCCCAATGGCCTCGCATCACTAGCAGTCGAGATGACAGGCATTTTATCCGCATGGCTGTCATGGATCGTGCAGGCACGTCTCGATCCCTGAGTCAACAGATGGGGACATTTGCAAGACAACAACCATCTGCATAAACAGTTCGACAACGTTTGCAGCAGCATGGACTATCAACTTGGAGACCATGGCTGTGACTACCCTTGATGCTGCATCACAGACAGGAGCGCCTGCGATGGTGTACTCAATGACGTACCTGGGTGCACAAATGGCAAAACATCATTTTTTTGGATGAATCGAGGTTCTATTTACAGCATCATGATGGCCACATCTGTGTTTGGTGACATCACGGTTAATGCACATTGGAAGCGTGTATTCGTCATCGCCATACTGGCGTATCACCAGGCGTGATGGTATGGGGTGCCATTGGTTACATGTCTCGGTCACCTCCTGTTCACATTGACAGCACTTTGGACAGTGGACATTACATTTCAGATATGTTACGACCCGTGGCTCTACCCTTCATTCGATCCCTGCGAATTCCTACATTTCAGCAGGATAATGCATGACCGCATGTTGCAGGTCCTGGTCGGGCCTTTCTGGATACAGAAAATATTTGACTGCTGCCCTGGCCAGCAAATTCTCCAGATCTCTCACCAATTGAAAACATCTGGTCAATGGTGACCGAGCAACTACCTCGTCACAATACGCCAGTCACTACTCTTGATGAACTGTGGTATCGTGTTGAAGCTGCATGGGCAGCTGTACCTGTACACACCATCCAAGCTCCGTTTGACTCAATGCCCAGGCGTATCAAGCCGTTATTATGGTCAGAGGTGGTTGTTCTGGGTACTGATTTCTCTGGATCTATGCATCCAAATTGCGTGAAAATGTAATCACATGTCAGTTCTAGTATAATATATTCATCCATTGAATACCTGTTTATCATATGCATTTCTTCTTGGTGTAGCAATTTTAATGTCCAGTAGTGTATAAAATGCAACATTGACCTCAAACAATGGTCTCCAATGATTGTTTGTGCATCACTATGTGTGGGGGAAGAAATTTCTGGTGGAGAGAGGATCAGAAGTCAATGTCTATCGAATAAAGCTACAGACACAATGAGAGCAACATCATTAATATTTATTGACAACAGTCAACAATTTGAGAATTTTGACATATAGTGAATGACAACTGGAGTTATAACTGAACCAAAATTGTTGTGGAGTTTCATTGTTGCAGATGTGCCAGGTTCTATCACAGGTGCAAATTTTCTCTAGTATTATCACCTCATGGTAGATTTAGTGAACTGTCAATTGGTGCCAATTAGCACAGAAGAAACATTGCCTAAAATGCCTTCCAAGTCAGATTTCATACAGTGCAAGGTGCCCACATCTTGCTGCACGGAGGTGTCGGGTAGCTCTTTCGCATCATCCATGTTGGGAGTCAGTGCTACGATTCTGTATCCACAATGATCTGGGACACACACAGGTGCGCCCTGCAAGAAGAACTCTAGAAGCTACTACAGTTCAGTTAGGTAGGCAATGTTGCATCAGTATCCATGGGTAATCTGTTTCCCAGTTTACTGAACAACTTCTCAGCACTTAAGGAACCTGCAAGTGGCATTAGGAAGTGCAAGCATTGACACAGGAATATGTCCATATGACTCGAGGGCAGCCTGTCTCCTGTCATCCATGATACGTGGTTCCAGAGAATCTGCTCACAGCACAGGCATAGTTCGACCAGCTGCTAAAAACGGATATTCTAACTAGTTATAACAGTACATGGATATCACCAATTCACATGTTTCCCAAGAAAGATAAATCCTGGAGGATATGTAATGATTACAGAGCACAATTCTGGCTTGGTACCCCATTCATAACATGACAGAGTTCAACAATACCATTAGTGGTGCAACAGTATTTAGTGTGGTAGATTCTGTGAAAGTATCTTCTCAAATTCCCATGGCTTCAGCTAATAGTATAAAAAAGAAAAAGAACACACACTTCAAATTTTTTAATACTATTTCATGCCATTCAGTCTCAGGAATGCTGCACAGACTTAGCAGAGGTTCATGCATGAAGTGCTATGGGAGTTGCCATTTGTGTTTTGTTAGATGGATTACATTTTAATATTCTCTACTTTGGTAGATCAGCATTCAGACTGCCTGTGGCAGCTTTACTGCCTGGTGCAGGATTATGGCATCATTATTCATGAACTGAAGTGTGTCAAGGGAGAGAGTGAAGTTCGTTTTCTGAGATACTTAGTTTCAGCTGCACAGTTGGCACCATTACCTGAATGGATCAAAGCAGTGCAGCAAATGACTCTTCCCAGTACATAAAAAGGTCTCCACAGAGTTTTGGGCATGCTGAATTCATAGCTGCAACATTATGCATTATGGACAGGGTCTTCCCACCTGCTCAGGATTTAGATGATCTAATGCAATAGTTGAGCAGAATTTGGCATGATATGCCTCAGGAGGACATTCAACAACTCTGTCAATCAGTGCAAAGCTGAATAACTGCCTGCATAAGGGCCAGAGGTGGACCTACATATTACTGACTTGCTTAATTTGTAAAGCTCTTTCTCTTGAGTAAATCATCAACTTTTTCTGAAATTATAGTTATTTGTTTGTCTGCAAATGAACACAATGTCTACTGATTCCCATCCTATTTGGATAATTCCTTTATAGTGTATCACTTTTTTTATTTTAACCTAAATGTCATAGTTGTCATTTACTGATTCCTTGGATTATCTTTCAAAAACTCTCTTAACAGATGAATGGTGCCACATCACACTTAGATCTTTCTGTGCTCTATGGTAACAATGATTTGGCTAACAGTGGACTTCGTAAAAATGAGGATGGTCGCCTTGCAGTATCAGTTTTCCATGAAGGACAATTTATGCCCCTGACACCTGACAGTCCTCTACCATGTGCTTCTCAACGTCCTTCAGACACTGTCTGCTTCAAGAGTGGTAAGTGAAGTGATTAGCAAATACCAGACTCATAACAATATGTGCAGTTTGAAATGTAAATTACATGAATGTTCTTTGAGCTACTGATTTGCATCATATAATTCATTAATTCATTAATTAGTTGACAGAGGTAGACATATGAATACACAAATCAGTAAATACACATAATGTGTAAGTAGAACCATGTCTGTGGTGTCGAATTTGCCTGTTGCCATGGTATTGATCAGTACAGTAAGTGTGCATAAGAATTATGCAGAGAGTGGAGCAGATCATGTGTCAGAATAATCAAAAAATGAGATGGTTTTTTTTATGGGGCAGGAAAGTACTTGATAAACCAAAATTATATATAGATATTACAATAAAATTCACATAAACTATTACTGCTTGCAAACACATTAAGTAAGTAATAGACTTGAAACAAATGATTTTGTACATAGTTCAATTTACAAAAGTAGCAGTTACAAGTGCAACTTCCTATTAAACAGCTAAGTCAATTTTCAGCCTTTTAATGACAGATTTCTCTATAGTCCTTTTCATCACATTCTTCACAAAGGTTCAGTCCTCATTACATATGGAAAGCATCATATATTTGTGTGTCCCACTGTTAGCATCTTATTAGGCACTTGTTAGGTCATTTCATCCTGATATACCTGAAATAGTACATACAATCCTTGCACAAAGGTGTACAACTGGAGCACATACATAGGAAAGGAAAAATTATATAATAGTAGATCCTCAGATACTGGTCTGTCTGTAATTATAAATAAGAAAAATGGTTATTCTAATTAAGTAATCTTAGTCATATTTGTAATCAGTGTCATAAATCAGTATTCAAGATCTATATTTTCCATAAGTATTGAGTTCTTTCTATGTGTGCATTGTGTATATGATTTTCATAGAATTATGCAAAAAGTTTTGACAGCAACGCAAAACATTAAACAAGTCAGTAAAAGATGAAAGAATAATACATGCATGGTAATTACGATCGTACAAATTTGTATTATTTGTGCAAACAAAGTTGACACTCAGCGCAGTGGCTGATGGGAGCGATTGTAAATAGGAAATGCCTTTATGGTTGCTCGCATCAGCCACCTCACCAAGTGTCAACCTTATTTGCATATATAGTGATGAAGACAATGTAGAATACTGTAATAATACATTCTTAAAAGGGTAGATAATTAATAGCTGGTAAAGTGGCTAATTGTGTGCTTGCACAAAGAAAGTGTAGGCCAAAGTTTAACATAAAATATAAAATATATCAGCACTGAGCTAATGGTGACAAAATACTCTCACAGATACACACATCAAATAAATATCCTGTTTTGGATGGCTGCTCCTTTTACAGGATTTTCTGCTGACAAGTTTAATCCAGACACTGATGCATTCAAAAAGGAAACTGATCCTAAAACTAAACAAATTACTTACCATTTGCTTCTAAATCAGTGTGGAAATGTAATAAGTTACTCTTAGATGTGTAAATATACACTTAGGGACAAAATGATCAAATGGGATACTTAAATCATCTATTTCCTATTCATTCTTATGTCCAACCTTCTTACAGAAATAACAATTAGATCTACAACTTCACTTCCCCTGTTTTTTCTCAAAGTTTGAGGCTTTATTATGAAAAAACTTACAACAACTCTACAATTCCAAATATTGGCCATTTCTTTCTTCATCTTTCCAGCAGCATACAAATCCTGCGGTGGAAGAACTGGACATCTCTTTAAGGAGATCCAAAAATTGATCCAATTTTGCACATGACTGGAAGTGCTGATCAGTCAGGCCATGTGCCACTGATCGAAAAAGGTGTTAGTCAGAGGGACAATGACTGGAGAATATGGTGGGTGGGCTAGGACTTCCCATTTCATTGTCTCCAAGTACGTTTTGATGAATTTTGTGACGTCAGGTCAAGCACTGTCATGGTGCAAAATCACCTTTTCATGCCTATCGTTGCTGTATTGTGGCCATTTGATTTTCAGTGCTCCTCTGAAAGGTATCAATTGCTTTTGCTAATGATCTCTTGTGATTGTTTCTGTTGACTTGAGTAGCTTTGAAAACATTCTCTCTTCCACTACCATTCTGTCTCCAAAGCCAAAATAGGTCCATTTAAGATTACTACTTGGGCTGTTGCATTTCCTCCAAGTTTATTTTTGAGGCTAATAATATGTTTGTAGACAGGCATGTGGTGGTGGCGTTGATGATACACGCTTCGATGAGCCATAGTGCTTCAATGCTGTTGCAGATAGAGCTCACAGCAGAATAGTTCCGCTGGCACGGACTGCCCGCTTATATAGGAGACAAGTGACCTTGATTACGTAACATGCTGATAACGGACGTAGACTCTGCAGGCACCAGCAGGAGTGGCTTATCCCGGATGCACACTGTAGCCTTACTAGCAGCGGGCTCCTTTGGTGAAACAATTCTCTGCAATTTATTTCCCTAATAGTTGCCTCATCATAGGTCTTACCCATCATTTTATGAGCCTCAGTTACAGATTTCTTCATGTTAAAGCATAAAATTAAAACTGCCCACAAATGACAAGGATTGGGGTCAGGCAAGCACAAATCGACTAATATTCTGATGACATTTTGTTTACAAATACATAAGCTCATTGTATGGCACTTACAACCTGCCACCTGCACCACTACTTGCCTCTTCTGCCATCTGTTGCAAGATGTCAGAAACAAAGTTGTAGACCTAATGCATCAATCGACTTACAGAGATGGTTGGGTGTTTAATCACCTAAATCATAGTTAAAGTACTAAATTTGTATCTCAAAAATATGTTTCCTTTGTCATGCATTTCTTTACTGACTGTAAAACGTCTTATAGCCAAGTTTTTTCTCCAAACTACATATTTAGTCTGACTAACAAAATGAAGATGTATATTAGGAGGGAGTGTTGTACCTTGGAATATGTTTCAGATTATTGCCAACAGCTAGTTCTGTAACATAAATGTAATATGCGTTCTTATTCCAGTTTGAAGTGATAGCATTCACTTTATGTGTGTTGCAAAATTTCTTCTGAAATAATAAGCATTCTCCTGAAAAGTAAGGTTTTCTCGAATATGAAAAACTTCCGAGAAACGACATGGTCATCTACCGAGCAACAAATATTCTATTCAGATTTAAAAGTACTGCAAGCAAGGAAATCTTGTCAATACTGCTTTTAATAGTCCATGTGTTACATTATTGCTCTACTACATACCAATAATCAGAAAGTGAAAGCAAATTAGAAAGGAGTGTTATCAGAAAACAATTACATGTTAAAAATATTGTAAAACAGAAGTAATTGCCAACTGACACAAATTCCCATTTTCAAGTAATGGAAAATTGTTAAGTCATTAAAGAAACTCAGTTCATTTGGAAATAACACATGTTCCACAGTAAAGAGATCCTCAGTTCAAGGTACAAGGTGATGCATGACTGACAAAATATGGCTTAATCATCCACAATTTATGGAAATAGTTTCAAAAACCAGACTTTTACTCATCATAAAACTTAGTAACTGAAGACTGAATGGTATACTCAACAGTGCTGTAATACATTATACAGGATTTAAATGTGAGTATGTAAAATTCATAATATTTGCAAATGCAGTGGAAAAGAAAACACAACCCCAAGTCTCACAACAACAAAAACATTATCAAATACTGGAAACTGGTTATGAAGGCTCTAGTATGCATTTCCTCATGTCATCCTAGATTTGGTCGTGAGACTGAAACATGAACCAGGAAACATAATGTGTTTTGAGGTACACTAAAGTCCAGATACAATGCTGTCCCCTATGATCATAAATATGAAAATATGATTATTTCTGTATAAATTACAGTGAGTTCTTACAGACTTATGGACAGTGTCCTCATCAGGTAAAATTGCTGTCTCCCTCATAACCAGAAGCATGTTAACTGTTTTCAGTCAGTGTTTTACATTGAAGCACAAAAGAAACTGGTATAGGCATGCATATTCAAATACAGAGATATGTAAACACACATAATATGGCACTGCAGTCGGTAATGCCTGTATAAAACAACTTCTTTCTGGCACAGTTGTTAGATTGCTTATTGCTGCTACAATGGCAGGTTACCAAGATTTAAGTGAGTTTGAAGGTGGTGTTACAGTTGGCGCATGAATGATGGGACACAGCATCTCCAAGTTAGTGATGAAGTGGGGATTTTCCCATATGACCATTTCATCAGTGTACCATGAGTATCAGGAATCCAGTAAAACGTCAAATCTTTGACATCGCTGCTGCTGGAAAAAGGTCCTACAAAAACAGCACCAGTGATGACTGAAGAGAATCGTTCAACGTGAAAGAAGTGCAATCCTTCTCCAAACTGCTCCAGATTTCAGTTGTGGCCCATCAACAAGTGTCAGCATGTGAACAATTCAATGAAACATCATCGATACGGGTTGTTGGAGCCAAAAGGCCTACTTGTGCAACCTTGATGACTGCACAGCACAAAGCTGTACACTGCGCCTGAGCCCATCAACACTGACATTGGACTGTTTTTGACTGGAAACATGTTGCCTGGCCAGACGAGTCTCATTTCAAATTTTAATGAGCAGGTGGACATGTATGGGTATGGAGACAACCACATGAATCCATGGACCTGCATGTCAGCAGGGGACTGTTCAAGTTGATGGAAACTCTGTAACAGTGTAAGGCGTGTGCAGTTGGAGTGATATAGGATCCCTAATATGTCTAGATATGGCTCTGACAGGTGACACTTACATAAGCATCCTGTCTGATCACCTGCATCCTTTTATGTTCACTGTGCATTCTGACAGACTTAGGCAATTC
Source organism: Schistocerca cancellata (assembly GCF_023864275.1). NCBI lineage: Eukaryota > Metazoa > Arthropoda > Insecta > Orthoptera > Acrididae > Schistocerca > Schistocerca cancellata. The sequence goes on along the minus strand of NC_064626.1, from coordinate 859,916,390 downwards.
CAGCAGGACAGTGCAACACCCCATGTATCCAGAATTTCTCCAGGAACACTCTTCTGAGTTTAAACACTTCCGCTGGCCACCAAACTCCCCAGACATGAACGTTATTGTGCATATCTGGGATGGCTTTCAACATACTGTTCAGAAGAGCATCCCCTTGAACTCTTACAGATTTATGGATAATCCTGCAGAATTCATGGTGTCAGTTCCCTCCAACACTGTTTCAGACATTAGTCGAGTCCATGAAACGTCATGTTGCGGCACTTCTGTGTGCTTGCAAGGGTCCTACACAATATTAGGCAGGTGCACCAGTTTCTTTGGCTCTTCAGTGTATTTTCATTCATTATGTAGTTTATCAACATTGAGTCATCACATCGTGGTATAGTTTAGAATTGCAACCAGGACATGGTATATTATGTGGTTTTCATTTTAACAGACTGTTTCTAATTTAAACATTATGTAGCAAAAATCATTACTATTTAGTCATTGTACCAAGACATCACAATCTTTGTACAAATCGATCCACAGCAAGTGCAGTAAATCAGTCATCATTGAAAATCTTCAAGGCTACATTATGTAACATCAGAATCCCTTGTTTTACCAGTCACCAAGCTCAAGCCTACATCCATTGGCATACTATAATCAGTCAACCACTTAATGCAGGACAGTCCTTAACATAAGATCTTACAGCCATTCAACAAAATATGGAAAAATTGTGACAAATGCATTCTTGAACATAAATGCAGATGCTACCCAATCCTGCAATTTGCACTGTTGTGTTTGACCATGAATGATACCTGTGGAATGTCCACATGTCTATTATAGTCAGAGCAGTGTTCTGTGTAGATATAAGTACATTATGTTAGAGCTAAGTGAATTTGAACATGGGCAAATTATTGGATTTTGTATGATGTGTGCTTACATTATGAAGGTAATTGAAGTGCTGGCAGTTCAAGAGGCATCTTATCAGATATTTATACCGCATACAGGAAAAATGAAAAAACATCGGGAGGAGTTCCAAAGGCAGGGAATTCAGGGTCAGCTGGAAACTTATCAGTGATCTAAATGCCCACAACAGGAAACATGGTGCCAAAGCCATAAAACCTGGACTATAGAGCAATGGAATGAGGTCGTTTAGCAGGATGAGTCTTGTTTCACACTGTTTGCAGCCTCTGGCCATGTTTATGTCCCATGAGTGAAACATGGTGGGGGTTTGGGGATGATTTGGGCAGCCATTTTGTGGTATTCCATGGGCCATATGGTTACTCTGCAAGGTCACATTACTGCCAAGGATTATATGGGCATTTTAGCTGTCAGGTTCATCCTATGGCACAATATTTTTTCCCCATTGGTGATCCAAAATGACAGGGCCTCTGTTCAAAAAGCTTACACCATCCAGAACCAGTTCTGTGAGCATGAGGATGAATTTCCACATGTCCCCTACCCACCACAACACCAGAATATTATTGAGACTTTGTGGTCTACTTTGAAAAGAAGGTGCGATTGCTACCCAACTCCATAATGGTTATTTCAACTTTCCACTATTTTGCAGGAATAATAGAATAAGATTCCCTTGAAAACCGTATTGGGGCTGTGTTTATCCATTACAAGATGTTTTCAATGTAAACAAGTTTTGTACACTGTACGAGGCACAGTAATGTAATCTGTTTTTGGTGTTTCCAAATTTTTATCCACATGTTCATCACCACATATTACAAATAAAGCAGAATCATGCAGTTCACCTCTCAGCATCAGAAACATCACAAAATGATCAAAATCAATATGGCAGAAAACAGTAAATTAACATTAATATTCATAGAGTCGTAATGTAAAGGCCAAGCAGCATAGCAGTGGAAAAAGAAATTGTCTGTCTATTGTTGATGAAGACCTCAATGGCCGAAAGCTCTAATTGTGAGAGTCTTTTTGCTGTGCCTGTCTGTGACTCAGCATCTCCGCTGTATGGTGAGTACCAACTTTCCTTGTCATATATTGTTATATTTCATCTTGTCATGTGAAAATCAGCAACAGATGGCTATCGAGCTGCATGGCTGTGAGACGTGTGGAAAAGACATAGCAAAGATGTGCTGTACGGCTGGAGGGCCTAATGAGTCATGCGGCATGTTAGCAGGGTGTCAAGACAGGGTTGGATGTAGTAACATGTGTGCTTTGCTGTGTTCCCAAGGTCAGTGACAGTGAGTGTTCTGGGTAGAGCAGGAGATGAGAATGGTCGGATGTTGAGTGGGTGTGAGTGGCAGGAGAGATCAGGGTGAGAGATCAGGGTGACACATGCACTCCCACTGTTGTCATCATGACTGTTGTGTGTCAAGAGAAGCCAGATGAGGGCATTGGGTGTGTTGTTTCTACATTATGCAAGCAATGTGCTTCTTGTAAAAAGTGTGTCCAATGGTGCACAGCATTGGTGTAGTGTTAGTGAACCACCAAGAGCTTCCCAGCTTGGAAGACACACTCCTGTAGTTTTTTGATGGATGTACAATTGTCTTCCTGTTGTTTGTCTTGAATGCCCAATGTACTGGGTAGGGGTATGTGCCTGGGTGAAATATCTTGGGATGGAGCAGCTTGTGTCAAAGTACAGGAGCACAGCATGTTGTATGACTGGGAAGAGATGAAAATGTCACAAAAAGTCCATCTCTAGGTTTGATTTTATAATGTCCTCAATAGAAAACCTCCATGTCAGGTGGCGAGACGGTGACAGTTGTAAGGTCTGGGTCATGGATCCAGGCACTGTGTTTGACAAGTTGGCAGCCTCACGAAGTTGCAGTGTCAGAGGTCCATCCTTTGTCGATGAGCTATTAAGTGGTAGAGCATTGATGTCAGAACTTATGTCTGACAAAAGGTGGCTTATCACAGTGCTGAAGGCTGACTACCTGGTTTAAAAGACAGCCCTCATAAGTGCACTTGTCATGATCGGTCATGAAAACATGTTCAGTGCAGGTGAAAATACAGTCACCATGCACGGCACAGAATACATGGTTTCCCCATGCAGACGTCATAACTTACTGCTAGTTGCTCCACAGTATGGCAGGAATACAGTTCGTTTAGCCTCTTCTATTGATTCACCAATACTGTGGAGCAACTAGCAGTAAGTTAGGATGTCTGCTGCAGAAACATGGGCTAAGACCAGTATTCCGGCCCACGCCTAAGATACGAGATATATTGTGCCCTGTTAAAGACAACATTGCTCTTCGAGTGTCCGGTGTGTATGGTGTACCCTGTGAATGTGGCAGCATGTATATTGGACAAACAATTCGCATGGTTGCAGAGTGTTGTACTGAGCACAAGCGCCATATAAAACAAAGGGAGCTTAACAAGTCGGCCCGACAGTCAGTGAACTCCTGACAACCATGGCGGAGATGGGGCCATCGGAAGCTCAAGGATTTTATTTGAATTGACACAACTGGAAAACCAAGAACGTTTTATTCAAGTATGCTGTCGCAAAAGACTCCGAGGACACATTTGTTAAGTTCCTTTAGGCAGCACTATTACACAGTATCTTTCTAAACAATCATATATAAACATTGTTACCTATTCCTTCCTGACTTTTTAAAATCTGGAATCAATTTAATAATTTTCATCAAATTCTGACAGTTATTAACTGTCGACTGACGCGCGCCTGCCACATTGGATCAATCTGATTGGCTGCTGATGATGTCATCATGCCTACATAAGCGAGAAACCATAGCAGCCCCAGCAGTCAGTGAATTCCTAACAATGATGGCAGAGATGGCCATTGAAAGCTCAAGGATTTTATTCGAATTGACGCAGCTGGAAAACCAAGAACATTTTATTCAAGTATGCTGCCACGAAAGACTCCAAGGACACATTTGTTAAGTTCCTTTAGGAAGTACTATTACACAGTACCTTTCTAAACCATTGTATATAAACATTGTTACCTATTCATTCCTGACTTTTTAAAATCTAGAATCCATTTAATAATTTTCATCGAATTCTGACAGTTATTGACAAAAATACTGATTGAGGTTAACGTTATTCCCATCGGTTAATACATATCTGTTCTAAGAAATATCTAAGGAGTGGATTGTGTGAGTATAACATGAAAGGATCATGTTAGATTAATAATAACAATAGTGAATTGTAATTTATTCATCTCATTATGTTCATTTTCAATCCATTTGGTTTTGGAGACAGGTCAAGTTTACACTACAGGTAAAATAATTTTTACACTCACAAATAATAATATAACACTAAAATTATATTTGAATGAACAACTGTATACAATTAGTGGAATATGTAATAAGTTGTATTTGGCTAGAGTTACCAGTTTGTCCTAAGTGAATTTGTGGGAGTGACAAGTTAATAGTTGGCAGGACACTGAAACACTCTCTTTGCAAATGAGGTTCTTTGGGGAAAACGACAGTGTTTCATTTCCCGCATTAATATATGTTTGTATTGTGTTCATGTGGTATAATACAAGTGGTTATTTCCAGTACAAAAACCACACAAGCATTTTCTTTTATGTAGTGTAATTACCACTACATAAGTGGTGACCCCATAACTACCATGGTGTGGCAGTAGACAAGTTTCTTTACACATTTTCCGCGCCGTCTTGTATCGACATGTCGTCTGCTGAGAACCTCTTCCCTGACATTGACGGCGTCATCCAGAATATCAAGAACAAGCTTGACATTGTGCAGCAAACTCCTCAGTTTACAGTGCCACAGATTCCTACATCTCATACTGAGTTCGTCCACAATGTTACGTTTCCAACAACACCACATGTACCGGCGGTGCCCATGCTGCCACCACAGGATACTGCCTCGCACAACCAGCCTGCAGGACACACCGATATCAAACCAAATGTGCTTGTGTTTTCATCATCCATGTTGGTGCCACTCCCATGAGCTTCAAACTTTCCATTCACTGGCTCTCGCAGCCCACCCGCTTTGCAATTACAAATTTGGCCCCTGCCTTTCATTCCCGAATGTCCGGAAATTTGGTTCACTATTATGGAGAACATTTTCATGCAGCAACAAATAGTCGATGATTTTGAACAGTTTATGCTAGTGATATGCCATCTGGACTAACATGCTTCATCAGTGATATCAGATATAGTTATGCAACCTCCACCACAACAAGCTTACGCCATTTTCAAGACAGATTTTGCATTGCACAAAACCAATGGATCAGCGGATAACACAGCTCCTGTACCACGGGAAACACGGTGACAGGTCACCTTCAGACTTTTATTGGCATTTACGTGCTATGGTGGACCCTTCCGTGTTCTCAGAAACATTACTTGTGTGCATCTGGCAACAGCAGTTACCTTCACAGGTGCACTTAACCTTAATGGTGTATGAGGGCCGGTTATTAGGCAAGTTGCTGCAAGTAGCCGATAGAGGGCACTCCCTGCTCGACTCGCATGCCACAGTGGCTGCCGCCACAACCACCTTGGCTAATGGCTCCCGCCGAGCACTGCCGGAGCTGATTGACACAGCGCCTCCAACTTGTACCGCTACGACCACGCAACGAGCACCAGACGCGACCGAAGATTTCTGATCTCCTTGGAGCACCATCGATCAACTGACCATCCAGCTGCAGCAGTTAGAGCCATGTGACGTTGTGGCAGCTGGCATACACGCGTCCTCGCTAGCCAATGCACCTGCCGTGTCACGTAAGCAACGGCACCTGTTATTGCTGGTTCCACCAGAATTTCGGTGCGCAAGCTACGAAGTGTAATGTTTTGTGCTCACACCCAAATGCATCCCATGGCCTGCTTTAGGTGCAGCCGACTGTGACAATAAGCAACTGTGCTAAACTCACAGAGCATGGGAGGAGGGCACCCCCATTTCAGCGTGAGCCTATGTTAAGCGGTCAACTTCTCCCACAGCTGTCAGGTACACGGCTTCACAAAGACTTTTTGTTCCTGGTTGCTCTACGGGATGTTTTTGGTCGACACTGTCTCAGATGTCAGCACTCTGCCTGTAAATTTCTTTCCTTCGGACAAGCATGCCTAAGAGACCACTTTGAAAGCAGTCAACGATTCAGTCATCCACATATATGAACAGGAAACACTGGCAATGGACATTCTGCTACCAGAAAAATGCAACTGGACCTTTGTTATGGCAGATATTGACCAGCCTAGACTAGGTGCTGATTTCCAGGCAAAGCATGCATTGCCCATGGAGTTACACAAGTCACACCTTGTCCATTATACCAATGGATGGGTTATCTTGGGAATACAAGGACATCTGCCCTCTCATGCATGCCCAAGAGTAGACAACCTCAGAGCGCCCACCTGGGAGGACACCATAGCAATGAAGGAGTCTGACCTGCAGATGGCCCAAATAACATCAGTTGATGTTACAACAACAGGCTCCCACTGCTTCAACCACAAAGGCAACACTCAAGCCACGACATGGAACAAGAAAGAACAGGGTGAAGCATGAGATGGTGCACCACATCCATACAACTCCAGGCCCACCAGTTTCCTCACATGTTTGCAGGCTTGCACCTGATAGCTTGCGGGAAACCGAGACCGTTTTCATTGAGATGCTGCAAGAAGGAACTATACAGCCATCCAACAGTCCATGGTCCTCTCCTCTGCACCTTACTCATAAAAAGAAAGGGTCATGGTGCCTGTGCAGTGATTATTGAGCTTTGAATGCCCAAACTGTTCCGGATAGATACCCTGTGCCACATATACAGGATTTCACCCATTCACTGGCTGGGATGACTATATTCAGTGATTTAGATTGCAGTAAGGCTTATAATCAGATCCCAAAGGCAGAGCAGGACATGCCAAAGACTGCAGTGACAACCCCATTCAGGCTGTTTGAATTTTTGGTGATGCCATTTGGGCTGAAAAATGCTGCCCAAACATGGCAATGGTTTCTGGACAGCATGCTAAGAGGACTACCATATTGTTTCTCTTATCTATACAATATTCTGGTGTTTGCTGAGAACATTTATGACCATCAGAAACACATAAATGAGGTGCAAAGCAGGCTTAGTGCTCATGGAATAACACTTAACAAAGACAAGTGCATGTTTGGGGAATCCGTGGTGACCCACCTGGGTTATAAGGTGTCAGCTCAGGGCATTTTCCAACTGGAATTGTTACCCTACCAAGGTCCCAAAACTACCATGATCTCTGACAATTCCTAGGAATGATAAATTTCTATCATTGCCACCTGCATGGAACAGCAGCTATCCAGACACCATTGAACAGTGCCTTATCTGGACAGAAGAAAATTGGCAAGCACTCACTCCCATGGTCACCTGAGATGGACTCTGCCTTCAAGACACTGCAAAACAGCCTGCATGATGCAGTGGGGCTCGCATATCCCACACAAGGAGCTCAGCTAGCCCTATCAGTGGATGCAAGCCAAGTTGCAATATGTGCAGCACTTCACCAGAGACTGAAGGGTCAGTGGCAGCAACTAAGTTTCTTCTCACAAAAGCTACAGATGGGTCAAACTCGTTGGAGTGCATACAACAGGGAACTCCTTGCAATGTATGAAAGTGTCAGGCACTTCCGCCCTTTCATTGAGGGCAGACTGTTCACCATATACACTGATCATAAACCTCTCATGGCAGCTTTCTATAAAATCAGTGATTCATGTTCCCCCCATCAGGCCTGCCATATCGAGTTTATATGCCAGTTAGACATGCGTCACATTGATGGGGCCGACAACATTGTGGCAGAATATTTCTTGCGCATTAAGGGGGTAAGTCCAATGTTGGATTATTCTGAATTGGCAAGGGTTCAGGCTTCAGATGCACAGCTGCAGTCCTTGATGGTGGAATCATCCACTGGCCTACTTTTACAACTTGTGGACGCCCCATGCAGCCATTTAAGGTATGGTGCGACACCTCTATGGTTAGACCACGCCTGTACATCACTCCCCAGTTCTGATGAAAGGTGTTCTACGGCATTCACAACCTGGCACACCCAGGAACCAATGCCTCAGTGAAGTTAGTGATGGACCATTTTGTGCGGCCTTCTGTCAAGAAAGATACACGGGAGTGGGCCCACAGCTGCTATCAGTGTCAATGTAGCAAAGTGGGATGCCAGGTTCACACTCCAGTAGGACAATTCCCAACTCCAACAGCGTGTTTTTGGCATATACACATTAACTTGGTTGGACCTCTCCCTCCTTCAGAAGATTACAGGTACTTGTTTACAGCAGCGGATCGTTGCACACGGTGGGCAGAGGCTACACCAATCAGGGACATTTCTGCAGAGACTACTGTGCGTGCATTCTTGGAAACTTGGGTAGCTTGTTTTGGGTGTCCATTTTTCTTTACCACCGACCAAGGACGCCAATTTGAGTTGACACTGTTCCAAGAACTGTTGAAGCTCTGCATCTTCCAACAAAACTGGACAACTAGCCAGCCAGCAACGGTTTGGTGGAAAGGTGGCACCAGACTTTAAAGGCTGCCCTGATGTGCCACGAGAACTCATGGGCTCAAGCTTTGCCATTGGTTTTGCTGGGATTATGGACCGCATTAAAAACATACATCAGTTGCACCTCGGCAGAGTTAGTATACGGAGAACCACTACGTGTTCCAGCGGAATTCCTTGCACCAGTTCCTATCCCAGATGACACACAACTACCCCACCTCTTGCAACAAATGAGGAAGCAGGCAGAGATGCTACGTGTAGCACCCAGTGTTCACACACAAGTCCCCCGATACTTGCTCTCACACCATGCTCTGCACAGATCTGGTATGTCATTCTATACAGCCGCCGTACACCAGACCATACCAAGTGCTAGAATGGGGCATACACACAATGGATATCCTCCTCCAGGGAAAGCTGGCCAACGTTTCAATTGAGCAGGTAAAACCTGCTTGGACAATGACAGCACCGTCTGCAATCTCTCAGACAACTTCAGACAAACCTCGCAATGAACCCACAACCTTCACAGAGCCACACAGCTATGACCCACTGGAGCTCCACATCATGGGACCTAATGCATCAGCGGAATCATCGAGCAGCACCCACACCTGCACTATCTGCACTCGGGCAGGCCGAGAGGTGAAGTTTAAGTACCCCACCATACCTGGTGCTCCGCACTTCAGGGGGTGGGAGGGTTATGTGGAAATGACAAGTCGATAGTCGACAGGACACTGAAACACTCTCTTTGCGAATGAGGTTCTGTGGGGAAAACAACAGTGTTTCATTTGCCGCATTAATGTATGTTTGTATTGTGTTCGTGCAGTATAATAAAAGTGATTATTTCCAATATAAAATGCATGCAAGCATTTTCTTTTATTTAGTGTAATTACCCCTACAAATTCATCCACTGAGTAATGGCATTTCAGTACCAGTGCCATGTGTAGCTTTCTCTTCAGTGGACCGAACTTCATCTGCATTGACTTGCTCCCTTTTAATTCATTATAAATTTTCAAACTCATCTATTGAAGAGCCTGTATATACAGTTTTAAATGGTGGGTAGGAATCACAAATTTTTCTTTGATTCTTGTATCATGTGTGTGACCAAAATAATTTTTCTCAAATGCTTCCTGTTTGGTACATAAAATGAAAATAATCTCATAAATATATAGGAATGGGAGAGAGAATATTTATAGTTTTCTAAATAATGGGTAATGTGGTTCTCTGTGATGTACCAGGCACATATTCCATCAACATATTTCATACCTTTAGTATCAGTACTATTTTAGCTGAGTTTCCCCAAAACACAATACCATACATAATCACTGATTCAAAGTAACTTACACATGCCACCTTTAATGTGTCTACGTAAGTTGCAGTTGGCAATATTTGCATTGCAAGTGCACTACTGCCTAGTGTTTTAGTTAGACACTCAATGTATTCCAGCCAAATCAAATTTTTATCCCAGTTTAATCCTAAGAATTTAACTGATTTGATTTCTTTTGTAACTTTGCTTTTGTGAATTTTTTTAAAATTCTCACATTTTGACTGTTTGATTTTGAATCACTTCATATGTTTAGATTCAACCCAATTAGCTGAAACCAAAGCTTCTAAGGTAATGAGGATATTGATCAGTGATTCAGGAATTGTTTCTGCATCCTCATTTTTAGCTAGCACACGTATCATCTGTACACAGAACTGATGGAGAGCTGATCTTTAATGGTAAATCATTCATGTAGAACAGAAACTTTAGTGAACATTGCATGAATCCTTGTAGGACATTCTGAAATGTTGTTTTCCAGTCAGAATAATCTTTTGCCCATTTAAAATAGTGATAACTCTTTGCTTCCTGTTCCACAAGTAGGATTTTAGCCATTACAGGTCACTGCCTCTAATGTCATATGTTTATCAAGTTTTTAAATAAGGGAGACATGGTTCACAGGATCAAAAGCTTTTATAAGGTCACAGAAGATTCCTGCCTCATTATTGCTCTTATCTAATGATGATGTGCTTACTTGATCAAGAAAACTGTTTAGTCTACCACATTTATAGTGTTTTTTCCTAGTTGAAAGCCAAATTGATTGTTTAGGATAATGGATTACTTTGAAATGAAGTTTTGGATTAGAGTAACAGCAACTTTCTCGGATATTGTAGATATGAATCGGAGAATTGAGATAAGACAATAATTTTCCATGACCTCCCTTGACCATTTTTTACAATGGAGTTTTACACTGGAATATTTAGCACATCTGGGAAGCAGCCTTCTGCAAAAAGTTGATTAATTACTGATCTAGTTGGAGTATAATTGTGTATTGCTTTAATAATTTTGTTGATAATCCCATTTCAACCTGCAAGATTTCCATTATTTAATGCTAAGATTGCTTTTTAATTGGTATTCAGAATTTCCATTGAGGCTAAAGGGATTTTCTTTGTTGTGATAATATGGTATGGTACATTGACATCAGACAATGTTATATTTGTAAAGAATCCATTGAACCACTTTGGTATTTGAGTTGAACTTGCAATAGTGTTCCCTTTGAGGTTAATTTTTGAAATTGTTATGGTACAGGCTTTCACACCTCATTCAGATTTAATAACTGGTCACATGATCTTTATCATATTTTTATCGTTTGAAATTATCATGTTATTTTGCAATAGTTTTCCTGCTTTGACAACCATTTTAAATATAATCTATGCACTCTAAAATATTAAATGAAATAGGTATTTCTATTATATTTTAATTCTTTGTATCTGTTCCTTACACAGGAAATTTTTATGCCCTGCATGATCCATGAGCCACTTGAATTTATTTCTTACTTTATTGTTCCAGGGTCTAGTAGAAAACGTTTCATTAGACATGGAGAAAACAATTCAGGAATTTTCTAAAATCTGCAGATGTCAGCACTGTGATAAAAAGGCCATTTTCTCTCATTCGCTATATTACTAAGCCTGAGCAAATTTTCTTGTCAAAGCAGCTTATAATATGGGTTTTCATAGCTAAAATGTACCTGTCATACTGTTGCAGCTCAACGAAGAATGCACAGTGATCTGAGACAACTGAACACATGCAGAATTTACACACATCTTCATATACATAATTTTAGTTTAAATTTTGCTGATACAGTTTGCTGATGACTTTTTTTTCTGTTAGATTTTTTAAAAGAAACTTCAGTTTGAAATGATGTCTCTCCATGAAATCAATAAACTTGAAGCATTGCTACTGTAGTGTCAAATCTGTAAGCGGTGGGCGCGAGCACTTCTGACACCAAATCTGTAGGTGGTCCCATTCGCCTACGGTGGACTGGATGGCCGAGTGGTGATGGCCGAGCGGTGACCTCTCCAGTTGTCAGGATGCTAGGAAATGACTGTGGACACATCAGAAATGCCAAAGAAACATTATTAATTCATAACACCTTTATTCCTGCCGAGTACAATGTGGCCCACGTAACACAGGCTGGCTGAGCTTAGTGATATCAACGACCTTCCCCGAGTCCTCGCTGACTCGCAGTGATGACACCAGTTCTGGGCCGCACAGTCTTGCTAGCGCAGCGCCGCATGCTGTGATGTAGCAAAGGAATGTCCTTGCTTTGTACTTTGGCCGTGCATGGCTGGTGGCGCCCAGCTGGCTAGCTGGCTTGGCTGCGGACAGCAAGCCGCTACGTGTAAGAGGCTCCCGGTTGGAGTCCCAGCACTGTCGGCATGAGAGGTGTTCTCGTAGTGCGGAGTGTACTCTATCCCACCTTGTCTTCTTCCCTGCTCCTCCTGGTCTGCGGTGGCCGGGCGGAATGGGCTGCAGTCCCCCAGCGTTGTCGGCTCACCCGTTTGTGACGGCAGGTGCACAGGGCCTAGGCCCCGCACGATCTCGACAACGGCTCACTGATGTGGTCAGCATTGGCAGCGAGCGAGTCTGCTGTGATGTCTGCTAATCCTGGGTAGATGATTGACAGCGGCAGCAGATACGACCAGAGCTGGTACTGTCCCCTCATGTCTGCTGCTGGATGGGCCGCCCTTACTGCAACATCTTCTTAATAAAGATTAACATGTCGATCACTGAGCTGAGCACTACACAGCATCCCAGTACACATCTAACTGCAAGTCTAACTGCGAGTGCCTTGTTGCTATCAAAGCTGGCATATTTAAAGGAAGTACGAGCGACGTCCTGACGTCATGCTCGTTTGTAATGAACGCATTCGTTTCACTTATACTGCTGACTTATCTGTCGTACTCGCCCCTTAGGTGTTCTTGCGACAGAGTTATGTGTTGTTATGGCAGACTTATGCGGATTTGTGAAATGCATTACAGCTGACACTATACCTCTGTCTTGCACTCTACGAAAGTCTCCGTCTAACACAAACCCGCGTGCTAAGCAATTCTCTCTCGCCTGTTGTGTGTAACCAGGCCATTGCCCCTGCGTGACGACACATTCTGATACATGTGCAGTCCTCTTAGCTAACCTACTGCCTCTGGCTCTTGGCATAGGCAACAAAACTTTGACAATGTTCCACGTTTCCAACTCTTTACTCTTCCGCGACACTACACTACTTTCACTTGTGATATCAATGTTAAAATCAGCAACTACTAACAGTGTTATCCCATTTTTCTCTATAAAGATCTTCTAGCATATTTAATAGCTTAGATATGAAGAGTTCTGTTGTTGATCTCTCTGGATTATGTAACTCGAAATTGGCGCAAACATCTAAATTCTGAACTACTGCTCCATGTGCTTAAATTAGCTAGTAGTGTCATGGATCAAGAATCCCATCTGATAGTATAGCATTGGACATTCCAATGTGTATTCTTTGTTCTGTTTCATCAGTCACTATCAGAACATATCTGAAACAATCATTGTGTCTCAGATAACACTCCACAAAACATACTAATTTTGTAACCCTACCGTGTGAATGTATACTTTCTTTGAGGTTGGGAGGGCTTGTTATTACCAAAATCTATTTGAACAGCATTGTCAAACATATTGCTTTTTCATCTTCTATACTTCTAATTATTGCTGCAATTGCAAATTTCCTGTCAGCAACAATTCATATTATTATTAGTTATGCATATCATATAAAACTGCACTAAGATTCTCTGATTCCTGATGACGGTTCTAAATTTTATAGTCTGGTAATTTTATTCTAATATTTTTGATTTATCACAAAACTGCAATACAATTACAATGTATGTATGAAATTTAATGATGCCTAAAGGTTATTAAATTAAAAACGTCATCAGTGAAACTATCAATTTGATTATGTTATTATACAAGAAAATGGATCAGAAAAGGAGGGAGAGTGATGGCTGCCTGTGGTGCAGAATATTTATATCATTTCTCACACTTTGTAACTTTGCTGTGGAGCATTTATTTAGATTTAGATTCTCAAATAAACTTTCAGCTGATGTATGTGTGGCGTTATATTGAGATCTAACTCTGCTGCTAGGTAATAAAAAGTAACAAAATGTTTTTGCTACGAGTCACATAAGCTTTGATTAATGATTACTCTGATCTGAATGTACTATTGACATAAACAGAAATACAGAATTCACTGGGAGGTACTGGAAAAATGGAATAGCTCTGTGGAAACTTTATATAACATATAATTTTTGCATTTTATTGTTTTATACTTGCAATGTCTTAAATTTGAAAACAAGATCCCAGTTCATAAATAAATAATTCCTTATTGTTGCACTTCACTGCAAACTCTCAATTTATACAATTACAGCTGATCCTCGTACTAATCAGCAGCCTCTGAGAAGTGCTATACATGTGCTATTCTTACGAGAACATAACCGAATAGCAAAAATTCTTGCTAAGTTAAATCCTCATTGGAAAGATGAACAACTCTATCAACAAGCAAGGCGGATTCTGATTGCTATTTTCCAACACATCACATATGAAGAAATGTTGCCAATTTTGATAGGTGAGTAGAAAAAAATAATTTCTAGAATTTCTAATGATTGTCCTATGTAAGAAAGCAGCAGAACAGTAGCTACACAACTTCATATACAATTTTTTAAAAATTTTGATAAGGCTGTTTCAGTGGCTGTTATAACAAAATGTATGCTCCATAGAGTCACTAACCTGTTTTTTGTAGTGATGCATTTTGAAAGCAGTGGTAACAAGATAACGCAAAAAGGACAAAATGTAGAACATCTCAGGACATCGTGCTTATTTGACTTATGTTCATAAATGAATATCAGTTTAAGATTCCAAAATGTGTTGTTGATTATAAACACAAAATTTTTAACGACTGGTTATGGAGCATTTCTCATGCTTATTTTTCATATCTGCAGTATCAGTTCATGCTTTATGCAATTTTGTCATATGATGACATGGTTGGAGAATGTGATTGTTATTTGAAGACAAATGTTGATGGTGTTGAGACAGCAATGAGCCACAAATTTATTTTAAGTTCCGTCATTCAAAAGATACCATTACCGGTTTCGAATCATTACAATTCATCATCAGATGGCTTTCATGCTTTCATTAGAACAGGTGGTGCATTTTTTATTGGTTAGGTGTCCTAAAATATAAATAATACTTAATTATAGGCATGCCATACTGATGGTTGCGTTACAGATTAGCATTGGGATGTGACTTACATGAAATGTCAGTCTGGAGTTTTTGTTTTCATTATTTTCATCCAATAGATGATATTCGTAGTTTTCACCACATTCTCAATAATACAGATTTATGTGTGCAACAATAAGAATGTGGCAAAAACTATGAACATCATCTGTTGGATGAAAACTATTACAACAAAAACTCCAGACCAACATTTTATGCAAGTCTCATCCCAATGGAAATGTGTAACACAGCCATCTGTGTGGCATGCTTATAATTATGTACTATTTATATTTTAGGACAACTAAACAATAAAAAATGCACCACATGTTCTAATGAAAGCATGAAAGCTGTCTGACAATGAATTGTAATGATTCAAAACCAGTAACAGTACGTTTTTAAACAGAACTTAAAATAAATTTGTGGCTGTTTGCTGTCTCAACACCATCAACATTTGAATTCATGCTGTTACTAAGACAAACCTGAGATGTACATAATAAATTTTTGACCTATTAATACTGCAATAAACGCAAATATTTTTATTTTTGCTTTTGAGTTTGTAGAAGGAAATGAAGAAAACTCAATTTTTGTGGTTTTATTCATGCCTTTGGGCAAACAGCTGATTTTAATCTTTATTGAAAAAAACATCATGGATGGAAGTGATACATCAGATTTGTGGGGGTATGTCTCCTGTAAAGAAACCATGGCTTTGTGTTAATGTTCTAATACTGAATGCCATGTATTGTGTTCATTTGGGTTAATACCAAGTCAGGTGATGCAATGGAAAAACACTGGACCCACAATCAGGAGTATACCAGTTCAAATCCCCATTTGACTTCACAGATTTAGGTTTTCTGTGATTTTCCTAAATCACAGAAACAAAATGCCTGTATGTTCCTTTTAAAATAACCTGGCCAGTTCCTACACTATTCTTTATCAGTTTCAGCTTTGCTCCACCTATAATGACTTCTTTGTAAGTAGGACATTAAATGCCGCTGATCCTTACCTATTATCTCCTTGGGTTAATGAGAATGGATTTTTATCACAAAAGTCAAGCATTTGTGATATTAACAATGTAGGAAAAGATAGATAGCTACTTAATGTAAAGATTCATGTTAAGTTGCTGACAGGGACCATTAAAAGACACTTACACATAAGCTTTCGGCCACACCCTTCATCAGTAAAAGACAAACACATGCCATTCATAAGTACAAGCAAGGGCACCACATGCACACATGACCACCAGCTCTGTCAGCTCGGGCCAGAGCTGCTGAGCTCCAGGAATTGGTAGTCATGAGTGCATGAGATGTGCTTGCTTCACACAAGCAGGCACACCACATGCACACATGACTGCCAGCTCCAACAGCTCGGACCAGAGCTACTGAGCTGCTGGAACTGGCAGTCATGTGTGGGTGAGAAGTGTTTACTTCTTTTATAATTTAAATAACTTTTCAGAACACAACTAAAGTAGATTGGAGAGGAATTCTGCCTTATGCGAGACATCTTTGCATCTTGCATAAGGCAGATTCCTCTCAAATTTTCTTTGCAAGCACAGAAATAAGAAGAATTGCAACGCACAAAAGATGATTATGAATGAAGTAGATTTTCGAGTCTATGTAAATTTATTTATATTTTATGCTTCATACTTGTAATGCAACATATCAGTAAATGTACAAGAATTATGATTTGTCTAAATTATGTAATCAAATTGCAACAATTGTGGATAATGTCAGGTATATTGCAGAGGGTGTTCTGCACATAAATGTGAGCATATGTCACTCTTTGAGTAGTATGGTAAGGCCTAGATGAAACATTATGTGGAACATGTTAATGCATATCTTGGAAAATCACTCAGGGAAAAGGGAATCTCATACATGAGTGTGACTGTTGCACTGTTCCTCACATGATTACATCACTTATGGCATGTCTTACATCTGAATGCCTCCGGTAGGAGGCTAATTGTACAGCTAATTGCCAGAAGTGTCCAGACTCTGACCAAAGCAGTATCTGTCCTAGACCAGTGTTTTCCAATTCTTCTGATACTTGTTTTCCCTCAAAAGATACAAGCACAAAATTGAACACAAGTTAGGATAAGGGATGATTAACTCCTGGAATGAAATTATCTTGTGTTAAGATGACAGAGCCCTCTGTAGTTCACAGAACAAGCTGTAGTCAAGATTTGAAACTCCATCAATACCACTTTTGTAAACTCCTACAATTTGTGATTAAAAAAGCAAAACTCACATACAATGCTCAAAATGAATAAGGAAAAGCTGTTTGGAACAATTTTAAATAAGAAACAAACTAAAATAGTGACTCAAATGAAATAGAGTTCTGAGAAAATAGTTTTGCCAGAAATTGTGGCATTTACAAATTATTGGCCACCAAATTCTATGATTACTTCTGCACAGTGTAAGAAACATCACACACAGTAATAAACAAACAGATAGAGATGCATTTTATTTACTTGTGCAGACACTGTATGCACCAAGAGAGGCATTAATTTCAAAAATACAACCCCTAAGGAGATTACAGAATTCGTCAGATCACTAAAAATAGTAAAACTGCTGGCTGTGATGGTGTTTTTAGCAGAGTATTAAAATTTGGTGATGGCTTGAGAAAAGTACCATGAAGCTAGCTTAATAATCAATAAATTACTCAGGTCATATTTTCTGAATGACTTGAATAAACTGTAGTAACACCCACCTACAAAACTGGAAATAAGCAAACACTTCCAGTTTTTTTCAAAAGTGGCTGAGAATGTGGCCTATGTTAGAATACTGACTCATTTAACCAACCACAACTTATCTACTGCTTCTCATTTCATAAAGCATTCTCCACAGAGAATATGATGCAAGACTTCACAAATGTACTCTTTTCAAAGTTAAACAAGAAAAATTATTCTGTTTGTATATTCCGTGACCTTGCCAAAGCCTTTGGTTGTGAAGATCACAAAATTCTACTTGGGAAACTAAAGAGTTATGGAATTAATGCATCCCTCTTGCATGGATGCAATCTTACCCTCAAACAGAAGACAGAGGATCTAATTAATTAACTGTATCTGAGGCATGAAGCTAATCTCAGAATGAGATAACATGTGAAGTGCTGTATCTCCAGCACTGGGCCCACTGCAGTTTCTAACTTACATAAATGTATTCCAGTGAGTTTAAAGGGAGATTCAAACACTATTATGTTCGCTGATGACACAAGCATACTAATCACGATTCCAAATGCAATCATAACAGTCACAGCTCAGACAATAGTTGAAGTTGGCTACATGTGGGTCACAGCTAACAGTTTGTCTCCACTAATCTCATTAACACTCATATTATGCAATTTCGAACCAACAATAAAGATCAACCATTACCAGACATAGACATGAATGGTCATACACTGAAAGAAACAACTACATAAAATTCTTTGAGGTCCAGTTTGATAACAAGTTGAAATGGACTGAACACACAGATAAACAAATGAAAAAGCTTAGTTCAGCATATTATGCCCTTAGAAGCATCTCTCATTGTGCTGATGAAGAAAAAATGTTGGCCCCTTTCTCGTATTCTCACTACCTTTTTCCGTATGGAATTATATTCTGAGCAATGCCCCCAATGTAAACAAACTGTTTATTCAGCAGAAGTGGGCATAAGCATATTATGAAATGCAAATAACCATACATCTAGCAGAAGCCTAAGGATCCTGGAATTCTTACAATCACTTCCCAATACATTTCATCCTTAATGGAGTTCTAAAAGTCAGTTTCAGCTGAAATGTGATTCACACAGTCACAGTACAAGATACAAAAATAATTTTCATGCAGCCAAAACCTCCTTTCCTAGCGTTCACAAGGGAGTTAGGTACTCATGGGAAGATGTTTAAAATGCTCCTGTTTAACATTAAGGGAATGCTATCTTGTTCTAGTGTTCACAATAAATGCCATTCAGTATTTGGCAATGAACTTGATTTCAACAAGCGTAGTAAAATGCGAAGCACAGAAAACTAACAACTGTAGATAACAACAGTAACTATGCTGACAGCAGCAAGAATGCTTATTATCATCCAAGATGATTTCATCCACTTGTCATGGCAAAGTGTTCTATGGTGTTGTTGCACCAGCCCCCCCTCCTTTAAAAAAAAAAAAAAAAAAAACTGGGTGCTCCCAGTATGTAAGGGAACTAGCACTTAATCTGCCTCTCAGTTCTTTAGAAAAAGGCTGGTGCACGTGAAAATTGTTCCTGACCCAAGGTAGGTGTTTTGGTGTCTTCTACCAGTGCTAAAGGCTCCGCCTCCTTCTTGAAGTGCAATATTGTGCTATGCTAATGGAATGTACCCTCATTGGTATGTGCAGGCTTGAGTTATTTTATCAACACCTTCTCCTGCTTACCATCTTTTTTTACCTTGAAAGTGTGCCCCCAGGTGTGATTACTCTGTATTTTACTGAGTATGGTGAATCAGGGGGAGGACACAGGGTATAATTCCTGAGCCACACATGGGTTGTTTTTGCTAAGTATTTGTGCACAAATGCCAGTCACTCCATGTCTGATAGGCGTGATATGCTGCATATACCTCTTCTGAGACCAAGTTACTGTGCAAACTGGCTGCTAAGCTCTGTAACAGTCAAGTTGCGTGGGTGCTGGGAAGGTCAATTGTCCTGGAACCCTCACCATTTCTGTTGGTGAACACTGTAAGTCCTCGTTCACTGCCATTCTCAAACTCATTAGAAGCAGTGGCAATGCTTCTGACCACGTTGATGAACTGTGCATAAGGGTCATTTTGAGTATGTGGTGGACTCCCTCTACCATTCCATTGCTCACTGGATGGTAGTTTGTAGTGTGCAGGTATTTGCAGCCACACAGAAGTGAAACTCATTGAAGAGTTAGCTTCCTTGCTATCATTTGCTTCTTTTCTTTTTCTGGGGCCACCACTATGGGAATGCTATCTTGTTTTAGTGTTCACAATAAATGTTATTCAGTATCCAGTAATGAACTTTATTCCAACAAGCATTGTAAAAGGTAAATCGTAGAAAACTAAACAACAACTGTACATAACAACAGAAACTATGCTGACACAGCAAATATGCATATTATCATTCACAGTGATTTCTTCCACTTATCACAGCTAAGTGTGCTGTGGTGTCACCACAACGCAAAACACAAAATTTGGAATTCCTACCAGTAAAAAGAAAATTAAAAACATACCTCATTAGCCACTCTTTCAACAAATCATCTGAATAGCTAATGTTAGGGACTGAAAAGAACACGGGAAGGGGCAGTGTTTGTGTTAAATCTTCAAATTTAACACATATATTTCGGACAACACAACAACACATATAAGTCACTGAGTAAGTTGACCTGTGTACAAGTCGGCATTTGATTAAACACTGAGTCTCCATCTAGCGGCCGCTACTTGGCTGGCCGCTTAGGTGGCGCAGCTGCTGCATGGCTGGCGGACAGCGCCACACATAGAGGACGTGCGTAATTGCGCGGCGGCACTATGAATAATCGGCGAGTCACAACACTTTTCCCCCCTTTGAAATTGTTGCACTGGTCTTGATGGAGGTGTCCTGGAGATGGCTAACGTCCATAGGCATTGTTTGATTCGCCGTAAAGTCTCGAGGAGGAGGCTTCCCATACGGACGGAAGTGTCCCCGATGATAACGGGTCGAGATGACAGGAGACGTAGGTTTCGAATCTGCTGGGGCCCCATGCACCAATCTGCCCGTTGTGGCAAGTCCAGTTGATATGACAGGAGACATGGGCGATGTGTTGGCGTCCGTTGGAGGAGGAGGCGAGTAGATGTACTCTGACAGAGGATGGTCCTCCGGTTCCTGCATGGGCACGTCTCCTGGTGGCGTCCGTACGGGTGCTAGCATCGCGATGACGATGAGAGGGCTACGTTGTGAGTATTGAGAGATGCCAAGATCCCGAGCATCAGGTAGAGCCAAAGGTGGTGTGGCAGCATTCGGAACAGGCGTTGCTGGCACCCGAGGCCGAAGCTGGTCCGAATGACGCACTGCAACACCCGTGTCCATCTGGATTTCATACAGGCATCTGCCACGGTGTCGTAAGATGCGGTCCGGGCTCCATTTTGGCCGCCTGCCATATCCCCGTACCCAGACGAGGTCGTCAGCAGTGAACCGGCCAAGTGACGGCACCCGCGGCCGTGAGGTGGGAGGCCGCAGAAGATGAAGTAGCGTGCGGGGCTGTCGGCCATGTAAGAGCTCAGCCGGGCTGTGATCGCCCATGGGGGTGAAACGGTAAGACGCCAGGAACTGGAGAAGCACATCATCAGCAGCAAAAGAAGTCAGAAGTTTCCACATCTGAGCCTTAAATGTGCGGACCAGTCGTTCAGCCTCACCGTTGGATTGTGGATGGAACGGCGGGGCCGTGACATGCGTAACGCCGTGACGAGCACAAAAATCCGCAAAGTCAGAAGAGGCAAATTGCGGACCGTTATCAGTAACAAGAGTAGAGGGGAGGCCTTCCAAAGAAAAAATGTGGGTGAGAGCACTGGTGGTTGCCGCGGTGGTAGGTGACATGCAACGGACAATGAAAGGAAAGTTATAGTAGGCGTCAATTACGAGGAGCCAAAGAAGTACCTAAAAAAGGTCCCGCAAAGTCAGCATGAATGCGCTCCCAGGGCTTCTCAGGTGAAGGCCACGGTGACAAAGATGACTTCGGGGCAGCGGCCTGTGATGCACAAGGGCCGCAGGCAGCGACCATGTGTGCGATTTCAGAGTCGATGCAAGGCCAGTACCCATGATGGCGCACCAGAGATTTTGTGCAAGACACACCCCAGTGCCCCTGGTGAAGGAGGAGCAAGACCGAAGCACGCAAAGACGCAGGTACCACAACACGCGGCGAAGCATTGTCAGTGGAGAGGAGGATAACACCATCCCTAGCCGTGAGGCAGTAGCGCAAAGTGTAGTAGTTCCGCAACGGATCAGAAGTCTTAGCGGACGGGTGATCTGGCCAACCCTTCTGAATACAGCGTAAAACCCGGGAGAGGGTAGGGTCAGAACCCGCAGCAGCCGCCAACCTGTCCCCAGTGATGAGGAACCCGTCCACAACCCGATGCTCGGCAACATCCAAGTGGAAACACAAAAGTTCGTCCCTATCGAATGCCTGATCAGGACCCATGGGAAGGCGAGACAAAGCATCAGCATTCGCATGTTGAGCCGTTGGCCAGAAATGAATCTCATAATTGAAACGGGACAAGTAAAGAGCCCAACGCTGGAGGCAGTGTGCAGCCTTGTCGGGAAGTGACGTTGATGGATGAAACAAGGAAACAAGTGGTTTGTGAACCCTAACAAGATGAAATTTTGAGCCATAGAGAAAAACACCAAACTTATGAAGAGCATAAATGATGGCCAAAGCTTCTTTCTCAATTTGAGAATACTTTTGTTGGGCATCCGTGAGCGTTTTGGAGGCATAAGCGATGGGTTGTTCCAAACCGTCAGAAAAACGGTGCGCAAGGACTGCACTGACCTCGTATTGAGAGGCGTCTGTGGCAAGAACAAGATGTTGGCCAGGTCGATAAGCAGCCAGGCACGGGGCCTGTTTCAGCATAGTCTTTCATTTCCGGAAAGCCACGTCACATGATGCGGACCAGTGAAAAGGCACGTTTTTATGCAACAGACGATGCAACGGCTGAGCCACCGACGCCGCAGATGGTAAAAACTTGTGATAGTATGCTATTTTCCCCAAGAAGGCCTGCAGTTCCTTAACAGATGTAGGGCGAGGAAGGGCATCGATCGCAGCAACAGTGTGTTGAAGTGGACGAATACCATCCCAAGAGAGTTGAAACCCCAAGTACGTGATAGATGCCTGAAAAAATTGTGATTTCTGAAGATTACACTTAAGACCGGCAGTCTGTAAGACATTAAAAAGTGTGCGGAGATTTTGAAGATGTTCTTCAGTGGTGGAGCCAGTGACAACAATGTCGTCCATGTAATTGATACACCCCGGGACAGGGAGCAATAATTGTTCCAAGAATCGCTGAAAGAGAGCAGGGGCGCTAGCAACCCCGAATGACAAGCGTTGGTATTGATAGAGGCCGAAAGGCGTGTTAAGGACCAGAAACTGCCGGGAAGCAGCGTCGAGAGGAAGTTGATGATAAGCTTCCGACAGGTCAATTTTAGAAAAATACTGTCCTCCAGCGAGTTTAGTGAACAGTTCTTCAGGACGGGGCATAGGGTAAGTGTCGATGAGGCATTGAGCATTTACAGTGGCTTTGAAATCGCCACAGAGACGAATATCACCATTGGGCTTAGCAACTACAATGACAGGAGACGACCACTCACTGGAAGTGACAGGAAGCAAGACCCCTGAAGCAGTGAGACGATCCAACTCCCGTTTTACCCGATCACGAATGGCCACAGGAATGGGCCGAGCTCGAAAAAACTTAGGCCGAGCAGTGGATTTGAGCGTGATATGAGCTTCAAAGCCGTTTGCACGGCCTAACCCAGGAGAAAAAAGGGACGAAAATGTCGTTGACAAGGAATCCAGTTGAGCATAAGGAATAGCGTCAGAGACAATATTGACAGAGTCATCTATGGAGAACCCAAAAACGCGAAAGGCATCGAAACCAAAAAGATTTTCTGCGTCGCTCTGGTCGACCACAAATATGGGAACAGTGCGAACGACGGATTTGTAAGATACCTCAGCATTAAACTGTCCCAAGAGAGAAATCTTCTGTTTATTGTACGTCCGTAATTGCCGAGTGACAGGGGACAGGAGTGGAGAACCCAGCTGAAGATACGTCTGAGAATTAATTATAGTGGCAGCAGAACCGGTATCCACTTGCATGCGAACATCTCGATCAAGGATTTGGACAGTGAGGAATAACCTCCCTGAAAGGGAAGAAGTGCAATTGACAGACAACACAGAATCAGAATCAGCGTCATGTTCATGAACATCATGTATGCGGTCGGATTTACAAACGGAAGACACATGACCTTTCTTTTTGCAATTGTGACACACAGCCCAACGTTGGGGACAATCCTCGCGTGAATGTTTCGTAAAACACCTCGGACATGAAAGAAGTTGCCGGGGATTTTGCTGCAGTTTCTTAGTGGGTTGTTTACTGCTAGGCCGAGGCTGCGCGTGGGAGCGTACGGCGGCCACGTCGGCCAGCGGGGACGCGCCGCACGCGTCATCAACACCGCACAGAGGTTGTATTTCCCCGACGTCACCCCACGCTTCTATTTGCACCCCAGTGGCGTGAGAAATTTCAAAAGACTGCGCAATGGGGAGAACTTCATCTAGAGTCGGATTTGCCAACTGAAGGGCACGTTGCCGAACTTCTTTGTCGGGCGCCGACCGGATAATAGCATCCCGTACCATGGAATCGGCATAGGATTCTTTGTGAACGTCAGTAACAAATAGACACTTTCGACTGAGGCCGTGAAGTTCAGCAGCCCAAGCGTGATAGGACTGATTTGGTTGTTTTTGACAATGATAAAAGGCAACACGAGAGGCTACCACATGCGTTTGCTTTTGAAAATAGACAGAAGGGAGCACATTTCAGCAAAGGACAAAGATGCAGGATCCTTCAAAGGAGCCAATTGCGACAACAACCGATACATTTGAGGTGAAATCCAGGAAAGGAACAGAGACTTACATGGTTGTTCGTCCGTGACATGAAATGCCAAGAAGTGCTGTCGAAGACGTTTTTCATAATCAGACCAGTCTTCCGCCATCTTGTCATAAGGTGGAAAAGGAGGTACAGCCAACGACGAGAAACGCCCCGCATTTGACGCCGCGACAAAATCGCGAATCGCCGCTGTGAGAAGTGTTTGCTGTTCAAGGAGATTTTGCAAGAGTTGCTCGACAGTAGCCATGGAATCCTGTGAGTCAATGGTGAAAAGGAAAAATCCACTACCTCGTCACCAATTGTTAAATCTTCAAATTTAACACATTTCAGACAACACAACAACACATATAAGTCACTGAGTAAGTTGACTTGTGTACAAGTCGGCATTCGATTAAACATTGAGTCTCCGTCTAGCGGCCGCTGCTTGGCTGACCGCCTAGGTGGCGCAGCTGCTGCATGGCTGGTGGACTGCGCCGCACGTAGAGGACATGCGTAATTGTGTGGCGGCACTTTGAATAATTGGCGAGTCACAACAGTTTGTTATAAAGCTGTAACTTACTGTAAATAATACTCTATATTTACAGATTTTGGAATATATTTACTTTGAAGAATACCAGTGAGGTCAAGTAAATATTAAGTTACTTATAATATATATGTGGCAGATCAGAGGAGGCAGCAGCTCTGCCTACGAAAGGCAAAGATCCCAGGTTTGAGACCCAGTCCAGCATGCAGTTTTAGTTTGCCACGAAGTTTCAGTTAAATTGATCTACGCAGTCTGGTCTATAAATTTCTCCCCAGTTCTCTTCCTGTAACTTGTCTCTAAACACTATGATCTAATCACTGTTTACTGTTCTTAACGTCTTACTCTCTCCACATACATTACTGTCTTTGTTCTGCCAGACTCACTATAGCAGATTTTTGTGTAGTCACTGAGAACAATAAAATAGGAAAAAGAAATCATGAAAAATGTTATTAGTTCAAAGAACAAGTAAATAATGTATATACTCATTTTTTATAAGTGTTTTCTTACTCGTTTTTATTCTTTGTATACAAGATGGAGTAACCTTTTATATTTTTTATTTATAATTGTTGTTTTTTATCACACAGATTGTCCCCCCACCCCCTATTATGGGCTCAGTTACAGATTATTTAAGGCATTTAACATCAAGATAAAAAGTGCTACAGGCTCTCCTTCTCATATTGTAAAAATGAATATCACCAAGTGAGCCAAACGAGATGCGAGATATTTTGCTATGAGTAAAAGCAAATATCAAAAATTAGCAAACTACATTTTAGTTTTTTTGTATTTCATAATTGCTTTAAAGCATGTGTGCTTATAATCTGTTGTTCCTTTCTCAAAGGAAAAGGTTTTGTTCAATTTTTTATTAATTATTGATTTAAATATAGGAAATGTTATGTTATTAGTCTAGGAACAAATGGATAGCTTTTTTAGTAAAGTGTAAAGTTGAAGACCATAGGAGCTGTGCTACCAGCTTGTTCGCTCATCATACTCCCAGCGCACTGCATTTAACTTGACATACTGACTGGCTCTTAGAGACATTCCAAATTCATGCATCATATACTGCTTTCATACAAGTCAGATTAAGGTGTGTATAGGATTGCAGGATGCAAATGCAGACATTAAAGTATAATTAGAGTTGGTTTTGCTTATCTTCATATTTATGGATGGCTGTTACAACAGCATATTAAAATCTGTCAGGGCGTATGCCCTTTGTCATGTACTGATTAGGAATATAGGCTAATGGTACTCTAATAAAGTCAGTCCAGGATTTTAGAAACACAGTCATAGCTTAAATTTATGTAGGAATTACTATAGTGGCAAAGATAAGTATAGAGAGTCCACACAATCTTCACAATTTCTCACTGCTTTACAGCAGGCTCCACACTTGTCCATTGTTACAATATTTATTTTACCTGGACAGATCATTAAATGATCAATGAAAGCTTATGATCATATGACTCAAATGGACTGTGATGAACTGATGAAGAAAGAAATATAAGTAAAAATCATTTACGTGTCGAATAACCATTCCTCTCCAGAGTTCAGAATGGAGTTTTATATTCTGTTGTAAAATCCTATAACAAGTTGCCAGTAGAAATCAGGCAGGAAATAACAAATCCCCAAATAGTCAAGGACAAACCAAAATAGTACATTATTAGCCACTGGTGTAATTTATCAGAATACTGAGACTTAGGGATTCAAATTCTGCTTAACTTCAGTCTTTTGTGTTTTGACTTTCTGACCAGCAGCTGGATGATATAAAAGGAGGATCAGTGTGAGAGGATAAGCATTGTGTCAATTTTTTGTTAGCATACTTTTCACATGAGTAGCCTGCAGTGGTAGCTTGTGCTACTTTAAACATAATGTGACACATTTCAAAAAGCTCTCCTTCCTTAAGAGTTTTATGGATCATGATGTTGGAAAAACTGGGCACCCTACAAGCTAGACAATAACTATTCACATGTGATTTTATTTGGAAGAATGACATCTGGTGTTTCCAAGAAATTCTGAAAAACACTACATTCAGTTTACTTCTATGGAAAGACAATGAGACACAAATTAAATTCTGAAGAAAAGAAATCTGTTAACATCGAATATTGATTTAAGTGTCAGGAAGTCATTTCTGAAAGTATTTGTATGGAGTGTAACCATGTATGGAAGTGAAACATGGACAATAAATAGTTTATACAAGAAGAGAATAGAAGCTTTCAAAATGTGGTACTACAGAAGAATGCTGAAGATTAGATGGGTAGATCACGTAACTAATGAGGAGGTATTGAATAAAACTGGGGAGAAGAGACGGACCGGTTGGTAGAACATGTTCTGAGGCATCAAGGGATCACCAATTTAATATTGGAGGGCAGTGTGGAGGGTAAAAATCGCAGAGGGAGATCAAGATATGAATACACTAAGCAGATTCAGAAGGATGTAGGTTGCAGTAGGTACTGGGAGATGAAGAAGCTTGTACCGGATAGAGTAGCATGGAGAGCTGCATCAAACCAGTCTCTGGACTGAAGACCACAACAACAACAACAACAACAATCACAAAATTTGACAGAACTCAAATATCTTCTGCTTTAGAGTAGCTCAGTTTGCAACTGATTAAATGATCCTCCAATACAGTATTTGTAAATTATTGTAAAAAATGATTGTCATAAGAAGTTAGATATAAATTTGGATACAATATGGACTTCTATCTAGCAGGAGTTGAGAAGCTTACATTTTTGGTATCAATAAAAAAGATATTGAATTCATCTGGAGAGATATTAATACCCTTTCTACAATTTCTACATGTACCTTAATGACACTCCAAACATTTTTTTCAGTGCAATTATGATTTTCTTTACATGAGGACAATTTGATATCTAATTTATATTGGTTTTTGAAGCTAATGCAAAGCATGTTTTTATGTGATGTTGACTGATCATAATAAATAATTTTCTTTTCTGCAATTTCCACTGACATAAAGTTGTGTAGCTGCTTTGTTAAGTTATGTCACATTTCATAAACATTAGAAAGTGGCACTGAATTGTTCAGAGATAGTAATGACAACCAAAGGCCTTGTCAGCATTTCTGAAAGGATTTAGAACAGTATTCCATTTTAGCAAACTCTGTTTCTCCCTAAAGGTATTTATAATCTTATCACTTACAAGTCTATTACACTGAATTATACAGAATATTCTCTTGGTTCCTGTATACTTTCCTGATCTAACAGATGACCAGCATGGGCTACCCCCAACCCAAGCTGTACTATAATTTCTAAGGAAAGTGAGTCACATAGTAAGACCTTGAATGATTGGGTTATTTGCCTGCCATATTGACTAGTATTTGGCTTCAATAAATTCTTCTTGGTTTAAGAGCCACATCACTTCAAACAAAACACTTGAGCTAGTGAGAGCTGTCTCCACCATCATCATCAGGAAGTAAAATGAGTTATTACTGAGGCCAGTGCAGTCTTCTGCTTATATAAATGGAATAGCAGCATTTGAAGCCTCTCAGGTTGAAGTTATGCAAGCAGGGAAGGGAAGTAGAGCAGCTCATAGCAGCTACATCTTGCTGTGGAATTGAGTGATGCCACATGGTGCAAGGGGTTGGCACCATATTTGAAACTGCCACTCCTGCTTCCCAACAAGCATCAAGCCTCTATCTTTACTGTCACTCGATGTTCAAAACCCACCCCCATGGTCTACTAAGTTGTACCCCTACCCCTGGTCTCTGTTAAAATTGTTGGTGTTCATTTCAATTTTGGCATCTCCTTTTGAAACAGAATGATGTTGTTGAAACCAAACCTTTAACCTTTTGAAATTGTATTTTTTGTTTATTTTCTAGCTCAATTATATTTATGGTTATGCTAGCTACATTTTACATAGTACATTAGAAAGTAATTACCTACATCTGTAACAATGGAGGTCTCTTCACAATATTCTATTACTTGCATGCACCTTTTCAATGATCTTTGATACTTGACATATAGCTAGAACAATTCATAAATCCTTGAGTCAACTTAGTCAGATAATTTATAGGAGGAGTGGCTAATGAGGCATATATTTAATTCTCTTGTGAACAGGAAGGGACTCTCAACTTCTTGTTTTGCAATAGATGGATTGTTGAATTACTTCACACCAGAGTACATAATACCATTCCGACTGTCAAAGGCCAAGTCTATATGAAAATTATTTGTACTGTCTGTTTATGTTGTGAAAAATCACAATTTGTTTGGAACTGATTTTTATTATCAGTAACAAGTATCATTAAATATTATTTGTACTGGGGAATGACTGAAAGAATTTGAAGATCCTTAAAACAGCCTCTGCAAGTTGTGTAGTTATCTTATTTACACAATTTTCTTACTGCAAGCTTATTCAGTAGATATTTTATTTGATTTGTTCATGTAGAAGACAATGGACAGTGAAAATATGGTAAAAAGCTAACATCCTTGTCTTCAGTGCAGAACCATGAGAGATATTTCTAAGAACAAAACAAGCTGAACTAAACTTATTGATTAGTTGCTGTATGTGTTGATACCATTTTAATTTGTTATGCAACTGACACCCAAGGAATTTTCTACACAGTTTTCAATTTGTGTGTGACCATAAATGTTTACCTTTGGTACTATAAGTCATTTTTTCTTGTCTGAAATTTCATAATATGAGTTTGTATGAGATTAAGATGTTGCCACATAATGGTCACCAGAGCATTGCAATCAATATCTTATTACAGTGTTGTCATACATCAATGAAGAACTTGAAACTTTTAGCTCAGGACAGAAGCCTGTAGAGGAACTACAGCTCAAGTTTAAAAGAATAGTTAACCATGCACTGGATAGATATGTACCCAGCAGGACAGTTCATAATGGGAGAGATCTTCCATTGTATACAGTCACTGTGAAGAAATCCTAAAGACACATAACCTACTCAATAATGTAATGTATATGTGCATACTGAAGCGATGAATGAAAATTTGTACCAAGGCCAGAATTTGAACCCTGGTCTCCTGATCACTAGGCAGATATACTAACCACTACACCACCCTAGCAAAATTTGCAGTTGTGCAAGTCTACTGAACAAGAGACCTGGGTTTGACTCCTGACCTCTGAACAAATTTTCATTCATTACTTCAGTTGCATATATACATCATAGGTGTTGGAGACTAGAAAATGTTTCTGGAACCATGCAGTTTCATTTGATTGTTTCAACATAAATCTTATGACTGAAAGTAGGCTAAAAAACCAATTCCTAAATCTATTATGTATTTTCAATCTGTTTCCGCACATACGTTAACCCATAAGAATAACATATAATGCAAACTGTCTTATAGGTAATATATTTTCAAATGTATGATCCACAGAAGTAGAAGTAACAAATACTGATTTGGGATTATCAGACCATAATGCTCTTGTCCTCAAAATTCCTTCAATGCCACTGCAAGAAAAAAAAGCATACTTCATGTATAAAAGAAAATTTTCCACTGAAAACGTGGTAGAATTTACAAATATCCTAACTAGTGAGTCCTGGGCAGAAGTACTGTCCCCAACAAATATGAATGATGCGTATAACACTTTTTCTTCAATTTTTATGAGATATTTCGAAATGTGCTTTTCAAAGAAGCCATCAAGAATCACATCAGTTTACAATAGAAAGCCACCTGGCATCAAAACTTCTTGTGGAACTCTAAAGAGACTAAATTCAAAATTGAAGACATCTACAGATCCACAGTTCATAGAATATGTTTAGCATTACAAGAGGGTGTATCAAAAAGTAATTTTCAAGGCAAAATTTATGAGAAATGACAACTTGATAAGACAGTCTGATAACAAATCAAAAGCCACATGGCTTATTGTGAAGACTAAAACAGGAAAGAGATGCGAAGACCAGGATATCATTCTCAAAAACTCAGAAAATTTCAATATTAAAAAACAAGATTTGCCAAATTACATCAACAATATTATTTCATAAATGTGATAACTTCATTAAGTTTGAAATTTACTAACCAATAAAAACCTAAATTTCCAAAAGCTGCTTGTAGCATGAGGATAGACCCAACAGATGAACATTAAGTGTTCAAAGTAATAAAGAGCTTGAAACCTAAAATGTCAGCAGAAGTAGATGAGGTGCCTGTTTATATCATAACAATGACAGCTGCACAAATCGCAAGGCCCTTGGCAAACACAGCCAACTTATCATTTAGTGGAGTGTTTCCGGGAACGATGCAAATATCAAAAGTGAAGCCATTATTCAAAAATGGTGACAAGCATAAGGTAGAAAACTATTGGCCAATATCCCTCCTTCCAGCATTTTCCAAAATAATAGAAAAAGTAATGAAGCACGGAGTCAACAAATACCTAAATAACTACAAGTTACTAAATAGAAACCTGCATGGCTTCCAGGCAGGTAAAAATACAGAAACAACACTAATGTGCTACACTGAACAAATGACCAAAGTCTAGAAAAAGACAACAGTGTAGTAGGAATAAATTTAGATATTTCCAAAGTATTTGACACTGTCAGTCATGGCATTCTTTTAGAAAAACTGGAAGCATTAGGTATTCATGTGACAGGGAAAAAATTGTTTGAATCATACCTACAAAACAGAACACAGATTGTAGGACTGACGTCAGATTACTTCAACCACAAAATAAATTTAGCATTAGATGCAAAAAAAGTGGAAATAGGAGTGCCACAAGGCAGTATTCTAGGTCCCTTATTGTTCCTTGTCTACATAAATGACTTTCACACCTCAGATGGAGCAGCAAAGGCCATACTATTCACAGATGACATTTTTGTGTTAATATGTGCACCAAAGCAAATGGTGCAAACAACTACGGATCAAGTAATAAAGAATGTCCACACTTGGTTCAGTGCAAACCTGTTGGCATTAAATGCAAATAAAATGAATGAATTACATGCAGTTTGGGAAAATATGTCAAAATGTAAATCTTGATCTGTTGTTGCATGACAAGGCCATAGAAAGAGTGGCATCAACAAAATTGCTGGGGATTCATATACACTCCTGGAAATTGAAATAAGAACACCGTGAATTCATTGTCCCAGGAAGGGGAAACTTTATTGACACATTCCTGGGGTCAGATACATCACATGATCACACTGACAGAACCACAGGCACATAGACACAGGCAACAGAGCATGCACAATGTCGGCACTAGTACAGTGTATATCCACCTTTCGCAGCAATGCAGGCTGCTATTCTCCCATGGAGACGATCGTACAGATGCTGGATGTAGTCCTGCGGAACGGCTTGCCACGCCATTTCCACCTGGCGCCTCAGTTGGACCAGCGTTCGTGCTGGACGTGCAGACCGCGTGAGACGACGCTTCATCCAGTCCCAAACATGCTCAATGGGGGACAGATCCGGAGATCTTGCTGGCCAGGGTAGTTGACTTACACCTTCTAGAGCACGTTGGGTGGCACGGGATACATGCGGACGTGCATTGTCCTGTTGGAACAGCAAGTTCCCTTGCCAGTCTAGGAATGGTAGAACGATGGGTTTGATGACGGTTTGGATGTACCGTGCACTATTCAGTGTCCCCTCGACGATCACCAGTGGTGTACGGCCAGTGTAGGAGATCGCTCCCCACACCATGATGCCGGGTGTTGGCCCTGTGTGCCTCGGTCGTATGCAGTCCTGATTGTGGCGCTCACCTGCACGGTGCCAAACACGCATACGACCATCATTGGCACCAAGGCAGAAGCGACTCTCATCGCTGAAGACGACACGTCTCCATTCGTCCCTCCATTCACGCCTGTCGCGACACAACTGGAGGCAAGCTGCACGATGTTGGGGCGTGAGCGGAAGACGGCCTAACGGTGTGCGGGACCGTAGCCCAGCTTCATGGAGACGGTTGCGAATGATCCTCGCCGATACCCCAGGAGCAACAGTGTCCCTAATTTGCTGGGAAGTGGCGGTGCGGTCCCCTGCGGCACTGCGTAAGATCCTACGGTCTTGGCGTGCATCCGTGCATCGCTGCGGTCCGGTCCCAGGTCGACGGGCACGTGCACCTTCCGCCGACCACTGGCGACAACATCGATGTACTGTGGAGACCTCACGCCCCACGTGTTGAGCAATTCGGCGGTACGTCCACCCGGCCTCCCGCATGCCCACTATACGCCCTCGCTCAAAGTCCGTCAATTGCACATACGGTTCACGTCCACGCTGTCGCGGCATGCTACCAGTGTTAAAGACTGCGATGGAGCTCCGTATGCCACGGCAAACTGGCTGACACTGACGGCGGCGGTGCACAAATGCTGCACAGCTAGCGCCATTCGACGGCCAACACCGTGGTTCCTGGTGTGTCCGCTGTGTCGTGCGTGTGATCATTGCTTGTACAGCCCTCTCGCAGTGTCCGGAGCAAGTATGGTGGGTCTGACACACCGGTGTCAATGTGTTCTTTTTTCCATTTCCAGGAGTGTAGATGAAAATCTTAATTTTAATGACCATGTAATGAGACTTGTGCAGGAACTTAACTGAGCCTGTTTTGTTCTTAGAAGTACTGCAAATGTCTGTACTGCAGAGGGTGCCAGGATGGCATATTTTGGCTATTTTCAGTCTCTTGCAACATACGGAATAATATTTTGGGGTTCCACCACTTGCTATCTAAAACAAATCTTTCTGTTACAGAAGAGGGCTATCCGAATAATAACACACAGTCATCCACAGACACAATGCAAACTCTTATTCAACAAGCTTAAGGTTCTAACAATACCTTCCTATATAAATACAAATGTGTTCTATATGTTTGAGCCCACCTTACAGATTTTCAGACAAATGCCGATTTGCATAACTACAATACTCGAAATAGCACAACACTCCATACTTATAAAACAAAAAGAACACACACAGAAAGGCATGTGAGCCATATTGTTACAAAACTCTACAGCATACTGGCAGCCAACATCCAAAAGTTTGAAGATGAAAACAGATTTAAAGTAGAATTTAAAGAATTTCTACTTGAACAATGATTTTACTCAGTAAATGACTATTTAGGCCAATAAATAATTCTGATAATGTTTATATTAAGGCAAAACTGAAAACACTGTCTTTCATCCCCTAAAGTTTCTGTTAATTTTGTATATCTGATGGACAGCTGCTGAATGTGGTAAAATCTTCACTGAATTATTGTAGTGAATTGAACAATGATTTTACTCAGTAAATGACTATTTAGGCCAATAAATAATTCTGATAATGTTTATATTAAGGCAAAACTGAAAACACTGTCTTTCATCCCCTAAAGTTTCTGTTAATTTTGTATATCTGATGGACAGCTGCTGAATGTGGTAAAATCTTCACTGAATTATTGTAGTGAATATAAGGGCTTCCTGCTTAGGGAAGACAAAAATAAAGCCTTAGGGCAAACAGACTATGCAGTTATAATACTGCTAGTATACATGTATAAAAAGTTGTATTACTGAGCCTTGTGTGACCAAGTATTATTCTTTGTACATTTTTTGTACAATTTTGTATGTATTATTCTTTGTACTACTTAATGTAAAATTTTATATGTTCGTTTTGCTCAAATTATTTTCCATAAATTTACGTGTACTTTTGGACAACATCCATACAATATTTATTGTCTATGGATGGATAAATAAATAAAATAAAATAATATTACTGCACAATTGGTGTAAAACAAAGCATAGTGCTATAGATAGAGATGCCCGTTTGGCAGTCAAGAGAGCGGTGCGTGAAGCCTTCAGTGACTACTGCAGCAAAATATTGTAAAGTGTCTTTCACAAAACCCAAAGAAAGTCTGGTCACATGTAAATGCTGTCAGTGCACCATAAGTTAGTGTCCAGTCACTCATGGATGAGACTGGAACTGAAACTGAGAGTAGCAAAGCAAAATCAGACATGCTTAACTCTGTTTTCAAACAAAGCCCCAGAGCCCGATGTAATTCCTATCAGATTTTATATCTAATTTGCAGCTGAGTTAGCCCTTGCATTAGCTATAATGTATCATAGACTCCTTGAACAAAAAACTGGAAGAAAGCACAAGTCACACCTGTATAAAAGAACAGTAACAGAAGTACCCTATAAAACTACTGTTCAATATCCTTGACAGACATTTGCTGTAGAATCATATTATGAGCTGAAACATACTGAGGTATCTTGACCAGAACAACCTTATCCATGCCAACCACCATGGATTTCAAAAATACAGATAATGTGAAGCCTGACTTGTAATTTTCTCACGACATCCTAAAAGCCGTGGATCAAGGCAGTCAGGTAGATGCAATATTGCTCGATTTTTGAAAATCTTTTGACTCAGTACCACACCTATGCTTATTATCCAAAGCATGAGCATATGAGTTATCAGAAGAAATATGTGAATGGACTGAGGATTTCTTGGTAGGAAGGCTGCAACATATTATCTTGGATGGAGAGTCATCAGCAGATGTAGAAGTAACTTCGGGTCTACCCCAGGGAAGTGTGTTGGGTCTCTTGCTGTTCGTGTTGTATGTTAATGGTCGTCCAGACAGTATCAATAGTAACTTCAGACTTTTCACAGGTGATACAGTTATCTACAGTGAAGTACAGTCTGAACAAAGGTCTTCAAATATTCAGTCAGACCTCAATAAGATATCAAAGTAGTGCAATGATTGGCAGTTTGCTTTAAATATTCAAAAATGTAATATTATGTGTGTCACTAAATGAAAAAAAAACATAGTACACTATGAATATAATATTAGTGAGTCACAGTTGGAATCTGTAAACTCATACAAATACTTGTATGTAACACTTAATAGGGACATGAAGTGGAATGATCAAATAGGCTGAGTCAGGGGTAGAGGAAGTAGCAGACTTCAGTTTATTGGTAGAATGCTAATGGTTTGCAATAAGTCTACAAAGGAGATTTCTTACAAATCACTCATGCAACCCAGCCTAGTATACTGCTGTAGTGTATGGCACCCATGCCAGATAGGACTAGCAGGTGGTATTGAACATATACAGAGAAGTGCAGCACAAACAGTCAGTTCATTTGGCCCATGGGAGAGTGTCACTGAGATGTTGAAAAAACTGAACTGGCAGACACTTGAAATAGGTGGAAACTATTGCGAGAAAGTCTAGTAACCAAACTTCAAGAACTGGCCTAAAATGATGACAATAGAAATATACTACAACTCCCATAAGGACTGTGAGGATGAGAATTGCAGAGGCAGTCAAACAATCATTTTTCCCTGCTCCATTCGTAAGTGGAATGAGAAAAAGCCCTAATAATTGGTACAGTGGGAAGTACCCAGTTCCCCCTGCCATGGACTTCACAGTGGTTTGTGGAGTGTATGTGTACATGTCATGAAGATTTGTACTATTATAAGTTAGTGTCAGGAATGAATAACTCATGTTTGATATTGCATATTATAACATATCATTGTTAGTTCTCCCAGTTGTTACATTTTAACATACGAATTAAAAAATATTTTGCATTATCAATATAACCAAAGTAATTATTTCTCCCAATAGGAAAACACGCATTTAAAGAGCACTTCCATGCATACAAATATAATAAAAAATTGTGTCCTGGCACATTTGTCGAATTTACCTCTGTGGCATTCAGGTATCTTCACACAATTGCACATGGAATTCTAAGGTATGTACTGTATATAAACATTTCTAGACATTTTTAACATTTGCATTTGAGACCATCAATAACATGCTAGTTTTCAATAACATTCAACAGTAGTTTTTCCCTTAATAATGCTACATTAGTTGTTTTTGTGGTTGGAACGTATTGGAACTATTTGTTGAATAGCACCACTGATAATGCAGACTGTTGCGTTGATGCCATTTATGCTACATTTTTAAGAGATAAGCAATGTTTTTGATTTCCCATTTTTATAATTACCACTTACACAAAAAATGGTTTTTAACTTTCATTGCAATTCTGATTACGTAATTATGTCCTTAACAATAATACGCTTCTGTAACAAATTTTCTATATGGAAAAAATACCCATAATGCCTAGTTTAATCTTCATATTGTGGCTTACATTTAGGTGTATAAATTTTCTGTGGTTCCATAACCATGTTGCTACTGCAGTTCATGTTACAATATTCAGTTATGTGATGCCAAATGCAGTTCTGGAGGTAAAAGAGACATTTTTAGCTGTAATTTGATCAGCAAGGGGGGAGACATGTCTGCAGTTCTTGATGGACAGATAATTTGCCAGTGTCTTGAGTTAACTTTACTTGCAATGTCTATCACTGAAGAAAAATGTTCTTAGTAGAATAGTTAATGATGAGAGGGGTAGTGCATGGTATACAGTCACTATAAGGAAACAAGAGACCACTACAAAATAAGTGTGAAACAAAACATAAGGCTATAGGTAAAGAGATGCTGAATGAAACATATTTGGCTGTCAAGAGAGCAGTGCATGAAGTCCATAATATAATATTACTGATAGATCTCCCTAAAAGCCAAAGAACATCAGGCCCTATTTGAAGGCTGTTAGTGTAACCAAAGTTATTGTCCAGACAATATGGATGAGACAGGGACTGTAACTGAGATTAGCAAAGCGGAAGAAGAAACATCAAACTCTGTTTTCTAATGTTCTTTTACACATGGAAATCTATGGGCATTCCATTAATGTGTTTCTCACACCAGTGCAAAGATGAGTAACAGAGGTATAAGTGTCAGTGGTGTTTAAAAACAAGTGAAATAGGTAAAACTCAACAAATTTCTGTGGCTCAGTAGACTCCATACCAAATTCTATATTGAATTTGTTGTTGAGTGAACCCATCTTTAAAACATAAATCTACTGTAGATCCCTTGGACAAATAACTTTGCCCAGTAGTTCGAAGAAAGCACCAATCACACTGATCTACAAGAAGTGTAGCAAAAGTGCTCCACAAAATTCCAGCCGAATACTCTTGTCATCCATTTGTTGTAGAATCTTAGAACAATACTGAGGTCAATCAAAATGGGGTTTCTCAAACAGAGTGACCTCCTCTGTGCCAATAAGCACAGATTCCAGGAAGAGAGACCATGGGAAACTTACCTAAAACTTCTCTCACATGTCTTGAAAGACACAGATTAAGGCAGTAAGATAGATGCAGTGTTTCTTGACTTTTGAAATGCATTTGACTCAGTACCATACATATTCTTACTAACAAAAATAAGATCATAAGGGTTATCAAACAAGATTTGTGACTGGACTGAGGATTTCTTGCTGGGGAGGACACAATATTTTACCTTGGAAAGAAACTGACTGACAGATGTAGAAATAACTTCAGATATGCACCATGAAAGAGAATTGGGAAATTTACTGTTCATGTTATACAGGGTGTACATAAAGTCCAGGAACACTTTCAATTATTTATTGCAGAAGAACCAAACATTGTACAGATATCATACATTTGTCATTTTGAAGAGTAACTCTGAATGTTCCCCCCGCCCATACCACTACAGTGTAGTTTGGTAATTTGTCGATAGTCAGCGCTAGTCACAAACATGGAGAGTTCAGGTGTGGAGCAAGCTTTCTGTGTGTTGGAGTTCGTCAAACACAAGTGTGCTACAGCTGTTCAACAGATGTTTAGAACCAAGTACGGTAAGAAGCGACAAACAAGGGAGGCCATTTACCACTGGCACAACAAATACATTGTGATGGGTTGCTTGTGCCCAGTAAAGAGAAGCGCATGCCCCAGTGTGAGTGAAGTGAATGTGGAGCATACCACTGGCACAACAAATATGTTGTGATGGATTGCTTGTGCCCAGCAAAGAGAAGCAGATGCCCCAGTTTGAGTGAAGTGCATGTGGAGTGTGAACGATAGACATTCATAAGGAATCCTAAGAAATCAGTGCATCATGCATCCTGTGAACTCGAAATGGCTCCAATGACAGTGTGGAATGTCCTGTGACAGAAGCTGTCTATGAAACCATTCAAATTACAGCTAGTGCAGAATCTCAATGACGATGACAAAGACAACCATTTCGAGTCTTGTCCGCAGTTGCAACAATTGAATGAGGATGGGCATGGCATTGTTGATCAGTTAATTTTTAGTGACAAAGCCACTTTTCACACTACTGGGAAAGTGAACAGGCATTGTCAAATCTGGGGTACAAAGCATCCACACAAATGCATTGAATTTGAGGGTGATTCCCCTAAGGTAAATGTTTTATGTGCCTTGTCACATTGAGCACTGTTAGGGCCATTCTTCTTCGCCGAGAACACTTTCACTGGATATTCCTACTTGGACATGTTGCATCAATGGCTGATGCCTCAGATGCAATCAGACTCTCCATTCATCTTTCAACAGGATGGGGCTCCACCCCATTTTCGTGGGTATCTGAACACAGAGCTGCAGCATCAATGAATCAGTCGTGCTACAAAAGGGGACA
The DNA here is from genome assembly GCF_023864275.1 of Schistocerca cancellata. Lineage (NCBI taxonomy): Eukaryota > Metazoa > Arthropoda > Insecta > Orthoptera > Acrididae > Schistocerca > Schistocerca cancellata. The sequence continues at coordinate 859,876,995 of NC_064626.1, read as the reverse complement.
GCTGTTTCATGAAATGGCCTCCCCAGTCACCAGATCTCACTCTGTATGACTTTCTTCTATGGGGACACATTAAAGATCTGGTGTATGTACTGCCTCTACCACATGATGTAGCAGAGCTCCGGGAGAGAACACGGGAAGTGACTGCTACAGTCGACAACGCATGCTGGGATGGGTATGGCAAAAATTCAATTACTGAATTGACATCTGTTGGGTCATTCATGATTCACATATGAAATGTTTGTAAAAAAACTTTCAGAGTTTCTCTTCAAAATGCAATATGTATGACAACTGTACAATGTTTAGTTCTTGTGCAATAAATAATTGAAAGTGTAACTGGACTTTATGTACACCCTGTATATTAAAGAGCTTGCAGGCATTATTAGTAGAGACCTCAGACTGTTAGAAAATGATGCATTTATCAATAATGAAGTACTGTCTGAAGAGAGCTGCAAAAATATTGAGTTAATAAGATTTCAAAGTGGTACAAAGACTGGCAACTTACTTTAAATATTCAGAAATGTGAAATATTGCACTTCACAAAATGAAAAACTGTACTGTCATATGACTGCAATATCAGTGAGTCACAACTGGAATCAGTGTACAGATACTAAAGTCCACGTCACGTAGGATGGTGCTTCCGCGCGTAAGGCGGAGAGGAAAGAAAGCGTGAGGGGGTGAGAACTGTGCATGTGCGGCAGCAGAGAATGGGCAAACAAAGTCCGCAATACCAAACTGCATTGCTGCAGACCTCTAAATTTACCACAAACTCATAAGATACTACTCCCACCACCCTACAGAACCCAGAACTTAAACGGACGTGCAACACTCATGAATCTGTCCTCCAAAAGCTTCCTTCCCATGGAAGTATCAGTCTTTCTCTAAGGCCTACCTTTTGCTGCACTCCCTTAAGGACCTCTCCTTCTCCCAGTCCCTACGTGTAAACATTTCTTTACCTTTAACCATACCCATCACACTCAATCCAAAACCAATACTGAGCCCTGCCTCGCTCAGTTTACTCTTCTATCCATCCAGTTGTGATCCACCCTCAACTGGCCCCTAACCACAGCTGCAGAAAGAACAACCTAAAACTGACACAACCTTATAATCCTCCTTACTGACAAAGGTTCCTCCTCTGTGGTTGTGAAACCTAGGGATTATCTAGCAGAGGGACTCCACCAGCTCTCCCAGACTGTCCATCCCAGAACATCTCTGCTGTCTCTCTCTCTCTCTCTCTCTCTCTCTCTCTCTCTCTCTCTCTCTCTCTCCCTCCCTCTCCCTCCCCCTTTCACCACCAACACTTCCTCCCCTCCCATCTTCTACATGCTTCCTAAAGTTCACAAGCCTGACCACCAAAAAGACCGGGCTCCAGATGGACACATGGCACTACACTGTTTAGTGTATAGCTCTGACACATCATACTGGATTTTCAGCAGCAATTTGTGTAGCAGTTAGCACCACAGTGACACAGCTACCTGCTACAAATTGGTTACTTCAAGGATAGCTTTGAGTCAGATGCCTTGTACCATGCATTTCAATGGCCCCAAACCATCGCCATTTTCGACATTGGTGGTGTCAAGTGAGAGCTCATTAGAGGGCAGGGTGGAGGTCTGTAATGTTTTCTGATGAAAGCTGGTTCTGCTTCAGTACCAGTGGTGGCCCTGTATTGGAAGCAGTTCAGTAGAGGGCCTGCAACAAATCTGTCTGACTGTGAGTGCAAGACACAATGAATCTACATCTGGAGTTATGGTCTGGGGTGTGGTGATTGAACCAGTTGTGCAGCCATTCATGAACAGCATTCCAGGGAGTGATTTCCAACAGGATAACACTTGCCCACATACTGCTTTTGTAAGGACTTCCCATTGTCAACCAGTTTCATGAAACAGAATTTGAGCCCTTAGTGTAAGTAATGGAAAAGAATGTTTTCAAAAGAACTGAATATAACGTGATAAGAGTCATCATGGCATAAGAGGAGTTTTTTTTTATTTTTTCATCATAGAATTGAAAATTTATAATCTTATCATACATTTTATATGATTTCTTTTTTATTTGCCTTAGGTGCATCAGGTATTCCTCTAAAAGATTCATACGTGGAACACCAATGTTACATGGCTTGAGATTTCTTAGAAATAACATATGGTTTATTGCGTATGAAGTTTTTGTCAGATTTGTAAAGATGACTGTAGTCTGCATTTGCTGGTCTGGCAGGAAGTATAGGGTACTTCATAAAAGAACTGTGTAGCTGCTGTAGACATGCTTAGAAGTTTCCCAAAACCAGGCTGAGACCAGAGAACACATTCAAATATCTTTTTAAAACTGAGGGTCAACAATATTAGTTTATAAATTGAGATTTCTTCTTTACTTCCCACTCCACACAGTGGCTTGAGCACAGTCATTTTTGGTACAGTTAATAAGGTAAGTGACAGGCTTTGAGATTTCTTTTAGCACGTCTTAGTACCAGCACTAGATATGCTATCCCATTCTGATGAATTTTATTCATTACTGTGTGCAGTACCTTTCATTTTTCCTGTCCATTTATTTCCACAAATTCAAAATCAGTGCATTGTATGTGGCAGACTATTACCTTAACAAGTGTATTTATAAAATGAGTTTTAGGAAGCTCTTGACATGAATCATCTTCATGAGAGTTTGCGCCATGTTTGGATTCACTTAAAAATTTCTTAACTGTTAAAAATAAAGGTGCAAATTCTTTTTCAAACCTTCATGAACTTTGCTTGAAGTCACATCCAAAACAAAGCTTTTATAGAAAGGAGTATATTCCAGTTTATTCATTTACGTGAAACGTATACAATATGGTTTCTTTAAGTGGTATGAACAAAACTATTCCATTGAACAAGTTAACATCATTTTACAACATGTACCAATAGAACAAAAATAAAATTTCATTGCTATCCTTGCAATCTTATGTCAGTGTGAAACCTTCCCTTGTATCTATTACTGTAGAAACCAATTCATGCCAAGATAGACAGGGAACCAATGTGAATACAAGAAACAGATGTATAGCTATGTCTCACCCTGTCACTGCCAATGACATATTAATACCATATGATGAAGTTCCACCCAAAGAACCTCAAGGACTGGAAAATAATTCCGATGCAGTATCTCCAAGGATAAAAGGTAATCCCCGATTTTCTACGAGAGAAAGAAGAATTCCAAAAAGAAACAGTGATTTTTTATGGCCAGCACCCACCCGACCTCACCAACGACATCTAGTGAACAAATCTCCAGCTGCGACATAGGTCTTAACGTATCCAACACAGTTTTGAGTGCAACGGGGACTAACGGTGTTAATGGACAAGCAGACCAGCAGAAGGACAGTAGAGGTAGCTATAAGAATCTTATTATTCTTCATCAAAATATCAGAAGTCTCAAAAGTAAATTAGAGTTTTTATCTGTAAATTTAGGGGACATGGACACTGTTGACCGTCCTCATGTTTTATGCCTTACTGAGCATCATGTAACAGTTGGAATTGATGGGCTGCAGCTTGATGGGTATGATCTAGCTACTCATTACTGCAGAACAAGTAAGGAGAAAGGTGGTGCTGTAATTTATATAGACAGTAAAATCATTTATAAATCTTTAGAGCTAAGTAAGTATTGTGTAGATCAACATTTTGAAATTTGCGGGACTGAAATTTCTGCAAAGGACATGTTACTTACTGTGCTTGCAATTTACAGAGCTCCAGCAGGGAAGTTTTGCATCTTTATGAATATGTTAGAATCTCTTTTGACCAAATTGTTCTCTAAAACTAGAAATTTAATAATTGTAGGTGACTTTAATGTCAACTTCTTAACTGATAACAACCTCAAAACTGACCTGGACCACTTAATGAATTCTTACAACTTGGCTGCGATGGTTACCTGGCCCACTAGAGTTACAGAAAATTGCAAGAGCCTTCTAGATAATATTTTCATTGACAAGAATAGAGTCAACAGTGCTAGTGTGAGCAAAGTAATTTATGGCCTGTCTGACCATGATGGACAACTTCTGAAAGTAAATAACATCAGTTTGTGCAATAAAATCTCCCACACCTATAGGTCCTATAGATGTATAAACACTGAAACTGTGTCTGCCTTTAACGACTATTTGTCACAGATAGATTGGGAGCCAGTGTATAGCACATCAGATGTTAATGATAAATTTAACCTTTTTTTAAATGAATTTATATCTGTATTTGAAATGGCTTTCCCAAAAAAAACTGTCAGAAAGAACAATGAGGTTTCTTCCAGTAAACCATGGATTACTGGAGGTATAAAAATTTCTTGCAGGAATAAGAGGGAGTTACATGCCTCACTAAGAGTATCAAATGATCCCCTTGAAAGGTCTCATTTTAAGTTATATTGTAAAATTTTAAAAAGGGTGATAAACAAATCCAAGAGCCTGTATATTAAGTCTGAAATTGATAAATCTGAGAACAAAATAAAAGCAGTTTGGAATGTTATAAAGAGAGAGTGTGGCAAGAGTAACAAGAATGTTATTACCACAGAGATAAGCTATAAGGATGAGGTTATTCATAATCCTGTAACAGTTTCCAACATATTCAACAATCACTTCATAACTGCAGCAGAACAAGTAGGTTGTAACGGTTCCTTAAATGCTGCTACGCATTTATTACACAGAGCTAACCCTAACACGTATGACCCAATTTGTATTGCCCCAGTTACTATTACTGAAGTTAAAAATACCATCAAGGCCTTAAAAAATAAAAATTCCACTGGTATTGACAACATTTCACCAAAAATACTGAAGCATTGTAGTGACCACATATGTCAAGTCCTGTGTCACATTTTTAATGAGTCTATCCAGCAAGGTGTTGTCCCAGAGAGATTAAAGCTTGCCGTTGTGAAACCACTTTTCAAGAAGGGTGACAAAACTAATTTATCTAACTACCGTCCAATATCACTACTAAGTAGTTTCTCAAAAGTATTAGAGAAACTAATGTATACAAGAATTGTAGAACATCTTAACAGCCACAACATACTCAACAGAAACCAGTTTGGTTTCCAAAAAGGTAGATCAACTGAGCAGACTATTTTTTCTCTCACAAATGAAATTTTAGAGTCAATAAATAATAAAATGTCACCTATTGGAATTTTTTGTGACTTGTCTAAGGCCTTTGACTGTGTGGACCACAACATTCTCTTACATAAGGCTAATTCTTATGGCTTGCGAGGTAGCATTGGTAGATGGATAGAATCATATCTGCAAAACAGAAAACAGAAGGTGATAATTAATGGTGCCAATGATAGTCCCATTTCTTCTGATTGGGGCACATTAAAGTGTGGTGTGCCTCAGGGGTCCATCCTAGGACCTTTGCTTTTCCTTATCTTCATCAATGATCTCCCACTTTGCACAGACACCGAGTGTAAATTTACTCTTTTTGCCGATGACACCACTATTCTGCTTGAAAGTCGAACTAACAGTGACCTAGAAAATAAATGTAATGCTGTACTCGTTGACATCCTACACTGGTTTAAGTGCAACGGACTAACTCTAAACATTCAGAAAACTCAGTATATGCAATTTCACACATCTCAACAAGAAAATGAAGTATGCCAGTTAAACTGTGGGAACCAAAATATACTACACTGTGAATCATCTAAGTTCTTGGGCATTCTAATTGATGGCAAGCTGAACTGGTCTGAGCATATCTTAGACCTACATAGAAGGCTCAGTGTGGCAACTTATGCTCTGCGTGTAATCACCCCCATTGGTGATGAGGACGCTACTAAAGCTGCCTACTTTGGTTATTTTCATTCTATCATGTCGTATGGCATAATATTTTGGGGCAACAAGCCTTTAGCCAAAAAAATATTTACTGCACAGAAGAGAGCTGTTAGAATCATGAGTGGTGTTCATCCAAGATATTCTTGCAGAAGTCTGTTTCATAAGTTACAAATATTAACACTTACCTCTCAATTCATATTTTCTTTGATGATTTTTGTTTCTAACAACCTATCTCTTTTTAAAACTAATAGTGAATGTCATGATCATAATACTAGGTCTAAAAATGATCTACACAGGGATCTGAAACATTTAAGTCTTGTTCAGAAAGGTGTTCATTATTCAGCCACAAAAATTTTCAACTCCCTTCCATCAGGTATTAAAGATCACATTAATGTCTTACCTACTTTTAAATGTAAATTGAGAGAATACCTAATGGTAAATTCCTTCTATTCTCTTGATGAGTATCTACAGATAAAGCAATGATTTTTTATACTGATAAAAATTTGTTTGCTATAGATCACATTAACTGTTTAATTTGGAAAATGTACTATATTTCCTTTTTAGGTATTGTTTTATATTACTTGAGCTATACCTTTGATTTGATTTTAACCTACAAACTTATTCATAATCTTATGGTACATTTTTGTCATTTTATATATGTGTATTATATCTGTTGTATGTAATCATGACTCATTCCACATCCTTGTGATTTATCACAATACGGATTAATGGAATACGAAATAAATAAATAAATAAATAAATAAATAAATAAAATTGCAGGCTCTGCTTCCATTCATGGAATTTTCCTGTCTGTTCACACACACAGGGTGAAACCTACCCTTGTATCCATTATTGCAGGCTCTGCTTCCATTTGTGGAATTTTCCTGTCTCTGTTCAAACACACACACACACACACACACACACACACACACACACACACACACATATATGCCTAATATTCATCCTTAGGTGCCAGATGTACCTATTAGACCTCTCATTTATTGAAAAATTAATTTACTTTGTTTTTTTCATAAACAAAATGAAAACAGTACTGTAGATCTAATAACAGTATAAATATGTAGCATAAGAAGACCAGTAACACTATATTACACCTCATATGAAAGCAATGTTTTACAGGTTAATGACAGCAGGTCATGAAATCAATAAAGAGCTTGTGCTCAGTGATTTCTATAACAGACCAACAATAGTAACTAAGGAATTTGATGAAATTCTAATTGGAGCAGTCTCTCAAGAATGTCGCAAAGATGATGAAAATTTTGACAAAGAGGTGAGACATTAATATTTGTTGTTCTTTTACTTTCCAGTTACCTTTATAAACATAAAAACTGTCATTGCAGTTATTATATGAATTTTGACAAGAATAATCCCACTAATGTTTAATAAAGCTATTTTTAATTGAGAACTGCAATATTTGATTTGATTTTCACCTATGATCTGCAGTCAAATGTGACTTTACAGTTTCAGATATATTTTTTTAAAAAAATAACATTACTGCTCTTCAGATTAATAATAAGGTTTTTACTAAATTTTAAGTAAAAAAAAAAACATCATCTTATGAAACACCCGGAAGTCACTTTAGCAGTCTGGAACCATATTTAATAATAATACAATTTTTTACGCATTTGGCTAAGCTCACTTCTGTTTGGCATACTCATTCTGTATATAATACAACAGTGGTTGGTTTCCTACTTTCATGGTGCTTATGGCTTCTAAAACATCAGTTATATACATCATTATTTGCAATATGTGAGCCAAGGAACAATACACATACTGGTGAAACAAAGAGTTAGCAGTAGGTGCTCCAGATACAATAATAGTGAAATTGAGTGCTTTCAACTACAAAAACAGACTGTAGGGTGAACAATAATAGTGTCATACAGAGAAAACCATTTTAAAACTACTTTAACCAAACAAAGAGTATCCTGTAGATGTATCCTGTGAACTTGCTATGTCTTTTACATACATCTACCATAAAATTCTGTTTTATGACAAGGATAGTTGCTACTCACCATAGAGTGGAGATGCTGAGTCTCAGATAGGCACAACAAAAGACTGTCGGAAAGTGAGATTTTGATGAACAAGACCTTTGTCAAAAATGGATAACATACACACACATACATACACACACACACACACACACACACACACACACACACACACACACACACACACACACTCACTCACACAAATGCAACTCATGCACATATGGCCATGGTCTCTGGCAGCTGCAGCCGGAGACTAAGGTAATGTGTGTGTGTTTTGTCTGTTTTTGACAAAGACCTTGTTGCCTAAAAGCTCACTTTCTGACAGTCTTCTTGCCGTGCCTGTCTGCGACTCAGCATCTCTGCTATATGGTGAGTAACAACTATTCTTTTCATAATACTGTCACATTCCATTCTGGAATTTTCATTGTTTGATAAAGTTCTATTTGGGAAACTAAAATGTTATGGCATTAATGGTGGCTCTCTTGCATGATTGCTTGGTATGAGTTTATCATAACTTTTCACACTGTAATTTCTACAGTCCTGCTTTTCAAACCCAAAACAGTTCTTTTTTTCCTACAAGTGATGTGTAATGCTTGTGCTAGTAACTTACATTCTTGTAACAGTTCCTAAAATTCTAAATAATGTCTTAACTATAAAGGCTGTAGCATTGTGGTCCACAAGAATTAGTAAGACTGTGTTTATCATAATTCCGTGATGACTCAGCTGACCTGTCCCACTGAAAGTTACTATATATGTGCTAATAACTTTCAGTTATTTCTAAGTTCAGTAAATAAATAAATAAACCTTACTGTCAATGAACCTGAAGACAGCCAACTGAAATATGGCGACATATTTGCTATATCATGACAGACATAGAACACAACTCCAAAACTAAGTGTATGATAACATAAATTATGAGGCACAATAGCTGGTCAGTACTTATTTTCAAAAGACAAAATGTGTAATACTGCTGACAGACACATTTCAAAGTGACCCACTACCTAGCTTTCAGAACAAATATTTCCTTCCTCTGGGATGAGAAGGACATGAAGTCACTCAGACCTCAGGATGAGAGAAATGAATGAGGGAAGACTAAGATTTTTTGGAAGGGATTGGTGGAAGGATGAGTTGCAGCCACATATGGAGTTTTTTTTTAACATAAGTCCTTTAAAGTAATATGAGGATTAAGCAGGACTGGAGGAAAAGTATGTGGGGCTGATGTTTGGCTACAGTGAGAGCATGTTTTCAGAAAAACTGCAGGTACTGAAATAGAGGCTCAGGCAAAATAGTATGAATATTGTAAAAGTATGAAATGATTTGGACATTAGTGCAAGGGGATTGGTATTTGTATGTGGACTAATGGAATGCTGTGCTGAAAGAGTGTTCAGAAAGTAACAGAAAAGAGATAGTCACAATTACACTTGAAAGATTGTTAAATACACATATTCCAGTAATTTTATGATAATTAACTGAAACCCTCAGCTGTTGACAGGTGTTCTTGATTTACCTCGATGTGGGCAGCTGAAAATGGGTGCCCCAACCAGTACTCGAACCCGGGATCTCCTGCTTACATGGTAGATGCTCTATCCATCTGAGCCACTGGGGCACACATTTTCAGCTGTCCACATCGAGGTATTCAACAACACCTGTCAGCAGCTGAGGGTTTCAGTTAATTATCATTTATTATAGAGAAGCTGCACAGTCAGCAATGGTTTCAGTTCTTTTGATAACAGTTACTATCTTCATATACATAGTTAAAAGGCTACCTAGCCATTGACCTTCATCTTTGCGAATGCGCACAAGTTGCCCAAACTCTTACGGGAATCGTCATCTTAGTGTGCGCAAGTAATGAGTGGATGGGCAAATATCTATTAGGGACATTATGTATGTAGATTGTGGACAGTTGGGAATGTGGGTCTTACGGGAAGCGTGTACTCGGTGGCTCAGATGGATAGAGCGTAATTTTAGTCACTCACACAAGATGTATTATTCCTTCACACTGAGACGTGCTTCAATCAGTTAATTGTGGTATGCTGATACCTTTTTCCTTCCTCAGCCAATAACACTGTAATTAAATTAATGCCCATCTAATCTGAGCTATAAATTAATGCAGGCAGGACCACTATCCTTTTCACCCTTCCCACATTGCTATTCTGCCGTTCACTGAGCCTATACGTGTTCATCCCTAGACAGCCCGTTCCCAACTACTTACCTCATGGTTCATATCCCTGTAATAGACCTAGATGCAATATGTGTCCCATACAGCCTCCCACCACCGCCTACTCCAGTCCGGTTACAAACATCACCTATCCCATCAAGTACAGGGCTACCTGTGAAACCAGTCATGTAATCTATAAACTAAGTTGCAACCACAGTGATACATTCTATGTGGGCATGACAATAACCTGCCCACTGTCCTTCCCACCCCTCCCATGCCAGTATCCTGATGTCCACCTAGACCTAGATGCAAGACCTGTCCCGTACATCCTACCACCAACACACCACCAACTGCTCCAGTTTGGTTACAAACATCACCTATCCCATCAAAGGCAGGGCTATCTGTGAAATCAGTCATGTAATCTATAGGCTACACTGCAACCACTTTGCTGCATTCTATGTAGTCATGCTAACCAACAAGCTGTCTGTTCACATGAATAGCCACCAACAAACTGTGATCAAGAAACAAGTTGACCACCCTGCTGCTGAGCACAACATGACAGCCTTCCTTTCAGTGACTGCTTCACGGCCTTTGCCAAATGGATCCTTCCCACCAAAACTAGCTTTTCTGAGTTGCACAGGTGGGAGTGGAAGTGGCTAAGAATTAATGAAGTGGGAAGCATTTGCTCTGGTGCTTATTGGATTTTGATATATTATTGTAAATAAAATAATATTTGCTCACTGATTGCTTTAAGTCATTTCGGCATCATTTATGTAGCCACCAAAATGTGTACTGTAATACTTCTGTATTAAACATGTGCTCATGACTTACCATGAATATTCTTCTAGTATGAATTTTTCAATATTGTTTTAAGTTTTCTCTCTTCTACTATATATTTTAATATACATTTTACTTCATTTTACTCATCGACTTTGTATTTTATGCTGGTTATTAATGAGAACTCATATATAATGTAAAAATGTTAAATTCCATCACAGTTTTTACCATTCCCTGTCGTCTTCCAAAATAATAAAATGTATGCTAATTGCTCATTACAGATAGCTCATGAACTGTTCAGGGCAAATAGAACTACATTTGGCTTAAGTCTTCCTGCTATTGATATACAGAGAGCCAGAGATCATGGTGTGCCTTCCTACAATGAGCTTCGTAAATTGTGCGGACTTCCAAAAGCACATGATTTTGATGACCTCTCTGACACTATGTCTCATACAGTAAGTGAAACATAAATTACATATATTTTTTTATTTCATGTACATTTTACTATGTCATGCTTAGAAACATTAGTTAATAAAATTAAAATATAAGTTATGAATATAATAGAGGGAAACATTCCACGTGGGAAAAATATATTTAAAAAGAAAGATGATGAGACTTACCCAACAAAAGCGCTGGCAGGTCGATAGACACACAAATAAACACAAACATACACACAAAACTCTAGCTTTCGCAACCAACGGTTGCCTCGTCAGGAAAGAGGGAAGGAGAAGGAAAGACAAAAGGATATGGGTTTTAAGGGAGAGGGTAAGGAGTCATTCCAATCCCGGGAGCGGAAAGACTTAATGTCTGCTTGTGTCTTGTATGTACGGATGGATATGTGTGTGTGTGCGAGTGTATACCTGTCCTTTTTTCCCCCTAAGGTAAGTCTTTCCGCTCCCGGGATTGGAATGACTCCTTACCCTCTCCCTTAAAACCCATATCCTTTTGTCTTTCCTTCTCCTTCCCTCTTTCCTGACGAGGCAACCGTTGGTTGCGAAAGCTAGAGTTTTGTGTGTATGTTTGTGTTTATTTGTGTGTCTATCGACCTGCCAGCGCTTTTGTTGGGTAAGTCTCATCATCTTTCTTTTTAAATAAAATATAAGTTAACTGCAGACCTAAAAACAAGTGCCAGTAATAAATATGAACTTAACAAACTCATTGTGGTACAATCAAAAAAACGTTAGCGTATGGCAATAAATCTGTATGTAACTTCAAAAGTAGATAGAAATTAATGGTTTTCACAGTTTAGGTTCATCATGGAAACAGAAACTATGACATGAGAAAGAATACTTTTTAGGTTTTACATTGTTAACTTATTATTAAATCATAACATACCAATACATCTATATTTCTAGCTTCATAAGAGTTAATGACATAGTTCTATGAGACCAAAAGCTATTGCTTAGTTGAAGAGTTACTGGGATTACTCAACACTGTATTGACACAAAGAAAATAAAAACAGATCCCAAAATTATGAGTAATCTTAAACAAAAGTAAGTCAGTGCATAAAATTGACTTTTGTGAACTGTGTACAGAGATTTACTTTCATTTAACATCACTCAAAAAATTGCATTATAGCAGGCAATGCAAAAATAATTTTTGCACAAGTATTTTAAAAGTTTGATACCTACTGAATTATGACACCAAAGTAGTGTTTGTTAAGGAACTATAAATTTTTATGTGGCATTTGCAAGAGTCTTTCAAATGGACTTCAGTGACAGAACAACATCTAATAGGAGAAATACATTTAACATTTTGCAACTATATTATGAAAAGGATAGATTGCTACTCACCGTAAAGATGACACATTGAGGGCATGATCAAAAGCCTTCTTTTGAAAGGAGGAACACACACATTCCACAAGCAAGCACATCTCACACACACATGACTGCTACCTCTAGCCATTCTGACCAAACTGCAACAGAAATGTGTTGAATGGGAGCAACAATATGGAGGGGTTTGGGAAGGAGCAGATATAGTAGGGCACAGGTGTGAGAAGTGGAACTGGCATTGGCTGGCAGAGCATGTAGGGAATAGAGAAGGCAGGACAGATCTGACAGATGCGGTGTCAGGAGGTTGTGAGGAAGGCTGAGAAGAGGGGAAAAATGGTGAGAGAAAAGAGAGGAGCAACCAAGGGGAAAGAATCGATTGGTGGGTGCATTGGAAGAGAGCAGCACACAGTGATTGTGAGGGAGGCGAACTGTGAGGAAGTGACAGTACAGAATGGGCAGCAACAGTTGGTTGGAGGATGTAGAGACAGTAGATTACAGTAGGTTGATGCCGGGATGATTTTGGGAGTGGAGAATGTGCTGTAAGAATAACTCCCTTGTGCACAGTTCAGAAAATCTAGTGGTGGAGGAAGGATCCAAATGGCTCAAGTTGTGAAGCAGCCATAGAAATCAAGTATGTAATGTACAGCTGTGTGTTATGCCACAGTGTGGCCCACTTTGTTCTTGGCCAGAGTCTGGCAGTGTCCATTCATCCTGGACAGCTGTTTGCTAGTCATACTAAAATAAAAAGCTGAACAATAATTGCAGCAGAGTTGGTATATAACACAGCTGCTTTCACAGGTGGCCCCAGACTCTGATGGTGTAGAATAAGCCAGTGACAGGACTGGAATAGGAAGTGCTGGATAAGTGGATTCGGTAGGCCTTGCACCTGGGTCTTCCATAGGGATATGATCCCTGTGGCAAGGTATTGGGATTGTAAATGGCACAGGTATGGACTGGGATGTTGTGGACGTTGGAATGTGACAGAACACTCTTTAGGAGGAGTGGGAAGGATCTTGAGCAGGGTGTTCCTAACTTTCGGGCATGATGATAGATAATCAAAGACCTGATGAAGGATGTGGTTAATTTGTTCCAGTCCAGGGTGATGCTGGTTCTTGGGTGGTGGTGGGAAGGATTGGTGGGGTGTGGGGATAAGGCACAGGAAATCTGTATGCAGAGTAGACCTGGGGGATAGCATCTGTCTGAGAAAGCTTTTGTGAGTCCTTCAATATATTGCGCAAGGGAGCTCCCATGACTGCAGATATATTGTCCCCTGGTGTCCAGGTTGTATGAGAGTGATTTTTTGGTGTGGAAGGGATGACACGTGTCAAAATGTCCATGAGGGAAAATGGCCACCACCAAACTGTGGCCAAGAGCAAAGCAGACCACCCTGTGGCACAACACACAACTGTACATAACACACATTGTTTCATTGGCTGCTTTATGACCCAGGCTAACTGGATCTTCCACTTTGCTACCATCTTTTCTGAACTACACAGGTGGGAGTTAGCCTTACAACACATTCTCTGCTCCCAAAATCATACTGACCTCAATCTTCAGTAATCTACTGCCCCCATGCCCTCCACCCAACTGTTTCTGCACCCTCTTTTCTGTCACGTCATCGTGATTCATCTCTCCTCAGGGTGCAACCAGTTTTCTGAGTACCATAACAACTCACCTGCACATGGAATTTCAAAGCAGATGGGTGATGTAGGCAACTATGCTAACATTAGTTCATAGACACAAAAGACTTGGAGTTGATTGACAGAATCTAAATAGACTGCAGCTGACTGGGAGTGGATAGTCTTTTTGACTGCATTATGTATTCTGCTTAGTTTTATATATGAACTTCAGTATGTTTGATTGTAGAACAAACACTGTGCCATCACTGCTAGAGCACCAAAAAAATATGGTGATAATACTATGGCCTTTCTAACATTTTTGTCCTATTTTTTTAGGAGAGTTAATACATGTCAGTAGTGCTCCTGACTGAATTGGGTTTGAATCCATCCTCAGATGTTTATATCACCTATTCATGTTCACCTGTTCATCATGACTGTCTTTCATGTAGACAATGTGATTTTTCCATAGGACGTTGGACAATGTCACATGATCAGAGGTGCCAACAAAAGCTGGAAGAAATCTAAGCTAAACTGAGCATGGTTAATAGTGTGACTACAAAGGTTTTTGTGGTGTATCAGTGTATCAGTGTAACAGAATCTTCAAGTGTTCCACCCTGTATAAGATTCCAGTGTGAGTGCAACATTTCAGAAAGGCTACTCTCTCTTTTCCTCTTCTAGTGAAGTACAGGTGTGTCACAGTCTGTCTTCTTAGATATGTATCACTGATGGGCGTTTAAATTTCACAATGACTTCTCCATGACAGATTAACAGCTGCCTTGGCAATTCTTGACATAGCAGGCAACTTACATATACCACCCACTGCGGCCTTTACCATACTATGACTTCTGTGGCTTCTGTAGATGGGAGAACAGGAGTTTTCATCATGTATGGCAGTGGTGGGCAGAGAACATGAATTGTCTGCTACAGGTATCATGTCACTCATGTGATAAATACTTAAAACATTACTTTTTAATGTAGTCATTAGGTTATTAAAATATTATTTATTGCAGTTGCTATTTTGACACATGGCCATTGTCAAGCATTGTGGAATATTGTAATCCACTCAATAACATAGAGCTATCGCATGCTGGAACATAGTTCTCAGCAGTGTAAAAGCAAATGTATGTGGTCAAGTAAATTTATCCATTGTTCCATACACCATGCGATCACACATTATAAAGCTGGCAAAATAACAGTAGATATGGTAAACACTTAAATGAAAATCTCATGTAGCAGGTATGTTAGATTGTGATCCACATACCACACTTGCTACATTAGATTTTGAAGTAAGTGTTGAGCATACCTACTGTTATTTCACAAGCTGTCTAACATGTGCTTGCACAATGTGTGGAAGAGTGGATTAATTTACACCACCACATGCATTTGCTTTTACACCAATGAGTACTATGTCTCAGTGTGTCACAGTTTTATGTAACTGAATGGGTTACAACATCCCACAACGCTTGACAATGACCATGTGAGGAAATTACAATAACAATAAATGATATTTTAACAGCTTAAAGCGAAACAACTTCATTAAAAAAAAATTGTGGAGGATTTTGACCCAGTTCTAAGCCTGCATTCATCCATTCATTCATTAGTGAACCTACCAACTTTGACAGCTCTATCAGTGCTCAACCACCTGGTGTTGCTCGTATGCAGTCTGATTCTCGCAGTTACGTATTCTGTAGACATCAGCCCTGGAACTGATTATTCAGAGTTGATAAAGCCACAATCATTTGTACCTTGTTCATTCATCTGCAGTCCACCTGTATGTATTGTCCATGTCAGCTCATTAATATTTATATTTGTTAAACTAGTGCCTTGAACAAGAATATATAATCAAAAATTGTAAAGGAGTTTTCAGTTTGCTTTAAAGTTGTTGCCACTGAAAATAAACATTTATTTTACTTTAACACATAAATCAATATAATACTCTCCTGAATAAATATTAGATGTAAAATAGATTTTTCTTTTTGAAATTACACTTATTATGGCATTTGAAGGTCCTTGTTTCTACAGATTTGATACTCTTCACAGTTTATTACTAAAGTTCCTATGTCTTTCAAAAAATATAATATTTTTCATTGCTCACAAAAGTCTCTTGCTCTCAGATATAAAACACACACTCCTACATATCATCATTTTCTTTCTCTTTTTATTTTTTATATGCCCTCTTAGCACTGATCTTTCTCTTCATGCATCTCTGGCTAATTGTGCTGCCCTCTGTTGATCCATGTTGTACCTATTTTGTACACTCTGTTTTGTTGTTGCATTCACAGTGTGTGCCTTCTTCATCTAGTTAGCCAGGCTCTGTGACGAAATATCATAAACAGAAAAATAACAAACTTTACAATTTCAAACAATGGGAAATCCAGGATGAAATGTAACAATACCAGAGAAGGAAAGTTGCTACTCACCATATAGCGAAGATGCTGAGTCACGATGGGCACAACAAAAAGATTCACACAATTATAGCTTTTGGCCATTAAGGCCTTTGTCAGCAATAGACACACACACACACACACACACACACACACACACACACACACACACACACCACACACACACAATCATGCAAACGCAACTTGCATACACGTCTGCAGTCTCAGTGTGGCTTCAGCTCTCTGAGACTGCAGACGTGTGTGCAAGATGCGTTTTCATGAGTGTGTGTGTGCATGTGTGTATATGTGTCTACTGCTGACAAAGGCCTTAATGGCTGGAAACTTTACCATGTAACATTTGTCTTCATACATACATTCATCACTCACTCCCAAGGATGATAAATCTTGAATAATGATTACTGACCTCATGGCAAAGTATTACCACTCACACACTTGGAAGCAATACCAATGGGGTATATTCAACTATTTAGGGAGGTATATCAATAGTATGGCCTCCAGTTCACAGTTTAGTGGGTACTGCTAGTCATCACTGCAATAGCCGAAATCCGGTATGACAGTGGAGCTGCAGTTCCTGAAATCTAAGATGACAGTGGCAGGAAATTAAAAATATTGAAAGCAGTGGCTGCAAATTCAGAAATATCCAAAATAGTTATGTTGGGAAATTTGGCAATATCCAGTATGGTGGTGGTGGGAAATTCAAAAATATTGGGATTTTTTTATTTAAATATAAATCCGAGTTTTTGGAACTAGCTCACTTATGCTTTCAACCCTTCTGACATTTCTATCCATGATGATGCCTGGTCAGAAAGTATCTAAATGGTCTGAATTTAGCACCATGTTCAAAAGTATGTGAATAACGTGAATTATTTATCAAAAATCTGTGAAAATATTGACAATACTCCAATATTTCCATATACCAAATGGCTGTATTATTTATGGAAAACACTACCATAAGCTTCATTTGAATTCATACTACATTCAAAAGCATTCAATTATTTGTCAAAAGTACATATTGGTATTGACAATACTAGTATAACTAGGCACTTGTGATCTAACTGTTGGTTAAACAGTGCTTGTCAATGAGCTTAACTCAGTCATTGTATCACAACTGATGTAAGGTGAATCAGAGTCCCCAAATTAAATATTTTTACATTCAAATTATCAGCATTATTTATCAAAACTATGTAAGGGCACACACTCACACACACACACACACACAAAACATTCATGTCATCTTAAAATAACATTTTTATCAAGCTGTTCACAGTTCCTCCTAGGCCTAAATGAGACTATGATGCTGGTAGTTCAAAAATGATGGGTTTATTATCAAAAATGTGTAAGCAAACACACAATGTGTAAGTCTATGCTGCTATATATCTAAATTGTTTTATAAAACTCATGTTTAGCTGAAATAATGTATCGGCTGCTGGAAGAGTGCAGTTATTGTATGACTTACACGATACACCTAAAATATGGCAGTGGACTCTCAAATTAAGTGTCACAATACTATTTCCACGTCTAAATTATCTTTATTATCATTATAAAAGGGTACAAATACAAGTGACTAAAGTAACATACTGAGCAGGCAGTTGAAACTTCATCCTAAACCTAAATGAGGCTATGCACAAAAACGAGCTGACCAAGCACCAGCTTGGGGGGTATCAAAATAATGCACCAAGAATATAATATTTACCAATAATGTTAGTGACTGAATAATATAGTTGTATTTTTATTACTTTTGAGGGTGGACACACCTGTGGTAGCATGTTTACCCACTATCGCTACATTTTGCTACAGTTTAACACAAAAAATCATACTAAAGATGATCTCTGTTGATCAGACCTATAATACATTGCATTACTTAATTGTATATTTTTGTAATAAACAAATGTAACTTAATAACACACGAAATACAAAATGTATACACAATACGGCAAAGAAAATGATGGATGAAGTTGCACATAGAGAGGCACTTCTGATATCTCAAAAATACTATCTTTCCACCAATATAAAATTATTTACCAAAATTTGTAAAGACTTTGAGTACAAAACATGCAGTTTGTGTGTCATAATAAGCAAATATAATTTTGCTTATCAAGATACTTAAAATTTTGAGTACAAAACACACATGACTTACGTTTCTGCAGTACTGATGTAGCCTACAGGTTAAAGTGCACTTTTTGAGGTCTGATTGAAGTTGTTATAAACATCATTGGCATTTTGTGACCCCGCACTCAAGAGGTTCCTTGTGAGTGAGATAATGATGGTTGGTTGTTGTGGTAACTATCATTACCCTGATTATGGTGGCTATCATTACCCCAAATGCATGGTGTAGTACATGCACCATAACATGACAAAGAGTGTCAGTTACTGGATCTCAAATAGTGCTGTGACACAAGAAACTGGCAGTGTATGTGCCATAAGTTGCCAGCGGGTGTCAGCTACAGTATCTCAAACAGTATTATAATAACAGAAACTGACAGTGTATGTTTGTACCATTACTTGGGAGAGGGTGTCAGCCAAAGTCTCCCTTGTTTTATATTCAGTTAAAGATAAGCATCAAACAAAATCGTAACAAATTGCCCTATACATCATCATGTTACAGCAAAATTGTAACAAATTGCCCTGTATATTGCTATATTACAGCAAAACTGTAACAAATTACCCCATATACAGCAACTGTTACACGAAATTGTAACAAATTGTCTCTGTTATTGCAAAATTGTAATAAATTGCCCCATACACCAATATCTGACAGCAAAATTGTAACAAATTTCTCCGTAAATCAATATGATAAAGCAAACAAAGTAACAAATTACCATATACATTGGTATCTTACAGCAAAATTGTAACTAACTGCCCCTGTTACAGCAAAATTGTAAGAAATTGTCACAAACATCTATATGTTAAAGCAAAATTGTAGCAAGTTGCCCTATACATCACCAGTGGGAGTCAGCTACTGGTTCCTAAAACTGTATTCTATGATCAGAAGTTGATAATGTATGTAACAGTGGATGTCAGCTACTGGTTCTCAAATAGTATTCCAAGTGTCAAACAAATGGCTCCTATACATCATCACTTTTCCATAAAATTGTAACAAATAGTAAAAAATATAACAAGTTCCCCATTCATCGCCATTGTTACACAAAATTGTAACAGCTTAACCTTTATATCTCTAAGTAAGCAAGTGACACTTGTTCCAGCAGGTTGTGACTTGTTCCAACAAACAAAAGCAACTAGTCAGCAAGCTGAAACTTGTTGGTGCTAGCAAGCGAAACACTTACTCAGATTCATGACATGACAGTGCATGTCAGTACCCTATCCATGACATCACAAACTATGTCCCCTTTACTATGACATCATCATGACGTCATGCATGAACCACTGATCTTCACAGAATGATGTCACAATTCAAGATGGTAGAATACATGGCATCACTATGGCAGACAAAACAGCCAATCACAGCATAATATTTTGCTGCCCATTAAAATGAAACAGGCACTCAATATGTAGCTACCATCTGGGATTTGACATCACATGGTCAATGTCAACCCCTTTAAATCAAACTGTTATGATATACTAGCTGTCACTGAGATTAAATCCTGTTAGTCATGCAGCAAGTCATCATGGCTATGAGGGATGTGTTAAAACATTATACCAGACCAAGACTCAGACCCAGTCTCCTACCTTTTTCATATAGTACTCATAGAGTGTGGATCCTGTGCAGACTTTTGAATTCATCAGTAGCTTTACAGATCTCACAGAGACAAGAACACAGACCATCATGGCTATTGATCTTTAGTTTGATGACCTGAGTCTTACTTTAGAGATAATTTCTTATTTCTTTTGTTAATAATGTTGGATAGAAGTTTTTTTCTAACGTCATTGTTTACTTATGTAATAATATTATGGGGGAACTTCAAAAAGTCAGATTCAAATTATTATCACAGGGCCAATAACTATTATTGGATGCTACACAACACTTCAAAATAATACAGATACATGACACTGTTTTTCAATATAGTCACCAAGTCTCTGTAAACAGTGGTCAGAGCTATTTACCAATCATTTGATTTCTCGACAAGAGAAATCCACTTTTTGGCCACAGAGCCATTTGAGAACTGTTGTGTGAACATATTCTTTATTGCAAAATCTCCTTCCCTCAGATGTTATTTCAGTTTGCAAAAAGGAGGAAATCATATGGTACAATATCTGGACTTCTCGATGATCATCACCCATAACTATGTGAACTTGGTCAAATCGTTGGCACTATTTCACTAGGTCTGAATGCGAATTTGCATTTGGTCCATATACCACCAGAATTTAACCATGAATCTTTGTACTTCATCTTTGGAGTATTATCCATACTGCAGCAGAACTGTGTCTTCAAGGAACCTGGAACACCTACTGTCCTCTGACAATGTGACACACTTGTTGCACAATGATCTTAATGTGAGATGACATGTGTAACTTGATTTCTAATATCCTTGTATATGATAAATGCTTTACTGTGCTCAAGTTACTTTTAAGGTTAAATTCTGCATAAATTTTGATATTGTATATAACACTTCTTACTGGTTTCATATTGACAGAAAAAATTTCTCTAGAGGTTCTAATAAAGGTGTGTGTCAATTATTTTCATAATTTATGTCTTTACTGAAGATCCAGTTCAATTGTATAATTTTTACTACAACTAAGTAACATTTTTTTACAGTCAATTAAGAAATTGAGGAGTGCTTATCAACATGTAAATGATATAGATCCACTAGTTGGAGGAACAATGGAAGAAGGAATGCCTGGTGCGATTATGGGGCCCACATTTGTCTGCCTTGTAACCAAACAGTTCCTTTTAACACAGAGGTCAGACAGATTTTTCTACCTCAACAGAGATCAAGAACAGCCATTCAGTCCAGGTAAGTGTTGTTTTCTTAGTTGTGTACTGAACTTTATAAAATACAAGAAATACTGTTTCTAATCTTTTGTTATTTAGTATAGCTATTCAACCCTAATAATGGTGTAAGCAGTGCAACCATAATAATGGTGTAAACAGGATAGCTTTATGCAATGTAATAATTGTGTGACATAATTCTGATTAAGAAACAAATTTCAATACTGGACGACTGTATCTCTATCAAAACTTTGCACTCTCTATCAAAACTTTGCCCATCATATGACACTCACATTTATGTAGCTGTTTAAATTGTAAGTTTGGTAATTTTATTTTTAATCAAATTAAGTATATCAATGTCATGACTGCAGTATTAATAGAATCTGATATCTGAACTTTTTTTGTATCCAACAGTACTAAAGTTATGAAACACAGATGTAACAATGTGCAGAGTTAGTGGGAACTACATTCTATTGGACTAAATAAATACCAGTTCAGTGGAATTCTGTAGGCTTGTTTTGAATAACTATGGATTCAATTTTAGTCGTTTTATATGCTTGTTTAGCAAACATATTGAAGAGTCCTCTTCACGGACCTCTACTGCCACATATCCGCACACCAGTTCATATTTCCCATTGATAACAATAAATGTTCAGTTTTGCAGGTACCTAGTTATGAATTAAAACATGGAAATCATCCTCAATGAAAGTAAAAAATACTAATAATACTAAAAACAGAAAGAGAAATTACTTGCAGTATCCACAACAGAAATGGTATGATCAGATCCACACTGGATATGTTTAGGACAGTGACTACAGCAGAAAATTCAATAATAAATAAAATAATTTACCTAGTATGTTATTGTTCACACATGCTTATTATTTTTGAAAAATACTATTACAAATGATTATCAACATTGCAGGAAAAGACAGATTGCTACTTATCATAAAGAAGACATGTCAAGTTGCAGACAGGCACAATTAAAAGATACTTACATATAGCTTTCGGCCACAGCCTTCGTCACTGAAAGAGACACCACATACCATTTACATACACACAAGGAAGCACATCTCATGCACACATGACTGCCAACTCCAGCATCTCAGTCTGGAATGCAACATCATGTGGGAGGCAAGCAGCAGTTGGTAAGGGGTGGGGACGGGGAAGGGACAGTAGTGTACAGGTGGGGTGAGAGATAAATACTGTCTTGTGGAGTGTGCAGAGACTAGACTGCCAACAGGCACAGTGCCAGGAGGTTGTGGGGCAGGGAGGTGTGGATAAAAGGAGCAAAAAAGGGGAGGAGTGGGGAAATATAGGCAGATGCATTGGCAGATGGCTGCAAATAAATGGGATGGGAGATGAGAATGGGGAGGAGATGATAGGACGGAGGTCATGGAAACTGTTGGGTGGAGGGTGTGGGGACAGTATGTTACCATAGGTTGAGGCTGGGATAATTATGGGAGCAGAGAATGTGTTGTAAGGATAACTTCCATCTGCACCATTCAGAAAAGCTGGTGGTGGAGGGAAGGATCCATAGGCCTTGTGTGGTGAAGCAGCCATTGAAATCAAGTGTGTTACGTTCAGCTGTATACTATGCCATGGGGTAGACTACTTTGGTCTTGTCCACAATTTGATGGTGACCGTTCATCCTGGTGGACAGCTGGTTGTTATTCATACCAATATAAAAAGCTGCCCAATGATTGCAGCAGAGCTGTAAATGACATGGCTGCATTCACAGATGGCCTGGCCCCTGATGGGTTAGGATAAACCATTGACAGGTCTGGAATAGGAAGTGCAGGGTGGGTGGACTGGGAAAGGGGTTGGGGTTGGGATTGGCATAGGGATGGACTAGGATGTTGTGGTGGTTGGGTGGGCAATGGAACACCACTTTATAAGAGGTGGGAAGTATCTTGGGTAGGATGTCCCTCATTTCAGGACATGTTGATAGGTAAACAAAGCCTTGTTGGAGGATGTGTTCAGTTGTTTCGAGTCTAGGGTGGTACTGGTTGATGAAAAGGACACTCCTTTGTGGACTGGTTATTGGTTTGGTAGGAAGACGGGGTTGTGAGAGGAAATGGCATGGGAGATCTGTTTGCAGACTAGGTCTGTGGGATATTGCCTGTCTGTAAAGTCCTTTGTGAGATCCTCAGCATACTGAGAAGGGGAGCTTTTGTCACTGCAGATATGCCATCCCTGGATAGTCAGCCTATATTTGAGGGATTTTTTTATGTGAAAGGGGTGACAGTTGTCAAAATGCAGGTACTGTTGGTGGTTGGTGGGTTTAATGTGGACAGAGATGCAGATTGAGCCATTAGAGAGGAGGAGGTCAACATCTAGGAAGGTAGCACACTGGCTTGGGAGGACCACACGAAGCGTATGGGAGAGAATGTGTTGAGGTTGTGAAGAAACGAAGATAGGATGTCTTGGCGCTGAGACCGGATCATGAAGATATCACCAATGAATCTGAACCAGACCAGGGGTTTGGTGTTTTGGAAGGCTAGGAAGGTCTTCTCTAGATGGTGTAGAAGGGGACCATGCAAGTGTCCATGGCTGTGGCACAGATTTGTTTATATTACTTCTCTTCAAATGAGAAGTAGTTGTGGCTTGGGATAAAGTTAGTTAGGTGTATGAGGAATGAGGTAGTGGGTTAGGAGTCTGAAGGGATGTTGGGAAAGGTAGTGTAGACCATACACATGAGGAATGCTACAAAAGATTAGTATTTAAATATTTTAACTTCTTCTTGAACTTCAACAACTACTTTTGGTGGTGATTTGTACCAAAACAAGAAGAGATCTGACATTTTTATTATTTTAAGGACATGTGATGAAGCTATCCCCTATCAGAATACTTTATATTATGGTCGAAATGAACAGTGTGTGCTAAAAAATGAGTATTCTTGCTAGATTAAAGCAGCATAAGACTTGATTCAAATACTGATATTTGTGTTTCATGAGTAATGATCTACCACTTCTCTCTTCCTTACGCAAAACTTCAGTCTGCAAATACATCCATCCTGCTTACACACGCTTCGCAGAGACTCTTCTGCATTTTCTGTTGAACTAGCATCTCTGGGAGAAAATAAGTGAATGGGAAATATATTGACTACAGACAGAAACTGCAAAAGGATTTAACGAAATCTCTGAACGTTACAGAGCCCAGTTAGTGCTGCAAAAGTTAATGCATCAAAAGTGTAACAAAGCTTTATATAATTATCTCATTCTAAACTACATATGCCACATTGTTTTCCCTTTTGGTTTCATACCTTTGTTTTACTGTACTGAAACTCTGTCAGTCACTTTGTAGAAAATGAGCAGGAGGAACATACAATGAGACTATCACTTGTAGTATTGTTTTCTAACAACATGTTTAACGTGTGTTTTTCATTCTGTACACAGTATCTCAGCATTAACACAATGTTTCAATAATTTTACAGCACAACTTGAGGAGATCAAAAAAGCTACTGTTGCCAGCCTCCTATGCACCCACACAGGCATTAAAAAGATACAAAGGAATGCATTCACAACTATCTCTGTTCGGTATGTGAAGAAAAATTTTATTGCATGTCCAGCATTTCAGTAATTGTTTATGTTTCCATCTCACTTCTTTTTATCTTCTGTTGTCTAATATGGCAATTGGAAAACAACTTCTTAAATACAGAGGCATATTTTATCAATGAAATTAAAAACAATTTTTTAGTATTAGTTGTGGGTAAAGTTACTCCCTGTATCCAGTAATTTTAAGTACGCAGGAGTGACATTTGATAACAATCATTTAAGATCTGGAAGCCATACAAAAAAAGGGCAGCGAGATTTGTCCAGTGCAGTTTTAAGCAATACAGAAGTGTCCAACCCATTGTAAAGGAGCTGAAATGGAAAACATTGGAAAGCAAAAGAAAAATTCACATATTAGGTAGCTTGTTTAGAGGTGACACAGGTTGTAGTGCATGGACTGGTATTAAAAATAAGTTGAATGTGAAGGAATGGAAGAGAATACAGGGGTTAAGTCTCTCCCATAAAACCTTTGGAGTACATTGCAAGAAGTCTGTGGGCAGACTTTCTTTTCCAGGTAAATGGGAAAAGGAGTGGAATAGTTCACCTAGATAGGTCTTCAGTTTCAGGCCTCAGACACTGCAGTTCTTCAAGAAAAGACTTAAATTGGGTCCATAGCTCAAATAAAATAACTTGGCCCCTACACAGAACTGCATTCTTGTTCTCACCACTGGATGAGTCCATCTCTTTATTCCAAAAGGGGCAGCCACTTAAGTTGTCTGACACCTGCTGAGCTGTGTGCTTTGTTCATTATGAGTAGTGACCTCTCTGTAGGTATGAGCCATGGCACTCTGTGTGCACTCTACTGAGGTAATAAATGATACTCAGTTATCGTATTTTTATGTGTAACCTGTCTCACAAAAATGAATGTTGGCACAGAAGCATGGAAGCTCCATTGCAATTTAATGTATGAGGCAGTGCTGAAAAGTGATGCCTCCTAATTTTTATATGAAAACTCTTAAATCTTTTTAAATAAAACAAATATTACTTACATTCTACACCTTAATTCTTCATTTCCACATATTTGCAGCCCTGTGCTGCTAGAGGGCTCTGAATTGTAGTGTGACATGGCAGTGTGTAATCTAACTGTCAAATTCAAAACGTTTGTCCATACATGGAGAACCCTCTCCTTCAGCTTGACAATGCCAGAACATGCATGACCACTGTGACATCTGCAACAATCTGATGCCTTGGGTTCACTGTCATCAGTTGTCCTCCTTACAGTCCCTCCTTGGCCCCACTGATTTCATCTGTTTGTAAAACTTACAGTGCTGGTGTAGTTTGTAGTTGTCGTCACCTGCGGACTGGGTAAAATCAGTGTTTTTCTGTAATTTCTTACTGCTGTACAGCTCACTGTTATTGGAATTCCAAAACATTTTTATGTTTATTGGAATTTTACATTAAGTACTCAAATTTTGGGGTCAACAATTTAAAATTTGAAGGCACCAATGAAATTTCAAGTCAGTGATATTTATTGCCAGAATAAAAATTGAAAAAGTATTACAGTACTGTTATATACAATGAAACATGTTATTATCCTCTAAAAATATTTACAAAACACTTTAAATAAAGAAAAAAACAATAAGCATGAGTTCAGTACACAATTTAGCATTCATAGTGGACAACGGTGCAATAAACTTTGAAGCAGGGGGAAATACACAACCCAACATTACATTCGGTACACTCATATGAGATGTCCTTCCCTCCAGTCTTTCCTGTTGAACATTTCTACTTTTCGCTACACACCACACACCTCCTTTGTCCTTTTTTCTTCCCTTCTGAAATGTTGGCATGATTAGGGAAGTTTTCAGATGACATATAATCCGAATCGTCATCAGATAGCCCTGTTTCACAATCTGAAAACTTGTCAAGGATTTCATAAACCATTTGCTCCAAACGTTTATCCTGTTCACTGCACATATCAAAAAGAAAATCAACATGAAAACACTCAAAATGAATGAAACTGAGAGGATGCCAATGCCAGGCAATGTCCATGAAGTAAGCTACAATAATAAAGTCTTTCATAAACACAAAGTATTCCACTGAGTTTGCTGCTGCCATCTAGCACTTGTGGTTGAAACTATGAAGCCTGCAGACGACTCAGACTTCGCGGGAGTTGTAAATAAATGTGTGACGCCACAGAGAAACATTGTAACTGCCGAGACATAATATTATGTCAGCCACACAATTCTGTTTCCTTCTGAAGACGTAATATTACGTTGGCCACATGCTAAGTGTTAAAGAACATTTTTGAGGACTTCACTTTGATGGTGATGGAATGGTACAGGCAGAGCTCTGTCAACAAAGTCAAACAGTATACAGTGGCAGTATTAACAAACTGGTCTCTCATTGGGAGAAATGTGCTTGTCACTTGGGTGACTATGTTGAGAAATATATAAGCTGACATGAAAAATATATGTAGAATGTTAATAACATTCATTTTATTTAAAAATCTTTAAGAGTTTTCACATAAAAAATTTAAAGGCACTACTTTTCAGCATGCTCTCGTATTGTTGTTGTTGTGGTCTTCAGTCCTGGTTTGATGCAGCTTTCCATGCTACTCTATCCTGTGCAAGCTTCTTCATCTCCCAGTACCTACTGAAACCTACATCCTTCTGAATCTGCTTAGTGTATACATCTCTTGGTCTCCCTCTATGATTTTTACCCTCCACGCTGATGTTCAATACTAACTTGGTGATCCCTTGATACCTCAGAACATTTCCTACCAACCGATCCCTTCTTCTAGTCAAGTTGTGCCACGAACTCCTCTTCTCCCCAATTCTATTCAATACCTCCTCATTAGTTATGTGATCTACCCATCTAATCTTCAGCATTCTTCTGTAGCACCACATTTTGAAATCTTCTATTCTCTTCTTGTCTAAACTATTTATTGTCCATGTTTCACTTCCATACATGGCTACACTCCATACAAATACTTTCAGAAATGACTTCCTGACACTTAAATCTATACTCGATGTCAACAAATTTCTCTTCTTCAGAAACACTTTCCTTGCCATTGCCAGTCTACATTTTATATCCTCTCTACTTCGACCATCATCAGTTATTTTGCTCCCCAAATAGCAAAACTCCTTTACTACTTTAAGTGTCTCATTTCCTAATCAAATTTCCTCAACATCACCCAACTTAATTAGACTACATTCCGTTACCCTAGTTTTGCTTTTGTTGATGTTCATCTTATATCCTCCTTTCAAGACAATGTCCATTCCATTCAACTACTCTTCCAAGTAGTTTGCCGTCTCTGATAGAATTACAATGTCAACGGCGAACCTCAAAGTTGTTATTTCTTCTCCATGGATTTTAATACCTACTCCGAATTTTTCTTTTGTTTCCTTTACTGCTTGCTCAATATACAGATTGAATAACATCAGGGAGAGTCTACAACCCTGTCTCACTCCCTTCCCAACCACTGATTCCCTTTCATGCCTGCCATCTGGTTTCTGTACAAACTGTAAATAGCCTTTTGCTCCCTGTGTTTTACACCTGCAACCTTCAGAATTTGAAAGAGAGTATTCCAGTCAATATTGTCAAAAGCTTTCCCTAAGTCTATAAATGTTAGAAAAGTAAGTTTGCCTTTCCTTAATCTATTTTCCAAGATTAGTCACAGGGTCAGTATTGCCTGGTGTGTTCCAACATTTCTATGGAATCAAAACTGATCTTCCCTGAGGTCAGCTTCTACCAGTTTTTTCCATTCATCTGTAAAGAATTCACATTATTATTTTGCAGCCGTGACTTATTAAACTGATAGTTCAGTAATTTTCACATCTGTCAACACCTGCTTTCTTTGGGATTGGAATTATTATATTCTTCTCAAAGTCTGAGGCTATTTCGCCTGTCTCATACATCTTGCTCACCAGATGGTAGAGTTTTGTCAGGACTGGCTCTCCCAAGGCCGTCAGTAGTTCTAATGGAATGTTGTCTACTCCCGGGGCCTTGTTTCGACTCAGGTCTTTCAGTGCTGTGTCAAACTCTTGATGCAGTATCATATCTCCCATTTCATCTTCATCTACATCCTCTTCCATTTCCATAATATTGTCCTCAATGGCATCGTCCTTGTATAGACCCTTTATATACTCCTTTCACCTTTCTGCTTTCCCTTCTTTGCTTGGAACTGGGTTTTCATCTGAGCTCTTGATATTCATACAAGTGGTTCTCTTTTCTCCAAAGGTCTCTTTAATTTTCCTGTAGGCAGTATCTATCTTACCCCTAGTGAGATAAGCCTCTACATCCTTACATTTGTCCTCTAACCATTCCTGCTTAGCCATTTTGCACTTCCTGTCAATCTCATTTTAGATATGTTTGTATTCCTTTTTGCCTGCTTCATTTACTGCATTTTTATATTTTCTCCTTTCATCAATTAAATTCAATATTTCTTCTGTTACCCAAGGATTTCTACTAGCCCTCGTCGTTTCACCTACTTGATCTTCTGCTGCCTTCACTACTTCAGCCCTCAAAGCTACCCATTCTTCTTCTACTGTATTTCTTTCCCTCATTCCTGTCGATTGTTCCCTTATGCTCACCCTGAAACTCTATACAACCTCTGGTATAGTCAGTTTATGCAGGTCCCATCTCCTTAAATTCCCACCTTTCTGCAGTTTCTTCAGTTTTAATCTACAGTTCATAACCAATAGATTGTGGTCAGAGTCCACATCTGCCCCAGGAAATGTTTTGCAATTTAAAACCTGGTTCCTAAATCTCTGCCTCACCAGTATATAATCTATCTGATACCTTCTAGCATCTGCAGGGTTTTCTATGTATACAACCTTCTTTCATGATTTTTGAACCAGGTGTTAGCTATGATTAAGTTTATGCTCTGTGAAAAATTCTACCAGGTGGCTTCCTCTTTCATTCCTTCCCCCCCCCCCCCCCCCCCCCCCCCCCCAATTCATATTCACGTCCTACGTTTCCTTCTCTCCCTTTTCCTGCTATTGAATTCCAGTCACCCATGACTATTAAATTTTCATTTTCATCGTCTCATATTAATAATAATAAAAAAAATGTATTGTGAAATAAAAAAAGAAAATCTAAAAAATGTATAGTATGTCTTGTGATAAAAGACCTGGGCAGAACAACATGTTAGTAAATGCAAATGACAAGTCTGGCAGACTTTGAAATTTCTCAGATTACCTTTTCTTTAGTTAAAATTGTTGGCTAAATACAAATATAACAAATTTAAGAAGAATAAAAAAAAATGTCAACGCAGAATGATAGTAAAAATGTGTACTGAAATATGTGTTAACAATAATTTTGGAATACAGCAGTAGTAACAAACCCCAAGAATCTGTCTCATTCATGGCTCACCTATAAATTGTCCTGGGGTAGCAACTATTCAGAATGGAACAAATACATAAAAATACATTGTAGAGATAATAAACTGGAAATTTCATTTGAGAAAATTCTGAAAAAGAGTGGTATGTCTTACCAGAAACAATATTTTCATGGAATCAGTTCTTGGTAATTACTTGAGCATTTGAAATATTTGCTGAAACAGCTAGTAGAATGAAGGGGATTCAAGAATCAGAATTTTATTCACTATAGATCATTTTACAATAAAACTGGCTTCATCATACAGGATGTAGTAGTACACACATAATAATAAAATAAACTAGTGTCAATACATTATAGTATGCATTTTAAGCATGGCAGTGTACCAAATTACACCATGATAGTTTCTAAAAGTTAATGCAATAAACTATACTACTATCTAATATAATATAGGATTGTTAGTATAGTGTACCCTGTACATAGTGTATTGTATACACTATGCAGTTACACACAATTACCCACAGCACACAATATGTTTAAATGCAAACAACTTTTAAATGCTAATATCCTCCTCAGGCATCTCAAAGAATTCTTTAATGTCATAGAATGGATGGTCTGACAACCAGCTGTACCACTTAACTTTAAAAAAAATTATATCCATAGACTGGACATGAATTGGCAGTTTATTGAACATTTTGAGTGGGATTACTTTGTGGGAATTTTCTGTTCCTGCTAATCTGTGGTGCAGTATGTCTAAATTACTCTTAGCTCTAGTGTTGTGTTCATTTATTTCCCTTCTGGCAATAAATTATGAAATATTATTTTTAATATAGAGTACAAACACATAAATGTATATATTTATAATTTGTGAGTATTCTGAGTCTGGAAAAAAGAGGACAAAAGAGCTCCCTATGACCTCTTTTACATATTATCCGCAAGACTTTTTTTTAATTTGAAGATGTTCTTGATGTGAGGGGAGTGCCTCCATATAATGAGACCATATGAAATATGTGACTAGAATAGTCCAAAGTATTCCAAGCTCACTACCTCCCGTAGTTTCCACATAAGGTATGCTACCTGAGATATATTTTCACATATGTGATTGACATGTTCGTCCCAATAGTGTTTTGAGTCAGTGTGAATACCTAAGAGTTTTACTGACTTATTGCCTACTTCATTTGATATTCCCATTAAAAGTTGTTGGGTTTTATCAGGAGTGCACTGGAGCTTTTGGCTGCAGACCTGTTCAGGGCCTTATCAAATGCTTCTTTTGTTACACTATTCAGTACACTAATCAGATCTGAAAATTTCTGATGTGTGGTGAGTAGTTTTGTATCATCAGCATAACATATGACAGGGTGGGCTATCTTTTTAGGTAAATCATTGATAGCTACAATGAAGAAGAAAGGTCTAAGGATAGACCCTAGTGGTACACCTGTGCTGATTTCTATCATGGAAGAATTTACATGTCTGACTGAAACAAATTGTTTTTGGTTACTTAAATAAGAACTTATCACAGTCCAAGTGCTCCATCTCACCCCATAAAACTCTAGTTTCCTCAGTAGTATGTCAACAGGAATGCAGCTGAAAGCTTCGCTTAGGTCACATAATACCAATGATACCATGTTATTGTTTTCAAAAGCTTTTAAGGTTTGCTCAGTGATTTCCAAGATGGCCCCTGTTGTGTTTTTCCCCTTCTGAAAGCCAAACTGATTGCTACATATTGGACAATGTGTTTTTCAAAGAATCTGCTTATTTGTGTGCGTGTATCAGTGCCTAAAATATCTTTGAGAATATTGGAACAATGGAGACTAGTCCATAGCTTTGGGGAAGATGTTTCTCCCCTTTTTTTAAAAACTGGGACAACTTTTGATACCTCGAGTGCATCCAGAAAAACTCCAAATTCCACACATTTATTAAAAATAAAAGCTGATGGTTTGTCGATTGAGTGTATTGTATTTTTAATTATGTTATTCGATAACCAATAACAGCCCATACTTTTAGAACATGAAAATTTGGATACAGCTTTTATAACATCAGCAGGTTAACAGGCAGTGGTGTTCCAACAAGGTCCATTGCAGATGAATTGGTTGCTTTAATACTGTTACTTATTTCTTTAACTGAGTTTAAAAAGTACTGATTTAATTCCTCAGGTTCAAGCAGAGCTGTTTCTGTGCATTTTGGTGTATTCTCTTGTTTTATTATTTGCCATGCTGCCTTGCATTTATTGTGAGCCCTTTCTATACAGTTTTCCACTGCTGCTCACTTTTTTGCCAGAAGAAGTTTAGCTTTTGCAGAATTTTTTGCATTTCAGATATGACCTATGAATGTTCACTCTCTGTTCTGCCCCTTGGCTAGCGGCTTGCTCATTCATCTGGTATAGCATATGCATGTTTCATCTAATTTCTGATAGCTCTTCTGCAAACAAGTTCAGACTTTTCTTCTTCATTTCACTTGGCTACCTCTTTTGTTTCTTCTTCTTCTTCTTCAATCTGCACTTTAAAATCTATCAACAAACATACTTATGTACTCTACCTTTTGCCCTTGTACCATTACTACTTCAGGTTCTTCCTTTATTATTATTATTATTATTACCTTTATTACCAATTCTACGTCATTTACCAGCCACAGCTGGACAGACAGCATCAAGGTACAACATTATCAAAATACATGAATATAATAGAGGGAAACATTCCACGTGGGAAAAATATATTTAAAAAGAAAGATGATGAGACTTACCAAACAAAAGCGCTGGCAGGTCGATAGACACACAAATAAACACAAACATACACACAAAATCTAGCTTTCGCAACCAACGGTTGCCTCGTCAGGAAAGAGGGAAGGAGAAGGAAAGACAAAAGGATATGGGTTTTAAGGGTAAGGTAAGTCTTTCCGCTCCCGGGATTGGAATGACTCCTTACCCTTAAAACCCATATCCTTTTGTCTTTCCTTCTCCTTCCCTCTTTCCTGACGAGGCAACCGTTGGTTGCGAAAGCTAGATTTTGTGTGTATGTTTGTGTTTATTTGTGTGTCTATCGACCTGCCAGCGCTTTTGTTTGGTAAGTCTCATCATCTTTCTTTTTAAATATATTATCAAAATACATGAATACAACTCTACTGTGATAGTAATTTAATACCACAAGACATATTTAAGTTATAAATTAGATTACAATAATATCACAACTATAAAATAGGTACAAGTATATAATAAAATTAAATATAACTGTTGCTGTTGGAGTCATGGAACTGAGCTGCAGCTCAAGTAAACACTATGCTATTACTACACAAAATAGTAGTTTTAAACTGCTCCCATGGTAGAGACTGAATGTGAACAGGTAGAGCATTAAACAATTTTAGAGCCACCATTGGAAAGCTGTTTTGTGTCTTTGCTAATCGACACCTTGGCAGGTCGATACTGTCTTTGTTGCAAGTGCTGTATTTGTGGACTTCATTTCTCTTTCTGTAAATATCATGGTTTCTCTTGATGTGGAAGAGGCAGTTCAATATATACTGTCTGTAAACAGTCAGAATTCCTTCAATTTTAACTGGTTGCCTTTTATAGAGTGTAAGGAGTAGTGGCTCATGATCTGCAAGTCCACTTCCTGCATGTCTGACTGTAAAATCTTCCCTATGGAAATTCACAACAATATTGTCTATCCAGGCATTCTTATGTGTGGCACAGTTATTTGTACAATAGAGGTATGATGATCTTAGCGTATTGAAGAATGTCCTAGTGACTAGCCTGCGAGTGTTTGGTGATGAGAATGGTATTATAATGAAACTAGAATGCAGATACTTGTGGTCTGTAAATGAGAATCTATGAAGGAAGGTAATACAGTAATTTTCTTGTGAAACATTGTTGATGGAATTGGAGAAATGATATTTCCACGTTTTATATTAATCATCTTTAATGGTCCCATACTGCATTTCATGAAAACATTGTTCATCCTTTGATTTATTCTCTTTTCCACATTTTGATTGTTTTGGTTCCTTGTAATACTTTATTCCAGACATATATTTAAAAGAAACTTCTTTCTTCTTCATAGATCAGTGTGTGTTACCAGATAATTTTTTGTGCTGAAGAAAGCCCTCCTCTCACTTCAAGCCACAAACTTCTAATATTCTCCTTTCTTCAGCCATGTTGGTTAATATTGCTTCTTGGCCAGCTGAATTAATTTGCTGTTCCTTATGCATCACACCCAATGCTGACATTTAACAAACTGTTTTTCTCTCTTCTGCGCCTAATCAACACTTGTGATTGTATTTTGATTTTCGTTACACAACAATCTTTACTAAACAATCCATTACATACTTCATTTCTCTTATGTGGAAGTGTTATTAATGCAGAAAAATCTAACTAGCTCATTTTTGTGTTTTAGTATCTAAAGCTTCAGTAGAATCAATGATAGGCAATATATACCAGGTTGGCAAACCTTTGTACATCAGTGTGCCATTTTTTCCAGAGAAATGTTTAATACGGCCATGGCATGCCATAAACTAATTATAGAACTAACCTTTGATAGAGCATATTACTCTTTTCTTCTTGCATATTTCCTGCCTGTTTAGACATGTGATATTGCCTGAATATTTGCATAATTTAAGATTTGATAGCACATAGAAATTTGGGTGCTGCTGGTTAATGGAATAAAAAACTAAGTACTTCCAAGTCAGTACTGTTTATTTGCAGGCAGAAATAGATCCTTCATAAAGCAATTACAAAAAAAAAAAAAAAAAAAACGCTTACAGTTCATCTAAATGAAAGAAAAATTTGTGTGATTTCTGCTGCTGCAAATTCAACATCAAGTAATTTATATTTGTTGCATACTTTGTAACTTTAAATAGAATGCAGGCTGAACTCAAGTCATCTGACAAATGGTTTCTTAGCAATTCTTTAATGTTATTCATTTGGGAAAATATTGACTCATAGGTATAGGCAATGAAAATATTGTCAAGATAGCAAATGCCAGGTTCTTTAGACAGTTATAAGTATCTGGAATTTAATTCGACATTTCCATAATTTTATTGTTGGCATTTCTGCTCATTTTCCCTGATAGTCTTTCTGATTCATTTACTTCCAATTCTTTTATTGGTTAGATAAATTTTTGAATTGATATTGAACTAGACTGGGAATCAGTCAGTTGCATTTCAATTTCAAAGCAATCAAATTAGAAAATTTCAGTTTATCTTGTGAAGTCACATCTGAATACATAATAAATTTTAGTGTCTCTCAATGAAAATTCTTTGATTGAAGAATGTATTACTGAGGAAAATTCCTCAGTGACCTTGCCCTGGTCTGACTTTTTGTGCAAATCCAAATTATTTGTAAATTTTTCAAATTTGGGACATACTGTAGCTTTTGTAAACAATAGTGTTATGTTGTGAGGAAGACAAACCAGAGACTGCATTTTATTGACAGAACAGTTAGACGATGCAACAGATCTACTGAAGATATTGCCTACACAATGCTTGTCTAGTCTCTTCTGGAGACTTGCACATTGTGGAATCTGCATCATAAAGGACTGCCAGAGGACATCAATACAGTTCAAAGAAGGGCAGCTCATTTTGTATTATTGCAGAACAGGGGAGGGAGTACCACAGATATGATATAGGAATTGGGGTTTAAATCATTAAACCAAAGACATTTTTGTTGTGGTAGGATGTTTTTATAAAATTCCAGTCACCAACTTACTCCTCCGAATGTGAAAATATTTTTTTGGTGCCCACTTACATATTGAGAAATGTTCATTGCAGTAAAATAAGAGAAATCAGAGTTTGCATGGAAAGATATGTGTTCATTTTGCCTTGAACTGTTTGAGAGAAGAATGGTAGAGAAATAACTTGAAAGTGGTTCAGTGAACCCTCTGCCAGGCACCTGAATTGCAGAGTAGTATGTAGATGTAGATTAAAATATAAGAGTTTAGCCTCAAAAGCATGTATGAGATCTGTTGTAACAATAACTGTTTTGTTTGTGCCTTGAAATTGCAGTGTGGTATGTAGATGTAGATTAAAATATAAGAGTTTAGCCTCAAACGCATGTATGAGATCTGTTGTAACAATAACTGTTTTGTTTGTGCCTTGAAGCTTTATGTTATTGAAATGCTGGCACAATTCTGTAAAAAAAGTCAATTTTTTAGCCATGTAACATCCATTAACTGTGAATGTTGCACAATTTTTCCCTCATTTTGTTAAAACAGCTCAATTTCTTCCAAGCAGTCCACACATCTTTGAAGCATGTTGCCACCATTGAACCAGCAAACTTGTTATACAAGGGGTGTTGAATAAGAAATGCAACACTTTTTTTTCTGGTAGCAGTTCCAATACACCATAGTATTCCCCAGTCTCTTGGCTATAAAACACTATTTTTCAACATAATCTCTGTTCAATGTGACAGTCATACACCACCTTACTGGGAGGGCTTGTATGCCCACATTGTGCCACTCTACTGGTTGATGTCGGAGCCAACATCTTGCTGCATCAGTAAAATCCCCGTCATCCGCATACTGCTTCCCACAGAGTGCATGAAGTCATTTCTTGAATTTCCGAGTTGATTGTTGTGCCATGAGGGAGGACATCAAACAGAACAACCCATTCAAAGTCCCAGAAGACTTTGCTGAAGGTGCAGCTTTGAACTTCTTCAGAGGAGGAGATTGTTGTGTTGTTTCGAGTTTAAAGTGACAAATCCATGTTTCATGGCCTGTGGCAATTTTCAACAAAAATCTGTCATGATCAGCCTCATAACAGCATATGAAATTAATTTCTTTTGGTCTAGTTTGACAAAGAGAGTTGTGATTTGTTTCATAGTGCCATTTTACAGATGATGTGCTAGAACATAACAC
This sequence comes from Schistocerca cancellata, assembly GCF_023864275.1. Classification (NCBI taxonomy): domain Eukaryota; kingdom Metazoa; phylum Arthropoda; class Insecta; order Orthoptera; family Acrididae; genus Schistocerca; species Schistocerca cancellata. The sequence goes on along the minus strand of NC_064626.1, from coordinate 859,839,957 downwards.
AAACACTGCTTTATTGCAGTTATTATTTAATGATGATCAGTCTCATAATGAAAAATCACATTGCCGTTGTTTTTTATAACACCATCAGCTTCATTGATTCAAATGTATTTGACCACCTAGGAAACCAGAAAACTAACAGGAACAAAACTATCACCAAACTGTATCCTATTACCGTACTTACAATGAATCAGTTCATTTTGAAATATGGTTCCATGCTGCACTGAAATATTTTTCACTGGTCACATCTGAGGCAGACACACAAGACATTCTTCTTGCTAAATTATATAGCTTGGGAAAGAGACTGTCATTACCCTTTCACCCCTCAAGCAGATCACAGTCTTTATACTATCAATTCAGGTTAAATACATGTCAATCACATTGGTAGATTGGAAATGAAATGGCACATGGTCTAGTCACTCCCAAAACAAATTAATTTTTTTGGTTGCTAAGAACAACCAACATTCTCTCGATGGTCGTAAATAAATATTCACATGTATCACAAAAACTGAGTAAGATATTATTACCACATTATAATTTTGTTCTAGCTTATCAGGAACTGAGATTTCATTACATATTTGATCCATAGTATTAAATGTCTCATTTCTGTCAGATACAGACATCATTTGCAATAATCAAAAGTGCAATGACAGAAATGTTACTATTCTGTGCAATGTCCAAAAATTTTGACTTTGGGTAGGGTTGGGTTGTTTTGGGGGAAGAGACCAAACAGCAAGGTCATTGGTCTCATCGGATGAGGGAAGGACGGGGAAGGAAGTCAGCCATGCCCTTTCAAAGGAACCATCCCGGTATTTTCCTGGAGCGATTTAGGGAAATCACGGAAAACCTAAATCAGGATGGCTGGACGCGGGATTGAACTGTCATTCTCCCGAATGCGAGTCCAGTGTATTAACCACTGTGCCACATTGCTCAGTGATTTGACTTTCTCATCTGTGATACAGAGACAGCGATATTCTGCAGTTAACAGACAATAATACAATAGTTGTAATGTACTGGCTGGATAATGCTGGACATCATACCAATCTCTGTTTTATCAGCTTGTCTTTCATTATTTCATGGTACTGTAGTAGGGTGAGGCAAAATGTGGGAGATATCTACATGTCCCAATTCTGAACTGATGTTTAGAATTTCCTGGCATAACATTCAAAATCCTACATATAATATTAATGTAAATGGACAAAAATCTATAGCACACATTTCCAAGCACCTTTCTAATTACTGTAGTTTTCACTGAAATTGGTAATGCTTCAAAAATTAGATGTTGTTGTGTTCTGCAGACATGTGCTTCGGATGTGTGGTGACAGATCTGTAAGACAGTAGCGCAGAGCCCTTGCCACAGAACATGTAACTGATATCCTTGTTAGTCACTAATGAAATTATCTCCTAAACATTTTACAACCACCATCCATTGCACTGAGAATGTAGTCTTCTGAATCAAATTTCACTTCCAAACTCTGCTTCCTCTCATGTTCTCACACAATGATCCTAAAGCAGGTGGCTGAGCGGCACTCAGTTAACTATAGTAGAGTGCTGGGCAATTTGAGCATTGGATACTCAAACTAGCAACAAGAAAATAGAATGCAGTTACTGCCTGTCGCCAAAGTGGCTGTATTGACATCTGCTGGACTTCAGCAGAACTAGCAGCACCAAGCAATTCAAGTGAAAATAAATTCTCCATGCAGACATCTAATTTGTTGGTTCCTTCCAAATCAAGAGAACAGCAAAGTACACCTGATATGACTTATAATAAGCCTCTCAGGGTTGTAACACATATCATACATGCATCACATGTGTGGGGGCAGAATTTCTTGTCATGATCATCAGCCTTACTCCCAAAATAAAGGCAGCAGACTCTCTTTACAACAAGACTACAGAGATAACAAAGTGAATGTGTGCTATTTACACAGGAATCAGACACTTCTTTAGAATTGACACAAAATACAAACCTTCATAAACACAGAAAACAAGCAGTCATTTCCAGCAATTGCTGTCAGGCCTCTGAATTCAGATATGCATATTGGGTCTCACATGATGCATTGTGATTCTATAGGAATTATTTGTACACAATTCAATTGCTGTTCGGCAATTACATCTGTAGAATAATAAAATTCATAGCATAATAACCAATATGCAGTGATTACAGGGGTTTTTATCAATATAGAGCAGTGTGTCACAAGAAAACTGAACAAATAGGAACAAAATTTACTTTATTTTCAAATTTCTTTGTAAAATAAATGTTGTTGACCAGTGTTACCTTTTCATTAGGACACTGGTGGAATTTTTATATTCAGCTCAGTTCAGAAATTAACAGTTTTTACTGTTAACAATACTAACACAATTTCTCTTAGAGACTAACTAAATTCTTATCATTAATACTGACACCTTAAATAGAAACTGCTCAATGATGGGCGTAATTTTATTTATTTATTTTTGCCTGCTTGTTTCAGGAACCCTCTGGTACATTGCCATGAAATACCTAAAGTTGATTTATCTGCATGGAAGGACAACACATCTGGATATGTGGAAGAAGCATGGTAGTTGGGTTACAGAATATCTGTATTTTAATTAATAAAATTCCAAACATATCAAATTTATGTATAAAATATTTGTCTGTCAGATATTACAGATAACAACAAAAATGTCTCTTGAACCAACTGTACACATATATTTCCATCAAAGAACATCATAAAAGGAATCTTTGTAGTGTGTAATACACATAACTGCTTAACTGACTCAAAAGCCACTTTGACACTATACATCACTTACCATTTTAATGAATACAGTCTACTTGCTGTATAGGCCTACTCAGCGGGCATCTTGAACACAACATCATGTGATTAATCCTGACATCAGTGTGGTACATGCAATGGCAGTGTTGTTTTATGATTGGAAAATAATTAGATATAAGATGCACATGAACTGGGATGGTAGTCTGTAGAAATATGCCATTTTGAAATGATTACTGCTTATGTAACTTGTATTGTAAAAGCATAAAACAAGACTAAACATTTATTGAAGGTATTTAATTTATTTTGCATTCATTCCACCATATAAATGATATTGACACATGATTGTACTTCCTCTTTTGTGGTGATTAATTTCCTGGTCTATTACAGGAATGAGATTACATAAAATTAATGGTAAATTTACATTCTATTTGAAGATTCTGTATGTTTTAATCATCAGACTAAAGTTCTGGAGTTTTGAAGGAATACATAATACATAAACAAAATAATAGTATCTCAAAACTTTTAACAAACAAGTCCTTTACATTTATTGTGATGATTAGTTTTCCATTTCTTTACCTCTATCTTCATAAAATTCATTTACTGAATAGTAACATTTTTCAAGTAAGTATTTTTTAAGTTGAATCTACATTTTATAATATCTTTTAAATCTTTAATGTGTGTGGCAGGCATTATAAAGTTTAACCCCAACACTTCTGAGTTCATGTTCTTTTCGTATCTAGATCATCTTGCTCCTTGTGTTATAATTGTGACAGTCTGCATTTGTGTGGAGATTGCTTAGGTTTGCTTTGGTTACAAGTACACATCTGAATATGTGTAGTGATGGTAAAGTCAGAATTCCTAATTTCTGGAACAGTGGTCTGCAGGTCTTATGTGTGGCTGTTTGTGATTATCAGAACAGCCCGTTTTTGTAGGGTAAAAATTTCTTTTAAATTATATTTTGAGCTGGCCCAGAAAGTTAACCCATATGAAGCAATAGAATGAAAATATCCAAATTCTGCCATTCTGGCACCCTCATAAGTGCAAACATTTGCAATAACTCTCATGACAAAGTGGGCTGAGTTAAGTTTGTGTGGAAGGTATCTAGCATGATTTTTCCAATTTAAAGCTTCATCTATATGGTGACCCAGTACTTTTTTGAGCTGCACACTCTCTATTTGACTATCATCCAATTATTTTTTCAAACTTTTTTTTTCTTTCATTCTGTGAAAGTTTGTTTGCACAGAAACAAGTCTCAATATTTTTCATGAAGTTATTTGAAGCAATATGTAATGAGCTTTTAATGTCACTCACTATTAAGTTTGTATCAGCAGAGAATACAGGTTTGGCTTTATCCTGTGGTAAATGCAAATCATTCACATAAATAAGAAAGAGTAGTGGGCCTAAGATGCTTCCCTGTGGGACACCTATGGTTACTTCTTTGTTTTTTGAAATTTAAATTTAGATTGTGTGGTGCATTTAAAAATTGGCCATTAATGTAATCTGCTATTTTATTTTTCTCTGTGTTTTGGTTTTCACTGTTTTTGAGTGTTATTTCTTCATCTTCACAAATACTACTAGTTCCATTTTTTACAATTTTCAATATAATTTTAGATTTGTTATCAGACTTCCTGATTAGACCATCATTAAATATCTGCTTTGCCTTTGCTATTACCTTCTGGTATATTTTTCTATATGTTTTTACATATTCTACAAACTATGGATCAGTGCATGTTTTCATTTCTTGGTTCCATGTTTTCATGGTTACACAGGATATCCTAATTCGCTTGTTATCCAAGGTTTATGGTTCTTACAATACCAGACACACACACACACACACTCATGCAAATGCAACTTGCACACATGTCTGCAGTCTCAGAGAGCTGAAACCACACTGTGAGCAGCAGCACCAGTGCATGATGGGAGTGGCGACTGGGTGGGGGTAAGGAGGAGGCTGGGGCAGGGAGGGGGAGGGATAGTATTGTGGGAGTGGTGGACAGTGAGGTGTTGCCGTTTAGATGGAGGGCAGAAGACAAGGTGTGGAGGGGGAGGGAGTAAGTAGCAGAAAGGAGAGAAGTAAGGTGGCGGTGAAATGACGGCTGTGTAGTGCTGGAATGGGAACAGGGAGGGGGCTGGATGGGTGAGGACAGTGACTAATGAAGGCTGAGGCCAGGAGAGTTACAGGAATGTAGGATGTATTGCAGGGAAAGTTCCCACCTGTGCAATTCAGAAAAGCTGATGTTGGTGGGAAGGATTCATACGGCACAGGCTGTGAAGCAGTCATTGAGATGAGAGATATCATGTTTGGCAGCATGTTCAGCAACAGGGTGGTCCACTTGTTTTTTGGCCACAGTTTGTCAGTGGCCGTTCATGCAGACAGAATTTAGTATTTCTACTCTCTATCTGTTGTCTCAACATTCAACATCAGATGGAACTATGAGAGAATGACTGAAAGATTTGAATACACACAATTAGTTTACAATGCACCAAAACTAACTAATAATGTTAGACACACCTTTCACTAGGAACTATCAAGCAATGTTGCCCAGTGGTTAGCACTCTGGACTCACATTCAGGATGACGAAGTTCAAATTCATGTCTGACCAGCCAGATTACAGTTTTCTGTGATTTCACTAAATTGTTGAAGGCAAATGCCACGATGGCTTCTTTGAAAGGGCTCGACCAGTTTCCTTCCCCATCTGAGCTTGTGCTCTGTCACTAAAGACCTTGTTATTGACAGTACATTGAATTTTAATCTTTACTTCCTTTTTTCACCAGGAACAGACTGTTGAACATTATTGTAGGTTTCATATACATTACTTCTTGCAGATGCACAACTTCTTATTAAGCTTCCTACATATTTTCCTTGTAGTCTCATTTGTAGTGAGGGTATAGTTGTCCCAGTAATCGCAATGTATTCTGAATGTTACTATTTAACCAAGTTGGGTTTTTATTCATATAACTTTACTTGGTATTTATTTATCCAGACTGCAGTTTACAACATGTTCTGGCTTTAACCACAAAAGTTCTACATTTGTTAGATCTGGACTACTAAGATTAGTCATAAAGGTTGTAAAAATAAAGTTAGCCTAGGTATTCAATTTTTTTGATTGCAGGTATATCTGCAGTTCTAGTACACACAGAAATTCCATGACATAGTACTGTGATATGCTGATAGAGGAGCCAAAACAAAATAGTGTAGCTCATTGATGATGTGGAGTATTGTGCAGTTAGTCGTTTTCTCCATTTGGAGGGGAAGCACTACAGCGACCCATGCTGAGTTGATGAAAGTGACTATCACTGGGTTGTGCGGCTACTCACACCCATTCAGAAAAGCCATTGAACCACAGCAGCAGCGGAAATGTTGCAGCTGTTTCAGGCCTAACCAGACAAACTCTTTACATGCCTAAGTACTATGGACGAGTGCTGAGTGTATTAATATGACCCCCAACACAAAGGAGTAAAGCAAGCAATGGAAAAATGTGGATTCAACCCATGCTGAAAAAGGTTATGGCTCAACTGTTATCAGACTAGGTGATGCCGAGGGTTTATTGGGACTGCCACATGTGGTGCTAAGAGTTTATACTTGTAAGGGGTGTACCATCACAGGAGCATACTGCAGAAATATCTTGATGAAGTTATGGAAGGCTGCCAAGACAGTGCGTCACGAGAAGCTCTCCAAGAGTGGTTTTCTTCTTTACACCACAGATCACTCTGCACAGGACACTGTCCCACACACTCTGCACAGAACACTGCCCCACAGGCTTCTCCTTTGACTTATCAAATTTAGCCTCACACCCTATATTTTCTTGACATGGCACCAGGCAGTGTAAATTTCGAAAATTTTTGATGGTAGAGTGCACCTCTTCAACCACATGGTAACACATATCTTCCTCCCCTTCACCCACCATGAACCCCCCCCCCCCCCCCCCCAACCCTGCACCTTATAAATCAGGTTTTTGACTTTTGAAAACATGTGATGAAATTTGCAATGACAAACAGTCTTTACACAGTGCTACTATGAAATTCATGTTTTTAAAGTATATTTTCTTATGTTCAAAATAATAAAACCACAAAATGTAATATAAACAACAGGTGCTACCGTCTGTCCCCATAGCAGTGTCACTTTGCTCCCTAATTCTGCTTGATACATATTGGCATAAGTCTGTAGTCTTCGTGACTATGACATGTTTTCAACTGCTGCCAGCCACAACATTCAACCAGTTGCATTGTAGCTGTTCGGTGAACATATGTCCTGTTCCAGTATTAATTAGTAAAGCATTCAGCACTGAGTTTTGGTGAAGAATAAGTGGCCCACCGGCATCACGAACAATCCCGATTTCCCAAACAGTTAATGCTCGGTGCACACGAGCGATTTATTATCATGAGTTTGCGGCATCATTTTCTTGTGCGTTTCGGCACTGTGTGTGGAACACTATAGGGTCCCTCACATGGACACTCCTGAATGTGTGATTTAAGATGAGCCACACAGATCCAAACACATGAATGCAGTCTTAAATATAAGCATGCAGGTGTGTGGTTAAGCTGCTGGTCAGATGCATCCCATACCTGCCTGCCAGTACATTTAAACGAACATACCAGTGATGTGGCCTTGTCACCAGTGCTGTTCTACTCTCACTCAGTGATTCTTCTGTCTACTGCCTACAGTTCACAACAGGATAGTTGCATACTCTGTTGCAATTCTTATCAGTAATCTGCAATACGCAACACAATCATGGTGGATTCGAACTTTTTTTTTTGGAATTTCTAAATATTTAAACTTAGAAAGGCAACAGTGCTTCTGGAAAGTGCAATCCAAACACTGTACAAATAATAATATAAAGACGGAAGTTTATGATAAATTGATTGTGTTTTGGAAACCAGTTTTTCTCTAAGCAAACAGTGATGTTTTGCAAATAAATAAATAAATAGAAAACTTACGAAGTACATTTAGAAAGAAACTGAAGAAAGCTTGTCACTGCAAGCTAAGTGGCAGGTCTCTCGTTTATATTTATGTATCAACTTTGTGGTACTATGACTTGCTTTTATTTACTCTGCACTAAAGCTGCCAAGCACTGCTGAAAATGTTGACTACACATACTGAATTGTGTGACAGTAATATCTGGAAAGTCAGGCTGTTACCAGCATAGTTCCATGCTTCAACACTTTTTCTCCCTCATCTCCTTCTACTTCTGCAGAGTCTCACAATAAGTACGATATCAAGGCACTATTTCCTTCAACACATTTTATGACAAATATCCTAATAGCATGACCACAGAGTGGTAACAGTGGTGAGACTTTTAACTTGATTTTAAGCAATGCATAATTACAGAATTTTCTTGGATGTTGTTGGTTGGCTGATTTGGGGGAGGGGACCATACAGTGAGGTCATTGGCCTCGTTGGGCGAGGGAAGGATGGGGAAGGAAATTGGCCATGCCCTTTCAAAGGAATCATTCGGGCATTTGCCTAAAATGATTCAGGGAAATCACAGAAAAGAAATCAGGATGGTCGAATGTGGGTTTGAATCGTCCTCCTGAATGTGAATCCAGTGCCTTGGAAATCTGTGTGAATTTTCTTCCATGTAATTTTTGACCAATATCTTAAATAAAAAATATTAATACAATAACCAATACTTTTAATTGTTTACCTTCATGACCTTTGGCCACATTCGTGATAAAGTACTTTGGGTGTCTTGGGAATTATATTAGAAAGCGATAATGTGGAAATGGCTGAGGCTATTTTTGATCTTCGAGGGAGTCATCTGTTGCTAGAAACCTGAAAGCAACTGTAACACGTTCCTCTGCAGAAATGCTCTCTGTGTCATTTCAACTCATTTTGCCCTTGACGATGTCTGGAAACTAGTTTCGATAGTTTTGTAATTCTCTTGCAGCTCTTTAATCGAAGAAGTGTAATAGTGATGGAAGCTGTATCGTTTTCTTACGTGCATATTCATAGCTACAACACCTACTACTGTAGTACTAGTAGTAATATGCAATTGTCCCACACATGCCACGCTAGAATTTTGAACTCCACACTTGCACACAAGTCGAGACGCGTATAGCATGTGTGAAGTGACATTCAGCGTAATGCTCATATTCCACACATGTTGCACAGATCCTCCGGATATTGAGACGCATACATATTTTTTGCCCATGCTTGTTAGCGACACGCTGCAGTGAGAGAATCGAAGTGCGCACACCCAGTGATCTTTATCAAACGATTTTACTGAAACTATTTGATAAAAATATTTGATTTTTACATTTTTCATAGCTTTATATGTCATCTTCATGGTGAACTGCCAATCATCTCGCTAATGGTCACACTTACTGTGCTGTACACAGTTAAGTAAAACACTTCGCAAAATTCGAAAAGCTTGTAATGAAAATTAGGAGCCCTGTGATTTTGTGTTTGGTGCATGTTACATCACATGTTGCTGCGTATGATTTTTTTTTTTTTTTCTTTAGACTTGCGAGGGTCTCTATCTGTCTCTGATCTCGAGAAAATGGATCGTTTGTAACGTGTACACTTCCGAATGTACGTACGAGAATGAAATATTCGAAATATACAACATTTTTAGTACACAAGGAGGAGAGTATTTCTCCAAATCGTTAACACACAGAATTTCCTTATCTGTGGCGATGTAGCAGAAACTATAGTTTTTATTTTTCCAGACCAGAACTGTAATTTTTAAGAGTCTTCGACAGCTACTGAAAAATAGAATTCTGTAGTATGAAAATAGCATTAAATTTCTTCTCTCATGTTACCGCAAACCGAAAAAATGAAGTTTTCCGTAACAATTGGCCGCACTGGTCGCGAATTGCTTGTTTACTGAGGCAATCTGTTTCAGAATTCTGTCACAATATTTATTGTTTGTGCAAATTATTCTACGTTTTGACAAAAGAAACACAACTAAATCCATCAACAAAAGAAATGTAACCACTAGCCATAAATGATGCATTTTCAAACTGAAAAGGTTAAGGATTCACACAAAAATAAATCACCAATTTTGGCTGAATTCCCATACCCTGTCATATTTTTAATAGTGAATGACTGGAATAGAAACTTACAAAAGTGTTTTCTTCCTGTTCTTGATCTGAGCAATATAAAAACGATGAGCGTGCCTTTCAGGCAGAATGATACGCACATCTCAGTTGCTGGGTACTGAACTACTTCTTGCCAGATTGGCAGTGTGTGATTCGTGAATAAAATAGTTATTCCAAAATTGTTAAGGCTTTCGTGGCCACTTGGTGACAAACTGCCTGTTGGCTTCTGTCTCGGGTTCTTCGGCAGGCGTTCATCTAATGATTTTACTGACGGTTCGTCAGCACGAGTGGCTGGCATTGTCAAAGCTACACTCTCCATTGCCAGTGGTGAACTGGAGCCGAGGTCGCGGCCGCAGACTGTATGTACCTGGCGCGCCAACGGCCGAGGGCTTCTCCGCGGTCATTTCCGTGTGCGGTTCTCCTCTTGCAACCTGCGACGGTCGTTCGCCGCAGTACGGGAAGCCAGGATCCGTTTACCTTAAGGCTTTCCTCTTTCTTGTTGAAACTGTTCGCGTGTTTTTGTATTTCTACAGCTTCTCTGAACAAGCGCGTGTGATAGTGCTTCTCTACAGCCAGAACTTCCGTGTCGGCGAATTTTATTACGCGGTCGGTCTCATTCAGTGCGTACCTGCACAAACTGTCAACCCACCACCCGAGCCAGAAAAGAGGCATGATTAGTACGCTCGTAACGAGAGCAGGACGAATATGTGAGCCGCAACACCTCAAATGAGAAATGCAACACCTGGAAACTGTTCTGAGGAGCAATGGGTACTCCACAAATTATATTAGAAGTGTAACAGAGCCAAACACTCGGCGAAGTAAGGAACCAGAAAAAGAAATGTCGCGTACGGCCTTTCTGCCATACATTCCCAGAGTGACGGACAGAATCGGCCGTATATTGCGCAAACATGGCGTAAAGACGATTTTCAAACCGACAAGGAAGATCAAAGAGTGTCTTAGATCGCCGAAGGAAAAAAGAGACCCACTTGCAATGTCGGGAATATACCGTATACCATGCACATGCGGAAAAGATTATGTCGGAATGACTGGACGATCAATTAACACCAGGATCAAAGAGCATAAGCGACATTGCAGGTTGTGTCGGCCGTGGCAGAGCACGCACTGAATGAGACCGACCACGCAATAAAATTCACCGACACGGAAGTTCTGGCTGTAGAGAAGCACTATCACACGCGCTTGTTCAGAGAAGCTGTAGAAATACAAAAACACGCGAACAGTTTCAACAAGGAAGAGGAAAGCCTTAAGGTAAACGGATCCTGGCTTCCCGTACTGCAGCGAACGACCGTCGCAGGTAGCAAGAGGAGAACCGCACCGGAAATGACCGTGGAGAAGCCCTCGGACGTTGGCGCGCCAGGTACATATAGTCTGCGGCCGCGAGCTCGGCTCCAGCTAACCACTGGCAATGGAGAGTGAAGCTTTGACAATGCCAGCCACTCGTGCTGGCGAAACGTCAGAAAAATCATTAGATGAACGTCGGCCGAAGAACCCCAACAGAAGCCAATAGGCAGTTTGTCAAAATAGTTATTATTGCGGAAAGTAAACAACTGATCCACCGCACAACACAATGGTCAGTGTACTGCCAGCAGATGATGCGGAAGCTAGTCAGGTGTGCCTTGGGAGAAAATGAGTTCACGTCGTTCAAAAATCATTCTCATGAATGTAGGCCTGCCGTTGTCAGCAATACATTTAAGCAAATTAATTATGTCATATCACCAGAGTGTTTCAGGATACAAGTACACTACTGGCCATTAAAACTGATACTCCAAGAAACGCAGATGATAAACGGGTATTCATTGGACAAATATATTATACTAGAACTGACATGTGATTACATTTTCACGCAATTTGGGTGCATAGATCCTGAGAAATCAGTACCCAGAACAACCACCTCTGGCCGTAATAACAGAATTGATACGCCTGGGAAGTGAGTCAAATAGAGCTTGGATGGCGTGTACAGGTACAGCCGCCCATACAACTTCAACACGATACCACAGTTCATCAAGAGTAGTGACTGGCGTATTGTGACGAGCCAGCTGCTCGGCCACCACTGACCAGATGTTTTCAATTGGTGAGAGATCTGCAGAATGTGGTGGCCAGGGCAGCAGTCGAACATTTTCTGTATCCAGAAAGGCCCGTACAGGACCTGCAACATGCGGTCGTGCATTATCCTGCTGAAATGTAGGGTTTCGCAGGGATCGAATGAAGGGTAGAGCCACGGGTCGTAACACATCTGAAACGTAATGTCCACTGTTCAAAGTGCCGTCAATGCGAACAAGAGGTGACCGAGACGTGTAACCAATGGCACCCCGTACCATCACGCTGGCTGATACGCCAGTATGGCGATGACGAATACACGCTTCCAATGTGCGTTCACCGCGATGTCTCCAAACACGGATGCGATCTTCATGATGCTGTAAACAGAACCTGGATTCATCCGAAAAAATGACGTTTTGCCATTCGTGCACCCAGGTTCGTCGTTGAGTACACAATCGCAGGTACTCTTGTCTGTGATGCATCGTCAAGGATAACCGCAGCCATGGTCTCCGAGCTGATACTCCGTGCTGCTCAAACGTCGTCGAACTGTTCGTGCAGATTGTTGTTGTCTTGCAAACGTCCCCATCTGTTGACTCAGGTATCGAGACGTGGCTGCACGATCCGTTACAGCCATGCGGATAAGATGCCTGTCATCTCGACTGCTAGTGATACGACGCTGTTGGGATCCAGCACGGCATTCCGTATTACCCTCCTGAACCCACCGATTTCATATTCTGCTAACAGTTATTGGATCTCGACCAACGAGAGCAGCAATGTCGCGATATGATAAACCGCAATCGCGATAGGCTACAATCAGACCTTTATCAACGTCAGAAACGTGATGGTACGCATTTCTCCTCATTACACGAGGCATCACAACAACGTTTCAATAGGCAACGCCGGTCAACTGCTATTTGTGTATGCGAAATTGGTTGGAAACTTTCCTCAGGTCAGCACGTTGTAGGTGTCGCCACCGGCGCCAGCCTTGTGTGAATGCTCTGAAACGCTAATCATTTGCATATCACAGCATCTTCTTCCTGTCGGTTAAATTTCGCGTCTGTAGCACGTCATATTCGTGGTGTAGCAATTTTAATGGCCAGTAGTGTACTTTCGGAACAATAGCAACCACATTCTTCATTTGTGTAGCCTGTCGCATAATTAGTTTATCAATGTTGATATGTCAATGCGACTACAGAAATGCTTTTTCTTGCCACCATGCACCAATTAAAAGACTTCCATTCATGTAGGTTTTTCGACTGTTACTGGCTTTCACTGAAAACGTGATGCATGTATTCGGGTAGTGATATTTATCCGCTTCAGCTCCAGGACGCTTTGTGCCAGGGGCGCATAAAGGATTCATAGGTGGAAATCCCAATTTTTCGAATTTTTGCAACAGACCGCATAGATTCGTCAGCATAATAGGCAGCGCGTAGACAACCTTGTTTCACTGTAAAATATTTAAAATTTTCCGCAAGGCTTCTTGATCAAACGGTTTTATAATATTACTTCCTCTTTCTACCCTCACAAAGAATCGTCTGTTCCCTCTTGCGATCTAAAGACATCCTGCAGGCAGAAGACATAATCCCAGTGGCTAATGGCTCACCATGCATTGAATTGTGCATTGTTATTGACAAAAGAAAAACCATAACGAAACAAAGCAGCAAATTAACAGATACAATTAACTGAAAAATATAATGTACTAATGAAGAAAGGCCGAGAAAAACGGAACACTGCTGTGCCAGTAAAGATCGGTAGCAAGACAATATTTTGTGGACGGCCAACAGTGAAAGGCCAACAGTACCACTTGTCCATACGCATGGTGCCGAAGGGAGCATATTGGAGTCCCACAAGACGCAGCAAACTCACCGCAAGAACACGGCGAGAGAATAGTGCTCCCCCTTAAGATATCGGGAGTCCGATACATGGCGTGAAAGGTAAAAGTTCGAAATGTGTCTCTCCACAAAAACGTAAATTTTGCGACAAAAAAGAAATCGTGTGAAAACTGCAAGGGCGAAATTACGAAGCTAAATGAACGAATTAGTAGCCTACAGTTCGTAATCAATGCCCTGAAAATGGATATTACTAAAATTCATGAAAGAAAAACTGAAGTGAACACGCCACGTTTTCTGCAAGATAGTTCGACAGTTTCCGAAAAGTGGACAAAGGTGAAGTGCAGCGGCCGCAAACAAAAAGTACAAGATCAAGAGAATTGTGAAATAAATGTAAGCTTCGTGCACGCCAACTTATTTCAAGTACTTTCCACAACAGATTGTGGAAGTGCAGAGTTTAGTGATAGTGCTCATGAACCATGTGAAAAGCAAAAGGATCTTGTAAATAAGCCAGAACAAAACAAAATCGTTGACGCAGAAAAATAAGAAATCCGACGTAAATTTAGTAAACAAACATCTGCCGACCTTACATAGTTCCGATGGATTATCGGATTGTGTGAAAAAGAAAGAGGAAATAAACAGCGGAGTTAGGCCTACATTTTGTAGCTCCAAAACAATTACAAAAATCGAAATATATTCAGACAGCCAAGGGCGAAACATAGCTACTGACTTTCGTAATAAAAGCAATGTGAACTTAACGTCCATGGTGAAACCAGGTGCGAAATTCTGCACAGCAACTGCAATAAGCCACGAAAAAATTCCCACATTAAGCAACAAAGGCTATGCCGTTTTCCTGGCGGGAACAAACGACGTCGCAAGAAACGAAAAACCAGTTCTGTTGCTTTCACTATAAAGGCGAACTAAGATGAACTAACGTCATTGTATTTTCAGTACCACATCGTCATGACCTAGCGGAATGGTTCTGCGTTAACAAAGAAGTGGAAAGTGCAAATAGTTTAACAGATATGCAGAAACGAAAAACCAGTTCTGTTGCTTTCACTAAAAAGGCGAACTAAGATGTACTAACGTCATTGTATTTTCAGTACCACTTTCATTGGTATCAGCAAACTAGGAAGGAGATTCCGCACTAGACATAGTTTCCACCTAAATAGATTAGGAAAAAATTTCGTAATTGCAAAAATAATAGAAATAGTAAATGCAAAAACGAAAGAAAGTTGTGACACTCCAAACGTAATTCCCCTCAAGGACAAGACCCACAAACAACTTGGTGAATCTGAAAATGAAGCATCACCACTACAAGACAAGTGTGATGTTCTGACATCGCAAGAAAACACCCCAAGCGCTAGCAGTTCACAAGGAAGCATATCAATAACAACAGAACCAACACCTGAAGTATCAGAAACAGCTACACCATCATCATTATCATCATCAACAACAACAACAATAGAAATGACAGCATCAATGACACCGGGAGCAACACCATCAGCAGCAGCAAGCAACTCACCCTATCCCAGTGAACAACCTACAAGGTGCAGAAAACTTGTCCTTCTGGAGGATTTTTGGTACCTCTCCAGGGCAAGGAACGGAGTATGACACCACAAAATGTAAATACAAATGTAACCTGTACTCATCCTCATCATCTGCAGATTCTAAGCTTAAACATTCAGTGTCTTAGAAATAAATCGTTAGAACTTGAGATATCTATGAACAGTGCAAATATTGACTGCATGTGCATTGTGGAGCATTGGTGCAGAAGTTTTGAACTAAGTCGCATTAATATTCATCCGTTTAAATTGGGAAGCCAATATTGTAGAAAAAATACCAAAAATGGAGGTGTATGTATATTTACCAAACCAAGTATCAGCTATAAAAGAAGGTGTGAAGCTGAATCATCGAGTGTGGAAAATCATTTTGAAGCAGCAGCTGTGCAGTTGAATGAAATACAGGGAAAAGTCATAGTCTTAGCAGTATACAGACCACCTACTGGTGACGCAGACATATTCTTCAACCAATTAGAAATATTGCTTAACACTCTGTTCACCGATAGAGCCACTGTAGTTGTGTGTGGTGTCTTCAATATTAATCTTATGAGTGAAAGTAGGCTAAAAGACCAGTTCGTAAATCTGTTATGTAGTTTCAACCTGCTTCCACACATACACACACCCACAAGAATAACAAATAATACAGTCAGTCCTATTGATAATATGTTTTCAAATGTAGGACGCACTGAAGTTGAAGTAACATATACTGATTTGGGATTATCAGACCACAATGCTCTTGTCCTCAAAATCCCTTCAAGGCCACTGAAAGAGAAAAAAAACACACTTCATGTATAAAAGAAATTTTTCTACAGAAAACTGTGTAGAATTCATAAATATGCTAACTAATGAGGCTTAGGCAGAAGTACTATCCCTAACAAATACAAATGATGCATATAACACATTTTCTTCCATTTTCATGGGATATTTTGAAATGTGTTTTCCTAAAAAGCTGTCAAAAATCATGTCACATGGCAATACAAAGCCAAGTTCTTGGATCACAGCTGGCATCAAAACTTCCTGTGGAACCCTAAAGAGACTAATTTCTAAAATGAAAACATCCACAGACCCACAATTCATAGAATATGCCAGGAATTACAAGAGGGTATATAGAAAAGTAATTGCTAAAGCAAAATTCATGAGTAATGATAGTTTTATAAGACAGTCTGAAAACAAATCGAAAGCCATGGGGGGTATTGCGAAGATTGAAATGGGGAAGAGTTGTGAAAACCAGGACATTAGTCTCAAAAATTTTAAAAATGTCAATATTAATAAACAAGATTTGCCAAATTATATTAACAATTATTTCATAAATGCAACAACTTCATTAAGCTTAAAATTTACAAACAAGGAAAAACCTGAATATCCAAAAACAGCTTGTAGGATGAGAGTAGAGCCAACAAATGAGGGTGAAGTGTTGAAAGTGATAAAAAGCTTGAAACCCAAAATTTCGGTTGGCATAGATGAGGTGCCTGTGTCAATCATAACAAGGACAGCATCACAAATCGCAAAGCCCTTTGCTCACATAGCCAATTTATCATTCAGTGAAGGAGCTTTTCCAGAAAGGCTGAAAATTTCAAAAGTGAAGCTATTATTTAAAAACGGCGTCAAGTATAAGGTAAAAAACTATCGCCCAATATCTCTTCTCCCAGCATTTTCAAAAATATTAGAAAAACTGATGAAGCACCGAATCAACAAATATCTAAATGACCATAATTTACTAAACAGAAATCAGCATGGCTTCCAAGCACATAAAAATACCGAAACAGCAGTAATGTGCTACACTGAACAAATAATCAAAAATCTAGAAAAACATTATAGTGTAGTAGGAGTAAATTTAGACCTCACCAAAGCTTTTGACACTGTGAACCAGAACATTCTTTTAGAAAAATTGGAAGTGTTGGGTATATAGGGGATAGGAAAAAAATGGTTTGAATCATACCTAAAAAACAGAACACAGGTTGTAGGACTGACATCAACTTACTCCAACCACAAAATAAATTCAGTATCAGAGGCAAAAAATGTAGAAATAGAAGTACCACAAGGCAGCATCCTAGGGCCTATATAGTTTCTTGTCTATATAAATGATTTCCACACCTCAGATGATGCAGCCAAAGCAATAATATTTGCAGATGATACTAGTGTGATAATAAGTGCACCAATGCAATTGCTACCAACACCTGCTGATAAAGTACTAAATTACATCCACTTTTGGTTCAATGCAAACAGATTAACACTGAATGCAAATAAAACAAATTATATGCAGTTTGGGAAAAGATGTCAAAATGTAAATCTCGATCTGGTGTGAGGTGACAAAGCCTTAGACAGAGTGACATCCACAAAATTGCTGGGGATTCATGTGGATGAAAACTTAAATTTTAATGACCAAGTAATAAAACTTGCACAGAAACTTAATTTAGCCTGTTTTACCCTCAGAATTATTGCAAATGTTTGTACTTCAGAGGGTACCAGAATGGCATATTTCAGCTATTTTCAATCTCTTGCCACATACGGAATAATATTTTGGGGTTCCACAACAGGGCACCTAAAACAAATTTTTTTGTTGCAGAAGAGGGCCATCTGAATAATAACTCACAGTCATCCACAGACACACTGCAAACCCATATTCAAAAAGCTTAGAATACTTACTATACCATCATTATACATATAAAAATGTGTATTGTACGTCAGGACCCACATTGCAGATTTTCAGATAAATGCCGACTTTCATAACTACAATACCTGTAATAGCGCAGCACTCCATACTCAGCGAACAAAAAGAACGAATACACAAAGGCATGTGAGCCATATCGGTGCAAAACTGCACAACGCACTGCCAGTCAACATCGGGCAGTTAGAAGATGATAACAAATTTAAAACAGAATATAAGAAATTTCTAGTAGAACAAGTTTTTATTCTGTAAATGACTATGTAGGTCAATAAATGTTTTCTGATTATATTTATAGAGGCAAAATGGAAAATACTCTATCTGTACATAATCATTCATTACCTAAACATTCATTACATTTACATACTTAAAGGACAGCTGTTGTGTGATGTAAATATATACTTAAGCAGTGTTGTGTATATAAGGATTTGCCGCTTAGGGAGGACAAAACTAAAGCCTTATGAAAAACAGACTATGCATTTAAAATAACAAGCAGGGATGTATATAGGCTATATTAATTTCATTGAATTATTATTAACTTCATTGTATTATTTTGTTTTGTACATTTTTACGTATATATTGTTTGTGTACCATTTCTTTTAAATGGCTTACATGTACCCTTGACAACATCCATACAATATTTATTGTCAACGGATGGATAAATTAAATAAATAAAGATGTTTAGAATATCTCCATATCGGATCTCGATATATCGAGGAAAGTATCGATCTATATCGTGGAGAAAGATATTGGCGTACTGGTCTGTAAAAATATAGGCTGCACATTTTAAATATGCTGCCGGTATTAGATCTGTATACTTAAGTATTGATTTATCATGAGATATTCTGTACATCAACAGGCTAGCTGCCTCCTTATCTCCCTTAGAGCAAGAATTGAAAGGAAAAAGATGAACATTCAGGCTTGGCGATAACCACTTTGCTAACAATGCAAATTGCATGTAAGTGGCACAATAAAAGGGTCAGTCGTTCGATTTCGTCACAAATTGGGGCTGTCTGGAACACTTCATGCCGACTTCCGTATTTTTTCATTTCTACAAACGCCACCGACGTAGCAGTTCTAGTGCCAAAATTGCATGGTGAAGTTAAGCGCTGCAGTTTCTGCTGGCAGCGCCGAGCGCCAATTACCCTCAGGATACCCCCTCATCGTCTCACCCCACCGCAAAAACAAATGGCTTCAAATGGCTCTGAGCACCATGGGACTTAACTTCTGAGGTCATCAGTCCCCTAGAACTTAGAACTACTTAAACCTAACTAACCTAAGGACGTCACACACTTCCATGTCCGAGGCAGGATTCGAACCTGCTACCGTAGCGGTCGCGCGGTTCCAGACTGTAGCGCCTAGGACCGCTCGGCCACTCCGACCGGCCGCAAAAACAAATCTGTTCATTTAGATAATGGTAATCTTTTTCAGCAACTGTTTTTGAAGAATGCCTATGAGAAGAAATAGCACACTAGTTGTGTCAAAAATTGTTATTTAAATTGGAAATTTTATTATTCCATTCACACTGCCACTCCCTAGTACAATCGGACTTCTTCTTTGTGCCACCTATACTTGTTTCACAAAGTTGAAGAGAAAGACTAGACGTGATGGATCCATTAAGTAATCAAGAGTTAGGGCCGTAGATTCGTGTGAGGAAAACTACCAACGGAACATCTTTAAAACACACAGCATCTTACACATAAAAAACCGCTTAATGCCTGTTAATGAGAAATAGCGCCACAGTTCGTTGACGATCGTATGCAAAACTACAGGGATGCTTATTATTCTACACTGTCCAGTCACATAAATATGACCACCTGTCAAAGGTCTGACGACGATCGTTTGTATCGTGCACCGCTGCGAGACGTGCACCAATAGTCAATGAGGTTCTGCAAAGTACTGACAGGGATGTGGATCCATACTGACTCCAGTGCTTTGGCCAGCTGCACTGAGTTTCTCGGATGAGGATCAATGGCGCTGTCAGTCCGATCGAGGTGGTCTCAAGATTTGTCTCGTTTTGATTAAATCCGGGGAGTCTGGTGTCCAGGGGAGTACGGTAATCTCATCCTTGTGCTCTTCAAACCACGCACGTACACTACAGGCTGTGTGACACGTTCCACTGTCCTGCTTTTAGAT
Organism: Schistocerca cancellata; assembly: GCF_023864275.1. Lineage (NCBI taxonomy): Eukaryota > Metazoa > Arthropoda > Insecta > Orthoptera > Acrididae > Schistocerca > Schistocerca cancellata. The sequence goes on along the minus strand of NC_064626.1, from coordinate 859,819,922 downwards.
GCCGTGGTGCCAGGAAAAACAAACAGTACTTGTGTTTATCCACTGTGACTTCCAGAATTACGAGAGCACCCAGGGAATGCCACAAAAGCTTTCCCCAGATCATCATGCACCCTTCTTGTGTACTCATGTCAAGTGCCATCTAACCGATGGAGCATAAAACGTGATTCATCTGAAAAGGCCGTCTGTCGCCACTCAGTGGAAGTCCATTTTCGGCACTGGCGTACTAATTACACCCTTCGTCGTCAATGAACAGCAGTCAGCATGGTTGCATGAAATAGACGCCTGCTGCAGACGCCCATACGCAGTAACGGTCGAAGAACGTGAGGAGAAACTGTTAGTAACCCCTTGTTTCGTCTGGGCAGTGGGTTGCCGCATATCTATTTGCCCGAACACACCTCTGCAGCTGTCATGAATGGCCCGTGGTGCTTTTTTGGTACTTGTACCACAGCTTCCTCGGCGCCGATTTTATATAGCGTCATTTTGCCATGCGTGGTATACTTTAACCATGGCGGCATATGAACAGGTTACAATCTTAGCCGTTTCGGAAATGTTTCGACCCTTGAGCCGAAAGCCAATGACCATGCCCTTTTGGACGTGAGATAAATTGCTACGTTTCCGCATTACGACAATGACTGCAATATTCAAAAAGATTTCGGGCTTGCAGTCGGTCGTCGTTAGCTTCCATCCACGATATTTTGACTGGAAAACTGCTAGCCATCCTCAGGTGAGCCACCGAAGACTGACGAAGGCGCCCTCCGTTCCGCAATATAATGTGCAGCGAGTATTCCGCGCATGCGTCAAAATCATACTGACAGACGAACCACACCGCCCGCCAGCAGCGCCCTCGCTGGTGGAACTGCAGAACTCAGCTGTCTTCGGCGTTGTCCATTGCCTTGGCCATGGGAGTACTCCGACGTCTTCGTCTGTAGCAGATCTTAGAGATGACGAGGTTCAGCGCATTATCAAGCTGGTAGCCATTGTCACGGTTCATAAGATTGTCTGTCATGCGAATTTCCACTGATTCTTTTATGACGGAGTCCCAAAAGGATGTTGCTGTGTCTAAAATTGTTGTCTTGTCATACTCCATTGAGCGTCCAGTGGAAATTCATTGCAGACTTGCTAGGTAGCAAAAGGCGAGTACAGCGTTGATGTTCAGTGCAACGTTCTTCTACTGTTCGCAATGTTTGTCCTATATATACACTCCTGGAAATTGAAATAAGAACACCGTGAATTCATTGTCCCAGGAAGGGGAAACTTTATTGACACATTCCTGGGTTCAGATACATCACATGATCACACTGACAGAACCACAGGCACATAGACACAGGCAACAGAGCATGCACAATGTCGGCACTAGTACAGTGTATATCCAACTTTCGCAGCAATGCAGGCTGCTACTCTCCCATGGAGACGATCGCAGAGATGCTGGATGTAGTCCTGTGGAACGGCTTGCCATGCCATTTCCACCTGGCGCCTCAGTTGGACCAGCGTTCGTGCTGGACGTGCAGACCGCGTGAGACGACGCTTCATCCAGTCCCAAACATGCTCAATGGGGGACAGATCCGGAGATCTTGCTGGCCAGGGTAGTTGACTTACACCTTCTAGAGCACGTTGGGTGGCACGGGATACATGCGGACGTGCATTGTCCTGTTGGAACAGCAAGTTCCCTTGCCGGTCTAGGAATGGTAGAACGATGGGTTCGATGACGGTTTGGATGTACCGTGCACTATTCAGTGTCCCCTCGACGATCACCAGTGGTGTACGGCCAGTGTAGGAGATCGCTCCCCACACCATGATGCCGGGTGTTGGCCCTGTGTGCCTCGGTCGTATGCAGTCCTGATTGTGGCGCTCACCTGCACGGCGCCAAACATGCATACGACCATCATTGGCACCAAGGCAGAAGCGACTCTCATCGCTGAAGACGACACGTCTCCATTCGTCCCTCCATTCACGCCTGTCGCGCACGATGTTGGGGCGTGAGCGGAAGACGGCCTAACGGTGTGCGGGACCGTAGCCCAGCTTCATGGAGACAGTTGCGAATGGTCCTCGCCGATACCCCAGGAGCAACAGTGTCCCTAATTTGCTGGGAAGTGGCGGTGCGGTCCCCTACGGCACTGCGTAGGATCCTACGGTCTTGGCGTGCATCCGTGCGTCGCTGCGGTCCGGTCCCAGGTCGACGGGCACGTGCACCTTCCGCCGACCACTGGCGACAACATCGATGTACTGTGGAGACCTCACGCCCCACGTGTTGAGCAATTCGGCGGTACGTCCACCCGGCCTCCCGCATGCCCACTATACGCCCTCGCTCAGAGTCCGTCAACTGCACATACGGTTCACGTCCACGCTGTCGCGGCATGCTACCAATGTTAAAGACTGCGATGGAGCTCCGTATGCCACGGCAAACTGGCTGACACTGACGGCGGCGGTGCACAAATGCTGCGCAGCTAGCGCCATTCGACGGCCAACACCGCGGTTCCTGGTGTGTCCGCTGTGCCGTGCGTGTGATCATTGCTTGTACAGCCCTCTCGCAGTGTCCGGAGCAAGTATGGTGGGTCTGACACACCGGTGTCAATGTGTTCTTTTTTCCATTTCCAGGAGTGTATGACATGCCACACTGACGAGGTATTTTATAAATTCCCGCCTTCCGCAATACCAGATCGTCTTTCACTGATTCCAGCAGGTGGGAAATCTTCGATGGTGGCCGGAAAATCGCTCCCACTTCGTAACTGTGGAGGATTCTTGCAATTTTGAAGGAAATGTTGCCAACAAAGGGAAGAAAAGCTAAAGATTTGGTAGGCGTGCTCTCTTCTTTCTCCAATCCTTGTTTTTTTGGCTTAATTGCAAGTGCCTTGCTAATTTGCCTTGTAGAATATCCATTCTCTTTGAAACCCCTCTTCGGGTGGGCAAGCTCTTCAGGTAAACTATCTGCATCTGACACTACATGAGCTCTGTGTACAAGTGTTTTAAGTACACTCATTGTTTGCGATGGGTGATGGCAGCTGGACGATTTTAAATACAAATCATTGTGTGTGGGCTTTCGATAAACTGAATGCCCCAGAGAGGCGCTGCTGGCGGGCGATGTGGTTCGTCTGTCAATATGATTTTGACGCATGCGTGGAATACTCGCTGCACGCTATATATTGCGGAACGGAGGGCGTCTTCGTCAGTCTTCGATTGCTCACCTGAGGATGGCTGGCAGTTGTCCAGTCGAAATATCGTGGATGGAAGCTAACGGCGACCGGCTGCAAGCCCGAAATCTTGTTGAATATTTAGTTCGCCGGGAAAATTTTAAATTTCACAATGACTGCAAGGTTCTGCGTCTTTCCGACACGCTTTGTATACCTTCCACTGCTAGTGCTGCCACCTGTCTTCTGCTAGTGGTTATTGTGCGTTGACGTCGGGCAAGTGCTCACATTAATATGACTGGCCCGTGTAGCAGTAGACACGAAAGGTGGTGAGTACAGTCTGCACTCTGCAGTGCCCTACATCAGCACACACATGAGGCCGACAAATTTCAGTTCAGTGCAGAACTGCGCAAATGAACATTTTAGAGAAATGTCTTTGTTATTAGAGTTTAACAAGCGATAAGCAGTACTAACATGGGATAACCAGTAGCAGTAACTATCTTGAAGTAAATAGCACAACATACGGAGTCCAAATCAAAGTTATTACCAATAATTACAACATCTTGTAAGTTTGCGGTGTTTGCTATGTGTGTCATAAAATAAAGAGGCAGATATATACTATGCGATCAAAAGTATCCGGACACCTGGCTGAAAATGACTTACAAGTTCGTGGCGCCCGCCATCGGTAATGCTGGAATTCAATGTGATGTTGGCCCACCCTTAGCCTTGACGACAGCTTCCACTCGGACAGGCATACGTTCAATCAGGTGCTGGAAGGTTTCTTGGGATTCTTCACGGAGTGCTGCACTGAGGACGGGTATCGATGTCGGTCGGTGAGGCCTTGCACGGCCTTCCAAAACATCCCAAAGGTGTTTTATAGGATTCAGGTCTGTCCAGGCCAGTCCATTACAGGGATGTTATTGACGTGTAACTACTCCGCCACAGGCCGTGCATTATGAGCAGGTGCTCAATCGTGCTGAAAGATGCAATCGCCATCCCCAAATTGCTCTTCAACACTGGGTAGCAATAAGGTGCTTAAAACATCAATGTAGGCCTGTGCTGTGATATGCCATGCAAAACAAAAGGGGTGCAACCCCCTTCACGAAAAACACGACCATACCATGACATCACTGCCTCCGAATTTTACTGCTGGCACTACACACGCTGGCAGATGACGTTCCCCGGGCATTCACCATGCCATCGGATCGCCACATTGTGTACAGTGATTCGTCACTGCACACAACATTTTTACACTGTTCAATCATCCAATGTTTACGCTCCTTACACCAAGCGACGCGTCGTTTGGCATTTACCGGTGTGATGTGTGGCTTATGAGCAGCCGCTTGACCATGAAATCCAAGTTTCCTCACCTGCCGTTTAACTGTCATAGTACTTAAAGTAGATCACGATGCTGTCTGTAATTCCTGTGTGATGGTCTGGATAGATGTCTGCCTATTACACATTACGAACTTCTTCTACTGTCGGCGGTCTCTGCCAGTCAACAGACGAAGTCGGCCTGTACGCTTTTGTGCTGTATATGTCCCTACACGTTTCCACTTCACTATTCACATCGGAAACAGTGGACCTAAGGATGTTTCGGAGTGTGGAAATCTGGCGTACAGGTGTATGACACAAGTGACAACCAATCACCTGCCCACGTTCGAAGTCCATGAGTTCCGGGGAGCGCCCCACTCTGCTCTCTCAAGATGTCTAATGACAACTGAGGTCGCTGATATGGAGTACCTGGCAGTAGGTGGCAGCACGATGCACCTAATATGAAAAACGTTTGTTTTTGGGGTGTCCGGATACTTTTGATCACATAGTGTATGCAACAGAAATAATGAGAAAGTAACTGCCTGTAATTTGTAGAGGTGCGTTATTTACATCTCAGCTTATGTTGCCCTATCAGGAGAACATTTTTATTTCTTACCTAATTTATTTCTGGTTTTTTTTTTCGAATGTATTTTCAACCATTTTTCCACAGTGATGATTACGCACTTGTCATGTTAGATAATGGGCACCTAGTGGTGTTAAACAGTCCCAGTTCGGGAACATTTTTCCACACAAGCGGCTATCATTTGGCGCCCTCCCCTTCCTTCCTTTTCCCTCGTGGCAGTTTTCCCTTCGACGTATAAATCTCCCGGCGCCCGTCTCACCTTGGCGCCCCAAAACTCGGCTACTATGTGTTGTGGTACTGTACATCCTGCTGTAAAGAAATCTTACAGTTGTGACACATCCGGTGCCCATCTCATCTTGGCGTCCAAGTGGCGGCTTGTGCATTGCACCAGCCCTGGGCATAATAACCGAAATAAAACACACCTTTAAACACTGACGACTGAAGTACCAGTCCTATTGTACGTAACATCATTTGATCGCTATAGTTGACGGCAAGAAAAATCAATATTTAGCAGTGCCAGTTCCAGCGACCTTTACCGATACAACACTAAGATGACGTTAAGTTAAGAAAATGTGGATGCAATATACTTGGATCGAAAGCTGACCCGCCTTATTTAATTATACGTGCGCAGAAACAATTTCGAATCGCATTTCATTCCGTTCATAAGACATGAATGATTTCAATGGTAAATTGCTTTTCTGACAAAAATAGAGTTTAATGCTTTAAATTTGTCTGTAATCGTTACAACTTCTTATAAAAACATATTATTTCTTATATGTGCATAGAGAACGTGCATGGAGAACTCAAACCGTGTCGATACGAACGAATACAGAGATCAATTGACACATAAACTTCGTAGAATGTAACATTTGCAATACTCCGATTTTCCTGTAAATGGCAGATTTGTAAAATTTATTCTCCTCCAACACAAACTGTTTAAACAAATTTTAATAAACAGTTTGGACGACTGGTCTACAAAATCAAATTACCTTCTATATAACTGCAGTGTCTAAGATTTCCAATCTATCGTAGCATTTTCATGCAAACTGCAGCTAATTATACATGCCTGTGAGAAATGGTGTTATGTGTCCGCAGAAAACTGCAATCGATTAGACGCCTGTTTTCTTTGTGCCACGATTTGCAACTCTTGATTTTTTTGTTGGTTGTGGATGGCTGACGTTCTGAGTGCTATCGTTGCTTCGAGTTCCTACTGCGTTTCATTTTGCTCGCCAGTCCCTGCGTTTTAAACAGATTCTAACAATAAGTTACGGCTTGGGCCGATTCAGGGATCCCTGCATTGTTGAGAAAATCCTCACGTCGCGATATCATTCTGTCGTAAATATATGTGAATTATTTACCTCCTTTATCCATGTCAAATATCAGTTTGCAATAGGACAAAAACATCAATTAATTGAATATATAGAGTGAAAGGGACTATATGTGAGCAAACGTTTCGGAAGGGAGCATTCGTCATGAGTGGCGTATTACAATAATGGTGTGCATAAAAGACTCATGCGGCAGCTCATACTAAGTCCTTAATGACACTTTGCAGTTTAAGAGGCTAATGAAGAATCAGCCCTGCATTTCGTACAGCTGAGAACATCTACAAATTTTTTGGTCACAGAATATTACGCTGGCATGATTTAAAAATCCAATAAGTTGAGCTGACAAGTAAGAAACCATTTGCACACAGAGAGATTCATAAACGTTCTTAATGCTCTGACAAAAACATAATTCGAAAGAAAAGTAAGAAAGAAAACGGTCGGAGTGCAACAATAAATCTTAAAAACACAATCTTGCTCTTTCCTTATTCGGTATAAAGTATTAGAAAGAAATGATACACAATATAAGGACTTGCAGTGTGTGAGTACAAACTCTGGTGCTGCATATAACTTCTTAGGAATAGCGTTGTCAGGAACAGAGGTGGAAGATTAGGGTTTAATGTACCGTCGAGGACGAGGTCATCAGAAACGGAACGCAAACGCGGGTAGGGGAAGCTTGGGTAAGAAAATTGTCCGTATTCTTTTCAATGGAACCATGCCTCATTCTCCTCAATCTGTTTGCGGGTAAACCACAGAAAATCTCGGTCTGATTGGGCTGACGAGGAACTGAATCGCCGTCCTCCCAAATGCAAGTCCACTGTCTTACCACTTTGACCAGAGGAGAATCCGGTAGGGAAAAGGGGGGAGAGGGCTATAGCGCTGCAGTCCTCCCCAGAACTACACTTGTCTCTTCTGAATCTAATACAAAAGCTTTCAGAATTAACAGTCTCGAAGATTTTCTCCTTTTGTAATTGGTATTATACACTGTCGAATCACATCAATGTGACCACCTGTCGAAAGGCCGATTAGCCACCTTTCGCAGCACGGACCACTGTGAAACATGCAGGGAGTCAATGAGGTTCTGGAAAGTACCTACAGGGATGTGGAGCCGTGAAGACTCCAGTGCCTTGGCATCTGCGCTAGATTTCTCGATTGAGGTTCCAGACGCGAACAGCGCGATCGAAATGGCCCCATAGACTCTCGACTGTGTTAATTCTGCAGAGTTTGGTGACGAAGAGTCTACGGTAAACTTATCCTGGTGCTCTTCGAACCACATATGTACACTGCAAGCTGTATGACACGTTACATTGTCCTGCTGGTAAATGCCATCCTGCCAAGGGAAAGCGAACTGCATGTAGGGGTGTACATGATCTCTAAGGATAAATGCATACTTGGTTTGGTTCATTGTGCCTTCCAAAATGACGAAACCACCTAGGGAATTCCACGAAATCTTTTCTCAGACCATAATTCTCCTTCCTTGTTCGGTTTCAGACAGTTAATACCACACATGCCACTAGCCATCTGTCCAATGGAGTATAAAATGCGATTCACCTGAAAAGGCCACCTGCAACCATTCTGTCGACATCTATTCGTAGTACTGTCATGCTAATTCCAGCCTTCGTCGCCGATAAATAGCTGTTAGCACGGGTGCAGGAACCAGGCACCTGCTGTGGAGGCCCGTCCGCAGAAATGTTTTGCATGTCTATTCGCCTGTTCACATCTCCGCAGCCGTCGTCCACCCCTGTGATATGTGGCCTACGAGGCATCTCAGCTTCCTCGGCGTCAGTTTTGGATAGCACCATTTTGTTATGCACGGTATACTTCAACCATGGCAACATACTTACAGTTTACACACTTAGTCGTTTGAAAAACGCTTCCTCCTTAGATAAATCGATCCGTTTCCAAATTACAACAACGACTGAGTTGTTTTTCGAGGCCCCACGACATGTTCTACACTACCGGCCATTAAAATTGCTACGCCAACTAGAAATGCAGATGATAAACGGGTATTCATTGGACAAATACATTATACTAGAACTGAAATGTGATTACATTTTCACGCAATTTGGGTGCATATATTCTGTGAAATCAGTACCTAGAACAACCACCTCTGGCCGTAATAACGGCCTAGATACGCCTGGGCATTGAGTCAAACAGAGCTTGGATGGCGTGTACAGGTACAGCTGCCCATGCAGCTTCAATACGATATCACAGTTCATGACGAGTAGTGACTGACGAATTGTGACGAGCCAGTTGCTCGGCCACCATTGACCAGATGTTTTCAATTGGTGAGAGATCTGGAGAATGTGGTGGCCAGGGCAGCAGTCGAACATTTTCTGTATCCAGAAGGCCCGTACAGGACCTGCAACATGCGGTCGTACATTATTCTGCTGAAATGTAGGGTTTCGTAGCGATCGAATGAAGAGTAGAGCCACGGGTCGTAACACATCTGAAATGTGCCGTCAGTGCGAACAAGGGGTGATCGATACGTGTAACCAATGGCACCTCATACCATCATGCCAGGTGATACGCCAATATGGCGATGACGAATACACACTTCCATTGTGCGTTCACCGCGATGTCGCCAAACACGGATGCGACCATCACGATGCTGTAAACAGAACCAGGATTCATTCGAAAAAATGACGTTTTGCCATTCGTGCACCCAGGTTCGTCGTTGGGTACACCATCACAGGCGCTCCTGTCTGTGATGCAGCGTCAAGGGTAACCACAGCCATGGTCACCGAGCTGATAGTCCACGCTGCTGCATATGTCGTCGAACTGTTCGTGCAGATGGTTGTTATCTTGCAAACGTCCCTATCTGTTGACTCAGGGATCGAGACGTGGCTGCACGATCCGTTACAGCCATGCGGATAAGATGCCTGTCATCTCGACTGCTAGTGATACGAGGCCGTTGGGATCCAGCACGGCGTTCCTTATTACCCTCCTGAACCCACCGATTCCATATTCTGCTAACAGTCATTGGATCTCGACCAACGCGAACAGCAATTTCGCTATACGATAAACCGCAATCGCGATAGGCTACAGTCCGACCTTTATCAAAGTCGGAAACCTGGTGGTACGCATTTCTCCTCCTTACACGAGGCATCACAACAACGTTTCACCAGGCAACGACGGTCAACTGCTATTTGTGTATGAGAAATCGGTTGGAAACTTTCCCCATGCCAGCACGTTGTAGGTGTCGCCACCGGCGCAAACCTTGTGTGAATGCTCTGAAAAGCTAATCATTTGCATATCACAGCATCTTCTTTCTGTCAGTTAAATTTCGCGTCTGTAGCACGTCAGCCGGCCGGAATGGCCGAGCGGTTAAAGGCGCTACAGTCTGGAACCGCACGACCGCTACGGTCGCAGGTTCGAATCCTGCCTCGGGCATGGATGTGTGTGATGTCCTTAGGTTAGTTAGATTTAAGTAGTTCTAAGTTCTAGGGGACTTATGACCACAGCAGTTGAGTCCCATAGTGCTCAGAGCCATTTGAACCATTTGTAGCACATCTTCGTGGTGTAGCAATTTTAATGGCCAGTAGTGTATATTCCCTCCACTGCTAAAGCTGCCACTTGCCGTCTATGAGTGGATGTTGCACGTCGACGACAAACACATGTGATGGTCACATTTATGTGATTGGACTGTGTAATAGTAGACAAAAAGGAGTGTATGAAAGATGTTCCACTGAATGTAAATTGCTCAACAAACGAAACAAGTGGGTAGAAAAGCACTTCGACTGAGCTTTGCGAACACAAAGAGTCTGACGGAGACAGTAAATGGTCTCAGAGTAAAACTTTCATTCCACTGATTTTCAACATTTATTCGCAACTAAATACCTGGTTATACTGGTATACTAGCAATATAAGCTTTTTTTCACACTTACCTCCTATGACGAGGATAAGAATACTGAAGCATTTGGGTTTCTCAATGTCATTTTCACATGACATTTCTCTTCTGTTTCCAGAACAGCTAATTCTGGTAAGAATTTTATTTGAAGTCGTTTTGATATAAGTAACACAGTGGTTGCCATCCTGCATGTAATTACCCCCTGAGGGAAAAATGTAACTTTCAAAGGGGTAAAAACGAAAGAGTTGAAACGTGTTTAGATTATGAAACTAAATTATTTTTAAAAGTGGATTACTATAATCACTGCTTTGTAAGACTCTAATACTGATTACATAAGTTACCAATAATAACATTTTTTCAGATACTAATATTAATGTGTGACACAATGTGAGGAAATTACAGGCAGTTAAACGAATGTGTGAACATCATCTTCCCCACATAGTCCACCCACTATACATATATATATTGTATTATTTTAACTGAATCTTCCGTCGGTTCTTGGTAGAACAACACTATAATAAATGAAAAGCACTAGTTTGCTTTTGTGCTACAGCAGAAGAAAAGCAAATTAGTGTTTTTCATTTATTACATATATAGTACTTTGTTCCATGCACCTATGATAATAAAATGGAGACTTATAGATCACACATGCTTAAATATCTCATAAAAGTGCCCTCTTAAAGTTGTAAGTAGGTGGAGAAATTAACCATTAAATTGCTTCATTATTCATTTCGCAACAGTAAACGAACCAACTGACAGCACAACACAACAGTAATTATGTAATGACTACTACATTGCTGAAGGACCTACACTGTATTATTATTATTATTATTATTATTATTGTTCTTGTTTATGACAGTGGTTCAGATAAAAACCGAAGTCTTCTAATTTACGACTGTTTATAAGCAAGGAGTCTAGCAGTCAAATGAGTTTCAAACGTTATGTATAATCCACACATTTTAACTTAGAGAGTGAGAGAGAGAGGGGGGAGGGAGGAGTGCTGCAGAGGAATTATGTTTTGTAATTTGACTATCAAAGAACAAAGATAACACACTTTTACAAAAGATTCTTAAACTTTAATGCTCACACTGTTTCGACTTGAGTCGTTGTCATTGTCTGACATCGCCACATCAACCTCCTACATTTTCGTGTTTTGAAGGGCGGTGCTCGGAAAAAATTCTTCAATTTGAGTCTTGGAATTTCACATTACTTAGCTGAGATCTGTGACAAAAACCTGTAGCCCCCTGAAAATGTGGAAAGTGACAAGAAATCTGCCTCCTTGCCCACGAAAAAACGACTGGTGGATTTACGGGTGAGGAAGGAGGAGGGGCTGAGACTCACAGAAACACTTAGAGACAACCGCGGGGTAACTGTAAAACCTGAATACTCCTCCCCTCCATATAAGGCAGCTTCCATCGGTCAATCGACAAAGTATCTCGCCATCCATTTACATTCGGACAAAGGTCTTGTCCAAACGGTGAAACACCTTAAAGAAGTCCCTATATAACGGAGAGAGCGGAGGCTCGACTGCCCCCTCCCTCAGCCAGACAAAAGGGCGTGTACGTAAATCTTTGTAGCAGAAAACAGGTTTTGTACTGTGATGTACAGGGTTCTGCGGCGAAAGCAATTGCATGTGCGATTGTAACTTTTGTAAAAAAAAATTAAAAAAGGTTCAAAGTCTCCAGTATGAAGGTTAGGAAAAGGAGTGGGGAAAAAATATTCACCTGGGACACTCAACATTTCTTCTGAGACAAACCAGGCCATAAAACACCTGATATTCTCTTTTACAGTAGTGTGAAGGCCTAGAAGAACCGCACGTAAGGTGTCAGGACCATAAACAGAATGGTATGCTCGAGCTGCCTTCGAAATAAGGTGTAGTAGGCGCTCCATCATCCCTTTACTTGCAAAAGGGTAGGTCGTGGTATGAATGTGACTACATCCACACAAACACAAAATCTTGTCAAACAAAAGGCACTCAAATTGCCTACCTCTGTCGGTAGTAATAATCTGAAGAATGCCATATCATGGAAACCAAGAAGTAACTAGAGCGTGAGCGACAGAGGGAGCAGAAATGTCTGCAACCGGAACAGCCTCGCAACACCTTGTGAATCTGTCTATTATTGACACTAGATAGCGGAAACTATGAGAGGACGGAAAAGGGCCAACAATATCCAAGTGGACAGATGAAAATCTCCCTGGAGGGGAGAGGGAAGAAGAGATAGGAACAGAAACACAGTGAGCGATTTTTGTAGATTGATATTTGTGGCAATACTTCGCGCAGTTCCCTTTGTAGCATGGCGCAGACGTCCTTATCAGCCACTAATTTAGCACTAGTCTTGATACCTGGGTCAGAGAAGTTGTGAAAAATGTTAAAATGGGATGGCGTCATTTAGCCGGAAGAAGAGGCGAACCTTATTGCGGGACATATCACACTATACCTTCCGACGAGAACCTTGCAGAGGAAGGAGTTCAAGATGCAAAACCAGTTGATGATGGATCATGCTGACATTGACGAAGGAAGGGATTCAAATTTTGACCAACAGCCAGGGCATCCCGATCAACAGTTGCAATCGATGCATAATCCTGAGAAAAAAGCCAGCAATGACATTGTCCTGGCTAGAGACGTGTCGGTTATCAGTTGCAAATTGTGCAATGAAATCTGCCTGCTGACTTTGACATGAGAAGTTGAGCTCCATCACTCCATGAAAATTTAACATAAGGGGTTTGTGATCCACAAACACAGTAAAAGAGTGTCCCTCAAGCCATAGCCAGAAAGGCTTGACAGCCAATCACATGGTCAACAGCTCCCTATCAAAGGCGCTCCAACGTTACTAGTGTGGGGACAGGCCTTTTGAAAAAAATGCTAGAGGTTGCAAGGAAGAGGAAACACGCTGTTGCAAAACAGCACCTATGGCTGTCTGGCATGTGTCACCCATAAAAGCGATGGGTGCCGTCACAATTGGATGTGTGAGCAATATGGCATTAGCAGGTACAGTCTTCATGGAGTTGAAAGCAGTTATGCTTATGGAAGTCTGCAGGATAGTGTTGTGCTCAGAATGTCCAAATGGTGGTGTAATGGCAGTTTTATGTCTGTCCTTCTTAGCCACTGGAATCTGAGAAAAAGTTTGGCACAATCGACAACACTGAAGACACATGTGTCAGCCACACTGCTCTTTAAATCAGTCATGTTTGCAACAGGGTCTCTGTCCAGGATCGGCTGGGCAATTAACCTTCTGTAACCACCGCAGAAACGCCAAGAACCACACCTCTGTTTTACCATTTGTAGTGAGGAAGCCCACGCACTGTGAAATCGAACCATCTTATCATCGGAAAGCATCTTATTAAATTCTGACTGAGCCACACACAGTTCATCTGGAGGCAGGCATCTGGGCTTCAAAGTGACAAGATGGCCAGGACTAGTGGGAATGAAATGTTGAGTTGAATGGCAGTGGTTACATCTAGGCCTGCAAGCGCAGGAAATTCCCATAGTAGCCGCAGGCCTACGTCATCGTCCGCCATGATGCCATCGGCCAGAGGAGAGGGGTGATGGTGGGATACTGGTACCATTTAGAGGCCTCGCAGCAAAGGTCATGTAGGAGGGCGCAGGCTGTTTCCAGTTGTTTGGAAATGGTGGAGATCCACCAACACAGGGAAGTATTGTCCTTAGGCAACAACAGAATGGCACTCTGTTCCTCCTTGCAGAGAGCTTGTATCTCTTAATATTTGTAAGGTCATTAACTGCCAACTCTCCAGTAACCTGGCAACAGCAACAGATTTCAGATTCTTTGCGTAATGCACTTGTATGCATTCCACATGAAGGCAGATGCAGTAGTAATCACTGTTGGCTCGAAAACGGAAGTCGCGATCGATGCAGAAATCTTCGTGTAATGTTACTCGCTGGCACTAAACAATATGCGACCAGAGGCAGTAGAGTGAACAGGAAAGTGTGGCATTCTAACTAGACACTGACTCACTAAATCAAGCATTACAGAGAAACAATGTAAGAAATCAGCACCCAAGATAGCACTGGTAACATCCGCCACAATGAAGGCGCATGTAGGGTGGAGCCAGATTTATCCTTCCAAATGTGGCAATCAGCAAGTTGTCGGTCGCTTTGAGAATAGGTACTGGTCTGGTGGAAGAGGGCACAGCTTGTGATTTTGGGTACACACCTATCTCTGACCCGGCGACAATTAGTCTCGGCTCTGAGCACTATGGGACTCAACTTCTGAGGTCATTAGTCCCCTAGAACTTAGAACTAGTTAAACCTAACTAACCTAAGGACATCACACACATCCATGCCCGAGGCAGGATTCGAACCTGCGACCGTAGCGGTCACGCGGTTCCAGACTGCAGCGCCTAGAACCGTACGGCCACTTCGGCCGGCCGCGACAATTAGGAAACGGTCATCAGTTAAGCTGTTTTTCACAGGAAGTATGGCTGAACCTGTCACTGCAGAAACTTTCTCTTTTCGCATTGGTTGTAGGTGCTTCACCTGCTCGAGTTGGGTGCATGTGCCTCCTGGCACTCGTCTTTGGATTTTGGGTAGGCACCTGGCTTGGAACATCTTGTAACCTTGTTGAGACGCCGGTGAAACCAACACCATTGCGGCCTCGATTTTTGTGCACCGACGCGCGTGCTGCATCTTCCTGCTTCTGCGAGACAGCGGCGTCGTAATGAACGATGCTGCTATGCATAATGCCCCTGATGCCATTGCACTCACATTGACGTCTGTGACGTAATAGCAATACCATTGGCTCTGCGTGGGAGTTCACCTATAGGCAGATCTGTGAAGGCTGATAAAACAGCCTGAACATGCTGAGGTAAACGACGGAACCAAAACAATTTGAGAGATTGTACTGACAGTAGGCCAGGCGTCGTCTTGTCCATGTGAGTATTCTTTACTTGCATTCGCCGTAGGTGTTAGAATCTTGCTGTTGAATTTGAGGTTCTTCTTTTACAGAATTGGAATTACCAGAAGCCACATTGCGAACGGTTTGTGGCAATACACTTGTAGAAGATAATCATCCACTTCAGGGTCACCACTGTGGGAAATTTATCATTTCCTCTTCAATAAAGGGATGGACGCTGGGTGTGAATGCACTGTACACATTATTTTTACAATTAATACACATTAACTGAACACATGTATAAACTCCATCGTACAACGCAAACATAGAGCCAAACTTGACTATGTAAGAACAAAGATACAAAGATAACACACATTTTTCCAAAAGATCCTTCGACCTTCACGCTCACACTGTTTCAACAAGTCGATCTATTGTCCGACGTCGCCACAAAAGAGAAGATAGCAGTAGTTTCCAGAATTTCAATGAATGAACCAACTGAAGATTTAATTAGCTACTGTTTTAATTCATCTGCTAGAATAGCTACCAGAATCACAACGATAGTATATCCTTGAAAGGATACTTATCACTCCTAATGTATATGTAAATAAGGCCATTGTCGTCTGCTTTGTTATTGTTTTGCACATCACTGTTCTGAGCGCTTTCTATTGTGTAATACGTTATCAAATTCCTGTCCGATCTCGAGAGCCACCTACAACGCCTACAGACGGGCCTACTGTTATATGTAAATTTTTGCTTCGCAGCGATGCTCGCAAAATTATATTGTGTGTGACTGAATGTTGCGAAACGGAAAGTAAGCAGATAAAATTGCACACCCCATCTACATGAGGGATGCTACATACACAACATAAAGCATGCGTAGCATCGGGATGTCCAATCACCAAGAACGCCTGACAAGAAAAGGTGAATTTCCATTCCAGATATTTCACTCGAGATCACTCTGAAGTAATTTTCTATTTCTTTCGATTTACTTTATAATGTACCCTTCATTACTGACATACTTTTTTTCTTTTTATGGAAACGTGCTCGTTATTTTGTTATTTCGAAACACATAGAACAGTCTAGTTGCACATTCTGACAAATACGAGGGCAGTTCAATAAGTAATGCAACACATTTTTTTTCTCGGCCAATTTTGGTTGAAAAAACCGGAAATTTCTTGTGGAATATTTTCAAACATTCCCGCTTCGTCTCGTATAGTTTCATTGATTTCCAACAGGTGGCAGCGCTGTACAGAGCTGTTAAAATGGCGTCTGTAACGGATGTGCGTTGCAAACAACGGGCAGTGATCGAGTTTCTTTTGGCGGAAAACCAGGGCATCTCAGATATTCATAGGCGCTTGCAGAATGTCTACGGTGATCTGGCAGTGGACAAAAGCACGGTGAGTCGTTGGGCAAAGCGTGTGTCATCATCGCCGCATGGTCAAGTAAGACTGTCTGATCTCCCGCGTGCGAGCCGGCCGTGCACAGCTGTGACTCCTGCAATGGCGGAGCGTGCGAACTCACTCGTTCGAGATGATCGACGGATCACCATCAAACAACTCAGTGCTCAACTTTACATCTCTGTTGGTAGTGCTGTCACAATTGTTCACAAAAATCTGAACGAACTTCTCCTTCTTCATGACAACGCAAGACCTCACACAAGTCTTCGCACCCGAGAGGAGCTCACAAAACTTCAGTGGACTGTTCTTCCTCATGCACCCTACAGCCCCGATCTCGCACCGTCGCATTTCCATATGTTTGGCCCAATGAAGGACGCAATCCGTGGGAGGCACTACGCGGATGATGAAGAAGTTATTGATGTAGTACGACGTTGGCTCCGACATCGACCAGTGGAATGGTACCGTGCAGGCATACAGGCCCTCATTTCAAGGTGGCGTAAGGCCGTAGCATTGAACGGAGATTACGTTGAAAAATAGTGTTGTGTAGCTAAAAGATTGGGGAATAACCTGGTGTATTTCAATGCTGAATAAAACAACCCCTGTTTCAGAAAAAAATGTGTTGCACTACTTATTGAACTGCCCTCGTACATGCAGTGTAGAACGCATTTTTTATACATCTTTCTCTCTCTTTTTACTTAGGAAAAGAAGAGGAGAAATCGAAGTAACGCTGTATGACTTAACGCAACATGTGATTCGGAACAGAATTTTGCTGTCTTGCAGTTCTGTCCGACAACATAGACTGGAAATTGAGTATTGTCTCCCTGAGAAAAGTACTGATGTCTATGGGCTTCATATGGTGTAACGTCGAAAACAAAATGAATGTGTTGTTAGAGCGTCTAGACATTCCACATGGGCTATCTCTTTTAATTGTGCGGATGAAGAATATTAGGGAAACCGGAAGAGAAATATTGTATCTTGGTGAGTCGGGGATAAACAATAACCTAGTATGCAGTAAATTCTGGCACAGAAAGCAGGGTTGCGTGAAGAGTCATGTCACAACACGACGGAGCGCATCAAAAACCCTGGTAGTTGGGAGTATACCATCCAAGAGTGATTCGTTGGGGATGTTAGCCAATCTGGCTGTTGCGCGCGCAATTTCAAGCGGCCCGCCTGAGGTTAACTTCAATGCTAATTAACTCGGAATCGGTCCAACGTATCGCTTTTTTTAACGATTATTTCTCAGTACAACCTACCCAGTAACAGCCTTACAAGCTTTTCGGACTATTTCTGAGCACACTGTATACGCCGTCAACCCTTACAAAGTCATACTTTGGCTTTCTGTTGACATGGTATCATTGTGACTGCGGTAGCCACTCTGTCAGAGGAATTAAAGCAGCAGCTCATTATACATTCAGCTGGCTCAGTCACTGCAAATTTGGGAACTATTGCCATCTCTTCTTTCTTTGAAAGCCAG
This sequence comes from Schistocerca cancellata, assembly GCF_023864275.1. NCBI lineage: Eukaryota > Metazoa > Arthropoda > Insecta > Orthoptera > Acrididae > Schistocerca > Schistocerca cancellata. The sequence continues at coordinate 859,802,007 of NC_064626.1, read as the reverse complement.
AATCTGTCCGCTTCATACTTCTAATTCGCATACCGGTATGTATTACAAAAAGTACTTCTGGAGAAGCATCTCCAACCCACCACCGGCTACAGCAATGTAGTATTGGAACGGATCGCTGCGATACGTCGCTCGTATGTGGGGCCCAACAAACCACTGTTGGTCCGTATATAAAATTATTATTGTATGGGGTTGGGTTGGGTGGTTTTGGGGAAGGAGACCAGACAGCGTGGTCATCGGTCTCATCGGATTAGGGAAGGACGGGGAAGGAAGTCGGCCGTGCCCTTTGAAAGGAACCATCCCGGCATTTGCCTGGAGCGATTTAGGGAAATCACGGAAAACCTAAATCAGGATGGCCGGACGCGGGACTGAACCGTCGTCCTCCCGAATGCGAGTCCAGTGTCTTAACCACTGCGCCATCTCGCTCGGTTATTATTGTATGAGGTATCAGACAATTCATACTTTTCGTACATACCCTCTCCTTCTTTAAAGAAATACTGGATAATGTAATTCTAGAAACAATAAATTTCAAACAGAATACAACAGCACTGGTGCTGAGAGACGCCCAGTGCTAAAAAAGCATAAAAAACTCAAAATAAGGGTAGGTATACCCCCATAACAGCAATAACATACGTTTATACGTAACATACATTGTTACAGCGAATGGACTCTGTAGTCCTATACTGCGGAAAGACCTTACAAGCTCTGTTTTAGTTAATATCTCTGTACGCTTAACGTTTCGCACTGCTTCTGGTAAGTAATGAAAACAAACTTGTGTGCAAGAATTTCAGAGTCACGTAAATGCTCGTAGGATGATAACCTGCGAGCGGAAAAAATGCTGAATGGTAACACATTGAACGTATCGAACATTCCTATAATCCGACACGTCTTGGTCGCTGTGAGTGTACCGTTTATTTTCCGTACATTTTAAATGTCGCAATTCCATGAAGTCAGGAGAGTTCTGTAAAAGACGTCGGACACCCACTTTTAGAATCATTTTCGTCATGTAACTTTTCTTTTCCCTTAATTCCGAGTATTTAATGTTACTTTCTTCACTATGCTGATGGCAATTTGATCTATGGATACATATCTGAGTAAACTCCGTGAAAGTTCCATGACAACCTAAAAATTTTATTTATGTTTCCGGTGTCTTTGAAATTAAACTCATACGTAAGGATTTCGTAAAATAATGTAGTCGGGCAGGTTTGTTTACAGTTATGAAGCCCTCTTTATAATCATAAAATGTAAGTAACAGTTTCTTCGTCCTCTTTGCATCAAAATAATGAATACATGCTAATCAAAATAATTAATAATAAATCTGGAATATCTGTCGTCTGTTAGTATCAGTTTAAGCGTTTGTTGTACTACATTTATGCTATAGTACTATGTTTATACTACAGTCTGTGCTGTGATTCCTGCCAGTAATCAACTGCGCTCTTACTGTCAAATTAAAAGTTACTTTGTGTAAAGGTAGGCCTATGTTTTCATCACTCAGAATACACCACCAGCCTCGATATATATCTTGATTATCCTAGTTTTCGGAATAATCTCTGCATACTGTGGCTAGTATTTGCAAGTCGTTAAAAACTTGTACAACAATCATTGTGGTGCAGAAATTATCCTGTAATACTGTAATACTGTAATACTCCGGCTCTTAGAAGCCGTGTCTGTGTTCGTACTGTACAATCAATATTCAAGATATTCTGCTGTTTCCCCCGTTACTTCGATACAGCCTTATTGATATCGATAGGGAAGTCAAATAAATCGAAAATGTATGTGGAATACGAGTTCCTTGCTTTTGAAATGCCGAATAACAACAGAAGTTTCAGCCGATTTTGCAAAAGATTAAATATTTTTGGTACTCCAAACTTGGTGAACTTGCGGTGGCAACTTTTCTTGTCGAGTGTGTGCAAGGTCGGATTAAAGTCTTGTAGTGTCCGTACACTGATGAATAAGTACCGGTACTCATTTTTATGTATTATTTTACCTCCCATTAATATGCGAGGGGAAAGTAAAATAAAATTTTATTTCGCTAATTTAAACATTGGCAACGGCCTTGCCGCAGGGGATACACCGATTCGCGTCAGATCACCGAAGTTAAGCGCTGTCGGGCGTGGCCGGCACGTGGATGGGTGACCATCCAGGCCGCCATGCGCTGTTGCCATTTTTCGGGGTGGACTCAGCCTCGTAATGCCAATTGAGGAGCTACTGGACCGAATAGTAGCGGCTCCGGTCAAAGAAAACCATCATAACGGCTGGGAGAGCGGTGTGCTGACCACACGCCCCTCCTATCCGCATCCTCAACCGAGGATGACATGGCGGTCGGATGGTCTCGATGGGCCACTTGTGGCCTGAAGACGGAGCGCAATTTAAGCATTGACGAATGCTGCGCACATAGATTTTTGGAAAGTCATGTGCCCTACATAATACAGCTCGAAGACACGAAGACCGCAGTTCACAGTTGACTTTTATCAGCTACGCCATTTACATAGCAAGGATAGAACTAGTGTTAAGAGAAGTAAACAGTTAGACATCGCCCAGCGTTCTGTATCACTTCCCAGTAATAAATCAGTAATAACTCACTTGCAGAAGCAAGTGTGGTCTCGATTCGATCCTAGCTCGTCGCGTCAATCTTGCTGGACAGTCTCAACATGGTTTTCAGGCATTTGCCTGTTAATGCACTGGAAGGCTGGATGCGCATTTCCTCCTTACAATTTACGCAAACAGAAAGAACTTTAAAAACAGGTCTATAGTTAGGAACGAATACACAGACGACAGATTCCAGAACTCATACATCTACCTGTAGATTTAGCCATTAGTCACCTTGTTTCCACGAAACGCTCACAAGTGGATACGTAATCAAACGCATAAAAACAGAGAAGAATATGTCGGATTTTCACCCCTACAATTTGTGTAATGTGTCTCAACGCTCTGATAAGCAATTTGCCCCTCCCTGACGCCATGGCATATTGTACCACAGTTCCTCTAAATCCCACCCTAAAATTTGTATTTAAAATTTTACAGCCAATTGCTAAACAGTGTTCTACCTCATACTTATGACATAAGGTTTTAAGTGGGAAACTGTGACAGTAACTCCTCTATAATCGTGTCCCACTCTGAATCAACAGTATGACTTCCAGAATGAGATTTTCACTCTGCAGCGGAGTGTGCGCTGATATGAAACTTCCTGGCAGATTAAAACTGTGTGCCCGACCGAGACTCGAACTCGGGACCTTTGCCTTTCGCGGGCAAGTGCTCTACCATCTGAGCTACCGAAGCACGACTCACGCCCGGTACTCACAGCTTTACTTCTGCCAGTACCTCGTCTCCTACCTTCCAAACTTTACAGAAGTTTAGGTTCGCAGGAGAGCTTCTGTAAAGTTTGGAAGGTAGGAGACGAGGTACTGGCAGAAGTAAAGCTGTGAGTACCGGGCGTGAGTCGTGCTTCGGTAGCTCAGATGGTAGAGCACTTGCCCGCGAAAGGCAAAGGTCCCGAGTTCGAGTCTCGGTCGGGCACACAGTTTTAATCTGCCAGGAAGTTTCAACAGTATGACTTTTCAGGCTCACTCAGCGCCATTTCCGGGAAGATAAAGAGAAAACTTCGGAAACATGTTTTCAATTTACATTTCGATCGCACCAGTGATATTAAAAGGTCTACTGAGTTCTGTGCGATGTAGTATAGTGCTCCAAAAACTGACTTTATACGGCATACGGTGCGTTTGTGGCATGTCATAGTCCGGACAGGTTTTTTTTTTAAGAACTATAGAAGAAAAATGTAAAGGATACAGATGTTACACTCAAGCAGCCAACGAAATTATCTGTCGGCAAACGCAGCCTGGACTGTGAGTTTGAAATCAAATATGAAGAAATTGGTAGACTACATGTGACATGCAGTGAATTTCTGCGACAGAACAGTAAATGGGGCACTTGAGATGAGGGTATTGGATAAGGTTAATGTAATCAAGAGGGACAGAGGCTTTAGCTAAAAGTAAAGAATGGAATCTAGCACTCAGTTTTCCTAAATCACGTCAGAAAACAACTCAAGGCTCTCTGGTAGCTCAGAGATAACGGCCTGTTAAGATGTTTATACACTCCTGGAAATTGAAATAAGAACACCGTGAATTCATTGTCCCAGGAAGGGGAAACTTTATTGACACATTCCTGGGGTCAGATACATCACATGGTCACACTGACAGAACCGCAGGCACATAGACACAGGCAACAGAGCATGCACAATGTCGGCACTAGTACAGTGTATATCCACCTTTCGCAGCAATGCAGGCTGCTATTCTCCCATGGAGACGATCGTAGAGATGCTGTATGTAGTCCTGTGGAACGGCTTGCCATGCCATTTCCACCTGGCGCCTCAGTTGGACCAGCGTTCGTGCTGGACGTGCAGACCGCGTGAGACGACGCTTCATCCAGTCCCAAACATGCTCAATGGGGGACAGATCCGGAGATCTTGCTGGCCAGGGTAGTTGACTTACACCTTCTAGAGCACGTTGGGTGGCACGGGATACATGCGGACGTGCATTGTCCTGTTGGAACAGCAAGTTCCCTTGCCGGTCTAGGAATGGTAGAACGATGGGTTCGATGACGGTTTGGATGTACCGTGCACTATTCAGTGTCCCCTCGACGATCACCAGTGGTGTACGGCCAGTGTAGGAGATCGCTCCCCACACCATGATGCCGGGTGTTGGCCCTGTGTGCCTCGGTCGTATGCAGTCCTGATTGTGGCGCTCACCTGCACGGCGCCAAACACGCATACGACCATCATTGGCACCAAGGCAGAAGCGACTCTCATCGCTGAAGACGACACGTCTCCATTCGTCCCTCCATTCACGCCTGTCGCGACACTACTGGAGGCGGGCTGCACGATGTTGGGGCGTGAGCGGAAGACGGCCTAACGGTGTGCGGGACCGTAGCCCAGCTTCATGGAGACGGTTGCGAATGGTCCTCGCCGATACCCCAGGAGCAACAGTGTCCCTAATTTGCTGGGAAGTGGCGGTGCGGTCCCCTACGCTACTGCGTAGGATCCTACGGTCTCGGCGTGCATCCATGCGTCGCTGCGGTCCGGTCCCAGGTCGACGGGCACGCGCACCTTCCGCCGACCACTGGCGACAACATCGATGTACTGTGGAGACCTCACGCCCCACGTGTTGAGCAATTCGGCGGTACGTCCACCCGGCCTCCCGCATGCCCACTATACGCCCTCGCTCAAAGTCCGTCAACTGCACATACGGTTCACGTCCACGCTGTCGCGGCATGCTACCAGTGTTAAAGACTGCGATGGAGCTCCGTATGCCACGGCAAACTGGCTGACACTGACGGCGGCGGTGCACAAATGCTGCGCAGCTAGCGCCATTCGACGGCCAACACCGCGGTTCCTGGTGTGTCCGCTGTGCCGTGCGTGTGATCATTGCTTGTACAGCCCTCTCGCAGTGTCCGGAGCAAGTATGGTGGGTCTGACACACCGGTGTCAATGCGTTCTTTTTTCCATTTCCAGGAGTGTAGTTACAGGTCTTAAGACGTTTTGCTCACTTATGACTTTTTTAACGTTTTTCGCATAGCCGTTCTCTTGGTTGGGAGTGTACACTGCTGGCCATTAAAATTGCTACACCAAGAAGAAACGCAGATGATAAACGGGTATTCATTGGACAAATATATTAAACTAGAACTGACATGTGATTACATTTTCACGCAATTTGGGTGCATAGATCCTCAGAAATCAGTACCCAGAACAACCACCTCTGGCCGTAATAACAGAATTGATACGCCTGGGAATTGAGTCAAATAGAGCTTGGATGGCGTGTACAGGTACAGCCGCCCATGCAGCTTCAACACGATACCACAGTTCATCAAGAGTAGTGACTGGCGTATTGTGACGAGCCAGCTGCCCGGCCACCAATGACCAGACGTTTTCAATTGGTGAGAGATCTGCAGAATGTGGTGGCCAGGGCAGCAGTCGAACATTTTCTGTGTACAGAAAGGCCCTTACAGTACCTGCAACATGCGGTCATGCATTATCCTGCTGAAATATTGGGTTTCGCAGGGATCGAATGAAGAGTAGAGCCACAGGTCGTAACACATCTGAAATGTAACGTTCACTGTTCAAAGTGCCGTCAGTGCGAACAAGAGGTGACCGAGACGTGTAACCAATGGCACCCGATACCATCAAGCCGGGTGATACGCCAGTATGGCGACGACGAATATACGCTTCCAATGTGCGTTCACCACTATGTCGCCAAACACGGTTGCGACCATCATGATGCTGTAAACAGAACCTCGATTCATCCGAAAAAATGACGTTGTTGCCATTCGTACACCCAGGTTCGTCGTCGAGTACACCATCGCAGGCGCTCCTGTCTGTGATGCAGCGTCAAGGGTAACCGCAGCCATGGTCTCCAAGCTGATAGTCCATGCTGCTGCAAACGTCGTCGAACTGTTCGTGCAGATGGTTGTTGTCTTGCAAACGTCCCCATCTGTTGACTCAGGTATCGAGACGTGGCTGCACGATCCGTTACAGCCATTCGGATAAGATGCCTGTCATCTCGACTGCTAGTGATACGAGGCCGTTGGGATCTAGCACGGAGTTCCCTATTACTCTCCTGAACCCACGGGTTCCATATTCTGCTAACAGTCATTGGATCTCGACCAGCGCGAGCAGCAATGTCGCGATACGATAAACCGCAATCGCGATGGGCTACAATCCGACCTTTATCAAAGTCGGAACAACAACGTTTCAGCAGGCATCGCCGGTCAACTGCTGTTTGTGTATGAGAAATCGGTTGGAAACTTTCCTCATGTCAGCACGTTGTAGGTGTCGTCAATCTTGTGTGAATACTCTGAAAAGCTAATCATTTGCATATCACAGATCACAGCATCTTCTTCCTGTCGGTTAAATTTCGCGTCTGTAGCACGTCATCTTCGTGGTGTAGCAATTTTAATGGCCAGTAGTGTATGTAAACAGTTTTACGTTTATCGGTGCCAGGAAACAATTGCCAGCATGTGTGGCATAAGCAGTTCACAATTTTGTTGGAGCACAAACAGCAAGCAATGAAATCTGCACTTGACACCTGGTGAAGACAACTGTTCTCGTATCTGCGAAAGAAGATGCCTCACAGTTGCAGTTGGCTAGGCGCGTCTGCTTCGACCAATCATATGGCATGATTTTATATGCGTCTTTATCGCAGCGCCACTGTTGTCGCAGCTATGTATAATACACGACTTGTTTTTGCCTATAAGCCGTTTGCGCTTTGCAGTTGAAGGTAGCAACGGCGTTATCACCTGTCAGATATTCTTTCTCTGACTCTACTGTAAGGAATCTGCTGAAGTATCATGTGAAGATAGAATATTAACTCAGCTGAAAGCCAGGACCAGCGATGTTTGCAGTGTTATTTTTTATTTTTCGCTTGAGTTCTTTAGTCGTGAACTATCTCCAGTTATTAAATTGTATTTTTCATAATGTGATTTCCCCAAAACACCTGCGTTCATGAGTGGGAGTGAGTGCTATGCTCGGAAATGGTGCAGACTGCGACACTGTTGGAGGTTGCACTCGCCTGTGTGAGCAAGTGACTTCTGTCTCACCATAGGTTGCCGATAGAGCAGGCAGTTTCGAAGTGCGTGGTAACTGAGCTGCTGGTGGGTTTTCCCTCACAATAAAAGGTAGACAATGCACAGCGAGAGACTGCAGCTGCTTCATGGTACACCTGCAGAAATCTTAAATTTAAATATCAATCTATAATATATTAAAGCAGCAACTCAGTCGGTCGTGCGGTTTGGCTGTTTGAGTCAGAATAATATGATAAAAAACTTTAAACACGCTAGTGACGTAGACGATAATATTCGTTTAAGGCAACCAGTGAGATATCCTGTCCATACCCTATACTGTGGCATCATTTAATTGTAAGGAAGCACAGTTTAGTTAGTAAAATAGCCAATTTGTTACATGCACATACAGTTAATTGACGACTGATGCAAACATTACAAGAGACAAACAAATGAATTCCACCAAATACAGGGGGCGGACAGAAATATGGGACCACCTCCAATACAAATCACTACCGTGGCTAATATGGTGTAGGAAAAACATTGGCATGTGAAACAGCTTCCAGTGGCTTCGAAATGGATAAACAGGCCAATAGGTCTTGTATAATTTTCAAGGAAATCTTACAACATTCTTCCTGCAAAATAGTGCCAAATCCAGGTCACAATGATTGAGCTGGTAGCTTTTATGTGTCTTTCTCTCCAAGGTAGACCAGAAAGGAGCAGTAATATTGACGTTAGCTTTCATGTGTCTTTCTCTCCAAAGTAGACCAGAAAGGAGCAGTAATATTGACGTTTGGTGATTGTGGTGACGAGGGAAGATGCGACAATTTAACCTCGTTCTCACAAAACCAGTCCTTGAAGACGCGTCATAAAACACATCATCACCATTGGAGAACAAACTTTGTAGCATGGGATGGACCTGATCAGCCAAAATGGTCAGATAATCATTGACAGTAATGCGGCCTTGCAGAGTAACCATGAGCTTATGGAATAACTCAATGTGGGTGCCGAAATCATAATAAAATCCGCCATGTTTCACTTTTGGGACGTAAACTCAGCCAGAAATTGAAGACATTATCAAAGAAGACATACCGGAGCAGATGACACTCTCCCATTGCTCCATAGTTCAGGTTTTATGGCTTCTGTACCACATTTTCCTGTCACAGGCATTTGCATCGTTGATGAATGGTTTTGGAATTCCAATTCACCATGCAATTCCCTTGTTCTGGAGCTTCGTTTCCTTGCGACTACAACATTCAGTTCTGGAGTGACACTTGAAACTGTTATCCTCTTATTTTTCGTTACAGTTCTCTGCAATGACAGTCCGTCACGATAACTCAACACATATTTTCGTCCGCATTTTGCTTAGTGGATGAAGTTTTTCCGTTTTCCCTGTAGGCAATGTAAATCTTCATTTTATAGTCCCTCTTGAAGCATCACACACTTTGGATACCTTTGTTATGGAAGCATCCTCCATAAGAGCATCAACAATTTGCTCTCATTCGAATTCACTTGGCTCCAACATACTACACACACAACTACGCAGAACACTATTCTGACCATGATCGACGTAATTTGCAATGCACTGAGAACATTGTGCAGCGCATCATGCAGGCTTGGTTGGCTAGCATCTGCATTTATGGTCGAGCACGTATTTCCATATTTTTGTCCGACCACTGTAGCTTGTTTAAAGACAGTACTAGAATATATACTACTTGCACCAAAGACATAATTTAAAAAAGGTTGTTATTGTGTAATAGGAACCAGTTTTACTAAAACTGAGTTTTATTTTCATTTTATTCAAATGTATTGGCACCGTTGCATTCATTAATACTCTCAATTGATACAGCATATCAGTACTCATAGAAACCATATATCTAACATTTTCGGCATGATGGGAAAACCGGAAGTGAGAGCGTAAAAGGGATAGCATCCAACGAACCTAACCAGACACTTGTGGGAGGTCGTACGTTACAGAACTACATCACTTTGTTCCACAATATTGACTATAATTCTGAACAATGCTACAGAACTCTGCAACAGTGATAGAATATTTTTCACATAACAGGTCTTAGAGACTGAGGAGTGATCATCTGATGCATAGTTTGAGTCCAGTCTAGCACTGTTGTTTTGAATGTACAGGTTGTTCTTTACTTAGTAACGGCCTCTCCAGATCTCATTTGTTTTCCTTGTAGTATATTTCTTACATTTCGTGTGTGTTTTTCTGTTTAAGAGGTTTAAACTCGTGTTCTGTAATTGTGAGTGTACATTCACTGCCTGTAGCATAGTAGTTCATTTGCTATGTTTTGAAGATAAGCGTCCGTTCGTTTAGTAAGCCAGTCAATCACGCCCTCAGCTGTCGCCAGAGCGAAAAGTTATGTATTTAGCTCTTCCTGCGTTTTTCTAGTAGTATGCAGGGTGTACATAAAGTCCGGGAGCGCTTTCAATTATTTATTGCACAAGAACGAAACATTGTACAGATATCATACATATGTCATTTTGAAGAGAAACCCTGAAAGGTTTTATTTATTTATTTTTTCATGTACACCACCACAGCGTACTTTAGTAATTTGCCGATAGTCAGCGCTAGTCGCAAACATGGCGAGTTCAGGCGCGGAGCGAGCTGTATTATGAAACGGTTACCCCGATCACCAGATCTCACTCCATGTGGCTTTTTACTGTGGGGACACATTAATGTTCTGGTGTATGTAACATCTCTACCACGTGATGCAGCAGAGCTCCAGGAGAGAATACCGGAAGCGGCTGCCACAGTCGACGATGCCATGCTGGGACTGCTATGGCAAGAATTCGATAACCGTATTGACGTGTGCCTGGTCACTCATGATCGCATATCGAATGTTTGTAAAAAAAAATAAATAAATAAATAAATAAATTTAAAAAAGATAAAAGAAAGAAATCTTTCAGAGTTTCTCTTCAAAATGCAATGTGTATGATAATTGGAAGTGTTCCCAGACTTTATGTACAACCTGTATTTCTTAAATTTCATGCGTTTTTATGTTTAAGAGATTTAATGTCTCGTCTTTAACTGAAAGTGGAATTTCAGACAGTCTGTATCATAGTTTTCATTTCTTGTGAACAGCCAGCTACATAGCTCAGTAATGCATCATCCTACATTGGTGACATGTTAGGAGGTTAGCAAGTTACATTTATATGTTTCTTCCCTGCTTTTGCAGTCAATTCTTAATTTAGTAACACTGGGATGGGTAGAATGTGTGAGTGCTAAGTGTGGACAGAGGAGGGGCTGGCCACAGTTCACAAGCAGCTGAATTTAGTTTTGGCTACAGTCAGCCACCTACAGGCTGCTGATTTGGGATGTAGCGGTGGCGAGGAATCTGGCACGATGCATGGGACACCTCAGATGTCGATTGTTTTGCCCACCAGCTCTGCTAGCAGGGCACCTCCTAGTGTACCTGATACTGTGTGTCCACCCTCACAGCAGGAAGCGTGGCAACAAGTTTGCGTAACTCGAGGTGCAGGACTAGTATGAAGGTTGGCCATTTGGCCTCGCCTATTGCCCCTGTGAGTAAACAGGTGTCTGTTCCTTCAGCAGGGGTCGAGCAGGCACACGCGGACAGGGGTGTCCTATTTATCAGGAGCTCCAATGTTAGGGCAGGTTATGGAGCCCCCTAGGAATGTAGCGTTCACAGCTGGAAAGAAAGCCAATGTACACTTGGTATGTCTGCCAGGGGGCCTCATCCGATAAGCGGAGGAGACCTTGTCTGCAACTGTCAAGTGTACAGTGTGCAGCCGTCTGCAAGTTGTGGTTTGCATCACATGGGTTCTGAGGCCATGCTCAGTTCTTACAGGCAGCTCGCACAAGTGGTGAAGGCTGCTGACCTCATGTGTGAGGTGCAAGCAGTGTTTGCAATTTGCAGCATTGTTCCAAGAGTTGATCAGGGTCTTATGGTTTGGGGGGGTCTCAACCAAAGGCTTTGTGACTCTGTGACGGCCTTGCTTGTATAATTCTGAGCTTGCGATATTGGGTGGTGAATTATAGGGCTCCTCTTGGTAGGTTAGGGATGCACTACACAAAGGAAGCAGCTACATGGGTATCAGAATGCTTGTGGATCACACATTGAAGTCTCTTAGGTTAGACTGTAGTTTTGAGGTACTCTGATGAACACCTACCAGTCGGTACACAGACAGCAAAATCAGATTCCATTAAGAGTAAAGACATTTTAACTTTCAAAATTTTGTCAGCGAATTTTCATGATATTTGTCACAAAGTTCCCGAATTTACTGCTCTCTAGGAAAGTTCTAGTGCTCGAATTATTCTTGGGACCGAGAGCTGACTGATACCCGAAGTAGAAATCTCCGAGATATTTAGCGAGTCGTGGAACTTATGTTGGAAAGACAGGTTAGACACGATAGGAGACGGAGTGTCCATTGCAGTTAACAAAAAATTTGTTCTATTGAGGTCAAAATTGAATGTGACAGTGAAATCATCTGATCTCATATAGCAGGCCTAGGTGAAATAAAGTTAACTGTACGATTTTTTACTATTAAAAACAGTCTTTATCACAATTTATTTAGTATGGTGACCGGTTTTGACCACTACTGTGGTCATCTTCAGACCAATGAGTAAGAACCTCCTTTTGCTAGAGAGTGATGAGTAGTGATTCTCTAGCAGAAGGAGGTTCTTACTCATTGGTCTGAAGATGACCACAGTAGTGGTTGAAACCGGTCACCATACTAAATAAATTGTGATCAAGACTGTTTTTAATAGTAAATATTTGTAACGTATTGATCACTGTCACTCCCATAATGTATTCAAAAGTAGCTGTACGATGTTTTTACGTGTCACTCAGTTCCATTTTTTTGGTTCTAAGGTAATTCAAAGAAAATCTCCAGTCAGTAGCGCACAAATACCCAGATCATATAATGATAATTGAAGGTGACTTTAACCAATTGAGTATAGACTGCGACGTTTGTAGATTCGTTGCAGTGGTTACGGAAAGGTAATCTTGAAAAACAGTTTTGGACACGTTTTCTGAAAACTGTCTTGAGCAGCTAGTTTGGAAGCCCACATGCAGTGGAAACATCTTAGACCTTGTAGCTACAAACAGTCTGGACCTTATCGATGGCGTAAGCATAGAGACAGAGATTAGTGATTATTATGTCATTTAGCTATCATGGGTACAAAAGTTTATAAATCAACGAAGAAGGCAAGGAGAATGTTTCTGCTAGAAAGAGCAGATAAGCAGTTCTTAGCATCCCACTTAGATCATGAACTGACATCATTATGGAGGACGTTTAAACGGTCTGTAAATCATACTCTGGATAAGTGTGTGCCTAGCAGATGGATTATGGATGGAAAAGACCCAATGTGGTTTAACAATGAAATTCGGAAAATGCTGAGTAAGCGAAGGACGTTGCACTCTCAGTTCAGAAGAGAAATGTCGACAAGCATAGGTTAGCAGAGATTCATGCGTCTGTGAAAAGATCTCTGCGCGAAGCATACAGCTACCACCATTATACCAAAGCAAAAGATGTGGCCGAGAACCCAAGAAAATTCTGGTCCTATGTAAAATCTCTTAAGTGTATCTAAGGCTTCCATCCAGTCACTTGTTGACATCTCTGTTGCAGTGGCAGAAGACAGCAAAACGAAACCCAAAGTTTCACGGTTTAAGAAATTGTTCACGTAGTGGAATGGTGAACATACCATCGTTTGACCATCGTTTGGGTGACAAAGTAATAAGGATACCTGGCATAGAGAAACAACTGAAAGAGTCGAAAACAAGTAAGTCACCAGGTCCAGATGGAATTCCAGTTTGGTTTTACAAAGAGTACTCTACAGCATTGGTCCCTTACTTTACCATGAATATTTCGCCCAGTGCAAAGGCCGAAGCGAACGGAAAAAAGTACAGGAGACTCCTGTATATAAGAAAGGTAAAAGACAAAATCACAAAATTACTTACCAATGTGCTTAACATTGGTTTGCGGCAGAATTCTTGAACATATTCTTTATTCAAATACGAGGGTAATCCCAAAAGTGAGGACTCCTGTTTTTGTATAAGTACATATAACTGTTTATTTCTACAATGGTTTGCATCAGTTTACAGCTTGAACATTTAGCTTTCGACATAATCACCATTTCTGTCGATGCATTTTTGTAGACGCTGTGGCAGTTTTTGTGTGCCCACGTCATACCAACTCGCCGCCATGCTGTTCAGAAAGTTAGAAACCTCTTCTTTTACCTCGTCGTCGGAGCTGAATCGCTTTCCGGCCAAATGTTCTTTTAACTTAGGGAACAGGTGATAGTCACCGGGCGCCAAGTCAGGACTGTAGGGTGAGTGGGTGATTATGTTCCACTGAAACTGTTGCAGGAGAGCAACGGTTTGCCGAGCGATGTGTGAGCGAGCGTTGTCATGGAGAATGTGTACGCCCTAGCTCAACATTCCTCTTCCCCAGTTCTGAATTTCCCGTTTGAGTTTCTTCAGAGTATCACAGTACCTGTCAGCGTTAATTGTGGTCCCAGTGGGCATAAAGTCGACCAACAGTACCCCTTTCCGATCCCAAAAAATGTTTGTCATGACTTTACTGGCAGACTGTGCGGCTTTGGCGAAGAAGGATGCCGCCACTGGCATTGTCTCAGGTGTAAAGTGCTATGCCCAGGGTTCGTCACCCGTGACAATTGAGTCCAGAAAGTTGTCCTGTTCGGCTGCAAGGCGGTGAAGAAACGGGCGGGAAGCATCAACTCGTTGCCGCATATGGTCCTCAATCAGCATGCGTGGCACCCATCCTGCGCACACCTTCCGGTAGTTCAATGTTTCCGTTAAAATTCTGTGAGTGGTGTTTCGGGAAATCTCAGGAACCAACGTGCAGAGATCATCCAGGGTGATTTGCCGATCTTCATGCATGCTTTGCTCAACCTTTGTCTCCTCGGAAATTGACGGTCTCCCGCTCCTTTGTTCATCGTGAATTTCGGTCGGACCAGCTGCAAACTCTCTACACCACTTACGAACATTTTTGACATCCATGCACGACTCACCATACACTTCCATCAATTGGCGATGGATTTCAATCGGCGCAGTGTCCTTTGCATTCAAAAACCGAAAAACTGCACGCAATTCGTACTTGGCTGTAACATCCAACGGGAGCTCCATTCTCAAAGGCCTTCCAAGCCAAGACTGAGCGCCTCAGCGCGGCGTGCACATGTTTACACACAGCGCGTGAAGCACTCTTCATAACAATGTGACCAACTAATCATAGCGTGTAGGCTAATGTGACCAACTGCCACACAGAGTTCTGTACTTAAAATAGGAGACCTTACTTTTGGGGTTACCCTCGTATAATAAATTTGCTAGAGACTATACGCTTCTGTCCATGAATCAGCATGGTTCTAGAAAGAATCGCGCTTGCAATTCTCCGCTTGCCCTTTTCTCACGTGCAAACTATAGATGAAGGGCAAGAAGCAGATTCCATATTTCTGGAGTTTCAAAAAGTGCGTGACTCGATGCCCCACTGCAGGTTGCTAACGAAGGTACGAGCATATGGAATAACTTTCCAGATATGTGAATGGTTTGAATATTTCTTAAGTAATAGAACCCAGCATGTTATCCTCGACAACGAAAGTTCATCAGAAATTAGGGTATCGCCAGGAGTGCCCCAGCGACGCTATTATTTTTATACACATTTGAGATCTGCTAGGGAGAGTGATCAGCAATCTCTAGTTGTTTGTTAATACTGTGGTGTACAGGAAGCCGCTGAAGTCGAGTAACTGAAGGAGGATACAAGTTAAGTTAGATAAAATTTCTGGTTGGTGTGATGAATGGCAGCTAGCTCTAAATGTAGAAAAATGTACGTTACTGCAGATGAGTATGAAACACATAACAATGATGTTCAAATACAGCATTCAAATACAGCAGCGTCCTGCTTGACACAGTCATGCCCGGGTTCGATTCCCGGCTGGATCGGAGATTTTCTCCCGCTCGGGGACTGGGTGTTGTGTTGTCCTAATCATCCTAATCATCATCATCATTTCATCCCACCGACGCGCAAATCGCCGAAGTTGCATCAAATCGAAAGACTTGCACCCGGCAAACGGTCTACACAACGGGAGCCCTTAGTCACACTACATTTATTAATTTACTTAAATATCTAGGTGTACCATTGCAAATTCATATGGAATGGGACAAGCATGTGAGGACTGTGGTAGGGAAGGCAAATGATCCACCTCAGTTCGTTGGGAGAATTTTGGAAAGTGTGGTTCATCTGTAAAGAGGACCACATATAGGATGCTAGCATGACGTATTCTTCAGTACTGCTTGAATGTTTGGAATCCACACCATGTCTGATTAAAGGAAGACATTGGAGCAAATCAGAGGCGGGCTGCCAGATTTGTGACCAGTTGATGTGAGCAACATGCAAGTATTATGACTATGCTTCGGGTACTCAAATGGGAATCCCTGGAGGGAAGGAGACATTCTTTTCAAATAACATTATTGAGAAAATTTAGAGAACTGCCATTTGAAGCTGACTGCAAAGTGATACTAGTGCTGCCAACATACATTTCGCATGATCCCCATGAATATACGATGCGAGAATCTAGGGGTCATATGGAGATATAGAGACCGTCACTTTTCCCTCAATCTATTTACAAGTGGAACAAAAAAGCAAATGAGCAGTAGTGGTGCAGGGTACACCATGTCATGCACTGTATAGTGGTTTGTGGCGTGTGGTTGTAGATGTAGATATACATGTACCGCACATGTTGATTTCACATTTTGAAACTTCTGTAATTTGCATCAGGTTGTAACTTGGAATAGTCAGTGAATATCAAGATATGATTGGTGTCAAGATATACTGGTGTAGAGAAGCATACAATCTGTTAAAGCCCACCATTTATCAGTGTTAATATTTGGTGAATTAAGCCACTGATTATTAATTTTAGTTACTGCTTTCTACTGCATTATTTATATAATGGGACCTTGCATAGCGAGCATAGTTTGTTCCAGAATCTTACTTGTAGTGCGCAACACTCGTTAAGCAAAACAATTTATCCCTATAAATCAATGTAAAATACGATGATGCGTTCCATGCAGAAAAGATACTAAAAGTTTTATCTGATCCATGCCATTTATTCAAAGAAAATTATACATACAGTATTATGTACTTTATTATCCACGATACATAACTAATTGTATTTTACTAGGAAGCTATCTATAATTATTTGTTTCCGCCGATGGTTCAACACTTGGCGAAAATGCGACCAGCATTAACATCGAATAAATTTGTAGTGCGCATTGCCACTGTTTCATTGGGATGATGATTTTCAATGTACGATACAACCGATTCCCATGCTTTCAGCATTTCTCTTATTGCGCCAGAAGATTGCTGCTTTGCTGTTACCGCCTCCTCCGCCTCTGAACTCCTCTCTACAGCTTTCTGGTGGGAAACACACTGCAGCTCCATAAGCTCTTTGGCTGTTATTTCTCAGCTGTGATCTTCCACAGGCTCATTAATGTCATTGTTATCCATTTCTAGTACCATGCTCTTGGCCAAAGACACAGTCTCGTTGACTACAGGCTCCACAGGTACTGACTCAAATGCCTCAGAGTCATATTCGACAACGCACTCTGGCCAAAGCTTCTTCTATGTAGAAGTGAGATTTCTCTTGGTAATCCCTTCCCACGTCTTTTCGATCATCCTGACGCAAGCAACGATGTTGAAGTGATATTTCCAAAACTCTCTGAGAGAGGGAGAGTGGTATGGTAGTTTCAATCAACTCAAAGCAATGCTCGAAGAGTGCTTTAGTGTAGAGCTTCTTAAAGTTAGAAATAGTCTGCTTGTCCAGAGGCTCGAGTAACGGAGTGGCGTTGGCAGACAGAAATTGGATCTCGATGAATTGAAATTCTTCAAGGAGGTGGTCTTGTAGGGCTTGAGAATGAGCAGTAACAAGTGACATGGAGTGGCAGATTCATCTCAAGCAAATATTTGTTCACTGGAGGACTAAACACTTCATTGATTCAATCACAAAAAATATCACATGTCACCCAAGCCTTGTTGTTTGACGTCTGCATCACATTTGACCCGCTGTTTTGGACTTTACACATTGTGAAGGCTCGTTGAGTTTCTGAATGGTACTGGTAAACAAGCAGTGGTTTAATTTTCATCGCTGCTTTCATTGGCACAGAATAGTACGGTAGGTAGTGTGAGATGGTCTTTCAGTGGCTTGTGGCTGGCCAACGCATTCTCATCTGCTATTGTAAAGCTATGTTTCGTCATCTTTTTTCATAACAGACCCGTCTCGCCACAACTAAAAACCTGCTGCGGTAGACAACCCTCAGAATCTACGAGCATCTTGAAGTTTCAAATGAAGTTCTCTGCTGCCTTTGTGTCAGAGCTGGCTGCTTTGCTGTGCCTCAAAATGCTGTGGATGCCGGTTCTTTTCTTAAACTTCTCAAACCACCCACGGCTTCCCTTAAACACTTGGCCGCTGATGATCCTGGCGTTTTCTTAACGAGGTCGGCGAAAATCATTCTCGCCTTCTCACAAATGATGTTCTCTTAATAGTGTCATCTTGCAATTGCTTTTCATTTATCCATAGAAGGAGCAACTTTTCGATATCGTCAAGATTACTAAACTGTTGTTTAAATACTCTTGTCACTCCGTTTGAAGCATATTCTCCTTAATCTTGTCTCTGTACTTGAGGATACCGTAACGCAAATAGTTGATCTAGACCAACTGCATGTGCATGCTAAATCAGCGTTTTTCAATGATTTGTTTTAATTTCTAAGGTCATTTTCTTTCTCTTATGGTCGTCTTCTCGCGGCTTTACCTTCGGGGACATATCTATGAAGGTTATTACAATTTGCACACAAAAAATCATTGTTTCAGTTTAGAAAACTGTGTGATCACAAGTTGCACTAAGATAGTAGCAGAAAGAGCACTAAACGCAGACTGATATTGTTCATATAATGCTGCCAACAATGAAAGTTGTTCGTATTGTATAACGTTTTCCCTGCTACGCTCTAACGGCTGATAACGTCACATTAAATCGTCGTCACTCGTAATGCGAAACATCGCTCATTAAGCGAGTCATTTTTGTTTCTACAATTTGTTTTGCTCGAATTTCACGTTCAGGTATGTGCTCGTTAAGCGGGGTACCACTGTGTTACTGAACTTGCTCACAGCTAGACATTGTGGCACAGCAACACATGTGCTCACAACAGTGTAACTCAACCTATATTAATTTTGCACTAACCGATTACCACGCACTTATTTATCTCAGTCTTCCATTGAACAGGAAACAGAATCAGATACATTTGTTGTGTAAAATCAGAGAAATTTTGTTTACATGTGTTTAAAAGCATAATATACAAATTCTAAAGAAAGACTGACTATGATATTAATTCAACACAAAAGTCTTTAAATACTAATTTTTGTGTGTAGTACATTACTACTTGTGCACACCTTTCTAACAAACACTGCTGTTTGCCAACCAATTAACATATCCTTTAAATCCATGAATATAGTTATTCAGATAACTTGTAGAATATGTGGTTCATGATGAATGTTTTTAATCTGCTTTTGAACTGTTTGATATCCTTTGCTTTACATTAGATGTAATAATTACTGAAAACAGAATAGCCAACAAATCTAATACCAGACTACAAGTACCTGGAGACGTATGTTTTTAATTCTTTCTTTCCATTCAACTTCATTGATCACTACATTACCTTACCTACACTATATTACCTTACCTAATTTTCAGTATGTCTGTGGCATACTCATATATTCCCATAGGACTGAAGTTAATAAGGACCCACAAACTGAAGCAGGTAAATTAATACAAGAAGTTCTGAATGATCTAATTTGTGGCCATACATTTGTAATCCAGTAATTTTTTAACTTCA
Organism: Schistocerca cancellata; assembly: GCF_023864275.1. NCBI lineage: Eukaryota > Metazoa > Arthropoda > Insecta > Orthoptera > Acrididae > Schistocerca > Schistocerca cancellata. The sequence continues at coordinate 859,782,583 of NC_064626.1, read as the reverse complement.
CTGCTGCAATAAACAGCAACAAGGTTTTGTTTTCAGAAATTCAAACTAAAATTGCAAATAGGTAAGTTGTTCCTTTTCTACACTAATCTTGCACTAAGTATAAATTTTTGTGTTTTCTCATAGCTAATGTCAGTTCTTGCTTGTTTGCTTGGAAAGTGGAGTGAGTTTCCTAACTTATTCTTTTTCATTTTTTAAATAATTACATTAGCTGATGAACTCATTTGTTTACAACTTATAACTTCATCATTATAAACTCTAAAATTAAATCTGTTATGATAGTGAGTGGATCTGGAATAAATCATATTATTTGTAATTTGTAACAAATTGGAACTGAAGCTTTGCTGCAGTTGCAAATTCTCTGTAATGATCAGATGAAACTTTCATGCATTACACTATCATTGTAATAATACATGTCTGCTAATATGACATTACTTGAAGAATAACAACCCAAGAGCGTGTCCTGGAACAGGGCAATAAAATCATTTGATCAGACTTATAACCTGAAACTAATCTGTTGAATTTATAGTTATAACACTACCTGATTTAGCTTACTAACGCATTAGGTTTTAGTGACCTACATTTAGGTTGAGCAACATAAATTACCTTTGGATCATGGCAATTTTCTTATTATTATTACACCACCATTCTGTTGCTGAATGTGTTGTGCAATATAAGAGCAGACACAACAGTATTTTTTTCTTCTTATTTCCTTGCTCAATCATCCAGATCTGCCCCCCCCCCCCACAAAAAACGCTAGCAAATAAATTTTTTTTTCCACCCAACTCAACTTATTCTTTCTTCATATGTTTAAGTATCCTAAATTTCATCCCTGTCATCCCTTCTACCTCTTGCTATTGACTGTGATATTTACACTTCTTATTTCTAATTTACGCTTTGGAGTTTTCTTTCATTTATTTACGTTTCTATCATCTCTTGTCTGAATGTTTCTTTCAAACATTATTTATGGTATTATTAATTATTCATGTTTTTAAAGTTATCTTTCCAATTGCTTTTTATTTTTTACTTCATTTATTTTTTTCTTTTTTATCTGTAGCTTGTAGTTACTGCTAACTATGGTCCAGTCCTTATGTTTCTTACTAGGATGTTTTGCATATTGTATAAGGGGTGACCAAAAAGTTTCTATTTGAGGATGTTGCTGCACTGGATATGCAATCTAGCATGATTCCAATGTGGGTATAGAAGCAATGACGTTTACGTAAAGGATTAATATGACATTCATGTATTTCTGATGTGCATACAGTAAATGTGGAAGTGTGTACTGTGGCAGCATTGTTAACAAATGCTTCTAAACAGGACCAACTTGCAGTTATTCTTTTCTTGACTGCCAAAGCACAGACACTGGTAAATAGCCATGGGAGAATGAAGAATGTGTATAGGGCAGCATGTCTGTTGAAAACCATCATTGTGGATTGGTGTGCCAAGTTCTATGTTGCTGCTTCATGATAACACATGTTCCCATATCGCAAATGTCGCAACGCAGATGTTATGAAGTGGGAGACTCTCCAGCACTCATCCTTTAGGCTTGATCTCTCCCCATGTGATTATCATGCCTTCAGTCCCTTAAAAACAGCCTTGAACAACTGACAATTCCCGTCAGACAAGTATGTGCAGTTATGGAATGCTTCACAGTGTTTTACCAAATGGACATCTTCAACCTGGTGCATCTATGGGATGATTGTCTCAGAGCTCATACCTGGTGATTTTTCTTAGTTGGCATGCTGATTCTGGACTGTACAGCCATCGAATAAAAACATTTTGATCACCCCATATAGATGTTCCATGTCTTGAATCTTATGTCTTACATTTACAATTACTTCTATTTTTTTTGTATCCCTGTCTCATATTAGTAACACTTGTCAGCCTTTTAATTCTGCCTATATTAAATATTATCAATGAAATGACTAATTTTAAATACTTGAAATATTATGTCAGTCAGTTCATTTCTATGTAGTCCTAATTTTAGTGATAATTACATATCCAGTTCCCCTATTTAACAGTGGTTCATTGTGTTTGTTTTTATTTTTGCTATGAATGTTGCATTTAATATTAATATTTCTTGTTACTTAATTTGTAATCTGCGTTGCTCACTTGCCGAATATAACTGTCAAAACTGAAGGCTTCATTTTGGTTCAGATGACAGTTCATTGAAAAAAATAAAGAAATATCTAGTAAGTCATATGGATTTTAAATCAATTTATGAGTAGATGTACTGGATAGCACAGCAACATTAAAAACCTTGGATTCACTGGTTATAAACTTATAGTCTGATTTAGTTCATAGACTAAAGGCCTGTTGTATCATAGCTCATGCTGCATCCAGGCAGAGGAATTAGAAACTCATCTTCCTTAACATTTCAAGTATGTCCTATACCACTGCTAAATTTGAAAGAGCACATCTCATGATAATCGAGCTGCAAAACGGCATTCAGATTAAAAATTAGACTTGTGTTTATGGAGATAAGCAGTTCCTTATTCCTTTAGTGGTAGCACTCCAACACACAATGAACCTGCAATGTTTCACCTATTCTGACAATTTGCTAGTAGTTCGATGAGGATGTTAATTAAATGTTGGAAGGCTGTAGGTGGAAAGTGAAAGTAACCATTCATCTATAGTTGAGACAGTGAGTGATCAACAGGCACCCAAACAAGACTGAACCCATCACTACGTTGTTAGCCACTTTTCTTCTTTGGAGCTAACAGAAAAAAAAAAAAAAAAAAAAAAAAAAAAAAAAAAAAAAAAAAAAAAAAAACCCACACACACACACACACACACACACACACACACACACACGCGCGCGCACGCACACACACACACACACACACACACACACACACACAAAACCACAGCTATGTTGTCTCAGTACTGTAGCCCTGTAAGTCTGTTATACATTTTCTTTAGGGGCCCTGTATTAGATTTCATTGTAATCCATATCCATTAGAAATACCTGGAGGTAATCACAGTTCTAGTGTTGTCTAAACCCTTGTCCTTGAGCCCCAACTGTGGAATAACATTTTTATATTTCAATAATGGTTGCTGTTGTTGTTGTGGTCTTCAGTCCTGAGCTCTCCATGCTACTCTATCCTGTGCAAGCTTCTTCATCTCCCAGTACGTACTGCAGCCTACACCCTTCTGAATCTGCTTAGTGTATTTATCTCTTGGTCTCCCTCTACAATTTTTACCTTCCACACTGCCCTCCAATACTAAATTGGTGATCCCTTGATGCCTCAGAACATGTCCTACCAACCGATCCCTTCTTCTAGTCAAGATGGGCCACAAACTCCTCCCCAATCCTATTCAATACCTCCTCATTAGTTATGTGATCTACCCATCTAATCTTTAGCATTCTTCTGTAGCACCACATTTCGAAATCTTCTATTCCCTTCTTGTCCAACCTCTTTATAGTCCATGTTTCACTTCCATACATGGCTACACTCCATACAAATACTTTCAGAAACGATTTCCTGACACTTAAATCTATACTCGATGTTAACAAATTTCTCTTCTTCAGAAACGCTTTTCTTGCCATTGCCAGTCTACATTTTATGTCCTCTCTCTCCGACCATCATCAATTATTTTGCTCCCCAAATAGCAAACCTCCTTTACTACTTTAAGTGTCTCATTTCCTAATCTAATTCCCAGAGCATCACCCGACTTAATTTGACTACATTCCATTATGCTCGTTTTGCTTTTTTTTGATGTTCATCTTATATCCTCCTTTCAAGACACTGTCCATTCCGTTCAACTGCTCTTCCAAGTCCTTTGCTGTCTCTGACAGAATTACAATGTCATTGATGAACGTTAAAGTTTTTATTTCTTCTCCATGGGTTTTAATACCTACTCCGAATTTTTCTTTTGTTTCCTTTACTGCTTGCTCAATATACAGATTGAATAACATCAGGGAGAGACTACAACCCTGTCTCAGTCCATTCCCAACCACTGCTTCCCTTTCATGTCCCTTGACTCTTATAACTGCCATCTGGTTTCTGTACAAATTGTAAATAGCCTTCAGCTCACTGTATTTTACCCCTGCCATCTTCAGAATTTGAAAGAGAGTATTCCAGTCAACATTGTCAAAAGCTTTCTCTAAGTCTACAAATGCTAGAAACATAGGTTTGCCTATCTTTAATCTGTTTTCTAAGTTGTAGGGTCAGTATTGCCTCACGTATTCCCCCAAGGTTGGCTTCTACCAGTTTTTCCATTCGTCTGTAAAGAATTTGCATTAGTATTTTGCAGCAGTGACTTATTAAACTGATAGTTCAGTAATTTTCACATCTGTCAACACCTGCTTTCTTTGTGATTGGAATTATTATATTCTTCTTGAAGTCTGAGGGTATTTCACCTGTCTCATACATTTTGCTCACCAGATGGTAGAGTTTTGTCAGGACTGGCTCTCTCAAGGTTGCCAGTAGTTCTAATGGAATGTTGTATACTCCTGGGGCCTTGTTTCAAATTAGGTGTTTCAGTGCTCTATCAAACTCTTCACGCAGTATCATATCTCCCATTTCATCTTCATCTACATCCTCTTCCCTTTCTATAACATTACCCTCAAGTACATCACCCTTGTATAGACCCTCTATATACTCCTTCCATCTTTCTGCTTTCCCTTCTTTTCGTAGAACTGGGTTTCCATCTGAGCTCTTGATATTCATACAAGTGGTTCTCTTTTCTCCAAAGGTCTCTTTAATTTTCCTAGTGAGATAAGCCTCTAAATCCCTACATTTGTCCCTGTCAATAATGGTATCAGGGCAGATATCATTTGTCATACAGAGGAAACATCAAATAATGAAGAGGCCCATAAGAAGTCAGAAACAATTACTGTGCAGCTATAAAACTTCTATTCTGCATCACCAGCATGTCTCCCATTCTCTCCTGATGTTGATTCAGAAGTGTTGGTTATTCCCAGTTGAGCAGAAGAGGAAAGGGGTAGACAGAAGACGTCATCATAAAAAGTCAGGAGTGGGTCATATGAAGTGAGTGTGGGTAATATGAAGGCTACTCACAGTTCCTTAGAAGAGAGGGAGAGGCACTTTCCCCACAGACTTTCTACACGTGGGCTTCTCTCTTGCAGTGATAAGTGATACTTCTCCCATTGTCACTAAAATCTTACAAAATCCTTTCTTTACACCGCAGAAAGACATCTTGCATAATACATGGGGTCCCTTGGGAAGTAGTATATTTTCAGTTGGCCACTTTGCTAAAATGTAGATGAGCTCACACTTTCTACCACATCTTATTAAATCCCCGTAGCATGCTATTCAGTTCAGTATGAAACTCGCCCATTACAGTTGCATATTGAAACAGTGAAAGAGTTCTGTCACGTGGACATTGTAGCAGCTGTCCAACACACAAATCATCTTGGAAGGGACCACCATTTCTTTGTTACAGACAGAAAGATAATATTCAAGTGGGTAAAACAATGGCATGAGACAGGTTCTTTAATCAATGAGTAGCATAAGAGGCCTGAAATGACGTTTTCAAATGCTGGAAAATATCTGATGAGTTCATGCAGCTCTGCAATGAAGCCCGTATCTATCCCTCACTTGCCATTTCAGAACGTTACTAATCCCTTGCAGGTCTTTGTGGATGACTATGAATGAGGAGATTAATGTTTAACGCCCCATTGACAATTAGGTCATTAGAGATGGGGCACAAGTGCAGATTAGGAAAGGATGGGGGGAGGAAAGTGGCCATGCCATTTCAAAGGAACCACCCTGGAATTCACCTTAAGCAATTAGGGGAATCATGGAAAAACTAATCAGAGATGATTGTGAAACAGAATTTAAAGCTTTCCTCTTTGCAAGTGGTTCAACAGTTATGGCCATGAGATAAAGTGAGTAGGGGCAATTTCTCCCTAACATTATGGGGCAGAAATGACGAGGATGACACATGTCAGACAAATGTTATGTCTGAAGAGGCAAACTTTTGTATCAGTGGGCTTGTCAAAGAAATCAACTACTGTACAGCTACACTAGTGGTGACAAACAGCTGGATACAGCATCTGTCATAAAATATCTGTGTGTAACTATCCAGAGCAACCTTAAATGGAAAGAATACCTAAAACACATAGTAGAAAGAGCAGATACCAGACTCAGATTCATTGGAAGAATCCTAAGGAAATGTAACCCATCCACAAAAGAAGTGACTTATAAGCCACTTGTTTGCCCAATTCTTGAATATTGTTCATCTATCTGTGTTCCGTATCAGGTAGGACTGATAGAAGAGATAGAGAAGATACAACAAAGAGTGGTGTGTTTCATCACAGGATCGTTTAGCTGGTGAGAGAGCGTTATGGAGATGCAAAACAAACTCCATTGGCAGACGTTACAAGAGAAACACTGTGCATCATGGAGAGATTTACTACTGAAACTTTGAGACAGCTTTTTTCAGGAGGAGTCGGACAACACATATTACCCCCCCCCTCCCCCACCCCTCCTCACACATACATTTCGCATATTGACCACAAGCAGAAAATTCGAGAAATTAGAGCCAATTTAGAAGCTTACCAACAGTCATTCTTCGCATGCACTATTCACGAGTGGCACAGGTTGGAGAGATCAGATAGTGTTTCCGAAAATACCCTCCGCCACACACCATTAGGTGGCTTGCGGAGTGCGATGTAGATATAGATGATAGTGTGAACAAAACCTCTGATATCTTTTGGACAAAAAGGATGGCCAGTGAAGTCACCTGATCTCTCTGTCCCTGATTTCTTTTCCGTGGAATTTTCTCAAGGACCAAGGTTTTTTACTGTGACACCACAATACTCATGAGCTGAAAGCTGCAATCTGGGAAGGGACAGAGGCCATTCTCAAGAAATGATTAAGGATGTAATGAGGAGCTAACAAAAATGTCTTTAGGATTGCATTGGCAGTGATGAAAGCCATTTGTGTCATGCTTTTCAAGAAATAAACTTTTGTTTATCTTTTCAATAATGGCAATGAGTGTAGAACTGTTGTCTACAAGTTATCTTGATATAAATATGTACTAGACCTCATAATAACCAAAATAAAATGTACTATTTCCCATGGGCCACCCTGTACAATCCCATGCTGTTCATGTTTCTGTTCCCATATCCATGCCAGTGTGAAACATTACATGCAAGGCCAACTCCATTCATGGAGCCACTACCTCCTATTTCATTGCTATCAATTGCTATCCCATAATTTGAGGTAGAACCATCTATGAAAGTAGCCATATCATAAATCAGCTTTACTGGAATCACTAGTATTTTAAGTAGTTATCATTACTAATTGCCTGTCTATTCAGATGAATGGCCATCACAAAGTTGTGGCTTGAAGCAGACTCTTATCCTGAACAGATGAATTACAATATCTTGATCACAATATTTTTTTCATTACTTCCACATGATTCTCTTTGCACAGCTGGCCATGTTTAGTCTGTGATATGCAACACAAACTGGCATAACCTCTGAGTAACAGATAGTGATACAGAATGCAATGAAATTTGAAATGATGATGATAACTGAGTATAATAGAATCGTTGTAAATATTGTAGCATGACAACCAAGTGTCAAGGTGACCTCAAGGTAAGCGTGTTAGGACTGCATCTGTGCTATGTCTTCATTTTAAATCTTCATTAAGCAGTACATGTGGGTAAAAGTCTACCTCTGCATCTAGATGCATACTCTACAAACCACTGTGTGGTGCATGGTGGAGGGTACATTGTGCCATTATTTGTCACTTCCTTTCCTGTTTCACTCGCAAATAGAGCAAGGGAAAAATGGCTGCCTATATGTCTCTGTACAAGCCCTAATTTCTCTTATCCCCTTGTCTTTACATGGTATGTCCATTGGTAGAATCATTCTGCAGTCAGCTTTAATGCCAGTTCTCCTAAAGTTTCTTCCATGAAAAGAATGCCATCTTCCTTCCATGGATTCCCTCGAGTTCACGAAGCACTTATGTGTTAATAGAACCTACTAGTAACAAATCTAGAATCCCCCCTCTGAAATGCTTCAGCATCTTCCTTTAATCCAATCTGTTGGGAATCCAACACACTCAAGCATCAGTCACCCTAGTTTTCTATGTCTGGTCTCCTTTACTAATGGACCACACTGTCCTAAAATTCTCACAGTGAACTGAAGTTGATCATTCGCCTTCCCTACCACAATCCTTATGTGCTTGTTCCATTTCATATTGCTTTGCAGTGTTTTGCCTTGATATTTAATCAACGTGTGTGCATCAAGCAGTACACTATTAATGCTGTACCCAAACATGATGGAATTTTTTTCCTACTCATCTGTATTAACTTACATTTTTCTACATTTAGAGCATCTTTCACAAGTCATCTTGTATCCTCCTACTGGCACTCAGTGTTGACACCTTCCTGCACGTCACAGTTTTGTCTGCAAATGGCCATTGATTGCTACTCACCCTGTCCGTCAGATCATTTATGAGAGAATAAGAGTGGTCCTATTACACTTCCGTGGGGCACTCCTGATGATACCCTTTTCTCTGATGAACACTTGCTGCTGAGCTTAATGTACTATGAACTGAGGCTCGGTGCTGAGGCTAATTTACTGGGTTCTATTATTTAAGAAATTTTCAAGCCACTCAAATAATTGTAAACCTATTCCATAGACTGATGCTTCTGTTAACACTGTGCAGTGGGTCACCATGTCAAACACTTCTAGAAATATAAGAATACAGAACCTTCCTGTTGCCCTTCATCCCTGGTTTGCAGGATATCATGTGTGAAAAGGTCAAGATGAATTTTGCATGAGTGATCCTTTCTAAATTCTTGCTAATTTTTTGACAGAAGCTCTTTTGTATCAAGGAATTTATTATATTCAAACTAAAAGTATTTCAAGAATTGTGCAACAAACTGATGTTACAGACACTTGTCTGTAATTTTACAGGTCCAGTCTTTTACCCTTGTTATATACACGAGTCACCTGCACTTTTTTCCAGTCTTCAATGTTTTTGGACTGGACAAGAGATTTGTTATAAGTGCAAGCTAGGTAAGGGCCCAGTGCCATAGAAAACTCTCTGTAAAACCAAATTGTGGTTCCATTCTTATCAGGTGAATTATTTGTTCTCGACTCTTTAAGTTGCTTCTCTATCTTAGTGATGTCTATTACTATGTTCTCCATACAAAAATCTGTTGATGTTCAAATGATGGTATGTTTATACAATCTTCCTGCATGAATGGTTTCTTAAATATTTTTTATTGCACGCCAGACTGGTTAATGAGTGACTGGATAGAAATCTCCGACCCACTTATTGATTTTATATAGAACAAGAATTTTTTTGGGTTCTCAGCAGGATTTTTTATATGGTTAATGGTGGTAGCCACTGAATGCTTCTTGCATCAATCTTTTTAACATTGTATGAATTTCTGCTAACTTTGCCTGTCATTATTTGCATGATATTATTTGAACCAAAAGTGCCACAAACAGTCTCTGCTACCTCAGCAATTTTTGAATTTTGTTATTAAACCTCAATGGATCTTTTCTGTACTTAATCCACTTATCGGCACATACTTCTTCTGGGCATGATTTACTGTTCATTTAAACTTTACCTGAAATTCCTATATGTCCATCATAATGTAACTAAATGCTGTCCATTTATTTTCTAAGAGGGACACTAACAACAGCATATCTGCTCTTTCTAGCCAAAATATTCTCCTAGCCTCCTCGATGGATTTATTAACTGTAGCAACCATTGGTTCTGTGATGTCATCACTGTCACTAATCCCTGACTCTTTATCAACACCATCGATAAGGTCAGGCCTGTTTAAAACTAAAAGATCTGAAATATTTCCATTATGTGTGACCTCTTGAATTAGCTACTAAAGACTTTTTCAGAAAACTGTTCAAAAGTACTTCACAAGACTGCCTATCTGTACCACATGCAATGAATGCACTTATGTCCCTGTCTATACTAGGTAGGTCAAAGTTACATCCAACTAATACTGTGTGGTCTGGGTATTTCTATGTTAATGAGCATAGACTTTCTTTCAGTGATTCTAAAACGGTCATTGTATAATCAGACGACCAGTGAAAACATCCTATAATTAACTTTAGTTCACCTAGACCTAAGTGTCACTTGTTAATAATAATATTAATAATTCCTGATGAATGAATATTATTTATCAGGGACTATCTGATAATGGTATAGGGTTTGTTGTCATAATACTATGAAAATAAGTAGAATATACACTGATGAGCCGAAACATTAAGACCAGCTGCTTAATTGCATGTTCATCATCCTTTTCAACACAATACAGGAGAAATTCTGCATGGCATCGGCTCAAGAATTCCTTGGTAGATTTCTGGAGGTATGTTGCACGAGATTTCTGTGTACAGATCATGCAATTTCCATAAATTATGGGCCAGTGGTTTGGGGGTGCAGAACTAGCACCCATTGAATTCAGATCAGGTGAATTTGGTGGCCAGTATGTCAATTTCAGTTCACTATCATCCTTCTCAAACCACAATAGCATGGTTATGGCCTTGTAACATGGACAGCTATCCTACAGGAGGATGTGATCACCATTACGGAACACGTCAGGCATAAAGTAATGCATGTGATCTGCAATAATGTTCACGCAGTCCACATCTATCCTGGGGCCTTCAGTACTACCAGAGATCGCATGGAAGCCCAGGTGATGTACCTCATAGCAAAATACTGTCCTCACGTGTCAGCATCTGCAGTGGGTGCATGTTTCAAGCAGGCATTCAGTTGAATAATGGAGTATGTGGTCAAAACCATACACCTTATGTAACAAGAAACGTGATTCATCTTACCAGATGACACATTTCTGTAGATCCACAGCCCAATCTTTGGTGATTTAACAGTGCCTCCAGTGTAATGTGTTCACCAATAAGTGTTGGACATTGTGCCCTGAAACACTTAAGCCTGCATTAGCATTTACTCTGCCATCAGCTCTACAATAGACTGCTGCCTGTCATGCTTTACACAGCAGGCGACTGTCTGAGCTCTATGTTCTGCGATAAGACACAAACATCCAGCACCTTGGCACCTCCTCTGGTTTCAATTACCTTCAACCACTTTCCACAGATGCTCATGATGGTAGTACATGAGCATCTGTCCAGCTTCATCATTTCTGTGTTGTTCATTCCTATGTGCTGGTCCATGGCAACCTGCCCTTTGACAAAGTGTCTTATGTTAGTTGATTCCCCCATTTGTGGTCCATTTTTCTCACACAAATGGTTCTTCATTTGATGTAATGGTTTGCTTCTATTTTGCTTTGCCCTACCTTTCTGCTCTCGTGTGTGGAGGCATGGCACAGCACTCGGTCAACTCTGTGGGATCTGTCCCTGTCTTTTTACTGCTGTCTACTTTGACTGCTCTCATTTCCCTTACCTTGACATGTACGCACAATGCCAACAAGCAACATTCAGTCTCATAGTGGGCTGTGGTCATAATGTTTTTGTTGACCAGTGTATAAGGACGTTTTCACATGGCACAACGATAGGACATTTGGTAGGCTGTGCCCTTTCTGAAGGAACCTGGCATTTGCCTAAAATTATTTAGGAAGACTAGAGAAAATGTAAATCCAAATGGCTGGATAGAGCTAACACCATTCTCCCAAATAGGTCAGTGTCCAACTTCACTGTCTCATTCATTTAACCCTTTGTTCATATACAATTTACTCAATGTAACTTATAATACAAATATAGTTTTGCAGAGTTTCTTTGCATGTCTCTGCACTATCATTGCATGTGTGTGCACATTGCACATCATCATCATCATCATCACCTTCATCATCATCATCATCTGAACAGTTTCCAGCCTCAGGTTGGGTCTGTTTGGAACATAAGCATCACCATCTAGTTCTGTTTTCCCATCATCCTTTCACGTTCACTCTTGTCCAGCCCTTGTCCCTTTTTTCAACACACTCCTCCACACCTTTTGGCCCTCTGTCTCTTGGTCTTCCTCTTGGTTGTTTCCTTCACATTTCTGTTTCATTTGTCTCCTTGGGAATTCTCTTGTTTTCCATTCTCTTTAAGTGCCCATACCATCATAGCTTTGATGTTTCTATCCTGCTCTGCAAGAATTCCTCTTTCACTGTTTCCATTACCCTTTCATTCCTCATCCTATCTCTCCTTGTTACTCCCATCCTACTTCCGGGGATCTTCATTTCACATTTGTATAATTTGTTTACATCTCTCTCCTTCATTACCCATGTTTTAAAAATGCATACACCCTTGCATGAGCAAATTCCCAGACACTGCAAGATGCTTGATTTTGACAAGTTTGATATCTCTGTCAAAGATGTATATTGATGTCCTAAACCATCCCAACAACGACAAAAACTTCACACAGAGCAAAAGGACTAAATTTAGTTTGACCATTTTTGTAAAGTTATGCATGAGCTGAGAGGGGGGAGGTGTTACACATGAGCTAGTGGGGACTCACCCCAGTTTGTTTACAAGTGATACATGCAGGTTATACCTCAGTGCAAGCTAACTTAATTCCACGTTCCAAAGCAAAATCTAGCCCATGCTGTATCAAAGTTCTGCTTATGACAAACATTGTCGATGGCAGTAGCACCTAAGCCAAATCAGTTGCACACTCTCCACACACCACACAGATTGCACCACAACTGACTGAGGCCATTTCTGGCCTGGTTTGTATGCCGAATTCATCAGAGGCAACTTCTGATGACAAGGCCATCTGAGTAGCGATGTCACAGTGGTCATAGTGATGTTGCACCAGCTAACTGGTTTCCATAGTAATGTCAGGTGGCTTCACTACAACATCAGTGTCCAGCATGCACAGGGACAGTGAAAGCATGGCCTATCAATGTTTCTGACTTTAATTTCCAGCAGGAGATACCAGAAAAATCATCACTGTGATAAAAAGCTTGTTGCAGATGAGCATTTTTACTCCCCTCGATAGTTGTAAGTTTTATTACTTTCTGTTTCACTTACTAACTGTTATTCATGGGTTATGCTAATTTGTGTCATGCACCACAGATCAAAAAATGATTATGTGGCCAAAGCAAGTCATAAGAAGACAATAACATAAAAATTATTTTGATCAAAGTGTGAAATAATTCATCTTTGCTGAACTAAAATGGTCATAAAGAGCATTCAAGACTTTATGGCTAAAAGTATTACTAATTGATTCTGCTAGTTGCAGGGCAAAGTGTTTGGTGTTAAATGATCGGTATACTCACTGATTAATAGTTTTGTGTAATCCTCTAATCTTGGTTCTCTGTTCAAGTCCTAACTTGTTTGAACCACACAGGTGGGAGTTGCCCCAACACATAATACAAACCTACAGTCCTCCTAATCTGAGCTATTCCTAATTACTACCACCCACTTCCCTCTGTTCCCTTCTTTGCAACCTGTTGCATGTACTCCCCATGACCCCCCCCCCCCCCCTTTCCAACATCCTCTGTCATTAGTGTCATGCTATTCCCTACCACTTACTTTATTTTTGTTTGTGATTCTCTAGTCACAACATATCCTTATTTGAACCCACCTTCTCTCTTCCTGTGAACCTTCTAAACTAGTTTAACACGATACCTTTACTTCTCCCAACCTTACTGCCCCCCCCTCCCCCCCCCAATCTCTGTCTCTCTCACTCTCACTCTCTCTCTTACTTTTCTGGATTCTCCCTTTCTACAACACTGCCTGCTCCTCCACTGATTCCATATGAAACAACTATTGAACACAACTAGGTCTCAATATGAGATGCGAGATTGTGTATATTCTTAGTGTGCATGCTCTAACTTGTAAATTAAAAGTTGACCAACAATTCCCAGTTCCATTATATGTGCCTGTCTGTGGTAAAGTGTGTCATCTATACAGTAAGTGACGATATGTCCTATCTTCACTTCAAAATTTTTCATTGTTGTTGTTGTGATCTTCAGCCCAGAGACTGGTTTGATGCAGTTCTCAATGTTTTACTCTATCTCTTGCTGTCTCAGATTGTGTCCTATCAATAGATCCCTTCTTTTAGTCAAATTGTGATACAGATTTCTTGTCTCCCCAGTTCTATTCAGTACCTCCTCATTAGTTATGTGATCTACCCATCTAGTCTTCAGCATTCTTCTGTAGCACCACATTTCAAAATCTTCTATTCTAAACTGTTTATCGCCCATATTTCACTATCATATAAAGCTTCACTCCAGACAAATTCCTTAAGAATAGACATTACATTTGATGCTAATAAATTTCTCTTCATCAGAAGCACTTTCTTTGCCATTGCCAATATATATTTTACACCCACTCTACTTCAAACATCATCTGTTATTTTGCTAAATTCCTCTCCTGTGCTAGCCTCTTCATCTCAAAGTAGCACGTGCAACCTACGTCCTCAATTATTTGCTGGATGTATTCCAATCTTGTCTTAATCTACAGTTGTTGCCCTATACAGCTCCCACTAGTACCATGGAAGTCATTCCCTCGCATCTTAACAGATGTCCTATCATCCTCTCCCTTCTCCTTATCAGTATTTTCCACATATTCCTTTTCTCTCTGATTCTGCGCAGAGCCTCCTCATTTCTTACCTAATCAGTCCACCTAATTTTCAACATTCATCTGCAGCACCACATCTCAAATGCTTCGGTTCTCTTCTGTTCCAGTTTCCCCACAGTCCATGTTTCACTACCATACAATGCTGTACTCCAGACACACATTCCCAGAAATTTCTTCCTCAAATTCAGGCCAATATTTGGTATTAGTAGACACCTCATGGCCAGGAATGACCTTTTTGCCATTGCTAGTCTGCTTTTGATGTCCTCCTTGCTCTGTCCGTCATTGGTTATTTTACTGCCTAGGGTTACATAATTCCTTAACTTCAGCTACTTCGTGACCATCAATCCTGATGTTAAGTTTCTTGCTGTTCTCATTTCTGCTACTTCTCATTACCTTCATCTTTCTTTGATTTACTCTCAATCCTTACTCTGTACTCATTAGACTGTTCGTTCCATTCAGCAGATCTTGTAATTCTTCTTCACTTTCACTCAGGATAGCAATGTCATCAGCGAATAGTATCATTGATATCCTCTCACCTTGAATTTTAATTTCGCTCCTGAACTATTCTTTTATTTCCATCATTGCTTTCTTGATGTACAGTTTGAACAGTAGGGGTGTAAGGCTACATCCTTGTCTTACATCATTTTTAATACGAGCACTTCATTCTTGGTCATCCACTCTTATTATTCCCTCTTGGCTGTTGTACATATTGTGTATGACCTGTCTCTCCCTATAGCTTACCGCTACTTTTTTCAGAACTTTTTCGAACATTGTCGAGTGGTTTTTCCAGGTTGACAAATCATATGAACATGTCTTGATTTTTCTTTAGTTTTGCTTCCATTATTAACTGCAATGTCTGAATTGCCTCTCTCGTGCCTTTACCTTTCCTAAAGCCGAACTGATTGTCATCTAGCTCATCCTCAATTTTCTTTTCCATTCTTTTGTATATTATTCTTGTAAGCAACTAGGATACATGAGCTGTTAAGCTGATTGTGCAATAATTGTTGCATTTGTCAGCTCTTGCCATCTTCGGAATTGTGTGGATAATGCTTTTCTGAAAGTCAGATGGTATATCGCCAGTCTCAAACGTTCTACACAACAACATGAATAGTTGTTTTGTTGCCACTTCCCTCAACAATTTTAGAAATTCTGGTGGAATGTTAGCTATCCTAAGAAATTTTGGTCTTATGTCAAAGTGGTAGGTGGATCAAAACAAAATGTCCAGACACTCTGTGACCAAAATGGTACTGAAACAGAGGATGACAGACTCAAGGCCAAAATACTAAACGTCTTTTTCCAAAGCTGTTTCACAGAGGAACACTGTACTGTAGTTCCTTCTCTAGATTGTCGCACAGATGACAAAATGGGAGATATCAAAATAGACAGCAGAGGGATAGAGAAACAATTAAAATCGCTCAAAAGAGGAAAGGCCGCTGGACCTGATGGGATACCAGTTCGATTTTACACAGAGTATGCAAAGGAACTTGCCCCCCTTCTTGCAGCGGTGTACCGTAGGTCTCTAGAAGAGCATAGCATTCCAAAGGATTGGAAAAGGGCAAAGGTCATCCCCGTTTTCAAGAAGGGACGTTGAACAGATGTGCAGAACTATAGACCTATATCTCTAATGTCGATCAGTTGTAGAATTTTGGAACATGTATTATGTTCGAGTAGAATGACTTTTTTGGAAACTAGAAATCTACTCTGTAGGAATCAGCATGGGTTTTGAAAAAGATGATCATGTGAAACCCAGCTCACGCTATTCGTCCAAGAGACTCAGAGGGCCATAGACATGGGTTCCCAGGTAGATGCCGTGTTTCTTGACTTCCACAAGACGTTCGATACAGTTCCTCACAGTCGTTTAATGAACAAAGTAAGAGCATATGGACTATCAGACCAATTGTGTGATTGGATTGAAGAGTTCCTAGATAACAGAATGCAGCATGTCATTCTCAATGGAGAGAAGTCTTCTGAAGTAAGAGTGATTTCAGGTGTCCCGCAGGGGAATGTCGTAAGACCGTTGCTATTCACAATATACATAACTGACCTTGTGGATGACATCAGAAGTTGACTGAGGCTTTTTGCGGATGATGCTGTGGTATATCGAGAGGTTTTAACAATGGAAAATTGTACTTAAGTGCAGGAGGATCTGCAGCGAATTGATGCATGGAGCAGGGAATGGCAATTGAATCTCAATGTAGACAAGTGTAATGTGCTGCGAATACATAGAAAGAAAGATCCCATATCATTTAGCTACAATATAGCAGGTCAGCAAAACTGGAAGCAGTTAATTCCATAAATTATCTGGGAGTATGCATTAGGAGTGATTTAAAATGGAATGATCATATAAAGTTGATCTTCGGTAAAGCAGATGCCAGACTGAGATTCATTGGAAGAATCCTAAGGAAATGCAATCCGAAAACAAAGGAAGTAGGTTACAGTATGCTTGTTCGCCCACTGCTTGAATACTGCTCAGCAGTGTGGGATCCGTACCAGATAGGGTTGATAGAAGAGATAGAGAAGATCCAACAGAGAGCAGCGCGCTTCGTTACAGGAACATTTAGTAATCACAAAAGCATTATGGAGATGATAGATAAACTCCAGTGGTAGACAGCAGGAGAGATGCTCAGTAGCTCAGTACGGGCTTTTGTTGAAGTTTCGAGAACATACCTTCACCGAGGAGTCAAGCAGTATATTGCTCCCTCCTATGTATAACTCGCAAAGAGACCATGAGGATAAAATCAGAGAGATTAGAGCCCACACAGAGGCATATCGACAATCCTTCTTTCCACGAACAATACTAGACTGGAATAGAAGGGAGAACTGATAGAGGTACTCAAGGTACCCTCCGCCACACACTGTCAGGTGACTTGTGGAGTATGGATGTAGATGTAGATGTAGATGTAGATCCCTACTGCTTTATTTGATCTTAAGTCCTCCAAAGTTCTGTTAAATTCTGATTCTAGTACTGGGTCCCCTATCTCTTCTAAATCAACTCCTGTTTCTTCTTCTATCACATCAGACAAATCTTTCCACTCATAGAGGCTTTCAATGTATTCTTTCCACCTATCTGCTATCCCCTCTGCTTTTAACAGTTCCTGTTGCAGTCTTAATGTTATCACCCTTGTTTATAATGCCACTGAAGGTTGTTTTGACATTCCTGTATGCTGAGTCTGCCCTTCTGACAGTCATTTCTGTTTTGATGTCTTCACATTTTTCCTGGAGCCATTTCATCTTAGCTTCCCTGCACTTCCTGTTTATTTCATTCCTCAGCAACTTGTATTTCTGTATTCCTGAGTTTTCTGAAAGATTTTTATACTTCCTCCTTTCATCAATCAGCTGAAGTATTTCTTCTGTTGCCCATGGTTACTTCGCATGTACCTCCTTTCTACCTATGTTTTCTTTATCAACTTCTGTGATGGCCCCTTTTGGTGATGTCCATTCCTCTTCAACTGTACTGCCTACTAAGCTATCCCTTATTTCTGTATCTATAGCCTTAGAGAACTTCAACCATATCTCGTCATTCCTTAGTACTTCTGTATCCCACTTCTTTGCATATTGATTCTTCCTAACTAATGTCTTAAACTTCAGGCTAGTCTTCATCACTACTATGTTGTGGTCTGAGTCTGTCTACTCCTGGGTATGCCTTACAATCCAGTATCTGATTTCGGAATCTCTGTCTGACCATGATGTAATCTAACTGAAATCTTCCCGTATTGCCTGGCCTTTTCCAACTATACATCCTCAACTTGTGATTCTTGAACTCAATATTCACTATTACTAGCTGAAACTTGTTACAGAACTCAATTAGTCTTTCTCCTCTCATTCCTTGACCCAAGCCCATATTCTCCTGTAACATTTTCCTCTACTCCTTCCCCTACAAGTGCATTCCAGTCTCCCATGACTATTAGATTTTCGTATCCATTTACATACTGTATTACCCTTTCAATATCCTCATACACTTTCTCTATCTCCTCATCTTCAGCTTGCGGCGTTGGCATGTATACCTGAACTATAATTGTTGGTTTTGATTTGCTGTCGATTCTGATAAGAACAACCCTGTTACTGAACTGTTCACAGTAACACACTCTATGCCATACCTTCCAATTCATAATGATTCCTACTCCCATTGCACCATTTTCTGTTGCTGTTAATATTACGCTATACTCATCTGACCAGAAATCCTTGTCTTCTTTCCACTTCACTTCACTGACCCCTACTATATCTAGATTGAGCCTTTGCATTTCCCTTTTCAGATTTTCTAGTTTCCTTACCACATTGAAGCTTCTGACATTCCATGCCCCTACTCGTAGAATGTTATCCTTTTGTTGATTATTCAATCTTTTTCTCATGGTAACCTCCCCCTTGGCAGTCCCTTCTTGGAGATCTGAATGGGGGACTATTCTGGAATCTTTTGCCAATGGAGAGATCATCATGACACTTCTTCAATTACAGGTCACATGTCCTGTGGATACACATTATGTGTCTTTAATGTAGTGGTTTCCATTGCCGTCTGCTTCCTCATGCTGTTGATCATTGCGATTCTTTCTCCTTTAGGGGCGGTTTCCCACCGCTAGGACAAGAGAGTGCCCTGAACCTCTGTCCGCTCCTCCACCCTCTTTGACAAGGCTGTTAGCAGAATGAATGCGACTGCTTATGCTGGAAGTCTTCAGCTGCCAATGCTGATTATTAATCAAAATTTAAGCATCAGTGGGATTCGCACCTGGGACTGAAGATGTTTTGATGATGAATCAAAGATGCTACCCCTAGACCCTAATCTATTTCCATCAGCATCATCTGATTCTGTTTTAGTGCATTCCATTATAGATATGTTGTTCTTATTGATGTTGATCTTATATCCTCCTTTCAGGACACTATTCTGTTCAATCAATCACTCTTCCAATTGTTTCACTGTTTCTGACAGAATTAGAATGTCATCAGCAAACCTCAAGGTTTCTATTTTTTCTCCATGAACTTTAATTCCTACTCCAGATTTTTCTTTGGCTTCCTTTACTGCTTGCTTAATGTACAGAGTGAATAATGTTGGGGATAGCCTGCAGCCCTGTCTCACTCCCTTCTCACCCACTGCTTCCCTTTCATGGCCCTTGACTCTCATAGCTGCCATCTGGTTTATACACAAGTTGTAAATAGTCTTTTGCTCCCTGTATTTTGCACTGGCTACTTTCAAACTATCAAAGGGAGTATTGCCTATTTTACACTCACTATCTCCAGAATTTCAAAGATAATTTTTCAGTCAACCTTGTCAAAAGCTTTCTCTGAGTCTAAAAACACTAGAAATGTAGGGTTGCCTTTTCTTAACCTATCTTCTAAGATGAGTCAGAAGATCAGTACTGCATCTCGTGTTCTTACATTTCTCTGAAATCCAAACTGATTTTCCCAAAGGTTTGCTTCTACTAGTTTTTCCGTTTTTATGTAAATATTATTTATGTTAATGTTTTGTAACCATGACTTATTAAACTGATGGTTTGGTAATTTTCACTCCTGTCAGCAAATACTTTCTTTGTAATTGGAATTATTACATTCTTCTTGAAGTCATACATCTCACACACCAGATGGAAGAGTTTTGTCATGGCTGGCTCTCCCAAGGCTATGAGTAATTCTGACAGACTGCTCTGCTCTAGGGGCCTTGTTTCGACTTAGGTTTGTTGGTTCTGTCTTTCTCACATTATCATATCTCCCATCTCATCTTCACTTATGTCCTCTTCCATTCCCGTAATATTGTCTCTCCCTTGATATTCATACAGCTACTTCTCTTTTCTCCAAAAGTCTTTCCTGTAGGCAGTATCCATTTTTCCCCTAGTGAAATGTGCTTCTAAATTCTTACATTTGTCCCCTAGCCATTCCTGCTAAGTCATTTTGTACTTCCTGTCAATCTCATTTTTTAGATGTTTGTATTCCTTTTTGTCTGCTTCTTTTACAGAATTTTTATATTTTCTTCTTTCATCAATTAAATTCAATATCTCTTCTGTTACCCAAGGATTTCTACTAGCCCTTAAGTTTTTACTTATTTGATTCTGTGCTTCCTTCACTATTCCGTCTCTTAAAGCTACCCATTTGTCTTCTACTGTATTCCTTTCCCCTGTTCCAGTCAACATTTGTCTAATGCTCCCTCTGAAATGTTCAACAACCTCTGGTTCTTTCAGTTTATCCAGTTCCCATCTCCTTAATTTCCTACTTTTTCGAAATTTCTTCAGTTTTAATCTACAGTTCATCCAATTGTGGTCAGAGTCCCCATCTGCCCTTGGAAATGTGTTACAATTTAAAATGTGGTTCCTAAATCCCTGCCTTACCATTATATAATCAATCTCAAACGTTCTGGTGTCTCCAGATCTCATCCACATATACCACTTCCTTTCGCAATTCTTAAACCAAGTGTTAGTGATGATTAAATTGTGTTCTGTGCAAATTCTACCAGGCGGCTTCCTCTTTCATTCCTCTCCCACAGTCCATATTCACCAACTATTTTTCTGCTCTTCCTTTTTCTACTATTGAATTCCAGTCTCCATCACAATTAAATTTTCATCTCCCTTAATGACCCGAATAATTTCTTTTATCTCATCATACATTTCTTCAATCTCTTCATCACCTGCAGAGCTGGTGTGGTAGGTGTAGACTTCATGTCTATCATGGCTGTGATAATGCATTCACTATGCTGTTCATAACAGCTTACCCACATTCCTATTTTCGTGTTCATTACTAAACCCATTCCTGCATTACCCCTATGTGAGTTTGTATTTATAACCCCATATTCAGCTGAGCAGAAGTCCTGTTCCTCCTCCCATTGAACCTCACTAACTCCCACTACATGTAGCTTCAACCTATCAATTTCCATTTTTAAATTTTCTAAACTGTTTGCCTCATTAAATGATCTCTTTAATCTATAGAATGCCCATTTTGTTTTTCTTGAGTAATCCCCACTGAGGAATCCCAATGGGTGGCTATTTTACGTCTGGAATATTTTACCCTAGAGGATGCCATCATTGTTTAGCCACTGGGGAAAAATTACAGCTGTAGTTCCCCCTTGCTTTTAGCCATTTGCATTATCAGCACAACAAAGCTGTTTTTTTGGTGTTACAAGGCCAGAGCAGTCAGTCATCCAGACTGTTGTCCCTGCTACTACTGAATAGCTGCTGCCCCTCTTCAAGAACAACAAGTTTGTATGGCCTCTCAACAGATACCCCTCCATTGTGGTTGCACCTACAGCAGCTATCTGTATTGCTGAGGCATGCAAGACACCCCACCAACAGCAAGGTCCATGGTTCATGGTTCATTATTTTACTTAATATGTATGCATTTTGGAAACTTTTATACATTTTCAGAATTTTATGAAAGGGACTTAGTTGTCCATAAATTATGACTTCTGCAAGAGAAAGGCTAGAAGATTTCAATTGTGCATTGCTCATTAAATTTCCATATATATATTGTGATAAACAATAACTATGGATGATTCAATCAAGAATCAAATGTAATATTTTACTCACACCTTGGTGATAGAAACATTCTTATCAAATGATGCATGGTGGCCAATTCAGAAACAAAAAAGTCAAATAAACAGCATTGAAAAAGAGGGCAACACAGAGTACAATATTTAGTGGCAAGAAAACAAATATATTTGAAAGACTTTAAAAAATATACAGATTCAAACTACTTGCCTGAACAAATCAATATAATTTTGACATTAAAATATATGAGCACTCTTAAACAATGATACTTATACCAAACTGTTCAATTTATGTTGTAGATGTTAAATTTAATGGAAGATGAGAGAAACAAACAAGTTTCTGAAGATCAGATGTATCAGGCAGAAGCATCTGAGAAACCTGTAGAAAGTGTATATAAACCCCGTTCATTAATATTTGAAAGACAGCCTACTAGGTATGCATGGTTTGCTCTAGACTCCTCAGATGACCTGAAAGAAAGAGATGGCATATGGAAAAAGATGAACAAACATGATAATATTGCACAAAATGTATATAGTACTAAAAGATCAGGTGATGTGCCAGTAATGACTTTTAAAAGACCACATAATACTAATTCTTTGCCTCTGAATAAAATAACTGAATACAATGTTGATAAATCTGCAGCAAATATAACATGTACTAAACAACAAACAAGAAAGAGGAGTATTCAGAAAACAAGTGAGACTGTTGTAAGATACAGAAACAAACGAATACATTTAAAAGAAGAGAACCTAGTCACAAAAGGTAACTCTGGACAGGAAAGTAAATGTGAAGACAAAAATGAAATCATGAAAGATGAAGTGACATCTTATCAAGTAAGTATGTGTCTGTACCCAATAAAGTGACACATTTAGTTACTTATAGGAGACAGATCATAGGTAAAATAATAATAAGAATAAAATATTTTCTTAGTTTATTACATTCTTCAGTCACATGGAGATATTTATATTACATAGCGCCATGTGGAGTCAATTATAAACAAGTAAATGTCCAAAACTGTCTGAAAGCATGTCCCATAATTTTCTAAGATAACTTCCAACCATCTATATCATACTCCACAAGCCACTTAATGGTGTGTTGTGGAGGGTACTTCTGGTACCACAAACTGACTCTCCATTTCCTGTTCCACTCGCAAATAGTGCATGGGAAGAATGATTGTTGATAAGCCTTTGTATTTGCTCTAATTTCTTGAATTTTCTTATCATGGTCATTTCATGAGATGTATGTGGGAGGAAGGTAATAAGTTGTCAGGCTCTTCCGGGAAAGAACTCTCTCAAAATTTCAGTAGTAAACCTCTGCATGATGCTCTTGTAGTGTCTGCCACTGGAGTTTGTTGAGCAGCTCTGTAATGCTCTGATGTCAATTAAACAATCCTGGGAAAGTTGCAGTGCCATAAAATTGTAGCAAAATGTAGTAAGACCTGATGCAGGGAGTGGCAGTTGAATCTCAGCATAAACAAATGTAACATTAAACTTACATGGGCAAAATAACCCTTTATTGTTTGATGACATGATTGCCTATCAACCACTGAAAGTGCAACCCTTAATTATCAAGCAATTTTGAATGTACTGTGATGTATAAGATCTCAATTCAGATGGATCTTACATACATGTCATTACTATGGGGAATATATGTTTATTCTAGCAAAAATAGTTAGAAAAAGCTATCCACTAACATGAGACAGGGCTTACAAATTTCTGAAATAAGAAACTAAATTAAATTCATTACTTACAAGATACTTCTTCTACAAGTTATTTGAATATTAGCATTCTAGATTTGAAAATACTGTGTCACTATAAGAAACAAAGTAAATCTTAAATCATCCACAACTAATACAGTACAGTGTCAATATTACACTTAAAACAGAATTTTTTATATATACATAATTATTAAGCGTGTTACAACAGATGTACACCAGGCCAACATAATTAGGGAAAAAAAGCAGCTCATCCTGGAAGCTGTGCTTTTCTGGTAAATGTTACACACATTATTTTAATCCTATTGAAATGTAAGAAAATATGGAAAGTGCCACTGCCCAGTAACTCAAGTCAGCTGCCTTTAATGGTGATTAAAATTTCAGCACATTTGCATCTCTTGGATAAGATAAACTTATTCACTTTTAACAATACAACACAGTAGCATGCTATTTAGAATGAGTTCATACTGTTACAAATACAAATACAACTGTTTTATTCCACCTTTGAGCATATTTACATGCAGCTAGTGTCGTCAGTGTTACCACAATAACAATAATACAAAATTGGACAAACGTCATTAACTAAATATAATAATCCAAGATGGATACAATACATATTTATGCAAATGTCAATAACAACAAAAAGTTTCCTAACAGATCAATGACAAGATAAATGAACTACATAGTTCAGTGCATGACAAATAAATAATCAAACAGATAATTAACAATAAGTACATGGAACAGTGATAAAATAGTTGCACAGTGTGGCATATGTATAGTTTACAGTTAATTTATTGCTCATTCTCAAAAGGAAAGTGGGTCATTTGTCACATACTCTAGGAACTCTTGAGCAGAGTAAATTACTTTACTTTTCATCCACCCCAAAAGACTAGTTTTAAATATATTTACTGGCACTATGTAAGCATTTACAGATAATTTGTTGAAGTAGACAGGAACAAGATATTTGTATCTGTTATGTGTCTTTGTAAGCCTGGCATTTGTTGAAGTAGACAGGACCAAGAAATTTGTACCTGTTATGTGTCTTTGTAAGCCTGGCATTTGTTGAAGTAGACAGGACCAAGAAATTTGTACCTGTTATGTGTCTTTGTAAGCCTGGCATTTGTTGAAGTAGACAGGACGAAGAAATTTGTAACTGTTATGTGTCTTTGTAAGCCTAGCATATGGTATGTTAATTGTATGTCCATTTCTTATGTTATGGTCATGAACTGTCCTCCTTCAGTCAAATTTACTCAGTTTCTTTTTAACAAAGACAAGGAAGTTATAAATATACAGGCCAGGCACTGTCATTACATTCATTTCTTAATCTCAACATGCTTCATATGAGCTAAGTCCTGCTATCCACCTTATGGCTTTCTTTTGCCATTTAAACACAAATTTTGAGCCTATGGAATTGCCCCATAACAGTATTCCATAACTCAGGTGAGAATGGAAGAATGCAAAATAGGTATACAACAAAAGTTCTTCACTGGCACTGCTCCTTAGCTTGTACAGCAAATAGGTGACATGTGCCAATTTGCCACATACCTTCCCTGTGTGGATATCGCAGCTGAGCTTTTGATCTATATGAAATTCTAATAATTTTACTGTTTTGTTATCATGACTGGGAGCATTCAGATTGAATACAATAGCTTCAATTTTACTATCATTCTTTCAGAGTAAATTTACCTGAAGCAAGTAGTGCATCTCTCCATTGTCACTGCCATGCTGTGTTGCACATTTTGAAGGCTGGTATCACATGTGATGAGTGTTGTGTCATCAGCGTGTAGCACTGCATCACATGGTTCAACTGCAGATAAAGCATTTATAAAAATAATGAAAAGGAAAGGTCCAAGAACAGGTCCTTGGGGTACATCCTTTACAACTGGGAGACATTCTGACGTTTGTCTATTTACCTTAACTGTTTCCTATTGTCCAAGTAAGATTGCATTAGGCATAGAACATTATCTCACACTCCGTAGTGGTAGAAATTTTTTATGAGAATATTGTGGAAGACCATATCAAAAGCTTTCCTGAGGTCCAATAGTGTTGCACAGAGAATATCTTTATTTTCAAAACAAGTGTATGTTTTTGTTAGCATGCTCTCAACTGCTTTGACTGTAGAGAGGCTGGATCTGAAACCATACTGTGAGAAGGTAAGTATATAATTATGTTCACAATATTGACTGTTCTGTTTATGCATGCAATATTCTATTATTTTTCATATTATGGGTATAAGTAATATTGGTCAGTAGTTATCTGGAGATGCTATATCTCCTTTCTTATGTACTTTTTTAACTACAGATATTTTTAAAATTCCAGATGATTATCTTCATTTAAAATTTTGCTGATTATTTTAGTCAGTGGCATTAAAATTTGATTTCTGATATATTTAATAACATAATTTGAGAGACCATAGTAATCCTCTGCTCTAGAATTACTGAGCTTAGCTATTGTTTCATTGACCATCTTCTCAGTTACATGAATCCAGTGAAATTTGTCTGTCTACTTACTGTTCATTTCTGGCAGCAATGCCTCTGCCTTACTCACATCTGCCTCCATTATGCTGTTATCTGATTGAGGACTAACAAAATGTGCACTTAGAATATCAGGCAGATTTGGTGTCTGGTATACTTTATCATCACAGTTTAAGTTTTAATAATTTCCCATGCAGCTTTGCATTTATTCACTGAGTTCAGTATATATGTATCATTTTCTTTGCACTTACCTGCCTTGATTTCAGACCTGTAAATCTTTTTCACTTTCATATATGTTGCCTTGTTAGCATTATTGTGCTTAAACCTATCATGATAGAGTAGCATTATGATTCTTATTCTGCTTAGATGTGGGGTGTACCAGCTCTTTAGATTTGTGGTTTGGTGTAATAATTTTGCTTCAGTATTTTCTTGCAGCATTTAGGACAACATGCTTCAATTACATTATTATTGTTGATGCTTTTTTTTTGTTTGTTTGCTTAAAATTCTCAAAGCTCTCTTAATTTTGCTTGCTCTGTAATTCAGCATTAACTGCTTGGAAAAGGATAATTTTTATTGCAGCAAGTTTTAGGTCTCTTATCTTCAACTCAGGCATAGGTTGCGCAAAGAATGTCAGCCCATACATCTCTGTGTGTGGCACTATTAGTCTAATTGTATCATGAAGGTCTCTGTGTGCGGAGGTTATTTTGAGTCCAAAGCATCAATACTAAGAAACGAAGCAAAATACATAATATATTAAGCAAGTAATTTGAGGTAAACATGCTCAGGTACAGGTACATGGAAGATTACACCAAGGACAACCATAATCAGGTAACCACAAGAGCATTGGGGGCCATATGTTGTAAATATTCCTTACTGCTGGACATGAGACATGGGACAGAATCAGAAACAGAGCACGTTTAGTTTGAAAGCATGAGTAGCACTTCTTCACAGTCTCAGTTGGTAGTGAGAAGCAGGAATACCCATTTTTGGAGATTATATTGCATCTTCTGACTACATAGCATCATTGATTGAGAGCATGGATGATGTTGTTTACAAGATATTGCTGGTTTGTATAAATCTTTTCATAGAGCTCAATCTTTGGTTAGTTGGTTCATAACCAAAAAGTGAATGCCTAGGTGTAGTGACAAGTTTCATTTTTTGTACATTGGCACAACCTCACAATAGATATTACTTGAGGAAATGGTCAGGCCATAAAAATCCAGTAATAAGCCTGCAAACCTCATTCAGTGCCTATTGACTTATTTGCCATTACCAGACTTGTACCAGGTAGAGCATACATATTCTGCCACAGTGTAGCAGATTTATGTCGCTGTTCTTAAAATTAGTGGCTGTGAGCCCAATGTAAAATCACATATCTTCATAATGATCTTATTTCTTGTTTCCACTTTCAACCTAGTACTGTTGTAAAGCTCGTTTATGGCAAGGTGTGTTCAAAAAAGACACCTAAATATTTTGGCTTTAGTATGGCATCTAATTGCACTTTTGCCGTGGGACACTGAGTTTATGATATCCTCGTCATTGTTTAAGATGGAATCCACATGGTTGGACTTTAGCTGGATTTGAGTGAAGTCAGTTGTTGTTGCAACAAATACTCATCTTCTTTAAAGCATTTGTCAGGTAAACTTCATTCTTTAAAATATTTGTTTCATTCCTAAACCTGACCATTTGAATAATTAAAATTTCTGTTGCACTTTGAAAGTCCCTGATCATTATTATAGAGGTAATAAAGAACAGGGACCAATAATTTTCCATGTGTTAATCCATTTTTCTGATGTTGCCAAGTACTGTATTGTGTCTGAAAGCTTTTGTTTTTAAATAATCCTTCAATGAGTCAATGAGTCCTTGGTAAGTCCATAGATCTCCTTTACTAAGATATAATGACTGACAGGTTCATTAACAGTTGTCCCATTGATAAAAGCTACACTTGTAAGCTGCATATTTATAATTTGTCCTAAATACACTGATCAACCAGAACATTATGATAACTGACCTACTATCAATATAAACCCATTCAGGTGATAGCACGATCACCTGGTGTGGAAGGACTGCTAGTCAGACACATGCACACTGAATGTAGCATCAGTGAGTGTGCTGTCTGTGTGTAGAATGGGGAAGCACATGATATATCTGAGGTAGACTGGGGGCAGATTGTGAAGGCCTTGAGATTCGGCACAAACATTTCAGAAACTGCACAACCTCTCGGGTGATTGAGGATTGCTATGGTGAGTGTCTTCAACATATGGCAAAACCAAGTTGAAACCTTGTCCTGATGCCATGGGGTTGGGCTGCCACCCCTCATTACAGATGTCAAATATCATAGGGTGGGCAGACTGGTAGGTTGTGAACTGTAGTGGAACTAACATCAGACTTTAATGTTAGATAGAGTACAAGTATGTCAGAAAACACAGTGCACCAAACACTCCCAATTATGGGCCTGATCACGACATCAGCAACTACGACTGAAATGGGCAAGTGACCTTCAGCACTGGATGTTGACACAGTAGCAGAGTGTTGCTTGCTCTGATGAATCCTGATACCTTCTTCATCATGCTGATGGGAGTGTGTGAATTGGTCATCTTCCAGGGGACTATATTGTGGGACAGAGACAAGTCAGCAGTGACTCCATTATGCTCTGGGGAACATTCACCTGGGCATCCACGGTTCCAGTGGAGCTCATCAAGGCACCATGATGGTTGAGGAGTATTGTACACTGGTTACAGACCACATGAACCTGTTCATGTTGATTATGTTGCCTGAATGCAGTGGAATTTTTCAAGATAATGCACCATTTCACAAGGCTAGGAGTGTGATGGACTGGTCTGAGGAAAACAGTGGCGAGTTCTAATTACGGTGCTGGCTCCCAACTCACCAGATCTGAGCCCGATGGAACACATCTGGAATGTGATTGAATTTGGCATCAGAGCTCATTGCCCCCCTCCCCAGAATTAAAGGGAATTAGGTGACTTATGTGTGCTAATGTGGTGCCATCTCCCTCCAGCAGCCTATCAAGGCCTTATTGCTTCCATGCCGTAATGCACTGCCATTGTTAACTGTGCCAAAGGTGGATATACCAGCTACTGGGTAGGTGGTCATAATGTTCTTCCTGATCAGTAAATATGAGCACTGAGTTAGATTAAGAACCTGAAAGGTACATTCCTTCCCTGGTGTGAAACTTATCAGCCTATCAAGGCCTCATTGCTTCCATGCCATAATGCATTGCCATTGTTAACTGTGCCAAAGGCGGATATACCAGCTACTGGGTAGGTGATCATAATGTTCTTCCTGATCAGTAAATATGAGTATTGAGTTAGACTAAGAACCTGAAATGTAAATTCCTTCCCTGGTGTGAAACTTATTTCTTGACAAATTAATGCCAATTTCATCACATGTTGTAAGTGATTCAGCAACAGTCTCTCAAAGATTTTTTAGAAATGAGAGGGTATTGGTCTATAGGTCTTAGTATCCAATACTGGTAGTTTACTTGGATATTACATGTAATTTCCTTCAGATTTTTAGGACAGGATCTTTTTAGGCAGCTATTACAGAGCTCAAGGATCCATTCTCTCACTTTCCTTCTTAAATGTACAGGGTGTTTCAAAAATGACCGGTATATTTGAAACGGCAATAAAAACTAAATGAGCAGCGATAGAAATACACCGTTTGTTGCAATATGCTTGGGACAACAGTACATTTTCAGGCGGACAAACTTTCGAAATTACAGTAGTTACAATTTTCAACAACAGATGGCACTGCAAGTGATGTGAAAGATGTAGAAGACAACGCAGTCTGTGGGTGCGCCATTCTGTACGTCGTCTTTCTGCTGTAAGCGTGTGCTGTTCACAACATGCAAGTGAGCTGTAGGCAACATGGTTTATTCCTTAGAACAGAGGATTTTTCTGGTGTTGGAATTCCACCGCCTAGAACACAGTGTTGTTGCAACAAGACGAAGTTTTCAACGGAGGTTTAATGTAACCAAAGGACCGAAAAGCGATACAATAAAGGATCTGTTTGAAAAATTTCAACAGACTGGGAACGTGATGGATGAACATGCTGGAAAGGTAGGGCGACTGCGTACGGCAACCACAGAGGGCAACGCGCAGCTAGTGCAGCAGGTGATCCAACAGTGGCCTCGGGTTTCCGTTCGCCGTGTTGCAGCTGCGGTCCAAATGATGCCAACGTCCACGTATCATCTCATACGCCAGAGTTTACACCTCTATCCATACAAAATTCAAATGCGGCAACCCCTCAGCGCCGCTACCATTGCTGCACGAGAGACATTCGCTAACGATATAGTGCACAGGATTGATGACGGCGATATGCATGTGGGCAGCATTTGGTTTACTGACGAAGCTTATTTTTACCTGGACGGCTTCGTCAATAAACAGAACTGGCGCATATGGGGAACCGAAAAGCCCCATGTTGCAGTCCCATCGTCCCTGCATCCTCAAAAAGTACTGGTCTGAGCCGCCATTTCTTCCAAAGGAATCATTGGCCCATTTTTCAGATCCGAAATGATTACTGCATCATGCTATCTGGACATTCTTCGTGAATTTGTGGCGGTACAAACTGCCTTAGACGACACTGCGAACACCTCGTGGTTTATGCAAGATGGTGCCCGGCCACATCGCACGGCCGACGTCTTTAATTTCCTGAATGAATATTTCGATGATCGTGTGATTGCTTTGGGCTATCCGAAACATACAGGAGGCGGCGTGGATTGGCCTCCCTATTCGTCAGACATGAACCCCTGTGACTTCTTTCTGTGGGGACACTTGAAAGACCAGGTGTACTGCCAGAATCCAGAAACAATTGAACAGCTGAAGCAGTACATCTCATCTGCATGTGAAGCCATTCCGCCAGACACGTTGTCAAAGGTTTCGGGTAATTTCATTCAGAGACTACGCCATATTATTGCTACGCATGGTGGATATGTGGAAAATATCGTACTATAGAGTTTCCCAGACCGCAGCGCCATCTGTTGTTGAAAATTGTAACTACTGTAATTTCGAAAGTTTGTCCGCCTGAAAATGTACTGTTGTCCCAAGCATATTGCAACAAACGGTGTATTTCTATCGCTGCTCATTTAGTTTTTATTGCCGTTTCAAATATACCGGTCATTTTTGAAACACCCTGTATTTTCTGTTTGGCTCTGATGTCATCTACAACATCTGTTCCAAAAATTCCAGAACTTTGTCCACAAAATTTTTCTACATTTACCTTTTGCTTATTGTGCATGGTCTTCTTCGAAATACTCTCCTCCACAACTGATACACTGCTCCCAATGCCGTTTCCACTTCCATAAGCAGTCTTGGAATGTCTCTTGTTGGATTGGACAATGCGCCATCTGCGAATTTTCTTGTTTCACGTCTATTGTTGCAAATGTTTATCCTTTCAATGGGGTTTTCAACTTTGGAAATAAAAAAAAGTTCACAGGGGTCAGGTCTGGAGGATGAGGCCGCACAGTGATTCATTTTTTGTGCAATACTCATGCATCAAGAGGGATGGATGTGCAGGTGCGTTATCGTGATGCAAGAGCCATGAAATGTCTCACCACATTTCAGGCCACTCTCACATTTTCTCGCAAGTGTTGCAACACATCCCAGTAGTACCGTCAATTAAGAGTTTGTCCCCATTGCATGAGTTCATGGTGAATTAATCCTTCAAAGTCCAAGAAAATTATTAGCATGGCTTTCACATTTGACATTACCTGACGGCTTCAAGAAGAATATAATAATTCCAATCCCAAAGAAAGCAGGTGTTGACAGATGTGAAAATTACCGAACAATCAGTTTAATAAGCCACAGCTGCAAAGTACTAACACGAATTCTTTACAGACGAATGGAAAAACTAGTAGAAGCCGACCTCGGGGAAGATCAGTTTGGATTCCGTAGAAATACTGGAACACGTGAGGCAATACTGACCTTACGACTTATCTTAGAAGAAAGATTAAGGAAAGGCAAACCTACGTTTCTAGCATTTGTAGACTTAGAGAAAGCTTTTGATAATGTTGACTGGAATACTCTCTTTCAAATTCTAAAGGTGGCAGGGGTAAAATACAGGGAGCGAAAGGCTATTTACAACTTGTACAGAAACCAGATGGCAGTTATAAGAGTCGAGGGACATGAAAGGGAAGCAGTGGTTGGGAAGGGAGTAAGGCAGGGTTGTAGCCTCTCCCCGATGTTATTCAATCTGTATATTGAGCAAGCAGTAAAGGAAACAAAAGAAAAATTCGGAGTAGGTATTAAAATCCATGGAGAAGAAATAAAAACCTTGAGGTTTGCCGATGACATTGTAATTCTGTCAGAGACAGCAAAGGACCTGAAAGAGCAGTTGAACGGAATGGACAGTGTCTTAAAAGGAGGATATAAGATGAACATCAACAAAAGCAAAACGAGGATAATGGAATGTAGTCGAATTAAGTCGGGTGATGCTGAGGGAATTAGATTAGGAAATGAGGCACTTAAAGTAGTAAAGGAGTTTTGCTATTTGGGGAGCAAAATAACTGATGATGGTCGAAGTAGAGAGGATATAAAATGTAGACTGGCAATGGCAAGGAAAGCGTTTCTGAAGAAGAGAAATTTGTTAACATCGAGTATAGATTTAAGTGTCAGGAAGTCATTTCTGAAAGTATTTGTATGGAGTGTAGCCATGTATGGAAGTGAAACATGGACGGTAAATAGTTTGGACAGGAAGAGAATAGAAGCTTTCGAAATGTGGTGCTACAGAAGAATGCTGAAGATTAGATGGGTAGATCACATAACTAATGAGGAAGTATTGAATAGGATTGGTGAGAAGAGAAGTTTGTGGCACAACTTGACCAGAAGAAGGGATCGGTTGGTAGGACATGTTCTGAGGCATCAAGGGATCACCAATTTAGTTTTGGAGGGCAGCGTGGAGGGTAAAAATCGTAGAGGGAGACCAAGAGATGAATACACTAAGCAGATTCAGAAGGATGTAGGTTGCAGTAGGTACTGGGAGATGAAGAAGCTTGCACAGGATAGAGTAGGATGGAGAGCTGCATCAAACCAGTCTCAGGACTGAAGACCACAACAACAACATTACCTGACAAACCTTTTTGGTCTTGGAGAACCTTTGCCAACCCATTGTGAAGATTGAACCTTGGTCTCAACAACATAACTGTAGAGCCACATCTCATCACCAGTTACAATTCTCTTAAGGAACATCTCATTCTCATTTGTGTGATTGTGGGGTGAAAGTCCTTCTGGTCTTGACTCTGAGCCCTAGGATGAACTTGGTGGCAACATAATGCATTCCAAGATGCTATGTCAGGATTTCATGACATGATCCAACTGAAATGTTACATTCTTCTGCACTCTCTCGAACAGTCAGTCTTCTATTGGCACACACAATTTTGTTGACATTCCTAACATGAGTGTTGTTGGCAGACATCAAAGGGTCATTTTAACATCCACCTGGCACTTTTTAAACTATGTGAACCATTCATAACACCAAGTACAGCTTAAGTGCTCATTGCTGTTGGCTTCCTGTATCATTTGGTGTGTCTCTGTAAAGGTTTTCTTGAGTTTCACACAAAATTTAATGCAGACACATTGCTCCTCTAACTCTGCCAACTTCAAATTCACAAACTGTGCAACACAATGTTCTACTCAATACAGCACTGAACAATAACTAAGATACATAAAAGGATGGTTTGAAAAGTTCTCAGAATCCCCATGAGAGGTCAGCGTTAGTACAATGAGTTGTTCATGTGATATTCATTGGACTGTTGCCTGTAAACATGTGCCACATCAGTGCTCTTGGAAGAGAGCTGTGGCAGTGATGTGGCCTGGTTGTTGTTCCCGCAAAGTGATTTGTGAAGATGGAAAAAATTGAGATTCGAGCAGTGTTTAAGTACTTCGTAAAGGAAGGTATGAAAGCAAAGGACGTTCATGCTGACTTCCAGAATACGCTGGAGAATTTTGCTCCTTCATATTCAACTGTTGCCAAGTGGACAAATGAATTTAAATTTGGTCAGGAGAGCTTAGATGATGATCTGCACAGTAGTCAGCCAAGATGTGTCACTACTCCAGAAATCATAACAAAAGTGCACAAAATGGTCATGGACAATCACCGATTGAAAGTGTGTGAAATTGCTCATACTTGCCAGATGTAATCTGAAT
Organism: Schistocerca cancellata; assembly: GCF_023864275.1. Lineage (NCBI taxonomy): Eukaryota > Metazoa > Arthropoda > Insecta > Orthoptera > Acrididae > Schistocerca > Schistocerca cancellata. Next base: position 859,748,282 of record NC_064626.1, on the reverse strand, counting down.
GGGTATATCACATTTGAACTGAAGAATTAGAAATGAAAAAAAATTATCTACAAGATACACAGATGAAACTTGGGTGCACTTCTATGCCCCAGAGACAGAAAAACAGTGAAAGCAGTGGAAACTTGCTGATTCTCCACTATCAAAGAAAGCAAAGGCAATTCCTTCAGTGGGAAAGGTCATGGCATCAGTGTTCTTTTTGTAGATTATCTCCCCACTGGGCAAACCTCCTGGGTAAATTGCAACAGAAGATATGTGAAAAAAGGCCAGCTTCAGCTAGAAAGAAAGTCATCTTCTATCAAGACAGTGTGCGCCCACACATATGCGCCATTGCCATAGCAAAATTACATGAACTAAGGTTTGAATTATTGCTACACCCACCTTAGTCACCTGATATGGCTCTGTCAGACTTCCATCTCTTACCAAAACTGAAAATTTTGCTTGGTGGATGAAGATTAACTTCAGACAAAGAATTGATAGCTGGAGTTGGCAACTATTTTGCAGGACTGGAGGAAACTCATTTTTGAGATGGGATCAAGGCACTGGAACATCGTTGGACCAAGTGCGTTAATCTACAAGGAGACTAAATTGAAAAATGAAAAAGTTTCAGTGATATAAGTACGTTTTTCTATTCCATTCTGAGAACTTTCCAAACCCCTCTTGTACAACAATGAAACTTTTGGCAGTTACACATCAAACACAGGAGTGTGCAGGTATGCCAACTACAGTTTGCTCCAACACACCATTGGCACAAAATTTTTTTAACAGACCTCATATACTTGCTGCTGTCCATTATTGGAACAATCAATGGCTATATTCACTTCAGCTATATAAAAAGACTGAATTAGGTCATTAGTCATTTGTCCACTTTATTACAACATTAACTATTACTTGATTTTCAGGACTGCATTCATGAGGATGTGAGAGTAATATTTTCTTGCCCTATTATAGATGTAATGAAATAATGGAAACTCTAGGCTGGAAAATTAGCAACATAAGGGAAACGATAGATGACCCATAGAGTTGCAGATAGGCACAAAGAAAAGACTGTCACACATTATAGATTTTGGAGAATAGCAGGGTATGGGGGGGGGGGGGGGGTGGAAGAGAAGAGTGCTATCTGACAGGCCATGCAGGGACTAGAGACTGCCAAGCCCAGAGTTGGGAGGTGGGACGAGTTATGTGGCATCTAGAGAAAATCTTCCTAGCCTCCCAGAACCCCAAAAGCCCTTGTCTGGTTGATGTTCATTAATGATATCTTCATGATCTGGACTCAGGGCTAGAACACCCTATCCTCATTCATTCACAGCCTCAACACTTTCTCTCCCATCTGTTTCACCTGCTCCTCCTCAACCAGCATGCTGCCTTTCTAGACATTGATCTCCTCCTCTCTGATGGCTCCATCCACTCCTCTGTCCACATTAAACCCACCAACCACCAACAATACCTGCATTTTGACAGCTGCAATCTGTAAGGGGTCCGTAGGCCCTTACTATAAGTTTGCACTCGGCACAGGTTGATAGGGAAAACAATCGATAGTGGTGTTGCGAGAGCGAGTGTAGAGTTGAGTCAGTTCCCGTGCGGTGGGCCGAGCTGTGCAGAAGCCAGCAGTTGTTGTAATGCAAGGTTTTACCAACAAAGGGAGTGGCCATCGCTGTGGTTTAACCCCTTTGTGCTAGAATAATATGGGGAAAGTGAAGGAGTATAATTACGAGAGTGGTCAGTGATATTTTCAGTGCCGATATTTTGGTTTCGCGTCTACCGCACCGGCATCATTTGGATTGCAGTGTTGGATTGCAGTGTTGGATTGCAGTGATTGTATCAGCGTGTGACGATGATGAATAACGAAGAAGCCTGTGCTGAGATTAGCCATAATTAATTATGTATGACGAAGGCAGTGGCTGTCTCCTTGTTTTTGTGCCTTTGTGACGAATATAGGTTCTTGATTAGTGAAATTGTGTTGGTGTTCTTCTTGTTACCAGACATTTCATTGTTGCAGCATTTTGAGAAGGACCAAATGGAATGTAACAACTCCGTAGCAGTCCATTCCGATTGCCAGCCCCATTAGGTACACGGTCACATTAACTAATAATTATTGGGCTGCTATTTGATCGATCAGGTCAGGTCGGCAAGAATAAATCAGAGGTGTTACACATCCCTTCCTCACCAAAAATTCCTCCCATACAGAATTGCCACCTGGGGAGCCTCACCAAGGCCTTCACAGACAGGCACTATTCCCCAGACATAGTCTGCAAACAGATTCCCTGTGTCATTTCCCCGTATACCCTCAGTCCTCCCACCACCCTCAAGAGTCAGCTACAAAAGAGTGCCCCCTTCATCACTCTATACCACCCTGGACTGTAACAACTGAACCAAATCCTTTGTAAGGGCTTTGATTATCTACCATCATATCCTGATGTGAGGGACACCCTACCCAAAATCCTTCCCACCCCTTCTTCAGTGGTGTTCTGTCACCCATCCAACCTCCACAACATCCTAGTCCATCCCTATGCCACATCTAGTCCCAACCCCTTGCCACAGGGATCATACCCATGTGGAAGATCTAGGTTCAAGACCTGCCCAGTCCACCCACCCAACCCTTCCTATTCCAGTTTTGTCACAGGATTATCTTATTCTCTCAAATGTAGGGCTATCTGTGAGAGCAGCCATGTTGTTTACCAGCTCTGCTGCTACCATTGTACCTCTTTTTATGTTGATATGACTATCAACCACCTGTCCACCAGGATGAATGGCCACTGCTGGACTGTGGCCAAGAGCGAACTAGACCATTCTGTAGCACAACATACAGCTGAACATAACATGCTTGATTTCAATGGCTGCTTCACAACCCAGGCCATCTGGAACCTTCTCTCCACCATCAACTTTTGTGAAATGCACAGTAGGGAGTTACCCTTACAACCCATTCTCCACTCTTGAAATTACCCTGGCCTCAACCTATGGTAACCTGCTGCTCACACCCTCCACCCAGCACTCTGTCCCCATCATCCTATCACCACCTCCCTTTTCACATTCCCTCATCCTCTCTGTGTGCCACCCTCTGCCAATGTACCTGCCCATCCCTTCCACTTTCCTTCTCCTCTCTTTTTCCACTTCCTTCCCCCCCCCCCCCCCCCCCACCCCTCACACCCCACTTCCCAATGCTGTGGCTGACAGTCACTAGTCCCGGCATGTCCTGCTAGACAGCACTTTTCTCTCCCCCCACTCATACCCTGCTATCCATTCCCCTTCCATGCCTCACTCCAGGTAGCTATTCATGTGACACTCGCATTTCAGTTGGAGCTGCCAGTGGTTGCAGTCATGTGTGCATAAGGTGTGGTTGCTTGTGTGAATGTATGTGTATTTTCTTTTTTCTGAAGAAAGCTTTGGCTGAAAGCTATAATGTGTGGCCATCTTTTTGTTATGCCTATCTGTAGCAGTCTATACCTTTCCTAATATTGTTATTACAGATGTAACATGTATAGTACTAAAGGAAATTCCTGGATAGAGCTATAATTAAAAGGGAAAGACAACAGTCACCTCTAGCAGATTGATGTAAGGAGTACAGGAACAATAACAGAAACAGCATTCACACTAGCTTTTGGGCGCTAGCTCTTTTCCTAGCAAAAGTACACACATTCATACACACACAACCACACAGACATACACTTCCATGGGCATGGCGTGACAGATGCTCGATTACTGAAAGCAGTTGCCTGAGCTGGGGGGGGGGGGGGGGGGTTTATGGGAGGATACAAGGAGAAGGTAGCAGGAAAAAAGCAGGTCTTTGAACAGATGAATACATAGCAGTAAAACAAGGCAAAAAAGTACAGAGGGCAGAGAAAAAAGAGATATTGGAAGAGAGAGAGAGAGAGAGGATGATAGGGAGACGGAAAAAGAGAGAAAGTAGAAAACGAAGAAGGCGAAGATGAAGAGGGAGAAAGGGAGGCTAAAGGGAAGGGTGAGGAGTTGGAAAAGGGTAGGGAGAGAGAGAGAATGCCTACATGGGAGAGCGAGGGGAAGGTGGGTGGGAGAAGGCAATACACAATTTGGACCATGAAGGAGTGATGTGTAAGTGTGTACAATCTTTCTATGCCAGCTTGTTGAAATGCCATCTGAAGAAATCCTTCCTATCCAGCCAACACCCAAGAACTTTTTGTCTGGGTCAGATTCTAATGACATTTTCATGATCAGGGCACATGACAATGACAACCTTTACACTTTCCTCCATAACCACAACACCTGTCTCCAAATCAGCTTCACCTAATCCTTTTCAATTCATCGAGCCACTTTCCTAGATGTTGATCTCCACATCTCAGATGGCTCCATGTTATGTGCACCTACCATGAGCAGTACATCTACTTTGGCAGCTATCCCCCATTCCATGTCAAAAAGTCTCTTATGGCCACACTATCCATGGATGCCACACCTGCAGTGGAATGCAGGAGTGGTCAAAATATGCCAATAACCTTACCACAACCTTTGCTGAAGCACAATATCCCACCCAAGACGCATGCAAGGCTAGTACCCTATCTCTGAACGATTATCCTATGTCATCTGCTCCTCTGATGCCAGTAAACCTGTCAACTAGCCACTGACCAGCACTCCTGTTAACATCCAGTGTCACCCTGGCCTCAACTACCTCTCGCCATGCCCTGAGCTGATAGATATCTTAACCAAAATCCTTACCATATCCCTCAAAGTAGTTTTTGGCTACTCATCCAGTTTACAGAATACCCTTGTCCATCCATTTTCCAATCCTATACCCAATCATGCACTCCATGGGTCATTCCTTTGTTGTCGGCCCAGGGAAAAAGAACTATCTGATGCACCCTCCCACTACTTCCTACTGCAGTCCAATCACAGGCGTCTCCTACCCAATAAATGATAGGGCCATGTGTGGAAGCAGCCCTATTATATATCAGCTATGCTGCAATTACTGTACAGCATATTATGTGGGCATCACAAGTAACCAACTGTCTACTTGGCCACTGGCAAACTGTGACAAACCACAAAATTGACCATCTAGTTTCCAAACCTGCTACATACCACAACACAACTGACTTAAACAGCTGTTTCACATTGTGGGCCATTCAGATTATTATGGAAATTGTCTCTCTAACATATACTGCACTCTCGCAATCCCCTGGCCTAAACTTCCCACTACTTCACCTTACCTTTTCCCTTCTCTCTCCTCATCACACCAATCCTTCTCCATCCAGATTCCCCCCCCCCCCCCCACCTCCCATGTGGCCATTCTCTCTCCCCCCCCCCCCCTCTCTGTCTCTCTCCATCCCCCTGTCGCCTTCTACCTTCTCTCTCTCCCTCCCTGTTTCTATACTCCAAGCATTGATCCACTTTCTCAAAAACTTTTTGGTTCTGCTCAAATTTTGTTTTATTTTTTACAGTGTTTGTAAATGTATCACAAATAAATGTTAGTGTAAGACTTATCTGAGATATTTTGGACTGTGAGGAAAACTACAATGCTTATAATTTTCCATATATTTATTTACATTATTATTGCATATTCATTGTTTACAGGTCTTCCACTGTGTGATATTTCCTGAAGCAAGCTTTCACACACAAACATCATTTTTTACACTACTATGTGTTTCTTTCCTCATACAACTCCCACCAGGTGTCCAGTATCAAGCAATACTGTTTATAGTCATGATCACATGAGAAGATAATGGAAGGTTCTCATATTCCCAATTCAACTTTGTTCCTTGCAATGGCCAAACATAACCATTTTCCAACCATTTTTTGATTCACATAACATCCACAGTTTTACACCAGATCATGCCCCTTTTAGTCGACATATTGTACTCAACCATCATGTCCTTTCTTAAGGAGTAGGCCATATTTATGGTAATGTTGCTGTGTAGCACATAAATGTCTGAACACTTCTATGTATTGGTAAATTAAAAACATTTTATTGAGTTTCAGATTAGGATAATTTTTATGGAGGCAAGTGGAGGTTGACATAAAAGTGAAAATACATTTTGATTCTGCAAAACATTTTATTTGATATTGTTTACCAAAAAGAAGAGTTGAAATTGTATCTCTCTTCATCCAGTACATTTCAATTTCTAATTTCTCTGTCACACTCTAATATCAGAGTGCTAAAGAATATACATAGTTCTTCTATCAACAAAGGCTTTCATCAACATTACCACATGACTTTTTATCCAAAAATTGTTCAAATATGTTCAGGACATTTCCATTATAAGTTACATTTGTAATGACACCAACCTTTCCATTATAAGTTTCATTTGTAGTGACACCAACCCGATTTTCATAACGTCTTCTCTGTCACCTCTTTGGTAGCATGTCAGTCTGTAATTATGAATCTGGAACTCTTAATGAGTATGCGACGGTGTTTGTCCAAAAATGTGCACACCACTGCAATTTTGCTTGCACTTTTCAATACAAAGTGTCTGGTGACAGAATTGCTCAGATAAACTGTTAAGTTATAGGAGCACAAATTAATAAAGTGCTGTCCAATAGTTAGTGGTAGTTTTAACAAGTAACTAAGCAAAGTATTTAAGTGTGGCACAGACTGCAGTTCACATTTACACTTTACATCATTGTACTCATGCTGTCTTGAGTAATTTGCCCAGTAAAGGTACACTTGCAATGGTCCAGCTACTTCAGACGTAAATGAGAATCACCACTATCAACAATTGCTCATTCAAAATGACAATAACAGTTCAAGTCTTCTACCATTCATGACACAATCCAATCAAAATATTCACTAACTCGAGTTACAGAAATGAGTTGAAAGCTTTTAGACATCAGCATTCTGAATTGTCACAAGTGCTGATAGAAGAATTTTAGTGAATAAACTGTATGTATAGTGTAGTGTTAGTGAACAGCATAAGCAGACTCGACATAGGTGTTACCTATTTGTTAGCTTGGCTGGGACTGTGTCCATGCTACAGACTTGAAGGGAGGTCTTACTATTTGAATACTAGTGAATGAACACATTGTTATTTCAAAAACTACACAATATTTCGAAAAACACTTAGGTTAGAGTTTGCTATGGAGTATGGACTATAATTGGAAAAAATCAGTTTGTGAAAAATGTGGTGGTCTATAAATTTTGAAAAGTTTATGAAATCATTTTATACATCCACAGTAGGAATACCCAACTAATGACTACAAGCAACATATTAAACATCATGAAGGAATATGCAAAAATCTTAATTATTGGCTTAATCAATTATTTAAGTACATCATTTTGTGCATAAATTTCAGATTAACAAAAGTATGATGACAGCAGTTGGAATTTAATTAGCATAGTGACAAAATCTGAAATTGAAAATTAACAATCCTGTAAATTAATTTCACAGAATTTTAAATGCGTTATTAGAAATCTGACTTGTCTAGTAATACATATTAGCTCATAAGGGTTTCCTTATAATGTAATTAGGTGGAATTTTCAGTTAGGTGTAACTTTTAATTATCTGATTTCACTGTAAAACTGAGTACAGCATTAGAATCAACATGTCACAAATATCGCCATGAAAAATAAATCTAAACTGGAAATAGTTTAACTGATGATTTAGAATGTTCAAACATCTCCCACATTCATAACCTGACAGGGAATCAGAGACATCATAGTTACTGTCCCTATCAGAATTTATGTTGCTATCCATGTTTTAGCTGCATGTGGTAGGACAGTAACTATGATCAAACCACATACTTTCAGCAGAGAACAGCTCAGGAATGTTTCCACAACAATAACATACTTGCATTGCTGGTGCACTTGCCTCCATTTTGGCAAAGAAAGTAGTGGAACCATCAACACTGCCTTGTCAAGTAGTCTGAAACAACAACTTGATAAACTATACAGAAATTGACGCAGAAGACATTATACGTGCCACGTAGAACTAAAACAAACTGCAGATGAAATAATTGCTGGTAGGTTACAAGAAATGAGAATAATGATGTGTGTATGAGTTAGCTCACCAGGAAAGTATTTGTGTTCGCAGGACCATTACATACCTCCAATGTGCTGTTGAGTGTCATTTTTCTGCAAGACTCCACAGACATGCTGTAGATGTCACATAAGTTGTCATTTTAGAAGCCCAAATGTAATGCAGATATCTTAACTATAAATGCAACTGTAATGCTCAAAACAATATGAATGACTACAAAATGCACAGTGAAGGAAAGCAAGTTGATCATGTCATGACTGCACATTCTATAACATCAGAGCTGAACACCATGTCAGTGACACTTTTGAAGTTGCCCATAGGTTTATGAATATTGTAGCCAGTGTTCTGCTGCACCTAACAAAGCATTGGTCTGTATACTTCCACTGACGATTGTAAATGACAGAATGCATTTTCATTATAAACAATCAGCTATGCAATTTTGACTGCATATTCCTGAAATGTTGTCTAAGAAAATCTGTTATTATCTTGGCATATATTTTATACTGCTGAAAAAATAAGTGTTCAAAAGTTGTGCATATTTTGTAGTTTTGGGTCGAATGATTTCCTCCAGAGGCTTACTGTAGCACTTGTTCATCCTTATGCCCAGACCAGGAGTCACAAATTACTAGTGACTTTGTCAGCAAATGTAAAACTGACAGAAAAAAGTCTTCATGTGTTCTTTTGTCATCTTCCTGTCAAACTTGCATCTATGAAGACATTTGGAGGGCACGGTTTTTTTGTTGCCCTTTGCACATGGGGTTGAAACTTTCCATTTAGTTCTTGTATATAGAGTTTGTATGCCACCCATCCATCCATTGATATAGTAACATCAGCCATGTAACAGTGTGTTGCATTTCTAACTGCTTGCAATGTTGAGGTAATGTTCCCTTCCCCTTTCATGGATAACATTCTTTCACAAAAAAGCTTGTAGTTGAAATGACCATGATCACAGTTCCATACAGAACCCACTTGGATGTTTCCTATCATGATATACATTTTGGCTTCAGCAATAAATGTCTGAACTCATTGAATCATTTGTTCTTCATCATCCGTATCTTTTCATGCTTGGCACATAGATATATGGTGTGATGTTATTCTGAACTCCTTCTTCCAATTAGAAATGAATCCCAGTGACACTGTATAGTTTGTGAACCCAAGATTTCTGGCTGTGCCCAATACCCAATGTTATAAATGCCAATACTGAATGGAAGAACTGCATTTGTGCACTTCATCGAACTTCACCATTACATACTGCCTGATGATATTGAACTGCAACATATGATTTCCTTTGAAAACTGTGTTACCTTCTCTTTCTTTGACACATAGTCTGGTACGCTTTTAGTATTGCTTTGAGCCTTGAGTTTAGGGCATCTCTTCAGCAATTTGTCATGTGTGTTGAAACCCTTGATATGGTGATCATTGTATGTGTTGTCATCAGACACTGTGATGACACTTCCAACTTTCAACTTCTTATCAGGAGAAGGCTGGAATTCACTTTGACGGCTTCTATTGCCTCTTCTCGAACCTGCCATATCACTACCATTTGCAATGATGTCTTCCTCATTATCAGCACTACCATCATAAATGTGTGTCAGTGCTACAACAGTATCCATTTCTAGCAAGTGATAATATTTTTGCACTATAATAGATACAGAAAACACATGGATGATTCTTCTTCTACCTCAGTGCCATCTTCACAAAGAACAGTTCATCATAATTTCATCTCAGTGAATTGCAGTGCATTAGCAGGGTTTATTATGAATTGTGACCTGTATGATACAACACTACATAAAAACTTCACAAAATGCAACTTAACATACACATTGCACTATCTCTGCTGGTCTTGACTGGTGTAGTGAAGGCAAAGGTCTAATTTGCCAAGACACACCTGGCAACCTCTGATGTACAACTGCAGAGGTTTGCAGATAACCAAATATCATTAGTGCAATAAAGGACTTTTAAATGATCCCTCGGGGGATTATGCATTTGTTTGTTTGAGTCTAAATACTTTCTTTGTTAGTGTAGTACTACCCGTGGTCTAGGGGTACTGTCTTTCATTCATAATCAAAATGTCTTTGGTCCCAGGTTTGAATCCTGCTGCTACTTAAATTTTGATTAATAATCAGCATTGGCAGCTGAAGACTTCCAGCATAAGAAGTCACCCCTCTTTCTGCCAACGGCCTTGTCAAAGAGGGTGGAGGAGCGGACAGAGGTTCAAGGCACTCTCTTGTCCTAGCGGTGGGAAACTGCCCCTAAAGGAGAAAGAATCGCAATTATCAACAGCATGAGGAAGCAGAAGGCAATGGAAACCACTGGATTAAATACACATAAAGTGTATGCACAGGACATGTGGCCTGTAATTGAAGAAGTGTCATGATGATCTCTCCATTGGCAAAAGATTCCGGGATAGTCCCCCATTCAGATCTCTGGGAGGGCACTGCCAAGGAAGAGGTTACCATGAGAAAAATATTGAATAATCTATGGAAGGATAATGTTCTACAAGTCAAGGCGTGCAATGTCAGAAGATTGAACTTTGGTAGGGAAACTAGAAAATCTGAAAAGGGAAGTGCAAAGGCTCAATCTAGATACAGTAGGTGAAGTGGAAAGAAGACAAGGATTTCTAGCTAGATGACTAGGGTAATATTAATAGCAACAGAAAACAGTATAACGGGAGTAGGATTTACTATGAATAGGAAGGTAGGGCAGAGAGTGTGTTACTGTGAACAATTCAGTGTTACTGTGAACAGTGCACCAATAGGATTGTTCTCATCAGAATCAACAGCAAACCAACACCGACAACAATAGTTCAGGTATATATGCTGATGTCACAAGCTGAAGATGAAGAGAGAGAGAAAGTGTATGAGTATATTGAAAGGATAATACAGTATGTAAAGGGATATGAAAATCTATTAGTCATGGGAGACTGGAATGCAGTTGTAGGGGAAGGAGTAGAAGAAAAGGTTACAGGAGAATATGGGTTTGGTTACTGGAGAATATGGGTTTGGGAAAAGGAATGAGAGAGGAGAAAGACTAACTGAGTTCTGTAACAAGTTTCAGTTAGTAATAGCAAATACTCTGTTCAAGAATCACAACACGAGGAGGTATACTTGGAAAAGAGTGGGTGATATGGGAAGATTTCAGTTAGATTACATCACGGTCAGACAGAAATTCTGAAATCAGATGCTGGATTGTAAGGTGTACCCAGGGGCAGACACAAACTCAGATCACAACATAGTAGTGATGAAAGTAGGCTGAAGTTTAAGACATTAGTCAGGAAGAATCAATATGCAAAGAAGTGGGATATGGAAGTACTAAGGAATGACAAGATACGGTTGAAGTTCTCTAAGGCTATAAATACAGCAATAAGGAATAGCTCAGTAGGCAGTATAGTTGAAGAGGAATGGACATCTCTAAAAAGGGCCATCACAGAAGTTGGGAACGAAAACATAGGTACAAAGAAGGCAACTACGAAGAAACCATGGGTAACAGAAGAAATACTTCAATTGATCGATGAAAGGAGAAAGTATAAAAATGTTCCAGGGAACTCAGGGATAGAGAAATACAAGTCACTGAGGAATGAAATAAATAGGAAATGCAGGGAAGCTAAGACAAAATGGCTGCAGGAAAAATGTGAAGACATTGAAAAAGGAATTATTGTCGGAAGGACAGACTCAGTGTACAGGAAAGTCAAAAAACCTTTCGTGTCATTAAAAACAAGGGTGATAGAATTTGTAAAATCTTAGGGGAAGTGGCAACAAAACGACTACTCATATTGGTGTGTAGATGTATGAGTCTGGCAACATACCATCTGACTTTAGGAAAAGCATCATCCACACAATTCTGAAGATGGCAAGAGCTGACAAGTGCGACAATTGCTGCACAATCAGCTTAACAGCTCATGTATCCAAGTGGCTGACAAGAATAATATACAGAAGAATGGAAAAGAAAATTGAGGATGTGCTAGATGATAATCAGTTTGGCTTTGGGAAAGTTATAGGCATGAGAGAAGCAATTCTGACGTTGCGGTTAATAATGGTAGCAAGACTAAAGAAAAATCAAGACATGTTCATAGGCTTTTTTGACCTGGAAAAAGCGTTCAATGATGTAAAATGGTGCAAGATGTTTGAAATTCTGAGAAAAGTAGGAGTAAGTTATTGGGAAAGATGGGTCATATACAATATGAACAACAGCCAAGAGGAAATAATAAGAGTGGATGACCAAGAACAAAGTGCTCATATTAAAAAGGGTGTAAAACAAGGATGTAGCCTTTCACCCCTACTGTTCAATCTGTACATCAAGGAAGCAATGATCAAAATAAAGCAAAGGTTCAGAAGTGGAATTAAAATTCAAGGTGAAAGGATATCAATGATATGATTTGCTGATGACATTACTGTCCTGAGTGAAAGTGAGGATGAATTACAAGATCTGCTGAACGGGATGAACAGTCTAATGAGTACAGAGTATGGATTGAGAGTAAATTGAAGAAAGATGAAGGTAATGAGAAGTAGTAGAAATGACAACAGCGAGAAACTTAATATCAGGATTGATGGTCACGAAGTAGATGAAGTTAAGGAATTATGCTACCTAGACAGTAAAATAACAAGTGACAAATGGAGGAAGGAGGACATCAAAAGCAGACTATCAGTGGCAAAAAGGTCATTCCTGGCCAAGAGAAGTTTACTAATATCAAATATGAGCCTTAATTTGAGGAAGAAATTTCTGAGAAATTTAAGATGTGGTGCTACAGACGAAGGTTGAAAATTAGGTGGACTGATAAGATAAGGTATGAGGAGGTTCTGTGCAGAATCGGAGAGGAAAGGAATATGTGGAAAACACTGATAAGGAGAAGGGAGAGGATGATAGGACATCTGTTAAGACATGAGGGAATGACTTGCATGGTACTAGAGGGAGCTGCAGAAGGCAAAAAACTGTAGAGGCAGACAGAGGTTGGAATACACCAGCAATAATAGAGGACATAGGCTGCAAGTGCTACTCTGAGATGAAGAGGTTTGCACAGGTGTCTTGTTTTATAAACCTTTGGATGTACCTTGTAGTTCTTCAGTTTGCAGTGTTTCACTGCTGAAAATATTTTTATTGCAATGATTCAGATAGTTGCTCAGTAGCTTTGCAGAGGCTGATAATAGTCCTTTACATATTGTTTTCTGTGACCTCATGGAATTTGCCCTCAGTAGCTTTTCAGCTACTGATGGTAAGTCTTTTATATACTGTTTTCTGCAAACTCAGGGAATTACAATACACAAACCATCTCTAATTATATCCACAAAGTCATTTTATCAATCTGGAATATGTTTCTGCATCTAGATATATACTCCACCAGTCACCATGTGGTGCTTGGCAGAGGGTACCTTGTACCACTACTAGTCACATGGACAAAAGGGTATTTTCCCAGACAGTTTAAAATATGCTACTGTTAGGCCTCTCTGTAAGAAGGCTGGTTCTACAGATGTCAATAACTACCACCCAGTGTCACTCCTTACATCATTTTCTTAAACTTTTGTGTAGGTAATATACTCTCTAATAATGGGATACTTAATGAATCACAGTTTGAATTTCAGAAGGAACACACTGCTGAGACAACTATTCATACATTTATTGAGCACATAATAAAGCCGTTAAATGATAAAATACCTCCAGCTGCGATCCTCATTACTCTAGGCTGTGTGAGTAATACAGAGAGGGACACCACATCATCTGCATGGGGAAGTATTGCAATGGGAGTCCCTCAAGGTTTGATGACTGGTCCATACTGTTCTCGCTTTATTTTAATGTTCTACCTTTTCACTTGAATCAGGAGGCAGAATTAGTCCTGTTTGTAGATGATACTAGCATTGTTGTGAACCCAAGCAAAGAAGCATAAACAAGGTAAATAGTAAATTATGGTTTGTAAAAGTTATTGACTGGCTTTGCACAAATGGGCTAATTTAAACTTTGAAAAAATACAGTTTTATATTGTCAGAAATACGCCAATTCCTGTCAACCTAGTACGAGGCCAACAAGAAGTAATAACCAACATAGAGAGTTCTAAGTTTTTTAGGCACACATACTGATAGAAATGTGAAATGGAAAACCTATTTATTAGACCTACTTAAATATTTAAGTTTGATTACCTTTGCCATAAGGATAATTGTCATCTTTTGGGATACAGAAGTCAGTAAGTTAACATATTTTGCATATTTTCATTCACTGATGTCATATGGGATAATATTCTGGCATGACTCCTCACTGAAGCAAAAGTATTCAATACACAAAAGAAAGTAATTATAACTTTTATGTAGGATTCACAAGCATACATCTTGCAAGCATCTCATTAAGCAGCTATAATTATTGTACACAGCCTCACTGTACATTACATTCACTTATGAAATCTGTTATCAACAATCTATCTGAGTTTGAGAGTAACAGAGATATTCATAAGTACAACACCAGGAGGAAAAATATTCAGCACTTCCATTTAATGAATCTAACTTTCACACAGAAAGGGCCGGAATATGCAACTATAAAACTCTCTAATAATCTGTCCAGAGAAATAAAAGCTTTGACAAATATCAGAGGTGTTGCCAATTATAGATTAAAGATGTTTCTTCTTAACAACTTTATCTGTACCACTGATGAATTCTTAAATGCAAATAATTACTCAAAATAATTTAATTGGATGGATGAAAAAATCTACTCACCAAGTGGCAGCAGAACACACACATGCAAGCTTTCAGAGACTGTGGCTCCTTCTTTAGGCAGAAGGGTTTAAGGGGAAGGAAGAGGGGTGAAGGAAAAGGACTGGAGATGTCTAGGAAGAGGGGTATATTTTGGGAAAGTCACCCAGAACCACAGGTCAGGGAAGACTTACTGCACAGGATGAGAAGGAAAGACTAATTGTTGGGGATTGCATCAGATGAGATTTGAAAACCTGAGATCTTAAAGGTGGTAGACAGGGCAATATGCAAGACAAAGATTACTGCTTATACAGTGTGTATGAGATAATAAGAGAGAAGAGCTAAGTGCATTGTACGTAACAGAGATGGGAGGGGAGCAGTGAAAAATTGATGGGTAAGACAATGAAAGATATAGAAAACTAAAACAGAGGGAAGAAAAGAGTAGTTACTGTGAAGAAATACTGAGATTGAAGAAATTACTGTAAATTAAGGCCATGTGGGTTGTGAGAACCAAGGACATGTTGTAGTGCTAGTACCCACCTGTGGAGTTCTGAGAAACTGGTGTTGGGGGAATAATCCAGATGGGGTGTGTGGTGAAACAGGCACTGAGGTCATGATTAACATGTTGAAGAACATGCTCTGCAACTGGATATTGCGTGTTGCCAGTATACACTCACAGGAGTAGTTGCCATAGGTAGGGTGATGGGGGCAGAAGCAGCATAGGGTTTGACAAGAATATTGTGGAGATTGGGAGGGTGACAAAAAGCTATTCGAGGTGTGGTGGGCAAAATTTCAGACAGCACTGATCTTATTTCAGGGCATGACTTTCGGAAGTCATGGCCTTGTTGAAGTAGCTGGTTAATACATTCCAGACTCAGGATAATATTGAGTGGTGGTATAAAGTTGATTAAGATGAGTAGGGAGGATTTCATAGGTTTGGAAGATCCACACACCCAATCATCCAGGCCGTCCTATAGTTTCTGGTTTCAAAGCACCCACAGAAAGAATATCTGCCTTAGTTGATCAACACCTGCAACCCATAGTACAAAGACTTCCCTCCTATATCAAAGATACCAACCATTTCCTAGAGTGTCTAAAATCTGTGTCCATCCCACTTCAACCACACACCTTGCTTGTCACCATTGATGCCACCTCTCTCTATACCAACTTTCTCCATGTACATGGTCTGTCTGCTGTGGAACATTTCCTCAGTCAGTGCCCACCTGATTCCAAACCTATGACATCGTACCTACTCACCTTAATCAACTTTATACTTACCAACAACTAATTCACCTTTGAGGGGCAGACGTAGAAACAGATCAGGGGTACAGCCACAGCAACCACAATGGCTCCTTCCTAAGCCAACCTCTCCTTCATGGATTGCTTGGATGGCACTTTCCTGGGATCTGTAAGTCTTGAGCTCGTGGTTTGGTTTAGATACAGTGATATATTTACCATATGGACTCATGGTGAGGCAGACCTGTTAAAATTCCTGGAATCTCCAAATACCTTCCCCCAGTTAAATTTCACATGGTTCTATTCTGAATCCCTTGATGTTGATCTCTTCCTCACTGAAGGCCAGCTGCACACTCCTGCCCACATTGAATCTACCAACAGACAAAAGTTCTTACAGTTTTGACAGTTGACATCCTTTCCCTCCCATACAGCCTTGGTTTTTAAGGCAAACATATTTGTTCATATGCAAATTCAGTACAGCACCATTCTCAACTCAGCCTTCACTGGATGTAATTACCCCACTGGCCTAGTTCAAAAGCAGATTTCCTGGGCCATCACATCCAATCCTGGTGCTGTTGATCCCTCCAAAAACAACTTTGGAGAACACCACTGGTCACTCAGTATTATCCTGAGTGTGGGATGTATTAATCAGCTACTTCAACAGGGCCATGACTTCCTAAAATCATGCCCTGAAATTTTGCCCAACACACCTAGAATAGCATTTCATCGCCCTCCCAATTTCCACAATACTCTTGTCAGACCCTATGCTCCTTCTGCACCCTTCTCCCTACCCTATGGCACCTACCTCTGTGACTGTCCCCACTGCAAGACTTACCCTATGCACCCTTGTACCACCACATATACCAGCCCTGTAACTGGCAAAACATATACTATCAAAGGAAGACCCACCTGTGAAACGAGGCATGACTACTAACAAATTATCAATTAGAATGAATGAGCATAGGCAGATGGTGTATACTGGCAACATGCAATATCCTGTTGCAGAATATGCTCAACAACATGACAGTTGTGAGCTCAATGCCTGTTTCACCACATGCCCCATCTGGGTTTTCCCCCAGACAGCAGTTTCTCAGAACTCTGCAGGTGGTAACTAGCACTACAACATGTCCTTGGTTCTCACTGCCCACCTGGCATTAATTTACATTAATTTCTTCTGTCTCATCATTTCTTCTCAGTAACTACTCTTTTCTGCACTCCATTGTAGTTTTCTGCATCTTTCATTGTCTTACCCATCTATTTTTCACCAGCCACCTTCCATATGTACAATGCACTTAGATAAAAAAAAATCTGCTCACCATGTGGTGGCAGAACATACACATAAAAGCCTGTTGTCATTGGCAAGCTTACGGAGCCAGTGGCTCCTACTGCAGGCAGAAGGATTGAAGGAGAAGGAAGAATGGTGAAGGAAAAGGACTGGAGAGGTCCAGGAAAAGGGGTAGATTTTGGGAAAGTCACTCAGCGAACTGCAGGTCAGAGGGTGACTTACTGTATGAGATGAGAAGGAAAGATATCGTTGGGGACTGCATTGGATGAGATTTGAAAACCTGAGAGCTTAAAGGTGGAAGACAGGGTAATACACAAGACAGAGATTACTACTTAAACATCATGCATGAGTTGATAAGAGTAAAAAGCTAAGTGCATTGTACATAACAGAGTCCAATAATTGATTGTTTTCAATGTTATTTACAATGCACTTAGCTTTTTACCTTTATTAACTCATAAACAATGTTTAAGCAGTAATCTCTGTCTTGCATATTACCCTGTCTCCCTGTCTTCTTACACAAAATATGACTTATACTAAATATGTAGAATGATTATCCAGATTGAGACCTATTTTTAGGTGAATCAGTGATTCTTTCATTGGCAAGTGTGTCCTTTAGACAATATATATTAAATAGAAGGTATAAAATGGCATTAAAATGTACGTTCTGAACAATCTAGAAGGTTTTATAAATAAGTGCACTGTCTACAAAGGGATATTTGACAGTATAGATCGAAAATATCATGCTGAAAAGGTCATTTTACATTTGGTGGTGGAGAAGCAGCGTGTTAGCCATCATATTTACACAGCCAGTTATTACAACAGCTTTACATTAGCTAAAACCTTATATTGAATCTAAAAATGTATTGCATGGGCCACTATATTTAAATTGGAGAAACATTCCTAAAAAAGCTGTATCTGCAAAACTGGGTAAAGGCAATACAGTTGCTCACTATTAGTAAGGAATTTGATCATAATAGATGAGAAGTTAGTTATGTTTGCATAGAATTTCATAATACAGTGGTACTGGTGATGAATTTCTACCAGCAAGTAGTCTGAAAACCACTGGCAATTGTCAAATGTAACATGAATATGCCTGGGACTGATAGGCAGAACCAGATGCTGTAATATTATTTATGTGAAAGGAAGACCATCCACTGGCATGAAAAACTATTCTTCCACTTAAGTTACATGCTACTTTTCAATCCACATTACTTGTAAAACAAATGCTTGGGGAGTGAAATGATGCTGTATGATTACAGACTAAAAACAATAAAGTGACTATTTCCTCCAATAGCAATTCCTACAGATGGTAATTTGTGGTGATATGGGAAAGTGACCTTAGAATAAAACACTCATTATGCAAACAATAGAGGGAACCAACTGAAGTTTAAAAGCAAGTCATGGAAAAGAGGTGTAAGAAGTGCACCAAATGGGGCAAGTGTACTGACACCACATGTGTGCAAAGACTGTCCCAATAATTGTGGATTTTGCTTGAACTGCTGGATGATTACACATGGTTAGTGAGCATTTAATTGAAGGAATCATTTAGGGTAAAAACCATAGAGGGAGACCAAGAGATGAAAACCCTTGACAGATTTGGAAGGCTGTAGGTTGCAGTAGTTACACAGAGATGAAAAAGCGTGCACAGGATAGAGTATCATGGAAAGCTGCATCAAACCAGTCACTGGACTGAAGACCACAACAACAGATATATGTATAACACACACGGGATGGAGAAAAACTGTGTCACAAAATTTTAACTCTGGATAGCTGATGCCAATAGGAACCAAAATTACTAATGTTCTGTACGTTGACAACGCACAATTTTTAAACTATGGAAACTTGGCGCCATGTGCTCCGATTGGCTGCAGGATTGCCCTGTTGCTGGATGCTCTGGACAATGCATGACTGCAAATGTTTTGCCTGCTGGAGATCGCGATGTGGTAGTGTGGCAGCCTTTCACTCTGGGGACCTGGGGCCGAATCCACCGAGGTCCCGACACATCCATTGTACTTTCTTGATAAGATGTACCAGGAACAAATCTGTCAACAGCTGTTAGTTCATGTACAGAAAGTCTTTTACAAATTGTGTCAGCCCTGAAAAGGGCCTTTTTTGTAGCTAGGACATTGTTTACTTAAAGCAGGTGCTCAAACTGGTGATCTTATGATGTGACACAAACTTGATAACGTCGAATGTTATTTTGCTGAACTGTTTGAAACATTCCTGGCCTTGCCCTGATGTGATTGGTGGCATTTTTAATGTGATCCATTAATTCATCTTCATTTTTGTGTGGTTTGCGTCCAGGCAGGTGAAATAGACCTTGAAGAATCCCCACAGGAAAAAGTCCAGTGGCATGAGGTCTGGTGATCGCGGGTGCCATGTCCTATGAGTACCTCTGCCAATTACCCGTCTGTCAAAAGAGTTCATTTAAATATCTGTAAACAGCATGACTGTTATGTGGAGGCTCCCCATCATGCTGCAACCACATGCACAGCCCTGTGCCCAGGGGAACATCTTCCAGCAGGCCAGGTAGAGTTTCTTGCAAAAAGTGAAGGTAATTTGCCCCTGTAAGTTGAGGAGGTTAGACACACCAACCCAGTCAGATGGCCATTCACAGTGCCTGCCCAAATGTTGAGCAAAAATCGTTCCTGGTGTCCATGGATGTATGTGATGCCATTCACAGTGCCTGCCCAAATGTTGAGCAAAAATCGTTCCTGGTGTCCATGGATGTATGTGATGTGAGGATTTCCCCTTTCCCAGTAATGAACGTTTTGAGTGTTGTAAAGGCCATCCCGATGGAAGGTGCACTTGTCAGTAAACAGCACAATGGTGGGGAAGTCGGGATCTTGTGCTACACATCTCAGAAACCATTGGCAAAACCCTAGTCTGTGTTCATAGTCTGCCACAGAATTTAGGCCTTGGACAAGGTGGAAACTAAATGGATGCTGGCTGTCATCCCTCAAAACCTCCCAGACTAATTGATGAGTGACCCCCGTGTCATGTGCAACTGCTTGAGTACTTGTCGTAGGTGCTTCCTCGAAGTGCTCAAGAAGAGTCTCTTCAAATGCAGCATTCTGTTGTGTTCAAGGTCTTCCAGCATCACCGTGATATCCCGCTAACGAGCCTGTTTCACCATGTCGCCGGTGAACTGCTGTAAATGTTTGCGGGTGTGGGTGACATTTTGCTGGGTACTGTTCCTCATAGAACCATCGAGCTCCATGCACATCATCATTGGCTAGTCCATAAACAAAAACCATATCTTGTTGTTTGTCAAACGAATACTGTGGTACCATGCTTACTGTATGACTAAATCGCAGGTGACGTGTGTGTACTCCGAAGCGAAGCTTACATGTGAATGCCTCTGACATGAGATGGAGACAAACAACAAGACCTATTTGACATGTGTACATATCATGTTGATTTTATTTGATTTGATTTATTATTGGTCCTGTAGATTATACAATTTGTACAGCAAAGCACATCATGATATAGGACAAGATATGTTGGGACAGTGATGGGGCAAGGGATGTTTGAATGTGTGAACCAACAACCACAGCGCTGCTTGTCAACTGGTGAACAGCAAAAGGGCAATCTCATGTCCAATCGAAGCGTGTGGTGCCAAGTTTCCATAATTTAAAAATTGTGCATTGTCAACCTACACAACATTAGTAATTTTGGTTCCTACGGGCACCAACTATTCAGGGATAAAATTTCGTGACACAGTTTTTCTCAACCCTGTGTTTGTGTCTATGAGAATATTGAAGCAAGTACATTTTTTATATGGAACCCTATACTTCGTATAAATACATTCAATAGCTTTCAAGAAGACAATTAGAGTGATATAGCCTTTGTTAATGTTGACGTTGAAATCTGTCTTACAAAATTTGAGAAATGTCCTAGAATGTGAGACCATTGTGGCCGGAATCAGCAATAGCAGTGCTAACACCACCAAGCTGAGCTCTCATGCTACTCCGTGTCAGAATGTCAACACATTTGCCTGTTTATGTGTCTGCATGACAGGCTGCTCATTTCTTTTTCAACATTTGTTGCATGCAGACATGTACACCAATGAGAAGAAGTTGGATATAATACTTTTATGTGGTGAATGTAAAAGAAATGCTGTAAAAACAGTACTGTGGTGTTGTGCTATCCATCTGGATTGCCAATATCTGACACACCAGGCAAATGCAGGAATTATTAAAATGCTAGTAAAGTGGACAGGCTGCTTGAATGTCAAAAAGAAAGAAGACTGTACCTGACAGAGAACACAAAGAAACTACCCTGGCTATGATGCTAAAGAATCTGCACAGTGGTATGAGACATATTGCCAAGGAATGTGGAATCAGCCAGACGAGTGTCATTCACATCCTGCATCAACAGATTTTTCATCCCTATCATCTGTCACTACATCAGGATCAGGCACTCGGTGAGCATGATTTTGAACATTGTACAGAATTTTGTCAGATTTCCCTTCAAAGCAACTAAGAGGCAAACCTACATTTAACCAATGTGTGCTCTTTACTGATGAAGCAATGTTTATTAATGATGCCAATGTAAATTCATATAACATGCACTGCTGGGGAGCCAAAAATCTACACTGGCTTCATCAGGTGCAATGTCAATGGCTGTGGAGCATTAACATACAGTATCGCATCATAGGAAATTATGTTGTGGGACCTTACTTCATCTCAGATCTTCTAAATGGACGTTCATTCACACACTTTCTGACGAACATTCTGTCAGTTCTTCTAGAAGAGGTACCATTGGATATTGGACAATGTATTTGGCTGCAACAGATGGCTTTCCAACTCACTCATCCCATGTTTCTATGCAAATACTGAATGAGACTTTCCTGGACACTGGACAGGATGAAATTCTGTTGTCAAATGGCCAGTGAGATCCCCTGACTTGACTTTTCTTAATTTCTTTCTTTGGGAAGCACTCAAATATGCAGTCTATGACGAAGTCCAAACTATGCAAGACAATATTTGCTGTCAGATCTCCAGTGCATGCTGTACCATATCATTCACTGTTATTACATCTGATTATCATTCTTTTAAATGGAAATTGCACATGTGCCTTTCAGTCCATGGTCAACAGGTTGAACACGTGCTTAGATTAAGGATAAAGTCATTTTTTTGGATGACAAAATTAATGTTTGTGGTTTGGGTAGTTACCAAATCATTGTTAGTAAATTGTTTATTTCATTTATGTGTTGTTTGTTTATTTATGTGTGTACAAAATTGGATTCCTATGTCAAATAAGTCAACAGCATGTGTTGCACATAGTGATAACACTGTCATTACGTGGTTACATTCCACATGAACTGACATTTGTTGAAGAAGAATATTTATTTTGCTGTGTACGGGTGGTCACCAAAGTATTTTTAATAAAAGGTTTAGTTCAATGAATGTATCCAATATGATATAATTTATAACAGTGCAGGTAGAGACAGTTGTCTGAGAGCCTGTGTTTTACCTCTAAGAAGCGCACAGCCATGTACAGGAAAAGAGAGGTCAAATCTTCCTTCTAACATTTAAGTATTTAATACAGTAGTCACTTTTTACAGCATATAAGATCTCCTTTTGAAGAATGAGCAGTTGATTTCTGTATTTCACCTTACATTAATCTGGGAGGATACACAAATGTGAAATAGTTTTCCTAAGCCCTTTGCGATACACTAGATTCTAGCCTTTGTTATATTTCCATATACAAAATTCGTAGGTGAATCTGCACATAGGTTGTAAATTGGCTCAAGGCAAAATAAAGCTTTATTCTCATATTGCAGTTCTACCTTACAGTACACAACTATGCAGCTTGATCTGAGATGCCTGCTTGGCAATTTTTGCACCAAAAATGCTGTTTCTGCCACTGTGCTCATACGTTCTAGGACATTTCTCAATTTTTTTTTTTTTTTTATGGCAGGTTTCAACATCAACATTAATAAATGCTATGTCACTGTAATTTTCTTCTCAAGAGCTATCAAATACAAGGGGTGTCCCAAGAGTATATGTCTAACATATGATGACAAGAAGATAGAAGAAGTGGACAGTGTTAAATTCTTGGGATTACAGCTTGATAATAAATTCAACTGGGAGGAGCACACCACAGAACTGCTGAAGCGTCTTAACAAATCTCTGTTTGCAATGCGAATTTTGTCAGACATAGGGGATATAAAAATGAAAAAGCTGGCATATTATGCTTACTTTCATTCCATAATGTCATATGGGATTATTTTTTGGGGTAATTCATCAAGCCAAGCTAAAGTTTTCCGGGCACAAAAACGTGCAGTAAGAGTTATATGTGGTGTGAACTCTAGAACATCCTGCAGAAGCCTGTTTAGGGAACTAGGGATACTAACTACTGCTTCCCAATATATTTATTCCTTAATGAAATTTGTCATTAAAAATATATCACTTTTTCAAACCAACAGCTCAATTCATGGAATCAATACTAGAAATAAGAATAATCTTCACAAGGATTTAAAGTCACTTAGTCTTGTACAAAAAGGTGTGCATTATTCAGGAACACACATTTTCAATAACTTGCCAGCAGCCATAAAAAGCTTAACAACCAATGAAATTCAGTTTAAGAGAAGCCTAAAGGATTTATTGGTGGCCAACTCCTTCTACTCCATTGATGTATTTCTTAGTAAAACCAACTGATTTGTATATAAGTACAACATAACTTCTGCACAATTTCAGTGCAGTAATGTGTTCATTGAAAATTTGTGTGTGTGTGTGTGTGTAAGTATAATCTAACTTCTGTACCATTTCAGTGCAGTAATGTGTTCATTGTAAATAAGTATTACAGTAGATGTATTACATGTTTATTACCTTATAAATAAATAAAAAACTTTTTTATTTTAAATCCAGTGCATTAGTATTTGTAAAATGACTCTTAGTGTTCATTAAAAAATGACGATCATTCCACTTGGGACCTGTGGAATGGTACATTAGCTTACTTGTTTTAGTTGTAAATATTTGTCGTGTATTGTTGTTTTTCTGACATGTTCCACATCCTGGAGGACCTCCTCTCTATGGATCAATTGGAATGAAAGTAAATCTAATCTAATCTAATCTAATTATAAGAAGTATATGGTTCCATTTAAAAAGACATACTTACTTTAATGTCTCAGTTAATACCAGTGCTAAAAACATTAACCAAACAAAAACGTATACGCCTCTTGACACTCGTAATGTTTGCTGAAAACTTTGTTTCGATTTGGGTAACCATTCATGAAATAAAAGGGGTGTTTCATCTTAATGTGACTTACCTTACTGTTTTATAATTTTTTGTTGTAGGAAAGTTCTTGTAATATGTAAATATTCTACGATACTCACTATAAAGCAGAAGCAATGAGTTGTTGACAGGCACATACAAAAGAAGGAAAACTTCTAGCTTTCAGAGCCATCTTTTGACAAGCTAGAGTACACACACACACACACACACACACACACACACACACACACACACACACACATATATATATATATATATATATATATATATATATATATATACACACATACATATGCCTTTGCCCCTCCTTGGCACCAACTAGATTGACAGTGCTGTTTTGCAGCAGGTGGGCTGGTTGTGATGGACAGAGTGAGAGAGAGTTGGGAGGCAGAGAGAGGGACTGAAGGTTGGTGGCCAATGGCTCTTTGCCAGCTAGCTATGCAGTAGGGAGTGGTGGTAGGTACAGTTATAGTGGCTGGTGGGAAATGGCACATGCTGAAGGCAACATGGGGACATGAACTGGGAGGTGGTGACAGGACAGAGGAAGGGGAAACTGTTGGGTGGTGGGTGTGGGGACAATGGGTTACCTGAAGTTGAGGCCAGGATGATTGCAGGAGCAGAGGATGTGTTGTAAGGATGACTCCCATCCATGTAGTATAAAGAAGCTGGTGGTGGTTGAAAGGATCCAGATTGCTTGGCTTGTGAAGCAGCCATTGAAATTATGCATGTTGTCCCAAGCTGCAGATTGTGCCATTCAGTGGTCGGATTTGTTCTTGACAATAGTTTGGCAGTGGCCGTTCATGCTGGTGGTCAGTTAGTTGGTAGTCATATCAACATAAAAGGTTGTGTGTGCAGTATTTGCAGCAGAGTTGATATGATGACATGGGTGTTTTCACAGATGGCCCGTCCTCTGATGGAGTAAGATAAGCCTATGACAAGAATGGGGTTGGAAGTGCTGGGTGGGTGGATTGGGCAGGCCTTGCACCACGGTCTGCCGGAAGTGGGAGTGGCATAGGGAGGAATAGGATGTTGTGTTGGTTGGGTGGGTGATGGAACACCACTTTAGGAAGGGTGGGAAGCATCTTGGGTAGGATTTCCCTTACTTTAGGGCAGTATGAGAGATAATCATAGCCCTGGTGAAGGATGTGGTTCAGTTGATGTTTGCAAATTATTATTATTTTTTCTTTTTTGCCAAAGATACGCGTTTGCTTGTTGTTTGAATTGTAGTGTCTTTACATTGGCAAGAAATCATAGGTCCTATCAAGATTGATTGAAACAATTCTTATGTTGCTTACAAGTTTATCACTTGATCCAGGTGCAAGTAACCCTTATATGTCTTAAATGGGCTGTCAGTATCACATAAGTACAGAACACAATTGTCAAGATTTTGACCAATTGTGCTTTTCTACAAGTGTCCACCTTGTAGATTAATGGCTGATACTTAATCCTGCTGCAGTGAAATGTAAAAGACTGTTTGAATGACTCTGTAAGCAAATTGGTAATATGTTAATATAGGTATATTGGTCAAACATGAAGCAGAGGGATGAGTTTTTATCGGTCAGAAGGTTCATGGTGGGGAATTCTCCATTAATTTAATATGACAGATGCAGATGTTGAGTCAAAACTAATTGAGAAACATATGTAGATGGGAAAGTTAAAACATATGACAGCACAAGCTCTCTAACAAGAAGTAGTGGGATGCTTCCAAACATTGTTTTACTGTGAGCTGTGTGTGTCAATTTCTGGAAAAACAAGAAGATAATCTACATTTACAAACATCCATACATTGCAAAGCACTATGAAATGCTTGGAAAGGGCACTTCCCATTGTGTAACATGTTACAGATTATTCCCATTGCTTTCACCTATGAAGGACAAGAAGAATGACTGCCTGCACACTGTAATGAGTCTAATCTTCTCTTGGTAGTCCTTTGTGAGTGATACATGGGAGACTGCATTATTTACGAGGCTCTTCACTTAATACAGTTCCTTGAAACATTCTATGCAGATTTTTACAGTAGTGCATTCAGTAAAAAGTGTCTGAAGTGTGTAGCAAAAGGAATTCTGTGCATGAAATGTTACTTCTGACTGCGTGAAAGATGTGCAAAAATATACCTAAAATATCTTAATGACCATATTCAGTAGTCATGCCTATACTGTTTGCAGGGCTAATACAAAAAGCTTTTGCAGAAACTATTGGACTGTGGGTTGGTAGGATACCACCAATAATGCACAGTACACTATGCTTTATGTCACTTTATTTATGAGAGCTACAACACATACCCATACTGTCATTTACAATGCAATGCTGCTCCACTGTTAGCCAAAAACCTCCCTCACTGCCTTGTCAGAGAGATTCCCATTGTGGCTAGACCAGTATCCCCACAGCGTCCCCCTCTGGGAGCATGGAGTACTGTGGTGGACAATAACAGGGAGTGTCAATGCATGCAGGTGAGCATGACTGGCCGAACCATGGATGGCCCAACTGCTTGGTGTGTCTGGACCTTTTCTCAGTAAGATGCAGCTGATGGCAGGGAGTGTCATCACGTGCAGATGCACATGATCAGCCATGTCGTGGCTGGTACAAATGTGGGATGTGACTGGACTGTTTCTCAGTGAAATGTGGGTGTCATTTGAATGCTGTACAGCCGTTATTGGGCCAGGTGTGCAGGAGGGTGATGAAGGTGGCTGTACTGTGATTTCGAGGCTCAGTGGGTGACGTGTATGAAGGTGGTTGCTTCACTGTCCATAGAACCACTCAAGGATTCTGTAGTGGAACAGGGTTGGGAGGGCTCATGCTGATTGTCTTGGACTGCCAGTAAAGCCTGGTTCGTGGCCTGGGTTAAGATGTAGTTGTCCTGTACTCACACTCGTTTCAGGTGAGTGGGTGAGTGATGGAAATGGTCATCAATGTAACACATAGTAGGATGTTGAAGATCTGTGGTCCTCAGCTGATGACTATATGCAGGTCCAAGTATGGGGGCTGCAAGGCAGCCTGTACAGAGTCATCCCACAACATGCTGTGATTGCACTGTGCCAGATAGTTTTGTATAGTGACCTTTGGTGTTGAATGTGGTGCTGGCACTCAAATTGTGCAAATATGCTGCCATACCTGATGAACCAATGATGAGAGGTATGCCTGAACGGGATCATAGAAGGTTGTGCAAAATGTGCTGGTAGTGTGAGCAGGTCACTGTATAGTACCTCTGCCAGTGATGTCTGTGTATCATCCTTGTGTGCTGTGCATATGCCAAGTAGAACCCACAGAAGGGCTTCAGACCTGGACTTGCCATGGCACATCAGGGCCACATTCATGGTCCTGTACCACTTCTCCATGCACAGAGCCCATTACTTTGTGGTGGTGGTGCAAATGTGCAGAGGCAGCCAGAGTGTTAAAGAGGCATGACTCAAACGGATGGCCCTGATCAGTAGTAACTTGCTCTGGGGTACTGAATCATGTGATTCACAGGTGGACGTACACATGATCAGTACACTCAGCTGTAATGTCATTTAGGGTTTCTGCTTTGACCTACTATGTGGTTTGGCTGATCAATGAAAGAATGTAGCAATAGTCGTCTAGTTCTAGTCAGGGGCCAATGATGTCAAGATGCACATGCTTAAAGCATGCTTTCAGGATCAGAAAGCATCCAAGGTGGGCTTAAACCTGGTGACCAATCTTGCCTCTTTGGCATGGGGTTGCAAGGCAGAGCCCAGTGAGAGCAACCGCATTTCACATTCAGCCACACAAATCTGTGACGAGGCATACTGTTATTAGATACTGGGGTGACTCAAGTTATGTAGCAGGTCAGATATCTCCTTCTGCATCACTAAAGGCACCAGTGGATGTGGTCTGTCTTTTGACACATCACATAATGAATGTTCATTAGATGAGGGGACCGGACAATGTTCATTGTGGAGGCTAGTGTCTGAATTGTTGTGCAGCTCTCTGATACTTGTTTCTTTCATTTGTTCCCTTGCTACACATGCAAAGTTGTTTTGTACTGATGCATGAAAGATAATCTGCAATAATTTTGTCTGTGTCATGTGCTTGTCTGATGTCTGTGGTGTTCTGCTTTATAAGGTCCAAATAATGTAATAGCCATGAGCTGGAGTTTGGTGATGGTTTTTTTATGTCTACTAGCGGCTTATGATTTGCATACATGATAACTTGTCAGCCCTCAGTGTCTCTGTGGAAGTACCAGATGGTGGAACTACTGGAAGATCCCACTCAAACACATACCACTTGGCCTGGTAGGGTGACAGTTTCTTGGAGAAAAAACAGCACAGCTAAGATTCACTGTCGATTTGTTGCAGAACTGGCCCATAATGAAATTGCTCATATCAGTTATGAGAGTGAATTGGGCATGAGGCTTTGGGTGTGCCAAGGTGAGAGTGTATGTCAAGTATCACTTGGCATGTGAAAATTCATCAGCCATCTCTAAAGTCAACTGAATTTTCTTCTTGTCACGTTTGTCAGCCCACCAGAGCATTCATGAGAGGTACCTGTAGCTCAGCCACATGAGACAGGTGGTGATGATAGAAATTTAGAATCCCCAGGAAGCACTGTAGGTTGTATTATATTTCAGGAAGAGGAAGATTGCTCACCATAGAGATACGCTCCTGTCAGCTTGATACGAGAAGTGTTGAGCTAGGGACCTAGGAATGTGACCTCTGCTGGACGTAACTGTGACTTGGATTGGATTCATTAATAACTACTGACCAACTTGGAACATGGCTAGAACTAGTTCTAGATGCCTTGAATATTCATTATGATTTTTGGAAAAAATGAGAATCCAGGTATGTATAACTAAATGGATAATGGAAAAAAGACAATCGAAAACTGCTGCCATGTCTGAGCTGTGTTCTTAAGACCACAAGCCATGTAGGAATATTTTAACAGCCCAAACGGCATAGTGATCACTGTTTTTTTGGATATCATCTGGATACATTGGGACTTAAAGTATGCTTGTTTGCAATCAGTGATGCTAAACACTGTCACACCAGCAAGTGCATTTGTGAGGACTAGATAGTAGGTATGCGATAAGTATCATGTACAGTCCTGGAGTTCAAGACCCAATAGTCACTGCAGAGTCCGATGGAACTGTCTTTTTTGGGCACCAGTTTAATGTGAGAAGCCCAAGAGCTGTCAGAAGTATGTACAAATGCACATGTAACAGCTCATAAGGCAGCAGGAATTGGCATGGTGGGGCATGTGCTGCATGCAAGCCAAGGCTAGCTGGAGGGGGCAGGGCAGGACCCAGCACATGGCCTGCTGTCCTCAGTTGTTGACACTGAGCCATGTGGAGGTGTTCACGGGCCATATGCAATTCAGTAGTTACATCGTTGATGCATCACCTAAGGTCTTGCTCCTTGTTGCGAAGACACTGACATCGTTTGTGACAGCCAATGTAGTGTTGATGTGTACTCAGTATATCATCCACTAGTGTAACACATTCCCATAGCATATCGAAGTACATGCCATCAACACAATGCTGGGCAGGTGTGAGCAGTGTAGACATGGTTGGGGGGGGGAAGAGACCCTGAATGCTAGCACTGGTGGGCTGATGGGTGAGAGCAGAATAAACAACATCTGGTGAGTTTTTGTGTGCTCATCGTTTTGATTGGAGGTTTGGGGGATGTCAGCCATTTACATAACATACTAAAATGAACACATACAGCCATCCTTATGATGTTATTTATTATATGGCTACCAGTTTTGGAGCTTCAGTGCACCACCTTCAGGTCTTAACTGATGCTGAGGGAGTTAACTCCAATCATATACATGATTCATCAGTGGCCAACATCTCTGAACTGGGTTTCACAGACTACCTGTAACAATGGTGTTGTCTCTCCAACCATCAACCCACATCACAGTTGGAGACACAACTTTGTTGTTAAAAGTAGTCTGCAAAAACCAGTTCATAGATGTTGGCCACTGATGAATCATGTGTATGATTGGAGTTAATCCCCTCAGCATCAGTTAAGGCCTGAAGGTGGTGCACTGAAGCACCAAAACTGGTAGCCATATAATAAATAACATCATAATAACAGCTTTAGGTGTTCCATTTTATTACATCTGGTGACAGCTGGTGAAAGCGTAATGAGCCCATGCCATTGACTGGCTCAATGATATCCGTAATGTAGAATGTCCAAGTGTATTGCAAGGTTAGAGAAAGATGCACTGTGTGGTTGGTGGTGCTGTGGACCATAATTTCCGAGTCGTTCACTGAATGGGAGTATAAACTCATTGCTGGTGTGAACATTGGTGTGCTGAGTCGCGGCAGGGAGCTGATGTCCGATCCCGTATCTACGAAGAAGTATTGATGTGTCAAGAGGTCAGGCACAAAGAGGTGTCATTTCATGGATGTCATCTTGGCACCACGCACCTGGGCAGTCTATGAAAGCAGTAAGCAACTTGTTTCTTCCTCATGGGCTGATGCACCTAAATCAGAATGCTGGCAGCATTTGGGTAATCACAGAGCTCGTGATACTTACAAGCAGCACCACCAAATCAACTGTGAAATCATCAAGTCATCTATCAGGAGGTGGAATTGGTGACTAGTGCACTGCTGCCATGTGGTGCAGGCTGGGTAGCTGAGCCATGGTGGGTTGTCTACTGTCATCGGGGTGTGAGGTCTTCTTCGTGAATAGTCGAGATGGTTCTGGCAGATTCAGGTGTACCTCCTATGCCAGTAGGTGTGCACTTCTTGCACTTATTAATCTTGCAAAGGTGTTGGATCATTGAAGACATGTGTTCTATGAGCCTGAGTTGATCTTCTACAAGGGCTGAGTCATGGACGACCATTGTGAGTTGTAGCTCAGTCCGTAACTTCACTAACCGTAGGGTCCAAAATGTCATATCTAGAGAAAGGGAGATATTGATGGTAGCATGGTGTCAGTTCCAAAATTGTGATAGTGTGTCCTCATGGATGCTCATATATGATCTCCTGAAGTTGCTGTTCTGGAAAGTGTGAAAGTGTCTATAACAGGGCAATTCTCACTGCACCATACTTGAAAGGGAATATTGAAAAACCCCACATGTCCATTCTTTGACAAATTTAGTTACCCATGATTTTGTACTTTAAACAGGTAGGCTGACCATGATATAGAGAAATGCCATACGTTCTGGCGTTTTCTGTGCTGTTATGCTGCCATTCTGTCATCTAAACTGAAGTACAAGAGATACAGAGTTAAATTTTATGTTGTTGGCACTGTTTTAAACAGAGCCAATAATCGATATGTGCCTATAAATGACAAGAAAATGCATGAGTTAAAGGTGATTTCTACCACTTGAGACAAAAGAAGAAATAATCCAGAACTTTTTCACTTTCACATGGAATTAGCCAATGCATCAAAGGGTGAACCAAATAATAATTTCAAAGAGAATCTGAAATAGACATAATTTGTTCAATTTTTGTCCATGTTAGCAATAAAATAACAAGTAAGTAATGAATTATGCTTGGGTATTACAAAATATTGAGAAAGTCCACATGTTCTTTAAATAAATTTTAAATTAACATCAAGAAAGTATGTCACGATTGTCTACAGTTCATTGGCATTCTTCCCTCTACATTGATTTTTAATTCAAAATGTGAAAAAAATTGGAATTTCATCACATTTTAAGACCTGGAATATTTTTTTTATATCTCTTGAAAATTTTTGTTTTTGGACATGTAGGGTTTCTGAATATTTCCATTCACTTGTTCTTAAACAGCAAGATCAGGATAGAGTCACTAATGAGTTTGGCCTGCATTTCTGTATAACAGAGTAGATGCACATACTTTTTGGCATTGTTGGAAATTCTGATAGTCTCAAAAATACATTTTGCAGTCATGAACGATCGAGTGGTGTTGGATCGGTGTAGTTTTAAATGCATGCCTGACTGTGGTGACAAGAAAGGCTGGTGAACAGTCATATCATTTGTCATGTTAAGCAGTATGGCTGCTGGATCTACATAGTGCACAACTGGTTGTGGCAGAACAGTTAGCAGTTGCTTGAACCCAATGCATGATATGAAGGATGTGGGAGACACACACACAGAATTGTACATAGTTTGGTCTGTTGCTGAACCAAGGCAGGGCCATGCACACTATTGTTCTCGAAGTCTAATTATAGGTTTGGAGGAGGTGGCCATTGATGAGACATTGCAAGGCCAGAGTTAACCAAGAAACATCACATTGTTGAAAGTTGCACTCAATTTTAATCACGTAATTAGCACACTGCACATACGACACAGCATTCCTCAAGTTGTTGTCCATAGAAATTATTGTGATGGTTAAATTGATTTGGGATGGCCACATTATTGCAACTGATAGTCTGAGCTGGTGTTTCGTGAATGCTGAATGAATGTGTGTTCTCAACAGACGTGTGGTCACAGTGTAGGAAGTATCAGACTGTGGATCAGTAGGATACCACTATTAATGCATGGTATGCTGTGTGAATTACACTTTACTTACGAGACCTACAATACACACATCCACACAATACTATCATCTACATTGCACTGTCGCTCAACTGTTAGTCAAAGACCTTCCTCACTGCCTTGTCAGAGAGGTTCCATCACATGTGAGGTTGATATCCCTGCACTTTCATCCAGCTTGAGTTCTCAAGAGAAAAATTATTGAATTGCTACAAAGTGACATTGACACTCTAAAAGAAGGACGAGGATTGCTTTGGTGAGACAACTGTGACCAAAAACATTAAAAAATGTTTTTGTAGTAAAACTGAGGTATTACATGATGAGAACCACTTAAATAGGCAGAGTGACACATTTAATCAGTCATATACGAAGTATGTTGCAAGTACCCATAAACTCCAATGTAAATTTCAAAATCTGAAAATAAATACAAGTAAATAAGAGCAGCAGACAATAAAAAGAACATGAGACCACACAGAAATGGAAAACAGAAAGAAAAAGGATAATTTATTGTTATAGATCATTTTCTGCTGCAAATCTGGTAGTCCAAAGTTCCACAACAGATGTTCACCCAAGGATCAGAACACACCAATTAAATAAATGTTTCAATAAGACACTGACTTCACAGGATGGTTCAACAGGAAAATCTTGCAAGTTCTATAAAGGAATCTTCATCCATGTAGGTAGTAATTCTCTTCAAGCAGCAGCAGCGACAAAATTATTAAGGGAACAAACTTAATTCGATCCACCAAAAATCTCTAATAATATGGAGAACTGCAGTTAATGACACTGTTTACTAAAGATCTGGGTATGTATGACATATGCAGAAAATTAACTGTGATATCAATTAAATCTTTAATAGTCTAGGTACAATGTTTATAAATCCAAATAAATTCTAAAGCAACAATTGCTTGACTAAGGACAGTTTACATTTAAACTGGTTATGGTTTAGTAAAAGTCCATTGATAAATGCAGAATACTGAATAATAAGAGAACTGTATGAATGCATGATTTCATGGATTTGGGAGCATTCAGTCATTGACAGGCACACACAAAAGAGAATAAAAACTGTGGTAGCTTTTAGACCTATACTGTGCCAACTGGACACACAATGCTCTCTTGTTAATATTAACAAGTAAAATTTTCTTAAGCTAACAACTGTGTAAAGTGGTTAAATATGCATGGACTTTTGGATGAGTGATCCTTGGGCTTTGTCAATTAGTGACTGTTATATGGTTACAGCTTCCACTCTTATATAGATTTGTTACCATCTGTGACATCACTGATGATGTCATACATGGTAATGTTTTGATTGTGCACCCACCACACCCTATTCATACTTCTGATGGCTAGGTCATAAGTTGTGCTTAGCTATTTATTTATTTATTATTTATTTGTCCCGTAGATCAAATCAGTACAATGGCTTGTACAACTGATATGGGATGAGTCAATACAAATATACGGATTACAGGAGTCTAAAACAGTAAACAAGAACACAGAAGAATGATTTTTTTTACATTACCTACAAATTATGTTACTTAAAGTTACAGCTTTACAGAGAATTGTTACATGATGTGACAAAATTGACTTAACAACATTCAGCTTTGATACATTATCATGCACTAAGACAATTTTGATTCCAAATATTCCTGGATGGTATAAAAGCAGTCTTTTATTAAAAGAGATTTCACTGTCTGTTTGAATCTATTTATTTCTTGGATTTCTTGTATAAAAGTTGGAAGATGGTTATATAATTTTATTCCCATGCACTTGATACCATCACTGTACAGTTTTGTTGAGTGGGGAAGTATTCTTAGAGAGGTTTTTAATCTTGTGTCGTAATCGTGGTAATCCATATTTTTGCTAATTTTGTCGATACTTTTTTTGGTAAAGAATAATAATTCTAGTATGTATTGGCATGGGAGGGGCAAAATATTTAGTTTCTTAAATAATGGTTTACAAGTGTCTCTTTGTTTTTTGAACATAAGTGATCTGACTATCTTCTTTTGCAGTTTGAATATCTTAATTGATTCAGAATTTTGGCCCCAGAAGATGATTCTGTAGTTAAGTACAGAGTGAAAGAGTGCATGGTACATTGTGGTTAGGGTACTTGTGTTAGTGACGTTCCTTATTGATCTAATAATGAAGCATACTTTACTAAGTTTTGTGCTGGTAACATCAATGTGCCTTTTCCATGTGAGCGTATCAGTAATAGTGACCCCCAAAAATTTTATTTCATTTTCAAGTTTAACATTATTTTTTTTCCAGTGATATAGTTGGTCATAATGGATTTCTGTTTTGGGCAGTGTGGAAGGTTATTCCAATTGTCTTTTTTGCATTAAGAAGCAGCCTGTTACTTTGAAGCCATTGACTTATTTGCTCTGTCATCCTATCTATATTAGATTGGAGAATTTGTTCGGGTGCAGATATGAGTACAGAGGTGTCATCAGCAAACAAAAGGGTTTTTGTGTCTGGTAGGCTGTGAGGAAGGTCATTTATGTAAAGTAAGAACAGCAAGGGGCCCAGGACGGAGCCTTGGGGAATGCCTTGTTTTATGGTATGTATGGAGGAATGTACAGTGCTAGCTGTACCTGAGAGCTTAGTTTCATTTAATTCGACATACTGCTGTCAATCTTCCAGATAGCTTTTAAACCAGTCATAGGCATTTCCTCTTATTCCATAGGAATGCATCTTTTGCAAAAGTATACTGTGATTAACCATGTCGAAGGCCTTTGTTAGATGTAGGAAGATACCTATGGCTGGGAGTTTTTTGTCCACAAGCTCCAGTGCATGAAGCTACAAGATGTGTCTTTACTGAGGATGTTTTCAGATATTTTTATCTGTACTGTTTCTTTTATTATGCTATCTCAGAAACCATTTATGTTCAGTAATATATTAGATGTGTCACTGAATGCAATTTGGGGCCCATTTCCCAGTACATGTTCTGCTACCAATAATTTCTTGGGATACCATAGGTAGGAAAAGCTCTCTTGTGCTACATGGCACTGTTCACTGGTGTGCAATCTATCTGACATAAAATTACCCACCCACACAGGGTATTTTGTATATCCCAGGTGTTTGGTTGCCTACATCATCTTTTGTAGGCTCAGGAGAAGTCAAACTTGTGCTGGAGATGTGAAGAATGGAATCAGTTTACTGTCTCTTTCAGACCAAACTAATCTTCACTGAGCCACAGAACAGAAAAAAATGTAAGCTTCTCCATCAGCTGAATTAGTGTTTCCAGCCGTCTAATACATTAAAAATTTCATCTTTACTTATAGACGTGCATAATCTTTTTCCACAATTTGAAAGGTTTTCAAAAAATGCACCCTGCAGATCTCACTCCAATCCTTAAGAAATATTTGAAGCTACCACCTTTATGATTTCTGGAACAATCTTTGTTCTGAGATCTCATACTTGGACCTGACTGAACAAGTTCCTGAAGGTACACAATTTCCCATATGTAATCACTAAGTTTCTAGGAGGAATGAAATATATTTTCTCTCTCTTTTGATTGAAGATGATTGTGGCAGTTGCAAGTGCAGCAGGCGGTGTTAACAGGAAGGCTTTTGCTGGAACTCTTACACCACTCCTCATAGTATAATCCTGCCCACAGTTCTGTTGCTGTTGCCTAATACTCCTTTGGTACATCTCAAGATTCTGAGAATGTCTTCTTCCTCTGCTTTCTGCTCCATCCTGATTGACGACATTATTATCAACAACTATCTTCAGCAGCTGTATCATCTCCCGCATTCAAAGAAAAAAAAGTGCCAAAATCAAACAATGGAAACTCCAGGTAGGAATATCAACAGTGTAGGAAAAGACAGACTGCTACTTACCTTAAAGACGACACATCCAATTGCAGACAGGCACAATTAAAAACACTCACATATAGCTTTTGGCCACAGCCTTCATCAGTAAAACACACACACACACACAAAAGCACATATCATGCACACATGACAGCCATCTCCAGCATTTTGGGCTGGAATAACCTGCATTCCAGCCCAAGATGCTGGATTTGGCGGTCATATGTGCATGATGTGTACTTGCTTGTGTGTGTGTGTGTGTGTATGTGTGTGTGTGGTTGTTTTACTGGTGAAGGCTGTGGCCGAAAGGTATATGTGAGTGACTTTTGTGCCTGTCTGCAACCTGAAATGTGCTAATATAATGTACAATGACTTGGAAAGTACCACGTAATATTATATCTTATATTTTAGGTATGAAATATTGCAAAATGTAATAATACTCTTCTACATGTAACCGTAATAGCCCAGTCTGGTTATTAACCTTTTAGTTTATTCTCACTTATCAAATTTACAATGTAATGATTAGCTTATCTGTGCTAGAACATTGGTATTTTGATGTGTTATCTTCCATATCTTAAGACAAATCCCTCATAATCATCAGTCAATTTTAATTATAGCTCACACTGACAAAGAAAAATATGCAAACTATGACAATGGACATTTTTCCATAGTGTTCTGAACACAATAGTGCTTCCCTCCATGCTCAGCAATGTTGCCAGTTCTATGACAGTTTGACAGATATTTACAATATCCAGAAATGAATCTTTGCCACTCTGAAAGCAGCTTCATAAATAATATTTACAAGAAGAACACAGCCAATGCCATAACTCGATTTCCCTGAAACTTTGCTCAGTGGAAGAGGAGTCAAACTATGCGAACTCATGTTTAGGCTTGTCCATAGATACTTGACCATTTCTGAGGAAATGACAGTCAAAGTTTCTGATGTAATTTAGATGCCCTTTTGGTGCACACTATTCTCAGCTGAAATGGTTGCAGAGTGGCTAGGACTCCAGCCTCTCACTTTTGTGCCCTGTGTCCAAAACCCAATTATACACACATCAAAAAAAGTTTTGCATCTCCCCACTTCCCAGAACTCCTGAAGACAGATGTTGACTGTGGATATTGTATCATAGACACAGTCCCTTTGACTGTTCAGAGATGTCACTAAACCCCTCCAAAGATGTAAACAGTCATCTGACAGAGGGGGTCTGACAGCTGATCTGTCCCAGTCATTCCACCAGGAAGGAGGTACACAGCTCATGTTGTCTGTAATCCAACCAAGCCTGGATGGTCAATACCGCAGTTCAATCGTGTCTGCATTGTTACTTTGTGCCAGGAAGGGCTCTCAACAAGGGACATGTCCAGGCATCTCGGCGTGAACCAAAGTGATGTTGTTCAGATATGGAGGAGATACAGAGAGACAGGAAGTGTTGATGACATGCCTTGCTCAGGCCGCTCAAGGGCTACTACCCCAGACTGCTACCTATGGATTATGGCTCAGAGGAACCCTGACAGCAATGCCACTGTGTTGCATAATGCTTATTGTGAAACCACAGGACATCATGTTACAACACAAGCTGTGTGCAATAGGCTGCATGATGTGCAACTTCACTCCCAACGTTCATGGCGAGGTCCATCTTTGCAACCACGACATCATGCAGCGTGGTACAGATGGGCCCAACAACAAGCTGAATGGACCACTGAGGATTGGCATCATGTTCTCTTCACCAATGAGTGTTGCATATGCCTTCACCCACACAATTGTCAGAGACTTGTTTGGAGGCAACCCAGTCAGGCTGAGCACCTTAGACACACAGTCCAGCAAGTGCAGCAAGGTGGAGGTTTCCTGCTGTTTTGGGGTGGCATTATGGGGGGCTGATGTACACCGCTGGTGGTCATGGAAGGCACCAAATGGCTGTATAATACACGAACGCCATCCTCTGACCAATAGTGCAACCATATTGTCAGTATACTGTCAACGCATTCGTTGTCATGGACGACAATTCACGCTCCCATCATGCACATCTTGTGAATGACTTCCTTCAGGATAATGATATCACTCAACTAGAGTGGCCAGCATGTTCTCCAGACGTGAACCCTATCAAACATGCCTGTGATAGATTGAAAAGTGCTGTTTATGGACAATGTGACGCACCAACCACTCTGAGAGATCTACGTCGAATTGCCATTGAGGATTGGGGCAATGTGGACCAACAGTGCTTTGATGAACTTGTGGATAGTATGCCACAATGAATACAGGCATCCATCAATGCAAGAGGACATGCTACTGGGTATTAGAGGTACTGGTGTGTACAGCAATCTGGACCACAACCTCTGGAGATCTCACTGTATGGTGGTACAACATGCAATGTGTTGTTTTCATGAGCAAGAAAAAGGGTGGAAATGATGTTTATGTTGATCTCTATCCCAGTTTTCTGTACAGGTTCTGTAACTCCTGGAACTGAGGTGATGCAAAACTTTTTTTGATGTGTGTAGTTTTTCTGGATTTTATTTTATTTGTTTTTTTCGTTTATAAACCCAAGTCCATAGAAGATTATTACACGAATGTTTCTCATCAGGTTAGGGGATAAAGGGCACTATATTAATTGTAAAATTACAATTGAGTTTCACAATTAGTGTGTGTGTGTGTGTGTATGTATGACATTATCAGGGGTTATAATCTTTTTAAATTCTAATATTCGTGTATTTCATTTTTATATCCGTTCTTACATTGATTCTTATGTTTTATTCTTTTTGTTCTTCATGAAGATTTAGTTCATACCTAGAATAATCCTGGTCATAGAAACATGCCAAGCATAAATATTCTGAACACTAGGGGCATTATGTGTGAAGGCAGGTTTGCCACAGTGACATTTCTTCGTATGAATCTCACCAGGAAAAGAAACTTCATTAACATTGCTGAAGATTTCATATGTTGCAAATAATCTTGTGGCAAACTACATGTAACAGATCAGTGTACCAAAACAGGTTCTTGTACTCAATTGTAAATCAAGATAAGCTAAAGGAATTTCACCAAAAACAATTTCAAATAATTGGCTCATTCATTATTTGTTTTCATTCAACAGACATAGAGTTAGCACACAAATAAAGTCAAAGTTATTTCAGTACACACCAGAAAACATTCGTGTAGTTACCAAATAATTCATCTGCCAAAAGGCACGAAACGTAATTCAAAAACTTTGACCATCATTTTCTTAGAAACTGTCATGTGCCTACAGATAATGCGAGACACATGTTTGCTTATATTAACTGTTCCACTGAGCGAGGTTTCTGTGAAATTGAGTTATGGCACTCAATGTGTTCTCCTTGTTAGAAATGGAATAAGCCCAAAACGACCAAAACTGGGTTTGATTCCCTTTTGCTTTGAAACATTTTTGTGTAATATAGTTTCAGAAGGAAACATATCCAGAGCCATGTGAACCTGCCATATGAAGTAAAAAAACTGCGGGAGCAAATGTTTACATCAATGAAAATGTATAAAGAGTTCCCAGAGATATTAGCTGCAGATAAATATCAAGTTTGTCAAGGAATCGGTAGTCAATCCTTAAATATTGGTTTGGTGCATAAGTTTGTAGCATTTTTCCGTAAGTTTAATAATCTCAACAGATACACATAACAGTCACTTTATTCATCAATAGTGTACTCTGCTTCACTGGTTACAATAGTCTACCAGTGCTGGGCTAAATTTTTGATTCTGCAGCTGGAGAAATTGTGAGGTTTTGAGGCGAAGAACTCATCGAGCCATGTTCACAGTGCATTTTCACCAAGAAAGGGAGTTCCTTGAGGGTTGTTTTCTAGAGACCGGAAAAGGTGAAAATTTGTGGGCAAAAGATCAGATGAATAAGTTCCATGTGGAATGACTTCCCAACCCAACTTCCATGTAGAATTTTTTGTCAGTCCAGCATTATTGTGGAGTAACATTGCTTCATGGAGTCTTCCTGGTCATTGTTCTTGTATTTTATCTGCAAGATATCTCAGTTTTCACAATAAATGTCAGTTTGGGGAAGCAATTTTTAATACATCACACTGTTACTGTGGCACCAGATGTATAACATTATCTTTTGTGGATACACGCAGGGCTTTGTACGGGGAGTTGCTGCTTTGTTTGAGCTCAGGCACTCCTTTCTTTTCCTTATGTTATCAATGTTATCATAAAGACACCATTTATCACCACCAGTAACAACTCAGGATGGGAATGGTTGATGATGTTCATGAACCAATTGATGACAAGCAGAGATGCACCTATGGCCACCTACTGATCTTTGTGATTTTGGCTTAGAGCCATTTTTGAACCTTCCCCATTGCAAGCCAATGTCACATGGTGGTAGAATGATCACTGTTCATCATATTTGACAGTTATTGAGTACACTGATGTGGATCATTGTGCTTTAATGAATTTAAATGATCTTTATCAAATCCTTAAGGTTTTCCACAACATTGAGAGGCACTAATGTCAAAACAGTCCTCATTAAAACTAGAAAACCATTTTCTTGCTATGCTCCATCCAATGCAATTATCCCCTTACACGGCACAAATGTTTCTAGCTGTTTCTGCTGCTGTCACTCCTCAACAGAAGAATATGTCAGAAATTTCCAATTTCTCCACTGGGACTCGAATTTCTAGCATCCACAGCTCCACTCACTATCTTCAAATGACAAAATGAAAATCTCTACTCAAACAGCAATGGTAAATTAAAAAAATGAAAATTGATAAATAAACCCATAGCAACCAGAATACTAACATGCAAAACACAAACACCAGGAATTACGCAAAAAAAAAAAAAAATACTTTTATCAGTGAAACTTGTTAAATGGGAGATTTGACCATGGCCATGGGAGTGTGTGTTTGGGTGTCTGTGTGACTGTCTTTAGAATATGTGCACTTTTTCTAGAAAAAGTGCAAGAGCTTAAAAGCTTGTGTAAATTCTGGTTCCTGTTACATGTTTCTGTGCTCCATTCATTGGTCTGCTATAGATGAATAGTTGCCTTTTCCTTGTTTTACATACTGCTCCATTCAGGAATTTCTATTTTCTTGCATTACTTATTTATTGGTCTGCTATAGATGAATAGTTGCCTTTTCCTTGTTTTACATACTGCTCCATTCAGGAATTTCTATTTTCTTGCATTACTTATTTAGAACATCATCCTTTTAGGTGAAGCCGCATGGTTTTGTACTTGATGATTAATCTAAGGCTTTGAACTCTGATGTATTTATTTTGTTCCTTTTTTTCCTTATTTTGACATTAGAACATGTACAGTTTGATATACAGTGCGTGTTTCTGTTATCAACAATCCTTCAGCTGCTAACTAAAACATATTAACACTATAAAAAGTAGCTATGGATTATTAACATTATTTATGTTTCTACACATTTTTGTTCTTCTTCTGTTGAATGGAAATCCTGAAAACTAGATTTCATCCTTATGCACTAGGTTTTCAAGCTATTTTTGCTGCTTTCAGTTACTAATATTAATGTATTTTCAAATATTATTTTTCTTTTGCAGGTTGCTAAGACAATTACAGAAGAAAGCTTGAAGTTTGAAGACACTATGGAGCACAGGAAGAGCCCTCCTTTCGCAGAAACACAAAATTATTTACAGCACAATGACATGACGAACACTATAACATCAGCAGAGCAGCATTCTGAAGCTCAAGTATTAGAAGTAAAATCTTCTGACAGTAGCGATAAACCTACTGAAACCAAACATGACATAGCAAAGCAGGATGCATTGAGACTGTGTGCCAACCCTGAGCCAGCAGATATGAAGAACTATTTTATGACTGTAGCAGATACAAATTCTCTTGAGACTTGTGAAAAAATAGGTAGACCACAATCTCAGTTTTTAGAAACCAACATAGAAAAGGACCAAAATCTCATAAGCAATGATCCTAATGAAAACAGAATATTTGGTAGAACATCTGATAATCTAAGTTCTCTTAAAACAGAGGCTGTGAAATTTTCATTTGGTTCAAGTACGACAGACACTCCTTACAGAGAAGCAATTGTTTTCAGTGCAAGGGACCGGCAGAGAAATCAAAATGAACCAGATGTTTTAAAACAGAACACTTTAAAAATGAGAAAACATGAAGAAACTACAAATAGAAATATAAATAACATCAACAAATGTAATGATACAGTGCAAGCTAAAGGGGAAAATGTTTTGTCAACAGAATATCTATCTCAGCAAGAAAAAGATGATATTCAGGTTAAACAATATTCTGGTAAGGAAATTTTCTCTCAAAGTACCAATCCATCGAGAGAAGATAAATATGGTATTCAAAGACAAACTGATGGAACTGTTCAACCAATGGTCGAGAATAAACAAACAGAGGAGTCAGAAAATCAAAATGTCTATAACAAGAAAGACATGACAATATCGAGCCTCAATCCAGAACCAAATGCAGAAAGCACTGAAACAATATGTAAGACTTGTCTAGCATTACAAGCAGCAGAAAAATTTAACTATAAAAGTTTTTCTGTAGTGATAGACACTTTGACAGAAGTAAATCAGAAACCCTCAGAAGGTGATGTAATTTATAACGAAAAACAAGAAGCTGTGAAAACTGAGTCTCAGAAAGTCAATCATGAGTCTGTATGTGGAAAGCCTGAGCCACACTATTTTACTGACACTCAACGTGAGATAAATGATGTCTCAGAAATTGAAATTTGTGTAAGTTCAGCATGTAAGGTAGGTTTAGATACAACACAAACAGAGCAGGTATTAACTGATGATCTAATTGTTTCTAGTTCTGCTGATAAAAATGTAGGTGTGGAACATACAGAAGCAAGCACTATTCCAGTCACATCACCACCCAAGCAAGATTTAGTCGAGCCTAAATCTTCTGTTTCATCAGAGAATTCCCAAGTTGTAGAAAATGATTCACAAGCATCAGTAGAATCACTGGGAACAGACCAACAAACAAAAGTCAAAAAGCACAAATATGGTTGGTTTACCAAATTATTTTCGAGACTACACAAACGGAAGATGAAAAAAGTGATTGAATGTGATATAGTTTCTACACCTTCAAAAAGCTGCTCATGAAATATAGTGAAAATGAGGATGTTCTAGTGTTGATAGGCATGAAATTTTAAGATTGCATGTATTCTCACACAAAAACTGATACTTGAAACAAAGAAAATTTTTCAATTCAAAAAGCTTTTCATTGTTTGTTGTAATAGTATAAGACATTATCTGATCCTACTCAGTCTTGACTGTCACAAAAATTGGCAATCGTTAATTAGTATTTATTTCACTTCCTACCAGTAAAAACTGTGGGCTTGTTGGTGAAGCTGGATGAATGATGTCATTTTTTTCTTTAAAATACATGCTAACATAAAATTAGCCATAAAGTTTGCATACTGATGTAGTAAAATACAATACACATGTTCCATATTCTCTCATTATGAATGTATAAATACTATGTCGTAGTTTATGAATGTCATGTATCCTTCCTGACCTCTCTTTAGGTGCTTTTCATATAAAATACATGTGAATATTTAGTGTAAATCATAGTCAATTGACAGGCAAGTCAATTTATTCAGATTTTCATGCAGTAATGAGTGGTAAGCCCATGGTGAACATGAAGCATACAGCCACTGATTAGTTCAACATTTCTGATTTTGAAAACAACCAAACTGTGTATAATTTTACGTACACATAGTATTGTTTCTTAGCTCTTTTCCTGTACTTGGATTAACAGATGATGGATCATGCATTTATGACTGTATGATTGTTAATTATGAAAAACTTCATCTCTGCACTGAAAATGATATTTTGATCAAGTATAAATAAAACTAATCTTATTAACTGCAAAAGAAAAATAAACAGAATTCTTTTAGCTGAACTGAACTGCAAGTCCTCATGTTTAACTCAATTCCTCC
The DNA here is from genome assembly GCF_023864275.1 of Schistocerca cancellata. Taxonomy (NCBI): domain Eukaryota; kingdom Metazoa; phylum Arthropoda; class Insecta; order Orthoptera; family Acrididae; genus Schistocerca; species Schistocerca cancellata. The sequence goes on along the minus strand of NC_064626.1, from coordinate 859,703,788 downwards.
TCATACCTCAGCACTCTTTGTTAATGTGTATTTTGAGTGACAAGCTCTCTCCACAACCCCACCCCTGCCCCATTCACAACAAACTATTTACATTTCTCACCTGAAGAAAAAACCAGAGACTCTATACTGGAAGTTGTGTCTTCTGAAGGTAAGTACTTGCCAGATCATCTGTCTTTGTGATTCTCAAGGACAGCCATTTTCATATTCTTTCTAAGAAGAAGTAAGTCATTTAAAAATATCAGTCAATTTATCAAAACAAGGGTGAGCTAGAGACTGAAATGAGGGAACCATAAACAGAGTTCCAAGAAACAATAATACAACAAGAAAGCTTTCCTTCTCACCCTGTCCAGTAAGTCTCCCCTAAACCAGGGTTCTGCGTGACTTTTCTGAACCCTACCCCTTTTCCTAAAATTCCCTAGTCCTTTTCCTTCATTCCTGTTCTTCCCCCTCAACCCTTCTAACAGAAGAAGGAGCCTCTGGCTCATAATGCTTGCATATGTAAAACCTTCTTTTTATATGTGTGTTCTCCTGCCATTGGTTGGTGAGTAGGCTTTATCTATCCAATTACAACCTTAATTTTTTTCAGATTACAAGAAAAATGTTATCATCTTCTACTATTCTCTTTTGAAAAGTAAGTAATGCTTTCTTCTTCTTCTTCTTTGCGGATGGATCACTTAGGACCACGCATAATCAACATTTGTTGGCCTTCCTTTTCACCCAGTATTCCTTCATAAGCAACGAATGGGCTAGCTTTCATTGTGCAGACCACGTATGTCGGTTAGGTTTTCTCTCTTCTTCCTCAAAACCCCGTGTGTTTGTGATTTTTCTGATTTCATTTCTGTCATGTAGATTTGGAGACCCTAATTCTCTCAGGTCTTTTTCCAATTGTTTGTACCAGTTCGGTGTTGTAGTTTTGTTCTTTAAAAATGTATGGATTTTGTGCATTAACCTGTTTGAGTCCATTCTTTCTAAATGCCCCATGAATAGGATTCTTCTCATGTGCATTGTGTCTGTTATTTTGGAGATATTTTTATATATTTCTGCATTGGGTTTTGGATAATGCACACCATCTTTAGTTCTTGGTCCTAGGATTTTCCTCATTATTTTACGTTCTTTCACTTCTAATTCCCCTTTTAGTGTTCTGTGTTGAAGGTTTAGTGTCTCAGATGCATAGAGAGCTTCGGGTTTAATTACTGTTGTGTAGTGTCATATTTTGCAGTTCCACGAGAGACTCTTTTCGTTGTAAAACATTTTTTGTTAACTGAAATGCTGTTTCCATTTTCTGGATTCTTGATCTGACAGATTTATTTTTATTACAATTTTCTGCAATCCATTCACCTAAATATTTAAATTCTTTTACTTGAGAGATATAGTTATTACCAATTTTGAGATAAGAAGGAGCATCTTTGATGTCAGTCATAAATTTTGTTTTTTCAAATGAAATTTGTAATCCTATTTTTGCTGCCTGCTCTTGTAATAATTCTAGCTGTTTCTGTGCATCAGTAATGTCTTGGGCAATCAGTGCCATGTCATCAGCAAATGCTAAACAGTCTAATCCTATGCCCTTACATTTTGGTCCCAGTCTGTGTGCTGGTGCACCTGCTTTTTTCCATTCTTGAACAACTTTTTCAAGAGCACAATTGGAGAGCACTGGGGACAGTCCATCCCCTTGTCGTACTCCTGTGTCTATTTCAAATTCTGTGCTCAGTTCTCCCATAAATTTTACTTTGGTTTAGGTCTCCATGAGTGTTTCTTTTATGATGTTTGTTGTCTTTTGATCTAGTCAAAATTCTGCTAACACTTCAAGAAGGGATTCTCGGTTTATACCGTCATATACTTTTTATAGTCAACAAATGTGATGACATAACTTTTGTTTGAATTACTATGTAAATATTTCATTGAGTTTTTCAAGTTAAGGATTTGTTCTATGCATGATCAGCCTTATCTGAATCCACCTTGGTATTCACCTAGTTTTTAATCCAGCTGAGGTTCTGCTCAGTTTAGTAGGACTTTAGACAGAATTTTGTATGTTATTGACAATAAAGAGATTCCAAGATAGTTGTTGGGGTTTGTTTTACTTCCTTTTCTGTACATAGGATGTATGATTGCTGTCTTCCAATCTGTGGGGATTTTTTCAGTTTTCCAGATTTCATGTATGATTTCTTTGAGTTTTGCAATAAGATTTTTTCCTGCATTTTTCCATAATTCTGTGATGATTTGGTCTTCTCCTGAAGCTTTGTTATTTTTCAGTGACTGAATTATCTCTAATCTCCTGTAAACTTGGTGGCTTTCAGTCTGGGTTTCGTTGTGTATGACGGAACTCAAATTTTTCTACAGGCTTTCCACAATTCAGTAATTTGGAAAAGTATTTTGCAAGAATTTCACAGTTTGCTGTGTTGGTATGGGCAATTTCCCCATGTTCATTTTTGAATTGGAGTGATGGAGGAGAGTACTTCATTAACTTTTGTTTGAATACTCTGTAGAAATTTTGGGAATTGTTTTTCTTGAAATCATTTTCTATGTCTTGCAATTTTTTGTCTTTGTGTTGTTTACGGACTGTTCGTATTGCTTTTGTGACTGTTTTCCTGGTATCTTTGAGATCTTCCAGGGTCTTTTGATTTTTGTTGCACAACCAATTTTGCCACGCCTGTTGTCTGAGATTTATCAGTTGGTCACACTCATCTGTCCACCATGGGTGTTTATGTGTTCTTGTTTGTGGTGCTACAGTTTCAGCTGCTTTTAAAAGTCCTGCTTGCAGTTGTTGCCAATTTTGTGGTTTTAAATTTTGTGTTTCTTTTGTAAATTGTTCATTACCATTTATCTTTTGTACATCATATTTATGGTGTGGAGATTTCTTAGTGAATTTTCTTTTTTCTGGAATGTCATCTAGGGAGAATTTTGTTGGGTAATGGTCAGAATCTAGGTCTAGTCCATTAAGAACTTTAAGTTTCATGATTTCTACTGTATTTACATGGGAGATCATTACATGATCCAACTGATATCCACCTAGTAATGGATTAGGTGAGATCCAAGTTCTGGTTTTCGAGGCTCTTTTCTTGAAAAATGTTTATTTGAAAAATAGGTCGTGGTTTTTGCAGATTTCAATGAGTTGCATGCCATTCTGGTTGGTCTGCGTATGCCCTGACCATTTACCTACACAATATCATTATTTCTTTTCTTTACCAATTTGTGCATTGAAATCGCCCATAAGGATTTTGACATGGTTATTTGGGATTTTTTTGGAGAATATTATCTAATTGGTTCCATAATTCTTCTACTTTGTTTTTGTTAGTGATGTTAGTTGGTGCATATACTGTGTATGTCTTACTAACTGATTTTATTATCATCATGTAGAGCCGTCCCGAGTAAGATTTTTCTGTAACAAATTTTTTTTATTAATCATTAAAAAAGGTGCAGGCCAATGATATGTAGCAAAAGTGTATCTTTGGATTCAGTAATAGTGAAATTTTGCCTGAAATAATCAATCTCTTTCAGTTAAAAATATTTTAAGATTTGTAGTAAGACATAAATATAAAAGAATGTGGAATACATTTGAAAATAGTTATAGAAAGCTGAAGATATGTGAAAGCCATAAAAATTCATGCATCAGCAGGAGAAGAATTGTTTCGAATGCTACATTGAGGGCCATTTGTATAATACTGGAGAAATGTTAAGCACACATGTTCCATTTAAAGTGAAATTAGGTTCAATTGCTTATATGAAAGAGTAATTTCAATAAAAATATGTCACAGTATTGCTCTTCAGACCACAATAAAGAAAGTCAAAAAGAGATAAATTATGTTGTCTGCAGGCACAATGAAACAATAGAAAATCCAGGATAGTATAATGACAGTATCCTGAAAAGGAGTTAGGCATTAGAATTACTAGTAATGAAATATCTAGGATTAATGTAAATAAATCATATACCAGAGTGTTTAAATGAATTCTTCAAAAATGTGGCAAAGTCAGATGTTGATGTAGCAGAGTATCAGAGTAAAGTAAGTCCCTTTGAACTCCACCAAGAAGTTTAGTATCCCGCAGATTTTTAAAAAGTCACAATAAAGGATGGGGAAAATGTATTATCATTAGAAAATAAAAACTCTGCTGGGTGGGATACCAACTAAATTGATTAAAGCAGGGTGTGACATGATAGCACCTCCCTAACTAAAATAATCAACCAATCTTTAAAACAAGTGTGCTTTTCTGATGTTTTGAAGTATGCCAAAGTCAGACAGCTGTTCAACAAAGGCTCAAGGGAAGACATGGGAAACTATTACCCTATTTCTATTCTTCCAGTCCTCTCGAAAGCATTAGAGAAAGTAGATGCAAACTAGGTCAAAAATCTTATTGTAAAAAGTGATATTATTATAAGTAATCATGTTGCTATTCTACACAAATGACTTACCCATAAATATAAATTCCCCATCAGTTCTATTTGCAGACAATATTTCTGTTTTAATTCGAGATGACAATGCAGAAAAGAAAATCTGAGCTCTGTCATAAGTACACTGGATACACTAGAAAATTGGTTCCAGTTAAATGGGTTGAAACTGAGCATTGCAAAAACCCATTTGTACATTCCAAAACCAAACATTCAAATTGACAACATAACAATCAACTTATGGAAGAACTTGACACAGTCAAATTCCTAGGACTAAATGTGGACAAAATCTTAAGCTGGAATACACATATTGACTCCCTATCAAATGAACTAACTAATTTTGCATTTGCAATGTGCATACTGGCAAATTCCACTGACTGGATTACACAAAAAATAGCATATCATAGTTATTTTGAATATGGCATTAGATATGGCATAATTTTCTTTGGAAGTCCAAATAGTGTATCTTGAATAGTGAAACTGCAGAAGAAAATTGTCAGATACATGTGTACTACACAGCAAACAGAATCTTGTCACCCATTATTTCAGAAACTACAAATTCTAACTGTTCCCTCCATATGCATCTATGAAATTACACAGCAGACAAAAATTGACTGAGGAGAACCACTTTAGCCACACATTAACATGAGAAATAAATATAATTTTATGCTACCTATGCACCAATTGAAATTATGTGCACAGACTCCACAGTATATGGGGGTGACAATATATTACAAGTTAATGAGCAAAAGCAAATTTAATATGAAGCCAGAGATTTTAAAAATGGGGCTACAGAAGATTCTGTAGGAGGTATGCTACTATTCAATAGAACAATTCATAGAGGATGAAATGTAATTTGAGCAAGAGGTAATTAAGTGTTAGATTTTATTGTGTGTATATACAGGGTGTGGCAACATTTATAGTGTAATTTGACTTGCGTAGTACAATAACATACTGAAGGAATGCGTACCAGCTCATGCTGCATTTGTGTACTAAATAAAGTAAGTCCCTTTGAACTCCACCATTTCAAGTGTGACAGTGATATGGAGTGGTGGAGTGCACAGCATCATGCCTTTGCTGTTGAAAGTTATTTCAAGAATAATGACTCTGTTATTACTACTCAGCGTCTATTTCGGCAAGATTTCAACTCAGGACATCATGGGAAAGTTCCAGATGGATGGACCATTGTGAGGTGGGTACATGCATTTCGAACAACAGATTCTGTTTGCAATCGCAAACATGGAAGAAGTGAAAGAACTATGCGGACACCAAAAGCCATGGAAAACGTTCGTGCTGCACTATTGCATAACCCAAAAAGATCTGCTTGTTGTCCTGTGCAAACTGTGCAGATGTCCAATCATTCATTCAGGAGAATATTGCACAATTTCCATTTTCACCCATATAAGCTGCAGATTGTTCAGGAAATTAGGCCTTGCAATTGGCTTTCACGTGCAGCAGTCTGCTTAATCATGTGTGATCTCCTTTGTCAAAATCCACAAATGTTGCACACCATCCAGATGTCAGATGAAACTCATTTCGAGTTATGTGGTTCAGTGAATAAACAGAATATGCATTATTGGAGTGATGTAAACCCACATGAACTGCACATCAAGCCCTTGCACAGTTCCCGTGTCACAGTGTGGTTTGAAGTTGCTTCCTTTGGGATTATTGGCCCTTACTTCTTTGAGGATGATAGCAGTGTGGCTGTAACTGTCACCAGTGATTGCCAACTAAAGATGCTGCAAGACTTCGTTCTTCCCCAGTTAGGTATGGTCAATGTGGATGTGGAACAATTATGGTTTCAACAAGATGGAGCAACCTCACATACAGGCAGAATTTGCATGGATTTCTAGCGACAGACATTTCCCGGTAGAGTAATTTACCATTTTGGTGGCATTACCTGTCCACCTCACTCACCTGACCTTCCATCTGCAGACTTTCTCCTTTGGGGCTCCTGAAGCAAGAAGTGTTCAGAACACATTGTGCCATCATTCCTGAGTTGAAGGATTGCATCAGAACTGCCATCGGCAATGTCCCAGGGAATACATTATACTGAGTTATGGAAAGCTTCCAACACCGAATAGATAAATGTGTTTGGAGAGGGGGCATCATTTGACAGGAGCCATATTCAAAAAGGAATCCATGCAATGGACAATACCTTACACATTAGTAAATCACATTCCTTTAACTATTAATTGACATAAGAGGTAATAAATAAATTACAGTTACTGCCTGATGGTGTATTTTTAATATCTTACTATGAATGCTGCTACACCCTGTATAACAAAATTGTATCTCATTATGATGCTGTTTGTTAATGTCAGCTGTTCTGTGTTTTTGGTCAAATTTTAGAACAGTTTTGACATTTCTCCTGTACAAGAATCAAATGACTTAGTTTATGTAAGTTATGTCACTAGTAAACCACAATTCACAACAACAATTCACAGTTCACAATGCTACTCATTGTACTGAGGAAATGTTGAGCTGGAGACAGGCACAACAAAAAGACTGCTATGCATTCAAGCCTTTGGCCAAACAACATTCTTCTAAAGTAGAAAGCACACACACATTCACACAAGCACAAAAAAGACACACACATTTACACAAGCACAAAAAACACACAACACACACACACACATATGATCACTGTGTCTGACTGCTGCATACAGCAACTGTGCATACTGGAAAAGCAGTCTGTCCACGATTGTGATAGGTGTAAGGAGGAGGCTGGAGTAAGGACGGGAAGGGCAGGAATAGAAGGTTAAGTGTGTGTGTGGGGGGGGGGGGGGGGGGGGAATTGCTGTTTGTGGAAGCAGACATGGACATTGTGAGGATAGGGTTGGGCTGCTAGGTGCAGTTGGTGGGTCTGTGGAAAAAAAGGGGGGGGGGGGAGAGTGGAGTGTGGAAAAGGAGAGAAGTGTATGTTTCCTATAGTAATATCTATCAAGAATAAAGTCTGGCATAGTGCATGCATTCAGGCACCAATAAAACATACACTGTTTAAAATAAAATGATGTTCTGTCTGTTATGAAATGGAAGGTAAGATATGTCAATAATACTGTTGTTAGCTGCTGTAGAATGTCATTCTGTTGTCAGTTTTGTGAATAAACCAAGGAAGGAAATGTTGTTTAATAATGTGGTAATGAATAAGTTTATGTAATGGAATAATGATGCTCTAGTGATGACGTCAAGTATAGGGGTAATAATGAATCAATGGAATATAATGAGGAATGTAAAGTGTATGTAATATGTTGTAATGAAGCAACATTATTGAATATGAGAGTAATTCTGTAACACAGCATTGGTGAAAGTAATGGTTAGATACTATATCTTTGTGGTAGTTTATTTTGTGAATGCACTTCTCCAATTAAAAATGTGTATGTAAGAAAGTAAATAACATGACATATGTAAGTAGCAAAGTATGACTATGTGTAAGGTATAGTTCCTGATGTAGTGAAACATCTATATGATTTGAACCAACTGTTTAGTAATGGAGGTGAAAAGCATGACACTGTGATACAAAGATAGTCCACTGTTTTCATGAAAGTAAAGATAATACTGAAATAATGTTACAATTTATTTGAAGATACTACTTGAAATCCTAACTTATCCAACAGTTCATAGATACATACTGCTGTGAATTTTGTTTCTAGGATGGTTTTATGTTTATCTCCTTTATGATCAGAACTGTTTTTGTACTAACGATTTAAAGTAGTGATGTTCAACACAAAATGTGATGTTATCACCTTGATTAAATTGGAAAGCATTAGGAAAAGCCTGACAGAAATTAACAACATAAATCCTGTAGTCTGAAGTTATAGAAAGTTGAAAAATTAAGCAATTTGATTTAATTTCAATATCATTTGGACCTAAACAACTGCTTCCATCCACTGAATTTTAGTGCTACTTTCTTATATGGAATTTTGATATATGCAATGTGTCATTCATATTCATACTTGATGTAAGGCTGACGCATACTTTTTGTAGGTTCTTGTGAAATGTTTATGTAATTTACTAACAAAAGTAATTTTCTCTTCATGCATATGAGCTGAGGGCCAACTCCACTGATTTTGCCTCCATGCAAAAGTTTCAGGCATCACTCCCCAATCCCCCTCCTCACATTTTTACACCTAGGTAAGCTTTTTCACAATGTCATTCATCCATAACATCTTATTTTCACTTAACACACATGACCACACTCGTGTTTTTAATGTGAATATGTATTTAAGACCAGAGCCAAGTGTGAGACACTGTCACTGAAACAGAAGTTAAACATTTACATTGTAATACATTTTGAGTTATAACTCCAAATTAATTGTGTCAATGAAAATTGTCACTTGCAGAGTACAGTGTATATAACTACAATCTGTTCACTTTTTCTTGTTCCTGAGCAGAGAGGAGTTTGTGGTGTGGAGAGCGAGGAGCACCATGACAACCTCAGGGAGAGTAACAAGCTGGGAGTAGAGGCAAGTTTGTGTTTCACATCAGTTGCTTGCTGTGTTGTAAATGACACACAGGAGAGGCAGGTTTCATGGAAGCATGTATTTACATAGATGTTTATCTTCACATGTGATATATATACTCATAGCACACCTCAAAGACAAAGAAGAAAAGGCACGTCTCTTCACTGTCCACTCAATGACAGTTCACTGTAGTGCTGAACAGTAATAAATCACATATTTTTGCTGAACTGTGGTAAATCATATACATTTACAGACACTGAAAAATGCACAAAAGTTTCAAGTTATATCAGTGAGTTGTGAGCAGAACTATGGTTCTCAAGGAACAAGAAAATAAACAGATACATATGAGGTATGATCAAAAAGTAACAGGAATCTGTGTTTTTATGTAGAATCTTTATGTATTCTATATCTACATCTATACTCTGCAAACCACCATGAAGTTGTACCAGGTATTAGGGCTACTTCCCATTCCATTCACAGTTGGAGTGTGGGAAGAATGATTATTTGAATGTCTTCGTGCATGCTGTAATTCTACTAATCTTATCCTCACGATCCTTGTGTGAGTGATACATAGGGGGTTGTAGTATATTGCTAGAGTGGTCATTCAAAGCTGGCTCTTGAAACTTTGTTGGTAGACTTTCTCCGAATAGTTTATACCTATCTTCAAGAATCTGCCAGTTCAGTCTCTTCAGCATCTCTGTGACTCTCTTTAGTGGATGAAACAAACCCATGACCATTCCTGCTGCCCAACTCTGTATACATTCAAAATTCCCTGTTAGTCCTATTTGGTATGGGTCCCACAGACTTGAGAAATAATCAATTCCCTATCACATGAGTCATTGTAAGCAATCTCCTTTGCAGAATGAATGAATTTCCCCAGTATTCTGCCACCTGCTTTACTCGCAACTGAGCCTATGTTATCATCCCATTTCCTATACCTACAAAGTATTACACTCAGGTATTTATATGAGTTGGTCAATTCCAACAGTGGCTCATTGATATGATAGCCATAGGATACTACATTTTGTCATTTTGTGAAGCCCACAGTTTTACATTTTTGAACATCTAAAGCAAATTTCCAGTCTTTGCACCATTTTGAAATCTTATCAAGCTCTGATTGAATATTTATGCAGCTTCTTTCATACAGTATTCCATTATAGACAACTGCATCCTCTGCAAAAATCCTAATGTTACCATTAATATTGTCTGCAAGGTCATTAATATACAACATGAACAGCAAGGGCTCCAGCACATTTCCTTGGAGCACACCCGAAGTTACTTCCACATCTGACGATGACGCTCCATCCAAGATAACAGGCTGTGTCCTCCCTACCAAAAAGTCTTCAGCTCAGTCACAAATTTCACTTGACACCTCATATGACTGTACTTTTTCCAATAACCGTAAGTGTGATAACAGAGTGAAATGCTTTTCAGAAATCAAGAAATACTGCACCTACCAGCCTGCCTTGATCCAAAGCTTTCAGTATGCCATGTTGATTGTGATGTGATCAATGTTTTAGGAATCCATGCTGGTTGGAATGGAAAAGGTCATTCTGTCTGGAATATCTCATTATGTTGGAGCACAGAATATGTTCTAAGATTCTGCAACAAATTAATGTCAAGGACATTGGACAGTAGTTTGTGGATCATTTCTACTATCCTTCTTGTAGATGGATGTGACCTGTGCTTTTTTCCAAGAACTGGGCATAGTTTTTTGTTTGAATAATCTACAACAAATTATATTTGGGAAAGGGGCTAATTCAGTCACAAATTCAGTATAGAATTTGATAGGGATTCCATCAGCACCTGGACCTTCGTTCAATTTCAACAATTTCAGCTGTTTCTCAACACCACTGACACTAATACTTATTAAACTTGGACAGTTATCCTGGGTTTTCATTTGTAAAGGAACATTTGAAAACAGAGTTAAGCATTTCAGCTTTTGCTTTGCTCCCCTCAGTTTCAGTCCCTGCCTCATTAGCTCAAAAAATAATTCAGAGCCTATGTGTACGATTAGTGAGCCAGCTTGAAAAACTCACGATGACGGGTACAGACCAGAAGAATATACATAATCATGAACAGGACTATAGTACAAAATCAATCAGCCACATAAACCAGAGCATTTGAGGATATGCTGATTCATGAAAGGACAAAATAATTTTAAAAATGTTAGGGCCTAAGCTTACAATGTGGGGACCGACCCATGAATCCAGACGACACCTGGTATATAAACTATCAAAAACTGTTTTGACACAACAAAATGAGTAAAGCTTATAATCATATCAATAAGTTCAATTATATGCAAAGAGTAATTGTAAGAATCATCTAGCCTCAATCAATGGTTGTGCACTCTCCTTGAGTACACACACAGTTGCGATGACTAGGGATACCCAAAACAGAGTTAAGCATGAATCTGCCCACAACTCATGTTCCAGTCAGATACAGTATTGGAGAAATCAGATAAATACTGGTAAAGAGAGACATAAATAGCTTTGAATGATGACATAATCCAGTAGCTTGAAAACCAAAATCAGTGTATGACAGCAGAAATGTATACATCTTGTTATAATGTCTGTACTAGTAAATGTCTTCACACTATTTGCTAACTGTCCATACAAACTAACCTACATACATAGAGACCCAGAAGATTCATTTATAAATATGTACTGGGTACATAATTTATTGGGAAGTTAAAAACTTATGCGAAATAACACTGTCTTTGGCAGTCTAACAATTTACAAATCTCAGTCACAATACTGACGTAGTTGACAGATGCTTGAGTACATTACCTGCCGCCTATGATCTCTTGTAAGTCCACCTATGATCTCTTGTAAGTCGACTGGTCCAGCAGGGTACAGCCATACAGCAGTGAGGAGAGTGGATCTGCCCACATCTTTCAGTTTCCTTCATAGAGTTCACATCAAATGCTCCAACGAATACATAACTTCCTGTCTAGCATTCACATCAAATCCTGAAACACTTTTGAATACTAAATATGCTGTTCAGTGCCTTCCTCACATCACATGGCATATGCTCTCCCTATTCATGTTCAAAAAGCGATTATGTAGGATTTACGTCAGGTGGGATTAAAAAGTGTTCACGTATAAAACATTAATAATGCAATGAAAAAAAAAAAAGAAAACTAGCAAGATGATATACACACATATACTAAAACACTATTCCTAATTTGTACAGTACAGAACATGAACATTGTCCCACTTCAAAATTGTAAAAGGAGCTACTCATTTATTCTCATGGCATATATGTATCAAATTATAAAGCACAAATCTATTACAAAACATAATTATATAGTGTATCATAGATTTTAACTCAGTCAATAGATAAGACAAAACTTTAGAAATCACATTATCTTACACACTAAATTCATGACAAATAAACACAATTATTTAGTCTTATAAATCTACAAGTAGTTTGAAACTTAGTCAATAGAAAAGACTGAACTCTAGAAATCACCTGATCTTACATACTATATTCATGACAAACAAAACAATTACATCGTCTTATTAACCTGCAAATGTAGTGTATATTTTCTTCTAGACTAGGTATCATTATGCATCCATGTCCATATATTTTGTCCTCTACACTAAATGTTAACAGGGCTTGACATTTTACCTACTTTCTTTGCTTACCAGTAAATTGTTCAGATATACCACAAATTGGGATACCTGTACAATCAAACAGTTTCCTTCTCACTAAACAATCTTAATCTTAATGTAAGGACACCCAAAATCTGAATCATCATCTCTGTTATTAGACACTTCATATAAGTACCACTTTCAAATTCGTCAAATGCTACATCCACACTTTTTGCAGGGTTTTATCAACTTTACTGGTATCATAGCATTACTTTGGTAACACATGTTGCCAGATAAAGACTGAACACACTGAATGGATTCCATAGCACATCTAACATCACTTATTACAGAAGGAACACAAAATATATTACTGTCAATATCACACTTCCTGCTTAGATCTTCTTTCACTTCATTCCACCAATTTAAATACAACTTTTGACTAACCACAGCTAACTTATCCACAATGCACATTTATCTATGTTATCACCAATCTCACAAACAAATCTGAAACATCATTATTGTTAAACTCCACAAATACCTGATACTCATAATCATCATCATCATCAAAATATTTGTGACATCGATAGGTTGTATTGATGATGATTAACACCATGTTTGGACTCTTATTTGCTATGCCGAGTCTCCATGTTAGATTACAGTTCTGTTCTGTCTCTCAAGCTGCGCACACGAATATGAATAACTATGAAATATATCTCTATGTGGAATTTAATGGTGATATTTATTGCATTTGACTGATAATTGTATTGTGTTCCACCTACAGGTGACCCCAAAGTTTCTACATCTTCCAGGACTTCTGCGCCGGATGTTGTAAGTCAACAGGTTATGTGCACGACGCCATGGCTACCTCATCCAATGCTTTGTTCAAATATTTGGAGGGCCAACTATGACAACCAAGTAACTCCAATCTTTTGCCAATGGCCGGCTCTCCACTAATCGACAGTGATTCGTGATCTTCAATGAAGTTAACCTCAAACTTAGTTGTTCTACAATGGGCAAGTGCTACACCATTAACACAAACAATGGACTCAGGTTTTGTGTAGCCAGGCTGTGCTCGCCAACACGTGAAATGTGAAGTGGATAATTTTCAGAACTGTGTAACTACCGATCGATCGTGTAATTGTTCAAAGTGATCTACATTCGCAAACGTACTTTGACTCTCAGTGGGCTGCAATGTCGGTTACAGTCGTGCCATGTACAATGCCGCCATTCATGCAAAACGCACACGCTATCAACTGCTATCAACCTATTCTGGTTTTGCCTCACTCACAAATTAATGATGGACATTTTCATACACCAAATTCCCCTTTCTCACCCACTGGACCTGTTGCTCAGTTTTTAAACCATGTGGGCTCCAGCACATCTTACGGCGCCTCACCTCCAGGAACATTTTACTGTAACAATGCGATCTTCAGCTGAAACAAAGAATAGCACACACTTACAACAAACTCGTCACAGCTTGTACCTCGCTGTTGAAACTGCAGACCACAGTGTCAGCACCTAATCATGTTTCTCCAGCAGACACCAGTTCAGACACTCTGCAGGTTAGTCCAAAAACATTAATTGCGTGTGACGATTTGCGTCCAGTAGACACTGCACCCCCGACGTGCTCGCCGCGTTCAGTGCCATGTGTTTCAAACAGTGCTTCTAATGACAGCAGCGCGCATGATATGACGACGCCCACTGCGCAGGCAGCCGCCCCGTATGTTGATAAACGTTCCCCCTCTCTCACGCACCAGCCACGTGACTCGGCAGCCATCACTGTTCATCACGCGATGTCAATGACTCTCTCGCCCAGGCCAGTTACCCAAGGCAAGGCTGACAACAGACAGCCGCTGCACTTCCTGACCCACTCCACACTGCTCATGCAGCTGACCTCTCCAAGCAAGCGCATGCCGCACTCACGTAATGGGCATGTGACTTTCAGGCTGCCTTTTCCCGATCGCTCTAACTGGTACACCTCGTTGAGCCCCAGTCATCCAAAAACTTCACGTCAGGACATTGCTCAGTCTTATTTGCAGTTCTCAGTTTCTTGTGTCACTGATGGAACGACTGTAATGACACACATGATAGTTACCACTGCTGGCCCTTCTATTAGGTACAAGGTTAGACACCTCAACCCAATTAAATTGTGCATGGCCCAGCAGCAAATTACAGAAATTTTGGAAGGAGATATCCTGCAACCGTTGGACAGCAACTGGTCTTTTCTGATTCACCTTGTCACCAAACATGACAGTTTTTTTCAAATGTATGGCGACTACAGACACTTAAATGCTCAAACCGTCATGGACAACTACCCAGTGTTGAACATAAACAACTTCACTCATATGTTATCGGGCGTCACAATATTCAGGACTATTGACTGTAAATGTGACTATCACGAGATCCCCATAGCACTGAAGATATTCCAAAGACAGCAATTATCACATTATTCTGTTTGTTCCAAAACAACATCATGCTGTTCAGTCTAAAAAATGCAGCATAAACACTGCAATCTTTCATCGACTCAATCTTATGACAGTTCGAGTTTTGCTTTGCATATCTGGATGACATACTCATTTTCAGCAACTCGACTGAGGAACACGAAAATAATTTATATAAGGTCCTCCAGACCTGGAATTCCAACGGCGTCGAGGTCAACAAGTACAAATTCCAAATGCACCAGTCTTCTGTCACAGTATTGGGTTACACCATCTCCACAGACCAAATACAGCCTTCCAAATCCCACATGCACCTATTACATGATTGCCACCTCCAGCTACTTACAGAGAACTCTGATGTTTTTTGGGTACAATAAATTACTACCATCAGCATCTGCCTTCTGCCACCACCATGTAGGCCCTGCTGACAGACTCACTGTTGGGCAAACAGACTTCAGGCCTTAATCCACTTTGCTGGACTGAACCTATGCTGGAGGCCTTCAAGGCTCTAAAAACCTCCTTAGCTCATGCTGTGACACTTGTCCACAATGACCTGTCGGCTGAGTTGTTTATCACTACGGACGCCAGCAACATCTTGGTGGGGGCAGTACTAAAGCAACACAAAGGCGACATGGTTTCTCCCCTTCATTTCTTCTCAAAAAAACTGTCCACAGCTCAGAAGAAATATTCTGCTTTCGATAGGGAACTTCTGACCATCTATGAAGCCGTCAAACACTTTTGTCCCGACATCGAGAGCCGTTCTTTCTTCATCCTTACCGATCACAAACCACTAGTGGAAGATTTCTGCAACCCTGCCGAGGACACATCTCCTTGGCTTTACAGCCACTTTGATTTAGTCTCTCAATTCACAACAGAAATTCGCTACATCAAACGCACAGAAAACATGCCTGCTGATTTTTTTCTCCAGGATCAATCAATACTGTCTCACGCATACTCCACTTATTTAACCTGGCTGCTCTCCACGCCTCTGACGAGGAATCTCAAGATCTCCTCGCAGATCATCAGACATCTCTTGTGTTTACCAAAGCTAAGTTCAACAGTGTTTTGGATGAGGTGTGGTGTGATTCTTCTACTGAGACCCCGCGGCCATTGCTCCCACCCACATTGCACCGGCAAGCCTTTGACACCTTGCACAAACTTGCTCACCCTGGCGTCCATGCCACCACACGGCTTGTATCCGAGTGTTTTGTTTGGAATAATACTAAATGGGACTGTCAGACCTGGGCACGCAGCTGTGTTTCCTGTCAATGCAATAAAATCATTCGCCACACCTCCCCTCCACTAGGCAAGTTCGTCATTCCACAAGGAAGACTTCGTCATGTACATATCAACCTTATCGGTCCACTACCACTATCAAAGGGCCACAGATATATTCTCTCCACAATTGACTGCATGTCTCGCAGGGTGGAAGCTGTTCCTTTACACAATATTACCCCTGAAACCATGGCCAAGGGTTTCGTCTCCTCATGGATTGCCAGGTTCGGTTGCCTGACCACTGTCACCACCGACCAAGGTCGGCAGTTTGAGCCTACCTTGTTCACCATTTTATGCAACATATGCGGCCTTAAAAAAATTCATACAACAGCCTAACATCTGCAAAGAAATGTGTTAGTTGAAGAGTGGCACTGCACCCTCAAATCTGCCTCAGGTGCCATGATTGCCTGTGGCCTGAGGCGCTTCCATGGGCGTTACTTGGTCTCTGTTTGACCTTTAAACCAGACTTACAGGGAACCATCTCTAAATTCGTTTTTGGGGAGAACCCAGTCCTACCAGGCTAACTTATCCTGCCTCAAGCACCCAAAGATTTTCCCCCCTCCCCAGAATTCATTAGTCACATGCGCACTCACTTCAAACATGCACGGCTACACCTGCCTATCAGCCATTCCCCCTCCCGGACACTTATGTGCCAACCACACTCAACACTTGCTCCCACGTTATGCCCAGGGATGTTTCCATTAGACAACCCCTGCAATCACCCTACCTCGGCCCCTTTAAAGTTCTCCAATGGGGCGAGACAACATTCGACATTATGGTTAAAGTTCATCCTCAAACTGTTTCATTGCACAGGCTCAAACCTGCTTTCGTGGACTCCGACGCCCCTCTGCCATCTCAGTTGGACCTTCCTGACGACTTATCCACCATGGAGCCAGAAAATACTTTGTCTCATTGAAGGATGCTGTTTTCTCCAACCCATGATTCGTCGTCACCATTCACAGGCTTTCCAAGCACGTCGCCACCACGCCATGTCCGGGTTTCTCCGCCACTTCACCAACTGTGGAGACTCTCTCTCCTACATTCAACCTGTGCTGCAACGTGCCACCACACCGCGTAGACGGTGTGTCGATGGTCACCTTCGATGACAGTGTGCTTGTGCTGCTAACAGACAATGCGTCATCGCAGTTAAATGTCAGTGTGTAATATACCCCTTTTTGACTTGTGTGTGTTATTTACTATCCTGATATGTAAAACCAGATATGATACTTGCGTTTATTTTGTATTCTCTAAATTTGTTTACAAAACATACTGTCATGCAAAGCCAACTGCAATATTGTTATACTATACTGTTAATAATAAGCAATGTAACAAACAGAAATACAGTTAGCTATCCGGAAAGCAAAACCACCACAAAAACAAGTGTGAGAACCGTGTGTGTTAACCTAAGGAATAAGCATCAGACTTTAACTCGTTTCTTCAAGTAAGTCATTAGTTCAGAGGTATGGCAAATAACAGTAGTTAGACTGCTATCCCGCATCGATAACAATATATGTGGTTGGTTGTGCACTATTATTCACCAGTCTAATTAGGCACACGTAATGAAGCTGAGTAGGACAGCAGAAAAGATTGCAACTCTCTACTTACCTAACAGACTTCACTTTAGATTTAGAGAAAAGATGCATCATCCACCCCTGCTGGTTGACTGACTACGAGGTGGACCTGCTGCCAATCACTCTGCCTACACACGCCGAATCGACAAAGATGAACAATGGGAACAGGATACGATTATCAGTTGAATGCAAAAACTATCCCCATTAAATTCTACATAGAGATATATTTCGTAGTTAGTCACAAGTGTGTGCACAGCTTGAGATACAGAACAGAACTAAAAAAATGACATTTAGACTCGGCAGAGCAATAAGAGTACAAAGATAATGATCATGGTCTATACGACCAATCAACTCCACACAGACACCCCCCGCCCCCTCCCCCACAGTATGGAGTAGCACCTGTGAGTCTTGAGTGGAGGTCAGGTGGGCATTGACGTCAGTAGTAGTCGTACCCATATTGTTGGCTCCTCCTGTCTTTTCACCAACAAGGTCACGTCTATGAGCTGTCAATGCATCAACGTTACAATCCTCAGGCTCTGTCAAACTTACGGTGCACCATCTCCTCTGTGTTTTCCAATGACTTTCTACATTGCCAACATTGATGAACCAGTTCTTGATATGGATTTTTTGTCACATTACAAACTCTCTCCGAATGTGGTTCACTGCTCAGTGCTACTTCATCCCACTAACGCCCAGATACTGTGCTCCCACACTTATATCCCACGTTCTGTTTCTCTTGTGACACATGAGTTAATATGCGAGTGCTGTGCCCTCGTGGGTGACATTGTGACCTGCATCACTGACTGTCAGAACACGACTTGGCGGTACAACTCCGCGAGGAAAATGATGAGCTGAAACAATGAATAACATACACTTACAACGAGCTCTTCACGGCTTGTACCTCACTGCTGAAACTGCAATCCAAAGTGCTGCCACCAAATTGTGTACCTCCAGCAGACACCAACTCGGACACTCTGCAGGTTAGTCCAAAAACAGTAATTGTGTGAGACGATTCACGTCCGGTAGTCACGACACTGCTGACGCGCTCACCACATTCAGGGCCATGTGTTTAAATAGTGCTTCTAATGACAGTCGTGTGCACAATATGACCATGCCCACCATGCAGGCAGCCGCCCCATTTGTTGATAAACATTCCTCCTCTCTCACGCACCAGCCACGTGACTCGGCGGCCATCACTGTTCATCACATGATGTCAACAACACTCTCGCCCGTGCCAGTTACCCAAGGCAAGGCTAACAACAGACAGTCACTACATTTCCTGACCCACTCCACACTGCGCGTGCAGCTGACCTCTCCAAGCATGCACATGCCGCACTCACATAATAGGCATGTGACTTTTGTGCTGCCTTTTCCCGATCACACTAACGGATACGCCTCGTGGAGCCCCACTCATCCAAAAACTTCACGTCAGGACATTTCTCAGTCTCATTTGCAGTTCTCAGTGTCTTGTGTCACTGACAGAATGACACACAAGATAGTTAACACTGCTGGTCCTCCTATTAGGCACAAGGTTAGACACCTCAATCCAATTAAATTGTGCATGGCCCAGCAGCAAATTAACGAACTTTTGGAGGCAGATATACTGCAACTGTTGGACAGCAACTGGTCTTCACTGATTCACCTCATCACCAAACATGACAGTCCTTTCTGAATACACAGTGCTGAACATAAACGACTTCACTCATATATTATCTGGCGCCACTTTGATTCAGTCTCTCAATTCACAACAGGCGTTCGCTACATCAAAGGCACAGAAAATGTTCCCACTGATTTTTTCTCACTGATCAATACTGTCTCATACATCACCATCTTATCCAACCTGGCTGCTCTCCAGGCCTCTGACAAGGAATCTCCTCGCAGATCATCAAACATCTCTTGTGTTTACCAAAGCCAAGTTCAACGGAGTTTTGGATGAGGTGTGGTGTGATTCTTCTACCGGCACCCTGCAGCCATTGCTCCCGCCCACATTGCGCCGGCAAGCCATCGATGCCTTGCATAACCTCGCTGACCCTGGCATCCGCGCTACCAAATGGCTTATATCTGAGCATATTATTTGGAGAAATATTAATTGGGATTGTCAGACCTGGACACGCTGCTGCATCTCCTGTAGACGCAACAAAATCAGTCGCCACACTTCCCCTCCACTAGGCAAATTCGACATTCTACAAGGAAGATTTCGTCATGTACATATCGACCGTATCAGTCCACTACCACTGTCAGAGGGGCACAGATATATTCTCTCCACAGTTGACCACATGTTTCGCTGGGTGAATGCTGTTCCTTTACACACCATCACCGCTGACACCGTGGCCAAAGATTTCATCTCCTCATGGATTGCCAGGTTTGGTTGCCTGACCACCATCACCACCGACCAAGGTCGGCATTTTGAGTCTGCCTTGTTCACCATTTTATGCAACATATGCGGCTTTAAAAAAATTCATACAACAGCCTAGCACCCGCAAAGAAACGTGTTAGTTGAACAGTGGCACTGCACCCTCATAACTGCTCTCAGGTGCCATGACTGCCTGTGGTCTGTGGTGCTTCCATGAGTGTTACTCGGACTCTGTTCGACCTTTACACCAGACTTACAGGGAACCATCTCTAAATTCGTTTTTGGGGAGAACCCATTCCTGCCAGGGGAACTTATCCTGCCTCAAGCACCTGAGGATTTTCTCCCCTCCCTAGATTTCATTAGTCGCATGAGCATTGACTTCAAAAATGCATGGCTACACCCACCTATCAGCCATTCCCCACCACACTCAACACTTGCTCCCACATTGTGCTCAGAGATGATTCCATTAGACAATCCCTGCAATAACCGTACCTTGGTCCCTTTAAGGTACTCCAATGGGGCGAGACTACGTTTGACGTGATGGTTAAAGATCGTCCTCAAACTGTTTCATTGCACAGGTTCAGACCTGTTTTCGTTGACTCCGACGCTCCTTTGCCATCTCAGTTGGATCCTCCTGACGTCTTTTTGCTGCAGAGCCAGAAACTACTATGTCTGATCCCACAGCGCTGTTTTCTCCAACCCATGATTTGTCATCACCATTCACAGGTTTTTCAAGCAAGTCGCCATCCACTCCCTGTGCAGGTTTCATCACCTTAACCATAATGGAAATCCCGCCTCCCACTTTGCATGACTAGTACCAATGCTGATGCCCACATGACCTCCACTGAAGCATCACAGATGGTATTCAGAGTGTTGTCAGCCTTGCCTTGGGTAACCAGTGCGGCCGACAGAGGCATTGGCATTGCGCGGGGAAAGCGATGGCCGCCGAGTCATGTGACTGGCACATGAGATTGGGAGAATGTTTATCAACACTTTGGGCAGCTGCCTGTGGGGTGGACATGGCTGTATCATGCACGTGACTGTCATTAGATGCACTGTTTGAAACTCATGGCACTGAATATGGCAAGTGTGTCGGGGGTGCGGTGTCTACCGGATGTGAATCGTCACACGCAATTAATCTTTTTGGACTAACCTGCTGAGTGTCTGAGCTGGTGTCTGCTGGAGAAACATGATTAAGTGGTGGCACTGTGCACTACTGTCTCAGCAGCGAGTTACGAGCCGCGACGAGCTCGTTGTAAGTGTGTGCTATTCATTGTTTCAGATCGTCGTTTTACCAACGGAGTTGTGCCACCAAGTCGTATTCTGACGGTAGGTTAGTGACGCAGGTCACAGTGTCACCTGTGAGGGCAGAGTGCTTGCGTACTAATTCACATGTTGCAAGAGAAACAGAACATGGAACATAAGTGTGGGAGCACAGTATCTGAGTGTTAGTGAGATGATGTAGCACTGAGCCCTGGACCACGTTCAAAGAGTATTTGTAATGTGACAAAAAATCCATACTGAGAATTGGTTCATTGATGTCGGCAATGTAGAAAGTCCACGGAAAACACAGAGAAGGGGATAGGTGCACCGTAACTTTGCCAGAGCCTGAGGTTTGTAATATTGATGCGTTGACAGCTCGTAGAAGTGATCTCATCAGTGAAAAGAGAGAGAAGCCAACAATGTGGATATGATAGACAGATCAGTGGCTGTGTCGACTAGGATGACGAGCCATTACAAAATGTTGGTCAGGTATAAACAACCACTTGGCAAGGTGGATGAGTGGATGGAGGGCAATGTGTGAGGATGCCTGTAAGATTTCCCGCAGTCAGTGTTTGGGTGCTGGCAAGGTAATTGACACTTCTTGGCATTATCGCCAAAAATCTTGTGATATCAACAATATGGATGAGCCAGATGTGGTAGTGGCGGCGACTGCAGCAGCAGATGAAGGCTTGTCCTCACTGATTTGTTGCGGGATGTATACTGGCACAAATGGTGCATGGGCGATTCTTGAGTGCTTGGACATAGGAGAGAGTGAGCGGATACTGCCAGGCAGTGTAGACGGCATGGAGGTGGAGCAAGCTCTGCCTCTGCCCGCAGATGGCCATTAAAAAGGAGCAGTTGTGCCAACCAGTGGTGAGTGGTGAGCTGGTTGGTGTTGTCGTAGCAGTGCATACAGCTGGTGTGTGATACAGCTGGTGTGTGATACAAAGATGAGAGCCAATTGAATCGGAGTGTGGTAGCAGGTGAATCCGTAGGTCAGTAGTTAACTTGGCAGACCATACGACCCACAGACTACAGTCCAGCATCGTATGTTCACTCAGAAGTAATCGAAGGCGGCGCCAGAGTTGTGATGGAGTTCGGTCCCCCAGGTGCTCTTTGTACAATATCTTGATGATTAATACTTGTGGTGAGCAGGTGAGTCGGTCCAATATTCTTTTCTTTGTGAACTCATACTTTGGTGGGGGCAGTGGCGAGAGGAGTAGATCACAAATTAAGTCCGAGTGATCATGGAGGTGCATGACGAGACATAGGAATTTAGAGCTGTCGACGGACACCTGATGTAACTCGAACAGATGCTCCACAAGCGCAAACCAAGATACAGGGTTGTCCTCGTATAAAGGGGGCAGCTTTGGCAGACAGCCAAGGGTGGTGGGCGAAGGTGGCTTCCGTGTATCTTGGAAGGTCTCATGGACCATGGTCGGAGTGTCTGTACTGCAGCCCAGTACCATAGGCATAAGTGTGTTATTGGCAAGCACATCTGAAGCAATGGAGGGTGGCATTGTCCTTGATGTGTCGCGAAAACACGATGCGGCTGGCACGGTCGGTACCACAGGAATGAGCTGTTGCGCAACATGTGTTGCAGTCCCATAAACTGGACTGGAGGTTAGAGATACAGATTTGAAATTGTCCACCTCGGAAATGACGTGGATGGATGGCGCAGAAGGCCCCCCTTATGTGTGGGGGCGGGGGAGTGGGAGGGTGGGGGGGGGAGGCAGGTACATCGTGCAACAAGTGTGTGAGTTTTCTGTGCACATCAGGAACACACCCCGTGTGGTCAGACTATAAATTACTGGTGAAATTGCAGAAGATCGCATTGTTGCAGTAAAATGATACTGGCAGGCGAAGCACTGGAAGATGTGCTCGAGCCCACGCGGTCAAAAAACTGGCCAACAGGTCTGGTGGGTGAGCAAGGGAAATTTGGTGCATGAAAATGTCCATCGTTAGTTTGTGAGTGAGGCAAAACCAGAATAGGTTGATAGTGGTTGATAGCACGTGCGTTTTGCACAGATGGTGGCGTTGCATGCAGCATGACTGTAACCGACATTGCAGCCCATTGAGAGCCAAAGTATATGTGCAAATGTAGATCACTTTGAACATTACATGATTGATTGGTAGTTACACAGTTCTGAAAATTATCCACTTCACATTTGACGTGTTGGCAAGCACAGTCTGGCTACACGAAACCTGAGTCCATTGTCTGAGTTAACGGTGTAGCACTTGACCATTGTAGAACAACAAAGTTTGAGGTTAATTTGGTTGGAGATCACAAGTTACTGTCGATTAGTGGAGAGCTGTCTGTTGGTGAAGGATTGGAGTGGCCTGGTTGTCGTAGTTGGGCTTCCAATCATCGAACAAAGCATTGGGTGAGGTAGCTATGGTGCCATGCGCATAACCTGTTGACTTACAACACCCGGCGTGGAAGTTATGGAAGACGTAGAAACTTCGGGGTCACCAGTAAGGGAACGGGATACGTTTGTCAGTCAATTGCAATAACTAACCCCATTAAATTCCACATACAGATATATTTCGTAGTTAGTCATAAAGAAGTACACAGCTTGAGATACAGAACATAACTAAAATGTAACATGGAGGCTCGGCAGAGCAATAAGAATACAAAGATGGTGTTCATTTTGGTCGAGGCGGCAGACGCACGACCGGGATTTCCATCTCGGTCGAGGCAGAGTGCAGAGGAGGAGTGATTGGCGGTAGGTCCACCCCGTAGTCAGTCAACCAACGGGGGCAGACGATGGGTCTGCCGGACTGAGAGCAGATGTGTGGAACAGCCTGTGGTGTGGTGTAGGCGTGCCCGCCCTGAATGCAGGTTGACCCGTCCGAGGAGATGAATGGATAAATTTCTGATGGGTCATGCTTGAGGGGGAGGGACAGGCTATGCACTACACTGACATTTAGATGCCTTTTGGAGGGCAATGGCACATTGTCTGTTAGCAGCACGAGCACACAGTCATCAAAGGTAATGATCGACACATCGTCTATGCGGTGTGGTGGAACATTGCTGCACAGGTTGAATGTGGGGGAGCAAGTCTCCACAGTTGGTGAAGTGAAAACCCGCACAGGAGGTGGATGGGGACGTGCTTGAAAAACCTGCGAATGGTGACGACGAATCATGGGTTGGGGAAAACAGCACCGTGGGATCAGACAAAGTATTTTCAGGCTCTGTGATGGAAAAGTTGTCAGGAGGGTCCTACTGAGATGGCAGAGGGACGTCGGAGACCACGAAAACAGGTCTGAGCCTGTGCAATAAAATGTTTTGAAGACGGTCTTTAACCATCATGTCAAACATTGTCTCGCACCATTGGAGTACTTTAAATGGGCTGAGGTAGGGTGATTACACTGGTTGTGTAACAGAATCATCCCTGAGCATAACGTGGGAGCAACTGTTGAGTGTGACTGGCATGTAAGTGTCCGGCGGGGAATGGCTGATTGAAGTGAGTGAGTATGTGACTAATGACATCTGGGAAGGGGGGAAAATCCTCGGGTGCTTGAGGCAGGATAAGTTAGCCTGGTAGGACTGGGTTCTCCCTGAAAACGAATTCAGAGATGATTTCCTGTAAATCTGGCTGATAGGTAGGTGAAGCTGTGCATGTTTGAAGTGACGTCTGGGAAGGTGGGAAAATCCTCAGGTGCTTGAGGCAGGATAAGTTAGCCTGGTAGGACTGGGTTCTCCCCGAAAACGAATTCAGAGATGATTTCCTGTAAATCTGATTTAAAGGTCGAATGGAGATGGAGTGACACCCACGGAAGCACCTCAGACCACAGGCAGTCATGGCGCCTGAGGGCAGTTTTGAGAGAGCAGTGCCACCGTTCAACTAACCTGTTGCTTTGCTGGTGGTAAGCTGTTGTATGAATTTTTTTAAAGCCGCAGATGTTGCATAAAATGGTGAACAGGGCAGCCACAAACTGCCGACTTTGGTCGGTGGTGATGGTGGTAAGGCAACCGAATCTGGCAATCCATGAGGAGACGTAACCCTTGGCCACGGTTTCAGCAGTAATGTTGTGTAAAGGAACAGCTTCCACCCTGCGAGACAAGCAGTCAATTGTGGAGAGAATATATCTGTGGCCCTCCGATGGTGGTAGTGGACCGATAATGTTGATATGTACATGACGAAATTTGATTGCGGAATGTTGAACTCGCCTAGTGGAGGGGAGGTGTGGCGTCTGATTTTGTTGTGTTGACAGGAGACACAGCCACGTGTCCAGGTCTGACAGTCTCGATTAATATTTTTCCAAATGCAACACTCAGATATGAGCCATGTGGTGATGCAGATGCTGGGGTCAGCAAGGTTATGCAAGGCGTCAAAGGCTTGCTGGCGCAATGTGGGCGGGAGGAATGGCTGCAGTCTGCCAGTAGAAGAATCAAACCATACCTCTGTCAAAATGTCATTGAACTTGGCTTTCATAAACACAAGAGATGTTTGATGATCTGCGAGGAGAGTTTGAGATTCTTCGTCAGAGGCCTGGAGAGCGGCCAGGATTGATAAGTCGATGATATGTGAGACAGTATTAATCCATGAGAAAAAGTCATAGGGCATGTTTTCTGTGCCTTTGATGCTGTTCTGAACTGAGAGACTAAATCAAAGTGGTGATAAATTTGAGGGGGTGGATCCTCAGGAGGGTTGCAGAAAGCATCCCCTAGTGGTTTGTGATCAGTAAGGATGAAGAAAGAATGGCCTTATTTGATGGCTTCATAGACCACAGAAGTTCCCTATCAAAAGTGGAATATTTCTTCTGAGCTGTGGACAGTTTTTTAGAGAAGAAATGAAGGGGAGAAACCATGTCACCTTTGCATTGCTGTAGTACTGCCCCCAACATGATGTCGCTGGCATCCATAGTGATGAACAACTCGGCTGATGGTTGGGGGTGGGCTAGTCTCATGGCGTGAGCTAAGGAAATTTTTAGAGCCTTGGAGGCCTCCAGCATAGGATCAGTCCAACGAAGTGGTTTAAGACCTGAAGTCTGTTTGCCCGACAGTGAGTCTGTCAGCAGTGCCTCCATGGCGACGGAAGAAGGCAGATGTTGACGGTAGTAATTTATTGTACCCAAGAATTGTCGGAGTTATTTATAAGTAGCCGGAGGCGATAGTGATGTGATGTCCTGCATGCAGGATTTTGGAGGATACGTTGTAACCCAAAAATGTGACATAAGACTGGTGCAATTGGATTTGTCCTTGTTAACATCAACGCCATTGGAGTTCAAGGTCTGGAGGACCTGGGAAAAATTATTTTCTTGTTCCTCAGACAAGTTGCTGAAAATAAGTATGTCATCCAGATATGCAAAGCAAAACTCAAACTGTCATAAGATTGAGTCGATGAAACATTGCCATGTTTGTGTCGCGTTTTTCAGGCCAAACAGCATGAAGTTATATTGGAACAAAGTGAGCAGTGTAATAATAGCTGTCTTTGGAATGTCTTCCGGTGCTATGGGAATCTGGTGATATGCATGTTTACAGTCAATAACTCTGAAGATTGTGGCACCTGATAGCATATGAATGAAATCGTGCATGTTCACCACTGGGTAATTGTCCTTGATGGGACAAATGTTTAAACATCTCTATTCACTGCACATTCAGGAAGAACCGTTGTGTTTGGTGATGAGATGAATTGGTGAAAACCAGTTGCTGTTCGATAGTTGCAGGACACCTGCCTCCAAAAGTTCGTTAATTTGCTGCCGGGTGACGTGCAACTTAATGGGGTTGATTTGTCTAACCTTGTGCCTAATAGGAGGCTGGCAGTGGTAACTATCTTGTGTGTCATTCTGTCAGTGATGGAAGAAACTGAGTATTGCACATGAGACTGAGCAACAACGTGACATGAAATTTTTGGACGAGTAGGGCGCGACAAGGTGTAACTGTTAGCATGAGTGGGAAAAGGCTGCATGAAAGTCACATGCCTTTTATGTGAACGTGACGTGCGCTTGTTCGGAGAGGTCAGCTGTGCACGCAGTGCAGAACAGATAAGGACGCGCAATGACTGTGTGTTGCCCCCACCCACATTGCGCCAGCAAGCCTTCAATGCCTTGCATGCCCTTGCTCACCCTGGCATCCATGCCACAACACGGCATGTATTCAAGTGTTTTGTTTGAAAAAATATCAAACAGGACTGTCAGACCTGGGCACACAGCTGCATCTCCTGTCAAACGGGACCCTCGCAGATCATCAAACATCTGTTATGTTTCTCAAAGCCAAGTTTAATGGCGTTTTGACAGAGGTGAGGTTTGATTCTTCTACTGGCAGACTGCAGCTGTGCTCCTGCCCACATTGCACTGGCAAGCCTTCGACACTTTGTGTAACCTCACTGACCCTGGCATCCGCATCACCACGTGACTCGTATCCAAGCATTTTGTTTGGAAAAATATTAAACGGGACTGTCAGACCTGGGCACACAGCTGTGCCTCTTGTCAACACAACAAAATCAGCCACCACACCTCCCCTCCACTAGGCAAGTTCAACATTCTGCAAGGAAGATTTTATCATGTACATATCAACCTTATCAGTCTACTACCACAGTCGGAGGACCACAGATATATTCCCTCCACAATTGTCCACACATCTCGCAGGGTGGAAGCTGTTCCTTTACCTAACACCACCATAGAAACCTTGGCCAAGTGTTTCATCCCCTCATGGATTTCCTCAATACTTTCCTCAGGTGCCATAATGCCACTGGTCCAAGGCACTTCCATGGGTGTTAGTCAGTCTCCGTTCAATTTTTAAACCAGACTTACAGGGAACCATCTCTGAATTCATTTTTGGGGAGAACCCAGTCCTACCATGGGAACCTATCCTTCCTCAAGTGCCTGAGGGTTTTCCCCCCTCCCCAGATTTCATTAGTCACATGCGCACTCACTTCAAACATTCATGGATACACCCGCCTATCAGGGATTCCCCGCCAGACACTTACGTGCCAAAAAATCACACTCAACACTTTCTCCCATGTTATGCTCAGGGATGATTTCATTAGACAACCCCTGTAAAAACCCTACCTCAGTCCCTTTAAAGCACTCCAATGGGGCGAGACAACATTCAGCATGATGGTTAAAGATCATCCTCAAACTGTTTCATTGCACAGGCTCAAACCTGCCTTCGTGGTCTCCAACGCCCCTGTGCCGTCTCAGTCGGACCCTCCTGATGACTTTTCTGCCATGGAGCCTGAAAATACTTTGTCTCTTCACATGGCGCTGTTTTCTCCAACCCATGATTCATTGTCAATATTCGCAGGTTTTCCAGGCACGTCACCATCCACCCCACATGCGGGTTTTGCCACCACTTCACTACCTGCAGAGACTCGTTCTCTCACATTCAACATTTGCTGCAATGTGCCACTGCACTGCATGGATGATGTGTCGATCATCTCCTTCGATGACCATGTGCTCATGCTCCTAACAGACTCCAGGGCCTCACCCTCCACCAAGCAGTTAAATGTCAATGTTGTGCATAGCCTGTCCCTTCCCTGCGAGACCTGTCAGAAATTCACACATTCATCTCCTTGGACAGCCCAATTCTCATTCTGGGTGGGCATGCCTGCACCACACTGCAGGCCATTCCACACGCCTGCTCTTGGGTCGGCCAATACATCGTCTGTCACTGCTGGTTGACTAACTATGAGGCGGACCTGCCGCTAAACACTCCACCCCCGCACCCGCCTCGACCGAGATGGAAATCCCAGTCGTGTGCCTGCTGCCTCACACAGCTACTACCAACGCTGATGCCTACATGACCTCCACTTAAGCCTCACAGGTGGTACTCTGTACTGCGGGGGCTGTGTGGTGTCGATATTTTGTTTCGACCATGATTATCACCATCTTTGGACTCTTATTTGCTCTGACGAGTCTCCATATTAGTTTTCTGTTCTGTCCTGTATCTCAAGCTGTGTACACATTTATGACTAACTACAAAATATATGTTTATGTGGAATTTAATGGGGATAGTTATTGCATTCAACTGATAATCATATGTTTTTCCCATATATTCTTCCAAAATTACATCATCAGCAACATCATTAACAATGCAAGTCTCTTCACCATCAAAGTCACACACTTTGCCTACATTCATTTGCAATAAGCTACCAGTCTCAGACTTACCAACCCCAGTCATTTCACAGCTCTCATTCACATCTCAATCCAAAATACCGTCTAATTCTGATCCAATACATTCATTGATTTACATACATCAATAACACTGTTTCTGACCAACAGAAGAAATCATTAGTATATACTACATCAAAATCCTCCTTACTCTCACATTCTGGTTTGTGATTAGTACCTGCATCACTATAATTAAACATAGTATCCCAAAACTTTTGATCAGAACATAAATGAGAAATCTGATATTCCTCCTATTCAACTTCAGATACTTGTGCCATATTATTAACACTGTTATTATTGTCTAATTGCAAGTGTAAATTGGGGGTTCAGTGCTTATTATGTTTCCTCCCTTAAAACTGTGGACCTTCATTGAGGTGTACTGCTGTTTCCCGTGTAGTTACCTCTATGATTGTTTCTCCTATTAAATTTCCCATCGTTATCTGCATTATTCCTATTCTGATGATGTTTAAAATTTCTGTCTCTATTAACATTTTGACCCTGTTAGAAGGTACCACTGTCTCTGTTTTGGTAGTTATTGCCATTGTGATCTCTATCATTTTGGTTATTATTGTACATACTTCTTTCTACTGCTCTGTCCAGCCTGTCAACCTATTGCAAAAATTGTTCAAGACAATTGTCAGGTCTGTGTACTAAATCCCACTGCAACCTTTCTGGTAATCTCCTTTTGAGTGCATCAGTCAATGTCATTTCATCATATAGTTGTCAAGGTGTTTTCATTTCTTTAGCTGGTTCTTACAAAACTTTTTCAGTGTACCGTCCCTATTCCTATAATTAGCACCATTCAGAATTTCACTTTTAATTCTCCCTTTTCAGCTTCTGACAAAAACTTATGTATAAAACCTTTTTCAGAACTTTGAAATGTTTCCCACTGACTTAAATTTAAGGTTACCCAAGACAGAGCTTCACCTTCAAGACATATTTTAACAAATTTGATTTTTTTATCGTCACTCATGTCTGACACAAAACTATCTCTACAGTAGTGCAGAAAATCCACTTGATGTAAATTGTCTGATGGAAAATTTTTGACTGGAATGTTGGTTCACGCAATACCATTGTTTGAACACAGATTTTTGTGAAAACAATTTCCCTGAACTGCCGAAATTTTTTATCTAAAACATTTATATTAGTCTGCATATTGTTTTCAACATTTAAATTTTTTAAATCTAAACTACCAAAGTTCTGTTCCATTTTTTCCGCTACAGCCTTCTTTTGAACCCTGACATCATTAACATTCTTCATCTGTCTTACATATTCCGCAACTAACTCAGTTTGCAAAACAATAAATTTATTTCCTAATACATTGACTTTTTCATTCACACTTTTTAACCCATCTGACAACCAATTTTTTAGCTCTGAAACCTGATTACTAAGTCAGTCAATTTGGTGTTGTACCCTGTCCATTTTACTATTGTTTTCAGTTCTTATTTCAGTTAACTGATCATTGACTGCACTAAATTTGCTATTGTTATCTGCCTTCATGTCCTCTAGTTTTGCCAAAAACAAATGCAAAATATCAGTTTTTACTGTTTCTTTGCTGACTATGCTTTCACTTGATTTAAACATGTCCTGGCTGGTTCATAGAGCTTTCACTTCCACTTGACTACTACTTACCTCACTATTCATTTTGTTAACAACCACATGAGTCCACAAACAAATTAATTTCACAAATAGTTTCTACTTACCTTTTCCTTTTTGATGTTCCTCGTCATAGCTGTAAAGTCCTCTTTCAGTTGATCCAGACTGTCATTGTTGGTAGTATCCCGTCACTGTTGATACAACTTTGCTGGGCAGCTCTTGGTCTTTCTCCATGTGATCAGAAATCTTCTGCAACAGATCAAATTTCATTATCAGTCAACTGATCCTGGACAATGCCACGAATTGTAATCTTACCCTCCCTCACATTTCCTGTTGATTGACACTCTCCAAAATATTCTCTCTTAATAAGCTTCGGGAGAAGTAAGATTTACAAATAAACTGTTTTACTTATCTTCTTTTCTTGTAGTTGGCTCCAGTTCATCACGTCTAGGGGTTGATTCTTAAGGCTGAAGTTTTTGACCTTGTAGTTTCTAAATGA
This sequence comes from Schistocerca cancellata, assembly GCF_023864275.1. Taxonomy (NCBI): domain Eukaryota; kingdom Metazoa; phylum Arthropoda; class Insecta; order Orthoptera; family Acrididae; genus Schistocerca; species Schistocerca cancellata. The sequence goes on along the minus strand of NC_064626.1, from coordinate 859,672,235 downwards.
TATGATAATGTTTAAGTAAGTCTGCTCTGTAATCTCTGTTTCAGTAATGATTATTGTGTTACATTTTTCTATATCACACTGTCTTTACAATTTCCATTTCATTTTCAAAAATTATATTGTTATTGCCAAACATAAAAACACATGTCCACTACTACTTCATTCTGCAGTACTAACAATATTCCAAAGAGTTTACAAACTATGTAGGCATAAGAAGAATCTTCACCAAGTTATATCATTATTTTGTAAATGAATCCAAAAATAAATGTAATAATTAGAGTTAGATTGTGCAATTAATAATAGGAATTTTAAGTATGCCAGATATTTCATAATTTAAAATGTTTCTAAAGAAAAGTGATTTTAACTTTGTATACAGAGTTAATACATATCAGTTGTAATAAAGTAATAAAATAGTTTCTTTTTAAACATTTCAGCCTGAAACATAATACATCGTATACAAAATCATATGAAATTCCTGAAGGAAAACAGCTGAGATAATATTAACCTATACAAGATTCAAAAGTATTTTTGGTATCGATTACTTCTGTTGAATAAAGGTAATGTTAGAGCAGGGTGTACCTTTACAAACACTACCTTGGAGGTGCTGTGCCCCATTGCTTGTGTGTAGACTGTAACACCATGTTCAAACTCACTTAAATCTTGATAACCTGTCATTGTAGCAACAGTAACCGATCTAAAAATTGTGACAGACACTTGTTGTCTTATACAGGCATTGCCAGTCGCAGCTGCACATTCTGCCTGTTTACAAATCTCTGTATTTGAATATGCATGCCTGTACCAGTTTTGTTGGTGCTTCATTGTGTATCATACCATATCACCACTGCACAAAGGGCTGTACAATTGGGAATAAGGTTTGCCAGGCTGTCAACCTCATGTGCAACCATTCTACCTGTAGTTTTGTATTTGTTTATTTCAACACGTTTCACATCATTGCAAAATGTCATATTAATATTAATAACAATAATAATAGTAATAATAGCTTTATTCAACACTGAATGGTACACTGCACATGTACAAAGAAACAGTACTGATTAAAGTTATTTGTACAATACACAAGACACATTCTTCTGAATACGGCATTAATTTACAACAAAATTACAATAAGATGTTTACTGATTTCTATTCACATAATTTCACAAAGCATTTGTTGTTCTTCATATTAGTATGGTACTCTTCTAATGTGTAGAAAGGGTGTTTTACTAAAAATTTCTTAAGCTGATGTTTCAGTTTAATTGTAGGAAGAGCCATGACTGCACTAGGCAGTGCATTAGCTAATTTTATACCTGCACACTGAGGCCCCTTTTTGTAAAGTGCTGTTCTGTGGCTGTCAATGTAAAATCTTTCTTTATTTCTAGTATTGTACTGGTGGAAATCTGAATAAGTGATTGGGTGCAGTCTTTTCACAAGCAATATGGCTTTTAGAATGTATGTATTTATAACAGTTAACACCTATGTTTTTAGAAACAAGTTGCGACAAGATTCCCTACACTTTTCTCCACAGATTATTCTCACACCCCTTTTTTGAAGAATGAGTAGCTTATCTAGATTAGCTTTGGTTGGTGCCCCCCAGATTTCAATACCGTAGTTCAAGTGAGAGGAGAAAAGAGTATGCAGTCTTTAGGACTACAGTGTCTCTACGGAACTTGCCAATAGTACTAGGGAGTCAATATGTGTGTCCCATTTCAGGTTCTTTACCAGTTCGTTGCCAATGTATAATTTAATTTCATTATTAAAACTACTTTTGTTAAACTCCATTAAATATGTTTTACTGGTGCTTACATTTAAGTGGCTTTCATTAAAAAACTGAACAACTTCTTTTGTCACATTATTTCACTCGGCCTCTAGTTCATTACATGATTCCTTTTTACACACAATGGACGTGTCATCAGCAAACAGAACAATTTTGGGATTTATAGTACAGTATTTAATATCATTTACATAGATCAAGAACAGAAGGGGGCCCAACAACGAGCCATGGGGCACGCTATATTTTATGCAAGTGATCTCTGATTTGTAGACACCACTTTCCATTTTAAGTAGAACAAACTGTTTTCTATTGCTCATATAACACTTTATTATGTCATAAGCAGCGCCTCTAATGCCCATGTTCCATAGCTTGTCTAGTAGGATGTTGTTGTCACCTTTCTTAAAAATGGGTGTTACCTGTGCTATTTTTAGTCTGTCTGGAAAGGTGCCTAATTGTATTATATTGTTGACTGCTACAGACAGAGGTACAGAGACATTTTGGCTACAGGCTTTTAAAACATTAATATTTAGACCATCATGCCCAGCTGAATTAGAGGCTTTTAGAGAGCTAATGATGACCATTATTTCTGCACAGTTTGTGGGAGCTAGATATATACTATGGTCACATGTATTACCTTTAAAACTGTAGTGCTTGTTTTTATGTTTGTCATTTATGGCTTCCCCTACAGAAGAAAAATATTCATTAAAAATATGTACAATTTCCAGTTGGTCTTTCATGAGCATACCATTGTGGTTAATAGTAAAGTCCATACAGGATTTGTCATTGCAGGTTCTAAAACTGTTTATGACTGCCCAGATGCCAGCAGTTACAGTGTGTGAGTTTCGAAGCTTATTTGCAACATAGTTGCTCCTGGTCTGTGTGAGTAAGTCCTTAGAGTGTGCTTGATATATTTTGAAGGCTTCCTTTAGCTCAAGAATCTCTCTATTATTCAGCATTGCACTGTGGAGTAGCTTTAATTTTTCCCTTGCTTCAGTGACATTACTATTTACCCAAATATTTTTGTTTATTTTTTTGTTTGTTTCTTTTTTGTGATTACAACTGGGCGTGTGGTATCAAAGCAGTAATAGATGTCAGCAGCAAAGCTATCATATGAAAAGCTATTACTTTCAAAACATTTTATTTGTGCTAGCATGCAGTTAAGTCTATTTATGTTGTCATTATACATTATTCTTTTAGTTACAAACTGTTTCTTTGTGGTGACAGTGGGGGCCTCATGGAGCTCCAATTTAAGCTGTACTGCATGGTGATCTGAGATGGCTAGTTTTAAAACCAATGCACTGTGGGATAGGTGGGTCATGTTTGTTATTATGTTGTCAAGACATGTTTTATTATTGCCAATTTCTCTAGTGGGTTCCCGAATTAGTGGGGTCATTTAAATTCATCACACAGGTGATGTAACTTTTTGGTACTGACATCATTTGTTAATAAATCTATATTTATATCCCCTGTAACTATAATATTTACATGACCATTCATGATCTACGGAACAAGTATTAATGTAATACAATGTAATGTAATGTAATCTCTGCCAGTGCATCATAGACCTCTCTTAAGTTATACTGAAGTGGGGTGGCTGCATAATCCCACTTAACCATCTTGTTTTACTCAATGGCTCTAATTTCCGGATGGATATATGACCATTCAGAACTGCCCAGTGTTGCATAACTGCAAAAATCATAAAGCTTTCTCACCAAACAAAGGAATGAAAGTGCATATTCTGATGCCTCTGCAGCATCATTCGCAAGTATATTTAGGGAATGACTTCTGCAGGGAACATAAAATGCCTAAGAATGTAATTTAACATCTGCTTTTGTGTTCCTATGTTCTTGCCTTTCATGTCAAAAGCTTCCTTCTTCATGTTCTCCAAAGCTACTTTCATTACCACAAACTATTTTAAAGACTACTCCTGTAAGCTCCAAACTAGATACATCAAAGCCAAGAAAATGTTCACTAATATTTATTTTTGTGTTAGCAGAAGAGCCAACACCGTGTTACGAGTGGAGGCCGAAATGCACGTGTTTTAGCTCAAGCAGGCTAGCGTGAGGAGGCAATAACTATACTGACGTGAGGTCTGGAACATGACAAGGAATGAGAATTCAGAAAGCAGACGTAATTAGTTTGACACTTAACTTTAATCCATTAATGATGAAAGTCACTCTTGATGGTACATGATTCACAATATTATCTTTTCAGAATACATTCTTGAAGAGTTCTTATAGTAACTGAATATGGCGCCTTGCTAGGTCATAGCAAATGATGTAGCTGAAGGCTATGCTAAACTGTTGTCTCTGCAAATGAGAGCATATGTAGACAGTGAACCATCGCTAGCAAAATCGGCTGTACAACTGGGGTGAGTGCTAGGGAGTCTCTCTAGACTAGACCTGCTGTGTGGCGGCGCTCGGTCTGCAATCACTGATAGTGGCGACACGCGGGTCCGACATATACTAACGGACCGCGGCTGATTTAAAGGCTACCACATAGCAAGTGTGGTGTCTGGCGGTGACACCACATTCCTCCCCTGCAAATCAGTGGACGGTTGTGGTATAATGCCTCCGCCCACTGTGGGGAGGACGCCATACCCCATGTTGATGTATGCGACGAGATGGGGAGCCTAACAACAGGCGAGGCTGTGCCACCCACACCCTGCCATTCGGACCGCAGGGAGCTAGGGAACGCCCAAAAACCTACTCCAGGATGCATGCCAACATGCGGTGTATGCGCCCGTAGAGAGAAAGGAGGGGCCGAAGGGTCGACCTCCATCGGGCCAGGGCACCCAACGGGTGAAGACGACACATGGTCTGGGGCGGGAAAGAGTTCCATGTTGGAAGACAACTGGTCCCGGGGAGCGATCGGCAGTGCATGATCCAGGGGGGGTGCCCGGCGGCTGCAGCAACGTGTCCACTGCGGGCCTCGCCAGCGGGAGAACAGGCGGCGGCGGGGGCGCGTTGCCATGGGGCAAAATGGATGGCAGTGTCGGTAACACCTGGGGCTGAGGCGAGCCAGTAGATGGGTTCCCGGGGTGCTAACCGGATGGCACTGTCACTGAAAGCAGATGGGGAGCAGCAGATCCCATTCGATGACAGAGGCGCATCTGATTGAGATGCCGGCGCACCTCACCATAGGCCCCCAAAACCAGATACATAGCGCGTCCGAGGCAGCGAAAAATGCGCCCTTCGAGCCAACACCACGTTATGAGTGGAGGCCGAAATGCATGCATTTTAGCTCAAGCAGGCGAGCATCAGGAGGGAATAACTATATAGACATGAGGTCTCGAACATGACAAGGAATGAGAATTCAGAAAGCAGACATAATTAGTGTGATACTTAACTTTAATCCATTAATGATGAATGTCACTCTAGATGGTACATGATTCACAATATTATCTGTTCAGAATACATTCTTGAAGAGTTCTTGTAGTAACTGAATATGGCGCCTTGCTAGGATGTAGCAAATGACATAGCTGAAGGCTATGCCAAGCTGTCGTCTCTGCAAATGAGAGCGTATGTAGACAGTGAACCATCGCTCGCAAAGTCGGCTGTACAACTGGGACGAGTGCTAGGGGAAAAAATGAGCTAGAGTGTGAATTGGACACTCAAACAACCTAAGATCCCTCTTGAAAGTGTCCTCTACAAATAGTTGCAAAATATTGGGTTTTAATGTGCAGTCCATCCAACCACACCATAATAGCTGGGAATATTTTATTAATTGTGACATTTCTGGCCATGAAAATTTACATTTTGCAATTTCTGTGTCATGTCTTACTAATCCCTTAGCAGCCATGTTTTAGTTTAAGATTTTGCCTTCCTGTCAACCTGCTACCCTGGGTCATGGCATGCCACCCCCTCCCTTCCCCCCCCTCCCCCCTCGCTCCCTCTACACCTCAGCCACCCCATCCCCATCCCCCAACACGACCTCCCACCCGCCAGTCCTTGAATCGGCACTCAGTGAGCCTTTAAGTCAACGTAATTGCACAAAAAAAGGGATAGTAGATTCTGGGGGCTGTTGTGAGGAATGAACTCACATTCTGTAAGCTCATCTTCCACTTACAGAAAATACTAAATACAATTTAATAATAGTTTCAGTGTTTTAGAAAATAAAGTTTATTGAGACAGACAAAAGTGACATTTTTTTACAAAGACATTTATATAAACAACATAAAATGTTGCAGTTATAAATAAACTACAAAAAAGAGAATCTCACATAAATCAAGACAGCTATTACAGTAAATGCCAGAGTTTTAAACAAAAGATAATTGGGGCATGACAGATTCTGTTGTGTTAAACAAAACTACTGAAAAAAGGTTTATGAGAGGATCTGATAAGAATCAGAGTATGAAGGAAACAAAATGAAGACTTGTGTTCACTAAATATTACATTTCTTTTTTTAAGATGGCAGATGTTACTGTAACTTTAAAATAACAATGACAAAAATGTGTAAGCGATCATGGATTCCCCTAAATGTTTGTATGCCCCAACAGATGAATCAGAAACATGGACAATAAGCAATGATTATTGTAACATAAAATTTATTCCAATCCATTGTGATGTGGTGATACAGCAAACTTCTAGTGTGATTGATATTAAAAGAAAGTCATAGTTTGCAGAATACTCTTTATTGGCTCAAAAATGATGCATTTGACCCAGGTAGCATATCATCAGGTTATCTGTAAGTAAAAAGAGAAATGGCCATAATAAGTAACTGGAAGTGATCCCATCCTGAGTTACTATATTCAGCAGTGAAAACTAAAAATGTAAATATGTAAGACATAAAGGGTAGAAAAGCATGTAAAAAATGTTATAATTACTGCCAAAAGACACACATTTAATAAAAGCTGGTAAATTAACTTGAAAAATGGCATAAGGGATGGTGCAAAAACCACCAAGAATGAACCTGCAGAGAAATAATTAAAAATTGTGAATGTCGGTTTATCTCGCAATGTGGGTCATCAGTCATTGTACAGAGTAAGGCCATGCTCACAAGATTGTGAGCCCTGGAACAAATTTATGGAGGCTGATCTATGCTCACACAGCATGTACATGGTATTGACAGAAGTGCCTGACAGTGCTAGTAAAGATAACTGTCACTAGGTGGCACCAAATGCAAGTAAAAAGTCATCAATCAAAAATTATTATAGTAGAAAGAAAGAAATTTTCATAAGCAAGTTACAAACGCACTTCATAGGTGGCAGTTACTGGCAGTCAATGGTTGCCACAGAGGGCCCCCCCCCCCCTTTCCCGGGAGTGTAGAGCACTGGGGGAAGGATGTGGGCATCTTCCTGTGTAGCTGTGTAGTAGTGTTGTGGGATGCTTGCTGGTTGATAGAGGCATGTACGAAGAGCCCCTGCTGTCGGTGCAGGGTGGACTAGTGCTGGTATAGTCTGCCATCGAGCATCGAGTGGGGGGGGGGGGGGGGGGGGATGGACTAGTAGACCCTCACGCATGAACTGGACTGGCAAGGAAGATGTCAGTGTTGCAGTACAGGTAGTGAGGGGGATGCGAATCTTGAGCATCCTGTCGGTCCTGAACATTGCAGCTATGCCAGTCGTATAGTCGTATCCCCCCCCCCCCCTTCCCCCGTCATTTGGGATGGGGATCATGCACAGGACAGTGATATGTGACATGGGAGTGGACTCGCATGAAGCACAATGGATCCCTCATGGAGCTGCAAGGAAAGCTCATCGCGTGGGCACTCAGAGGCATTGATAGAGATGCAAATTTCATTGACAGTGGACATAGGGGGCACTAGGGGAGGTGGTGGGGAAAAATAACGTAGTTCAGGAGAAACACTCTATGGGGGCATTGGGTGCTGCCACTTACGATGGGGTAATGTCACATGCAACATGTGGTTGGGCCTGAGGCTGTGGATTGTCACACGCAGTGCCTGAGTGAAACAAGGGTAGAGTATCGTCACACGCAACAACTGAGCTGCACACAGGTGTAGGTTCAATGCACGTATGATTATGGTGGAGTGTAGGGGAGTGAGCAGTCTGTGTGAGGTCAGAGTTGTCACCTGATGGAGGAACACTCAACTCGAGAGGGTGTGGTACAGAATCCTCAATCGTCCAGGTTGGTTTCACACGTTGAAGGGAAACTGTCTTCCAACAGCCACTGATGAGAATATCCATAGTATTGTCCATGCGAGCCACTACTCGATGTGGGCCAGAGTAAGGTGGCTGTAATGCCAGTTTGACTGTGTCATCCAGTAACATAGCGAATTCGCAAGAGTCCAGTGCCAAATACAGAAAGACCCAGGGATGGGTGTGTGGTCATGGAGGGGGCACGTGGATTGCAGCTATGCTTAACTACGGTAGGGAGGTTGGACAGGTCAATGATTGCTTTGTTGTTGATGAACTCTGTGGGGAGAACTAGGTTCTCACCATACAGGAGCTCTGCAAGTGAAGCCTGGAGATCTGTCGTGTAAGCCTGTGCATTGCTAACATAACCCAGGGAAGGGCATCGGACCGCTCACCACCGTGGCACATGAGGGCTGCTTTCAGAGTCCTGTGCCACTGCTCGACCAGTCCATTGCTCTGTGGGTGGTAAGCCGTAGTGCGGGACCTATCCACCCGATAGAATACGCAGAGTTTGTTAAACAGCAGGGATTCAAACTGCCTTCCCTGGCCAGTGGTGATGGAAGTAGGGCAGCTGAATCTAGCTATCCAGGAGGATATGAATGCGTGTGCTATAGAATCCACTGTGATGTCCTGTAGAGGTATTGCCTCCACCCAACGGATAACACGGTCGATGACAGACAGGATATACCTGAAACCGTCAGACACGGGTAACGGTCCTACAAGGTCCAGATGCACATGTTGGAAGGGGCCTTTCTGGATGTTGAATTTACCTAGATGAGTTATGTGTGCCTGCCAACTTTGCTGCGTTCGTACTGTGTGCCTGCCAACTTTGCTGCATTGGTACTGTAAACAAGCATGAGCCCAAGTACAACAATCCCTCTTCACACCCAGCCACAAAAACGTTCTGTTACAAGGCATGTAGTAGCCTTAGCACCAGGATGTGAAAGGTTATGTAATGCAGTGAACTCTTTGTGACACAGTGCAGGGGGAACAATAGGCCCAGTAGGTTGCAGGAAACAATCCAGATGGAAGTATCTGGGTCCTATTGAAGATCGTGCAATTCGCCATCATTGCCCTGTAAGTGGACCAATTCGTCAAAATTCATGGGGGATGAAATTTCAGTGATACATGACAGGTAGTCAGCCAACACTTTTTCTTAGCCTTGGATGTAACAGATGTCTGTTGTGTATTGGCAAATTAAGTCCATCTGCCGAAACCTACATGGGGGCAGTTCAACAGCGGGGTTAGGGATAGCCTCCACGAGGGGGCGATGGTCTGTGAAAATAGTTATGGTCCTTCCTTCGATGTCTGTGCAGAAATATTTTACAGGTTCATAAACCATAAGCAATTCTCTTTCAAATGCTGACCATTTACATTGAGCCATAGATAGTCTCTGGGGGGGGGGGGGGGGGGGGGGGGGGGGACCAGAGTGGTTGTCTAGTGTCACCGACCCGCTGTTGGAGGACTACACCGATTGCAAAATCACTTGCATCTGCTGTAATAGAGATGCAGGCATCTGGCAAAGGGTAGGCAAGAGTGACACCTTGTGCTAACACTGACTTAAGGTCTTTGAAAGCTCTCACCATGTTGTCAGACCACTGTACACGGCGATTGCCCGAGGTTTGTTTCCCAGCCAATGTGTCAGTCAGAGGGGCTTGAATTGCTGCCACCACCAGCAGGTTATGATGGTAGAAATTGATAGTTCCTACAAACCAGCATAATTCACAGAATGACCCTCGGAGAGGTAGATCATGAATGTAGTCAACCCACTCCTGAGGGGGGCATATACCTTCCATGGAGATGGTGTACGCCAGAAAAATGACAGCGGTGCAGTGGAGTTGCGACTTGTCGTTATTGATCTCGACTCTGTAATGTGTCAATAAGTCCTGTATTGTGGGCAGGTGAAGTTTTTGTTCTCTGCCAGAGGAGGAAAAAGTGAGTATGTTGTCAAGGTATGCATAACAATAGGTGCAGTTAAATAGAAGTTAGTCTATAAAATGTTGCCAAGTTTAGGCCACGTTTTTGAGACCATAAGGCATGTAAAAAAAATTGTAGAGGCCGAAAGGTGTGATCAACACTGTCTTTGGTAAGTCACTCTGTTCCATGGGTTTCTGTAAATATGCCTTGCGGCAGTCCAAGACACTGAAGATGTGTGCTCCACTAAGTACTTGCATGAAGTCTTGTATATGCGGTATCGGATAATTGTCTAATACGATCCATGCATTGAGGCAATGATAGTCACCACAGAGACGCACTGTGCCATTCTTTTTGGGAGCTAAATGTATGGACAAAGACCAGTTACTGTCTGATGGACGAACAATACCTGCCTGCAGAAGTTCCTCCACTGTGGCCTTAGCAAGGTGTATTTTATGTGGCGGCAGTTGGTGTGCTTTATGATGCACTGGTGGCCTGTCTGTTGTGACAATTTTGTGTGTCGTGACATTCATGATAGCATTCAGCTGGGCAGTCGAACTCGCTCAGGGATCATCGCGAATGAGAATCAGTAGCACGCAAGAGTCACTAACCTGATGTGCCAGGGGAGCTGTCAGTAGCGACAAAGTTCCACGAAGTGCGTCTCCAGTGTCGGGGCTTGGTGGCATCAAAGTCCCACACGGTGCATCACCGGTGTCAGAGAGTGTTGACAGACATTGTATGAGGCATCATGCCTTGGTGAGGGCTTGCATACCTGACAATACGGCACTGTTCAGTTCGGCACTACAAGTGCGGAGGTCACCAACTGCAGAGTGCTTGGACTGAAGCTGGGTGATGGAAGTTGAAAGTTATAGAATTATAAAGAATGTAGCAACCAGTCATGGAAACATAATTTATTTATCTTGTTGCAAATTGATTTTGATGATATCAGTCATCATTGGTGCTAAAACAAATACAGGAGACAGGGCATAAACAACAACTTCTTTAACAAATGACAAAATTGACAATAAAACACAGTTACATCAATTACAACATGTATAGATGTCTGAAATTAAAATTCAGAGTCATAACATACCATTTTTCTAACCGATACGTGCCATAAGTAGAAGTACTGTAAATCTGCTGCATTGAGCAGATGATCTGTGATCACAAGTTTGTTCACATTTGTTCACATTAGAATGATGTAATATGGTATGTTGTGTTGTTCTCTTCCTGATGATTATTTATGTCACCTTACATTGAGTGACATCTATTTATTCTACAATTTTAACTTCTGGTTTTATTAATGGTTTTGTATCTCCTTATATGTATTAACTTTTAAAGAAAAATATGTATTTTGTGAAATCTGATGCAACTGCCAATTTTTGCACCTAAACTGAGCCATTCCTATTCAAAAAGTGGTTGTTAGATGGTAAATTGTTTTGGGTGTTTAGAGTTGGTTTTACATATTCTGAGCATGCTGCTCTAGTTGTTTTGTTATTGATTTTTGAGCACCTATTTTATTGCTGGTGGTTGACAGTGATATGTCAATCCTTTTGTATTGGTTACCACCATACTCATGTAAAATATAAGGGTGCATGGTACATTTCTTCATGATGCTATAGTTTGCATAGTAGACCTAAAGTCATTATCCACAAATATGGTTCTTTATATGCACAACACTTTGTTAATTGCATTATTTAAGTTATGCGATCGTTTATCTCGTACTGTAATTTTTACTGGAACTCTGTCAACTTTGAATTTGTGCATTCAGTAACATAGAATCATCTATTGGAAGTAACATAAATGTGCCTTTTGATGCACTTGTAGTTTGTATGGGGAATGGTAGTTGGCCATTGATACCACTATTCAGTTTTGTCATTATGACAAATGAGTTTCATTTCCTAAATTTGTGTGAGTGGAATCATATTTTTAGCAAGTTTATGTCTTCTTATTACAATTTTGACAATTGTAGTTTTGATGTATATATTTAATTTGTTATTATCATCTAACAATTATTTAAATTGGTATTATCAATTACCATCACTGTATAATTTTTTTTGATGACATATTCCTTATTGCTTTTATTTTACATTACTTTTGTATTTTACATAGAGGACGCTTATTGCAACATGATGCCACCTCATGTTGTCTTGTTTTGTCTTGTTGTAGTGTTGACCTATGATGTGTCACTTCATGATAGGAATCTGCCAAGGACAGTACTTCTACTTATGGCATGTATTGGTTATAAAAATGGTATGTTATTACTTTTGAATTTTAATTTCAGGCATCTGTACATGTTGTAATTGATGTAACTATGTTTTATTGTCAATTTTTTTGTTTGTTAAAGAAGTTGTTGTTTATGCCCTGTCTCCTGTATTTGTTTTAGCACCAATGATGACTGATATAAGTCGAAATCGATCTGCAACAAGATAAATAAATTATTTTTCCTTGACTGGTTGCTACATTCTTTATAATTTTATATTCCACAGGCACTGCAAAGAAAGGGACCCAACATTCAGAAGCTGTGAGGCTATCTGCCAGTGAAAAGCACTCGATGAGAGCCGTGTTGAAATTGTCAGGAAGCTGAGGGTCGGGGAGGGGGGGGGGGGGGGGCGAGGTGGCGACTGAACACACAATATGAGTGGACGAGGCGGGGTGCAATAATGCGGACGACTGGAGGTCTGGAGACAGTCCGAAATAAAAAAAGGAAGTCAATTCCTAATACTGAGTCTTCTATGTCAGCCACGTAGAAGGACAAGTGAACTGTTTGCCAGGCATGAGTTCAATAGGTAACTCGGTCAAACCATCGACACAGAGTGGTGATTTATTTGCTGCTCAAAGGAACGGTTTGGCTGGTGTCATGTCCTTTACGGTAAATGTGGGAGGTATGACACTAACGTCTGCCCCGGTATCAACAAGAAAATACCGGTGTGAACCTAAATCCAAGACGTACAGATGTCCTCAGGAGGTGGGGGATCTGACAGAATCCAACATCTGTGGGTGCCCTTGCATGTATCTGCGAGCCGTGACACCTACTGTGATCTGCATGCAGTGTTTGGGAATGCGCAGGGTGGGCAGCAGTTGTGAGCGGCATCCCTGTAAGTGGAGTGGAACTAGCATATGTGTGAGTCAGCTGTACTTGTCTCACTAGCCAAAACATCAGACTAGGGGAAGGCGGGGCAGGCAGGCACTTGCCCAGTTGGGGTGGGGAGAGGCTGGTGCAAGCCCACTTGCAATTTGTGGTCTTGGCCAATAGATGGCTGCTGTTTCATGTGCTGTCTGCGATATGCACATACCCGACCTCTGCCACCAGATGGTGGAAGTATATACACAGGATTACCAACCTCAGCAGTATTAGGCACTGTGCTGCGAGGAGGAAGGTGGCAGTGCCGAATAATGAATACCTGGTCTGCCAGCCATATTTTATCCTCATGTGATGCTGAGGTATGTGGGAGCAAATGTAATTGTAGTTCTTGTCACAGTTTCACCAACCTCAATGATCAGAGCGCTAAGCTCGGCAAGATCTCAGAACAGACCTGCGCATGCAAGTGTCACCACAGCTGTGAGGGGGTTCTGTCACCTAAAGTCTCGTGATAAATAATGTTGTGAATCATATTGGCTGGAGGACGAGAAAGGCGTTCGATGAGTAATGCACAGGCAGAGGCGTATTTGTTGCTCTTGGGTGGGTTCAGCAACAAGTCACTGATGAGATCAGGGTGGTCATGCAGGTGGTTCACTAAACACACAAAATGAGTGCTGTCATCCACAATATCGTGTATGCCCAACATGTTGTCCACCAAGGTAAACCATGTCACTGGGTTGTCCGGTTGTAACGGTGGCAGCTGTGGAAGATGACTGGGGGCCAGTGCTTGGGGGGGTGTAGGACAGGCACGAATTGTACGGGGATTCTGCATGGTGGTCACTGATGCGAACTGTGCCTCAGTGGCAGGCGATTTGTTGTGCTGAATGTCCATTAGCTGTGCAAGTGAGATGTGATATCCAGTCCTTGTAGGCAGTAAATCTGTATGGCAGCATGACAAGCACAGTGCAGCAGGCGTGGAAGGATCAATGGCAGATGCAGACGAAATCTTGAGCAGAGGTGTGAAGTCGTGATTGAGTGCACTGAAGTGTGTGTGGGGCTGCAGGTCACCACAAACTGAAAAAAAGAGAAAGACTAAATGTGCAAGTGAAGGACTGAATGCAAAATGGCCAAAACTAGAAGATGACATTTTGAAATGGATTCAAGGACACCATCAAAATGCCATTGGGATTAATACAGAAATGATTTAAATACATCCTTGTAAGCTAGCGTTATAGCAGAACTTAACTGACTTGAAGGGTGGAGTTGGTTGGCGCTACAGGTTTATGAAGCGTCATGGACTTAGCATGTGAGCCAAAATCAAAATATATCAGAAAGTATCACAAGAGTATGAAGAGAAGACAATATCTTTCCATCACTTTAGTATTCAACATCGAAATAAAAACCAATGTGGAACTAAGCCAAGTGTGAATATTGACAGAACCCATGTGACATGTGATGTGCCAAGTAACAGAACTGTTGCCGTGAAAGGTGAAAAACTGTAACTATAAAAACAAGTGGACATGAAAAAATGAACTACACTATTGTCCTTTCCTGTTGTTCTGACAGTACTGAACTTAATCCACTGATTATTTTCAAGCATAAAACAATACTAAAACATTCTGAAATATGTCCAGGTGTTGTTGTTCAGGTGCATGACAAGGACTGGATGGATAGGACTGGTATGAAATTATGGATTAACAGAGTGTGGGAAGAAGGAAAGGTGCTTTATTGAAAAAGAGTTCTCTTCTTGTGCTAGATCATTTTAGTAGTCATTTGAAAAATTCTGTGAAAGAGAAATTGTGACCAGGTAATACAGAGCTTTCTGTTATTCTGGGAGGACTTACTTCACAATTGCAACCCCTTTATGTCTTGATAAATAAACTATTTAAAGGGTATATGAGAGAGGAATGGAACAAATGGATGATGGATGAAGCCCAACATGAATTCATGCTGATGGGAGTGTTAAAATGACTTACAATCAAACAAGTGTGGCAGTGGATAAAACAATCATGGTCTAGAGAGAGAGAAGATATTATCATTAAATTTTGCAGCAAGTGTGGCATGAGTAACACTCTAGATGGCAGTCAAGACAGCCTTATATATGAAGATGACAGTGATGACAATGGGGAGGAAGAAGAAGAAGACGATTCATATGATGATTTTCAGGGATTTTTTTAGTCTGACTTTGCATTCTAATAACAAAAATGGTAAAAATATTATTTTTAAAAAATGCATGAAGATTAAGATGTGTCTTATAGTCTGTAACGTCTTACAGTCTGTAAAAGGTATATGCTCCTGACAGCTACTGGACTTCTTTTAGTTCGTTATTCTGTACAAAAAATTTTAAATTTTTTACTAAAAAGCATTCCTGCTTATGTACCATCTAACTCATGTCCTGGCAAATGATTTCACTAAAATTTTTAATTAGGAAGATTTGTGTTTGGATGTTGTATTCTATAATTCTCTTACTGTTTGTCTACATACCCCCTCTGTTTACTCTGTTATGCACCTCTGAAGTATTTCTTCATCTTGTTTCTAAAGCTTTTCTTTTCAATGTTCTACATCTGTATTGAACCCCATGCCTCTGGTATTGGACAGGATTATGTCATAATATTTATACAAATTATTTCCTATTCACCATGTTTGTAACTTACTTATGAGAATTTCTTTCTTTCTTCTACAATGATTTTTGATTTATGGCTTTGTACTTGCATTTGGTGCCATCTAGTGATGGTTACCTTTATTAGCACCATCACTCACATCTGATTCTAACAGTACCATGTATACACTATGTGAATGTGAAGTATTCCTTTGTAGGTTTATTCTCAATTGTTTTTATACCATCTCTTATGTTGTTTTTCATGTTCCTTTACTTGCTATTTCAGGCAAATTTGTTGACTGCCTTTTGGAAGTAATTATAGCAGCTTTACATGCTTTCCTATCATTTGCATCTTACATGTTTACATTTTTGGTTTTAATTGTTGAATGTAGTTGCTCAGGATAGGATGTAATGGCAATTGAACTTTGCAAAACTATACAGTGTATGAGGAAAGAAAAGGCAGTGGATGATGGCATTTCAATATAGATCATTAAAGATATTAGCAACACAATGTGACAAGAACTTGAAAAATTATTTAAAGAATATCTATGAAAAAAGGCAATTCTTCAAAATGGGAACAGTACTGTCATTGTTCTACAACATAAGAAATGGGACAAGTGGGATCCCAGATTTCTCCCTATGATGGACAAGATACTCACTAAAATTATCACTAATCACACTGAAAATGTGGCTTTTAATGAAGTCAAGAAACAAACTGGCTTTAGAAGTGGATGCAGCACAAGAGACCATTTTCGAATCACAAACAAAATTAAAAAATAGAGAAATACCTGTCATCACTTCAACAGCTACTACATTTCATATGTTGTCACACTTAATGACAAGCCCTTCAAGGACATGTATAATCCTCATTCAACAGCACTGCAGTAGTCACAATTGCTGAATTACACCATGTTACTATTTCACCCAGGATTCATATATTTTAAAAAAGCTGTTGACTTGATTTTGACAAAATGTGCACTAAGTCCTTGAGAAACATAGCACTGGTTTAAATTATTTTAATATACTCGAGGACAGATGTCTCAGTTCTACATCTTCATTTAGACATCATGAGGGTAGTGGCAAATTCAGAGTTGAAAGATAGATTAGACATGGAGGCATTAGACATGGAGATTAGACATGGAGACATTCAGATCATTTTCAGTAGCTCTAGTGGAATTTTCAAAACTTTAAAATAAAAGAGGAATATCAGTTAATGGAACATATCTGAAGGCTCATCATACTATTTGGCTCTATTGCAGTTGAACTTTGATCTAATTATACATAAAGAATCTGCAGTCATATGCACTGTTTAAAATTAGCAGACACCACTATGCAATGTGGAACAAACCACTAGATGTTGTGAGAGGCAGACTTGCCAGTGCAAAAGAATGCAGAGAATATTGTAATCTTACCCTCCCACACATCACTATTTCTGTCTCTGCACAAATTTTGAAAGCTTCGTGAGGTGTCAGATATACGAAAGAAAAACTTTTTACTTATCTTCATTTTCTCTTGTTGCTGGCTCCAAGTCTTGCATCTAGGGGTACATTCTTGTGGTTGAAATTTTCAATTAACATTGTGCGTTTCTGATAACTAAATAACTGATGAAGTATTATCTGTTGCTATTATTTTCTTTTATTTTATGCCATTCTTCTCAATCGCACTGAATTTACAATTTACACTTAATATTCCAAATTACATTGGTAGTGTCAATCATAAAAAAGAAACATCTGTCTCCATCAGAGGCATATCCACTACTACTCACATTCTACAGTATTCACAATATTCCAAAAAGTTTACAAAGCGAAAGAGTTTACATATTTTCTTGAAAAAAGAACAATCTTAGCTAAAATATATCATTATTTAGCAAATTAGTCCAAAAATAAATTAAATAATTAGTGTTAAATTGTTCAATTAATAATATGAATTTTAAGTGTACCAGAAATTTGGTAGTTTCAAATATTTTTTTAAAAAATAATAATTTTAACTGCCTACAGAGTATCAACAAATTAATTTCTTTTTATACATTTCAGTCTGAAATATAATATGTTGTATACAAATAAGAATTGATAATATAAATGGTATTGGTTATAAAAAGAAAAGGTAATGTTAGAGGAGGGTGTCCCATTACAATACCCTCTCTTTGTTATAGACTACAAGGTTTGGCAAATGGTGTACAAAATTATGCCCAGGATAGCAGATAGGTGTACAGGAGTATCTGATACATAACATATACAGAAAACATAAGAAAAATATCTACTACGAAAGTCATAATCTACACATATATATCATGATATGGTATTCAGATTTTGAGATCTGTGGAACATACTGTCACAAGAGAAATAATACAAGGTGAAAACTACAACATTGCACCACTAAGCAGAGACAACGTAAATTACTAGAATTACAAATTGTAAGTTAATATTCATACAACCAAACCTTCAAAATCTTCAAAAGAGAAGAGAAAAATTTCAGAGCCTAAGTGTACGATGAGTGAGCCAACTTGAAAAACTCACAACGATGGGGACAGAGCAGAAGAATGTTCTCAGTCATGAGCAGGAATCAATCAGCCACATAAACCAGAGTATTTAAATATATGTTGACTCATGAAAGAACAAACCAATGGAAGAATATTAGGGCCTAATTTTATGATGTGGGGATCGACACAAGAATCTAAACCACACTGGGTACAAGTACAAACCAGGAAAAAATGTTTCAA
Source organism: Schistocerca cancellata (assembly GCF_023864275.1). NCBI lineage: Eukaryota > Metazoa > Arthropoda > Insecta > Orthoptera > Acrididae > Schistocerca > Schistocerca cancellata. The sequence goes on along the minus strand of NC_064626.1, from coordinate 859,654,062 downwards.
CACAACAAAATGAATAAAGCTCATAATCATATCAATAATTTCAATTTTATGCAAAGAGTAATTGTAAGATTCACTTAGCCTCAATCAATGGTTGTACACATTCCTTGAGTACACACACAGTTGTGAGGACCAAGGATACCCAAAACAGAGTTAAGGATGAGTCTTATGTGAACGTAGGCTTTCCCAGTGTATACTGCTGATGAAATCTTCTCGGGCTTCCACAGCTATATGGACTGCCCAAGGTTCACAAGGATGGGGTGCCTCTTTGCCCTATAGTGAGCAACATTAATGCACCTACATATGGAGTAGTGAAGCATCTAGCCTTGCTTCTAAAACCTATAGTGTGCCACTGCAGTCATCACGTGAAGAATTTGGCCAAATTTGTAACCATGCTAAAGTAGATGCAACTGCAGAAAGAAGATCTGTCTGTGACCTTTGCGATAACTTTGCTTTTTACACTTGTACCACTTCAGTACACCTTGGTACTCTTGGCAGATCATTTTGAGCACATGATAGTAAAATTATTTGAACATGTGCTCACCACAACCTATTTCAAATATGGTGGAGAATTTTATGGACAGGTTGATGGGGTATGCATGGGTTCGCCACCTTGCTCCAGGGATTACCAACCTCTAGATGGAGCACTTTGAGGAGTTGGCACTAGCAATGGCATGGCTTAAATCTAAACACTTCTTCTGTTACATTGATGACACATTCATTGTGTGAGAACATGGAACAGAAGCCCTGAATGAATTCCACGAACACCTGAACAGCATTTACAAAAACATACAGTTCACAATGTAGTTAGAACAAGATGGATGTATTCCATATTTGGATATTCTTATAAGGAGAAAAGCAGACAGCATGCCAGGACATGCAATATACAGAAAGATGACCCACACGGACCTGCATCTCCATGCTTTGAGGTGCCATCACCCAGGACACTGGTTCACAGAGCAAGAGCCATCTGTGACAAAGACAGTCTTCCAGGTGAGCTGCAGCACCTTAAGGATGTGTTTTGTCAGAATGGTTACAGCAAAGCGCACATTAGATGTGCATTGAGGAAGAAAAGGAGTGACACAGCCATCCAAAAAGAAAAGGAAGAGGAAAAGAAACTCACCTTTATCCCCTACATTGGGCCCCCATCAGCCAAAATTGCGAGAATAATGGGGAAAAACAACATCAAAGCAATTTTTTAACCACCTTCAAAAGCAAAAGAGTTTCTTGTCTCAGTGAAGGACAAATTGCAGCTACAAGTTCCCAGTATATATAGTATACTGTGCGAATGTGGGCTACTCTACATTGGTCAAGCACAACGCTGCATCTCGCAACGCTGGCAGGACCACATTAGATGTGTACTGCTTGGGCAGAAGAACAAATTGTCCATGGCAGAACACAGCCTTGATGAGGGACACACCTTAAAATTTGCAGAAATGAAAATGCTTTGCCGAGCCCGTGGCTTCTGGGAGAGCGTCAAGGAATCAGTCGAAATAAGATTACATGACAATCTCATCAACAGGGATGAGGGCTACCATTTAAGTTTGGCATGGAACCCTGCAATAGGAGGGGACTGTGCTCAGCTGCTAAAGCTCCGCGATTCTAAGCTAGACTAATGCGACAGGCAGCCAGCGTCGTCTGGCCTCGCATGGCTTCCTCCCCCCACCACTGGCCCAGTGCCGGTAGGAGGGGGGGGGGGAGGCACCACACGCCACTGACCAGCTATATATAGATGACAGCCACAGTCCATCGACACTTTGCCAGAAGGTGATGAGAATGACACTCATCAAAACGTTGCAGATTTTTGACGCAGATACCCCAATGGAAGCCCAAGAAGATTTCATCAGGCATGAGTCTGTCCACAGCTCAAGTTCCAGCCAGATATAATATTGCAATACTAAAGATAAATACAGGTAAACAGAGTCATAGTTAGCTTGAATAATGACATAAACCAGTAGCTTGAGAACCAAAATCAGTGTATGAAAGCAAACATGCATACATCTTGTTGTAGTGTTTATTTGCTAATTGTCCATAAAAGTAATCTACATGCACAAAGACCTATAAGATTCATTTACAAAAGATAAAAAGATACATACTGATTTAAAGTTACATAATGTGTTGGAAAGTAAGCCCCCTACTTGACAAAACATGCATTTATACAGAACAACACTGTCTTTAGCAGTCTTGGCTAACAATTCACAAATAACAGTCACAACACACATCCAGTCAACATATGCTTGAGTATGTTACCCAGAAGCCATGATCTCTTGCAAGTTGATTGGTCCAGCAGGGTACAGCCATACAGCAGTGTGGAGAGTGGATCCGCCCACATCTTTCAGTTTCCTCCTTAGAGGAATGGATAGGTAACTTCCTGTCTAGCAATCACATCAAATCCGGAAACATTGTTTTGTGTACTGAATATGCTGTTCAGTACCTTCTTCACATCACACATGATATGTTCTCCTTAGTAACTTTCTGAAGTCAATTTTATGAGAGTTATGTCAGGTGCAATTAAAAAATGTTCACATATGAAACATAATATTCAGAGTTAAATGCAATGAAAAGAATGGACTATTAAGGTAAGACTCATAGATATGCTCAGATAGTATTCCTAATCTTTGCAGTACAAATTATGAATACTGTCTCATTTCAAAATTGCAAAAATATCTATTAATTTAGTCTCATGGCATATACAGGGTGTTTCAAAAATGACCGGTATATTTGAAACGGCAATAAAAACTAAACGAGCAGCGATAGAAATACACCGTTTGTTGCAATATGCTAGGGACAACAGTACATTTTCAGGTGGACAAACTTTCGAAATTACAGTAGTTACAATTTTCAACAACAGATGGCGCTGCAAGTGATGTGAAAGATATAGAAGACAACGCAGTCTGTGAGTGTGCCATTCTGTACGTCGTCTTTCTGCTGTAAGCGTGCGCTGTTCACAACGTGCAAGTGTGCTGTAGACAACATGGTTTATTACTTAGAACAGAGGATTTTTCTGGTGTTGGAATTCCACCGCCTAGAACACAGTGTTGTTGCAACAAGACGACGTTTTCAACGGAGGTTTAATGTAACCAAAGGACCGAAAAGCGATACAATAAAGGATCTGTTTGAAAAATTTCAACGGACTGGGAACGTGATGGATGAACGTGCTGGAAAGGTAGGGCGACCGCGTACGGCAACCACAGAGAGCAACGCGCAGCTAGTGCAGCAGGTGATCCAACAGCGGCCTCGGGTTTCTGTTCGCCGTGTTGCAGCTGCGGTCCAAATGACGCCAACGTCCACGTATCGTCTCATGCGCCAGAGTTTACACCTCTATCCATACAAAATTCAAACGCGGCAACCCCTCAGCGCCGCTACCATTGCTGCACAAGAGACATTCGCTAACGATATAGTGCACAGGATTGATGACGGCGATATGCATGTGGGCAGCATTTGGTTTACTGACAAAGCTTATTTTTACCTGGACGGCTTCGTCAATAAACAGAACTGGCACATATGGGGAACTGAAAAGCCCCATGTTGCAGTCCCATCGTCCCTGCATCCTCAAAAAGTACTGGTCTAGGCCGCCATTTCTTCCAAAGGAATCATTGGCCCATTTTTCAGATCCGAAACGATTACTGCATCACACTATCTGGACATTCTTCGTGAATTTGTGGCGGTACAAACTGCCTTAGACGACACTGCGAACACCTCGTGGTTTATGCAAGAAGGTGCCCGGCCACATCGCACGGCCGACGTCTTTAATTTCCTGAATGAATATTTCGATGATCGTGTGATTGCTTTGGGCTATCCGAAACATACAGGAGGCGGCATGGATTGGCCTCCCTATTCGCCAGACATGAACCCCTGTGACTTCTTTCTGTGGGGACACTTGAAAGACCAGGTGTACCGCCAGAATCCAGAAATAATTGAACAGCTGAAGCAGTACATCTCATCTGCATGTAAAGCCATTCATCCAGACACGTTGTCAAAGGTTTCGGGTAATTTCATTCAGAGACTACGCCATATTATTGCTACGCATGGTGGATATGTGGAAAATATCGTACTATAGAGTTTCCCAGACCGCAGCGCCATCTGTTGTTGGAAATTGTAACTACTGTAATTTCGAAAGTTTGTCCGCCTGAAAATGTACTGTTGTCCCAAGCATATTGCAACAAACGGTGTATTTCTATCGCTGCTCGTTTAGTTTTTATTGCCGTTTCAAATATACCAGTCATTTTTGAAACACCCTGTATGTATCAAATTCTAAAGCACAAATCTATTACAAAACATAATTATATAGTGTATCATCGATTTTAACTCAGTCAACAGATAAGACAAAACTTAAGAAATCACATCATATTACATATGAAATTCATGACAAACAAGCACAATTATACAGTCATATAAATCTACAAATAGATTGAAACTTAGTCATTAGAAAAGACTGAACTCTAGAAATCGCATGATCTTACATACTACATTCATGACAAACAAAACACAATTACATAGTCTTATTAATCTGCAAATCTAGTGTATGTTTTCTTCTAGACTAGGTATCATTATGCATCCATGTTCATATATGTTGACTTCTATACTAAATGTTAACAGTGCTTGACATTTTACATACTTGCTTTGCTTAGCAGTAGCTCCTCTTATCTTTACACCTACAATGGGCATTTCCACAAAGTTCTTACTATATGTTATTTTGTCTCTAAATTGTTCACATGTACCACAAATTTGGATACATGTATCAATCAAACAGTTGTCTTCCCATCGATCAATCTTAATCTTAATGTGAGGACATCCAAAATCTGAATCATCATCTCTGTTTAATAACACATAAGAGATCATTTTCAATTTCATCCAATGCTACATCCACACTGTTTTTGCAAGGTTTTATCAACTTTACTGGTACCATAGGATTACTTTGGTTACACATGTTGTCAGGTAAAGATTGAACACACCGAATGGATTCCATAGCACAGCTAACATCACTTATTACAGAAGGAACACAAATATATTACTGTCAAAATTACATTTCCTACTTAGATCTACTTTCAGTTCACTAGACCAATTTGGATACAAATTTTGACTAACCACAGGTTACTTATTCCAGAATGCAAATTTATCCATGTTATCATCAATTTGATCCCAAACAAATTTCAAAAAGTTTTCAACTTTATTCTCTAAGCTTACAGATAATTCACCTTTACTGTTTGGATCATTATTCTGCAAGATGTTAATGAAAAACTGCTTTGACTGGATGGGTATTCCATGACTCTCACTTACATCATCACAAAAATCACTTAACTTACCTGTATTCACAAACAACTCTGAAACTTCATTATTCTTAAACTCCACAAATACCTGATATTATCATCATATTCTTCCAAAATTATGTAATCAACAACATCATTGACAACACTAGTCTCATTTCCTTCAAAGTCAAGCACTTCACCTACATTCATTTGCAATAAGCTACCCGTCTCACACTTACCAATGTCAGTGATTTCACAGCTCTCATTCACATCTAAATAAAAAATACTGTCTAATTCAGATCCAATACAGTCATCGCCTGATTTACATACATCAGTAACACTGTTTCTGACAAAGAGAAGAAATCATTAGTACATACTACTTCAAAATCTTCATTAATCTCACATTCTGGTATGTGATTAGTATCTATAACACTATAATTAAACATAGTATTCCAAAACATTTGATCAAAACATAAATGAGAAATCTGATGTTCCTTCTGTCAAACTTCATATACTTGTGTCACATTATTAATAGCATTATTATTGTCTAAATGCCAATGTAAATTGGGGGTCCTGTACTTGTTGTGTTTCCTCGCACCAAAACTGTGGACTTCCATTGAGGCAGATCACAGTTTCCCAAATGGCCACCTCTGTGATTATTTCTCCTATTAAACTGCCCATGGTTATCCCCCATTATTCCTATTCTGCTGGGGGTGTTCAAAATTTCTGTCTCTATTACCATTTTGACCTGGATAGAAATTGCCTTATCTCTGTTTCTGTTGTTTTTACCATTGTGATTTCTATCATTTCAATTGTTATGGTACATGTTCCTTTCTACTGCCCTATCCAGCCTGTCTACATATCACAAAAACTGTTCAAGGCAATTGTCAGGTCCATGTACTAAATCCCACTGCAACCTCTCTGGTAATCTACTTTTTAGTGCATCAATCAATGTCATTTCATCAAATGGCCTGTCGAGGTGTGAGAATTTCTTAAGTTGATTCTTACAAAATTCTTTCAGTGTACCATCCCTATTCCTATGATTTGGACCATTCAGAAATTCACTTTTAATTCTCCCTTGTTCAGGTTCTGACCAAAATTTAAAAAACTTTTTTCCTGCTGACTTAAATTTAGATTTACCAAAGACAGAGCTGCCCCTTCAAGACATCTTTTAACAAATTATATCTTTCGGTCATCACTCTTACCCGATACAAAACTATCTCTACAGTGGTGTAGAAATTCCACTGGATGGAAAACTTTTTATTGGAATAGTTGGACCACACAATACCATTGTTTGAATACATATTGTTGTGAATACAATTTTTCTGTACCACTAAAATTTTTTGATCTAAAACGTTTGCATTAGCATACTATTTTCAATATTTAAAATTTTTTGATCTAAACTACTGAAGTTCTGTTGAGGTTTTTCCTCTACAGCCTCCTGTTGAATTCTGACATCATTAACATTCTTCTCCTGACTTGCGGAATGTGCAACTAACTCATTTTTTAAAACAATAAATTGATTTTCTAATACATTGACTTTTTCATTCACGTTTTTAATCCATCTGACAACCCAATTTTTAGCTCCGAACCTTGATTACTAAGTTGTTCTATTTGTTATTGTACCCTGTTCATTTTATCAATGTTTTCAGTTTGTATTTCAATTACTGATCATTGACTGCACTAAATTTGCTAGTGTTATCTGCTTTTATTTCTGTTAGCCGATTATTAACTACACTAAATTTGCTATAGTTGTCCATCTTCATTTCCTCTAATTTTACTAAAATCAACTGCTAAATATCAGTTTTCACTGTTTCTTTGCTGACTACACTTTCACTTGGTTCAAACATGTCTCGGCTATGCCCTATAGCTTTCACTTCATCACCACTACCATCGTCTCTATTCATTTTCCTAGCAATTACATGAGTCAAAAAAATAAAATAAATAAATAAATTATTTAATTAATTTCACAAAATGGTTTGTACTCTTGTTTCTCTTATTGATGTCCCTCATTGTATTTGTAAAGTCCTCTTTCAATACATCTGGTCCCTCATTGTTGATATTCTCACATCACTGTTGATCCTTTGTTGGGCAGCTCTTGGATCCTCTTTCGTCGAGTGATTGGAGTTTCCCTATGTATATGAAAACTGGAAATGATACAAATCACTGTCCTTTCTTCTTCTGCAACAGACAAGACTTCATTATCAGTCAACTGATCCTGGACGAGCCCCCACACTTGTAATCTTGCCCTTCCACACATCACTATTAAATTTCTCTCTCTCTGCACAAATTTTTAAAGCTTAAAGTAAGATATACGAAAGAAAATATTTTTACTTATGTTCATTTTCTCTTGTTGCTGGCTCCAAGTTGTGCACCACTTAATATTACAAATTACATTGGTAGTGTCGATCATAAAAAAATACGTCTGTCTCCATTGGAAGCATACCCTCTACTACTTACATTCTGTGGTACACACAATGCTCCAAAGAGCTTACAAAGCAAAAAGAGTTTACATACTTTCTAGACAAGGGAAGAATCTTAGCTAAAATATATCATTATTTTGCAAATTAGTTCAAAAATAGATTTAATAATTAGTGTTAGATTGTGCAATTAATAATATGAATTTGAAGTGTACCACAAATTTTGTAATTTCAATATTTTTTAAAAAAGAATTATTTTAACTGTACGTACAGGGTACTAACAAATTAATTTCTTTTTATACATTTTAGTCTGAAATATAATATGTTGTATACAAAATCAAATGAAATATTTTAGTTAAACAACTGACATAATGTCCACCTATACAAGAATTGATAGTATAAATGGTATTATTTCTATAAAAAAGAGAAAAAAATAGAAGAGGGCATCCCATTACAGTATCTTGTTGCTTGCAGAGAAGCAGTAACAACAGAACTGATTGGTCAGGAGAGCTCAATGACTTTGAATGTGGACTAGTCATGGAATTATCATCTGAGTGTCACATCCACGAAGGCATTTCAACCCTTCTAAAGCTGCCCTAGCTGATGCTGGTGATGTGACTGTAAGTGGAATCTGAAAGAACAATCACAGCTAAACAAGGACCAAGTAGACCTCATGTAGTGATGAACAAGGACTGTCGAGCACCGTGGAGGGCAGCTGTAAAAAACCACATGAAATCAGTGGCAGGAATCACCTGTGAGTTCCAAAGTGCTTACAGCAGTTCATCTAGTACAATAACTGTGCATAAGGGGTTGGGGTTCAGTGGTCAAATGGCTTCTCAAAAGTCACACATTTCTGTAGTCAGTGCTAGAGGAACACTTTGGAGGTGATTATTGTTCATATCAGCATAACAATGCACCTTTTCATAAACCAGCATCTGTAAGAAATGGTTTGTTCTGTAAGCAATGGTTTGCATACTTTAACTTGCCTGTCCAGAGTCCCTACCTGAACGCAATAGAACACCTTGGAAATAACTTAGACTTTGTTCTGTTGTGACAGTGCCACGACATTTAACAGTGCGGCCACGACAGTACGCGCAAACGGTGATAGAGGCGCTCCGCAACTCGGCTGAGCGCGGGAGCGCCACCTAGCTATGAACGGCGCCGGCCGCATGTCATAGCATGGCAGTCGAATAAGAGATACTGAGTTGTTATCAAGTAACCAGCTATTGTTTCTAAGTGAGTGTGTTTGAATATCCACACAATTATTGGTGATTAAAGGTTATAACACTTTTTGGTGACGAGGTCGGATATTTTCACTGCATTGTGGATTTGTGCATTCATGACGGGGCAGACATGGAACAGCTTATGCAAGCACTCATTGAACAACAAACACAGCTGACGGCTGCTATTGAGGCGTTGTCGACATCGCTTACTCATCGTCTGTCTTCCTCTTCTCCGCCTCCATTCCCTCCTTACAATGAGGCCGCTGAAGACTGGGAGGATTATGAGAAGCGCTTGCGGCAACACTTCTTGGCTTTCGGCATTGTCGACGCTCCTGTGTGTAAGTCGTTATTTCTATCTTGAATTTCCCCACGGATCTATCAGCTGCTATCTCAGTTAGCCCCTCTGTGGGAACCTGCCTCTCTGTCCTTCCAAGAAATGTGTGACTTATTGTCTAACTATTACCGAAAAAATACCCACGTTGTTGCCGCCCGCGTGGCGTTCTACCGGTGTCGTAAACAGCACCATCAATCTTACTGGGCTTGAGCGGTGGAACTACACGGTCTGAGTAGGAAATGTCAGTTTGTCACGGACACTCATCATGAGTCTTATGCTGATTCAATGGTTAGGAATGCTATTCTACAGCTTGCTCCTGATAAAGAAGTTCGGCAACGTGCCCTACAACTGCCAAACCCATCGTTGTCGGAAGTTCTAAGCATCGCTCAATCCTTTGAAGTAACTCACGCTGCTGGTGCGCAAATAGACACGTGGTGTGATGTAGGCGCTGTACAGTCAACTTTCAACACGGACAATTTGCCTGTTTCACAGGAGAACGAAGATGTGGTGGGGGTTCACTTGCGTCAACAACGTCGCGTTGGGCCGCAACGCTCGCAGCGAAAACAGCAACCACAGAAGCAGGTTCATTCCGCACTTCCTTCTTGTCCACGTTGTTTCCTACAGCATGACAGGGCTGCGTGTCCAAAATGTTGGGCCACGTATAGTTCATGTAGGAAAAAAGGCCACATTGCTTCTGTGTGTCAGTCCCCTAAAGTTCCTGTCGACGAGGACGAGGCATCGGACATGGATGTTAGCTGTGTGCTTTCTCAAACAAATAAGTTGTTTGTTACTGTTCGTGTTCTGGATAAAGACATTCGCATGCAAGTAGACACTGGCTCTGCAGTAACTCTCATTAATTCTCACACGTATTTGGAGTTGGGCTCTCCTCCCTTGTCTCCAGTTACACGAAATCTGAGAACTTATAATAAACAGAAAATTCCTATCATTGGACAGTTTGATGCTTCCACTGCCTACAAGTCTGTTGTTAGGCCCCTCGCATTTTATGTGGTGGATCATGTGGGCACTGAAAACCTGTTCGGTTATGATGCTTTCCAGTTGTTCAGGTTCTCCATTGATGATGATGTGCACCTCATATCTGAGGATATTCCGTATCAACAGCTGGATGGATTGTGTTCTGAATTTTTGTCTGTGTTCTCTGCTGGTCTGGGTCGTGCCAAGGATTTTGAAGCCCACATTACTCTTAAACCTACAGCTCACCCTAAGTTTTTCCGGGCACGCCCTATTCCGATGGCGTTGCGTGCACCTGTCAAGGCTGAGATAGACAGGTTAACAGCTTCAGGGATTCTCCTTCCTGTTACCTCCAGCGAATGGGCATCGCCAATTGTCGTGGTTTCTAAACCAAATGGGAGTCTGCGATTGTGTGGTGATTTTAAAGCCACTATCAACACTCAGGGCCTCATTGACACTTATCCTCTTCTCCGTCCTGAGGAGTTATTTACCAAGCTCGCTGGGGGCCAGTTCTTTTCCAAACTTGACTTATCGGAGGCGTACCATCAGTTGCCATTGGATGCTTCTTCCAAGGAATTTCTCGTCGTCAACACTCCTTGTGGGTTGTATCAGTACCAGCGGTTACCATTTGGCATCGCTAGCACGCCGGCCAGGTTTCAGCGGTTTTCAGAACAGCTGACGGCTTCCGTTCCCGGCTGCATAAACTATCTGGATGACATTGTTGTCACAGGGGCCTCCACTGAGGAGCACTTTCGCAATTTGCGTTCACTGTATCGGGTTTTGCATTCGGCTGGGTTGAGGTGCAATCTGGACAAGTCACAGTTCTTCCAACCCTCCACTGTGTATCTTGGTTTCCACTTGTCCTGTGAGGGTGTACATCCTCTACGTCAGCACGTTGTGGCCATTAACGCTCTACCCCGGCCGTCTACGGCCAAAGAACTTCAGGCGTTTCTAGGCAAGATTGCTTATTATCACCAATTCATTCCATCCACAGCGGCGGTAGCTCATCCTCTGCATCAGCTGTTACACAAAAACGTCCCTTTCTGTTGGTCTGACGAGTGTGAGCAGGCTTTTGTCCACCTGAAGGCTCATTTGCAGTCGGCGCCTTGTCTTGCCACATTCCGTCTGGGTCAGCACTTGGTTCTGGCGACTGACGCATCACAGTATGGCCTAGGGGCTGTTCTCGCCCATCGGTATGAGGACGGGTCAGAACGACCCATCGCCTATGCTTCCAAGACCCTCAACGATGTGCAACGGCGTTACTCTCAAATCGAAAAGGAGGTGCTCACTATCATTTATGCTCTAAAAAAGTTCAGCGTTTTTTTGTATGGTTCTAAGTTTCACCTCATCACCGACCACAAGCCGCTGGTCTCTCTGTTCAGCCCACTGGCGTCGCTTCCGGATAAGGCAGCTCACCACCTGCAACGTTGGGCCTTATATTTGTCTCGTTTTCACTATGAGATTCACTATCGCCCCACGGCCCAGCACGCCAACGCTGACGCATTGTCGCGATTGCCGATGGGCCCCGACCCGGTTTTCGATCGTGATGAACTACTCTGTTTCCACATTGATGAGGAAGAACATCATGCGGTCGAGGGTTTTCCACTTTCAGGTTCGCAGATCGCGTTGGCTACTGCGCGGGATCCGGTCCTGCATCAGGTGATCGGTTTTGTTCAACGGGGTTGGCCGGACAGGACCCAGGGCCGGGCATTGGATCCCCTTTGCAACTACCATGCCTTGCGCCTTCGTCTGTCTGTTCGTGATGGTGTTATTCTTCTGGCCACGGATGGCACATTTCCATGGGTCGTGGTGCCAGCCTCTCTTCGCAAAGATGTTGTCAAACTGTTGCATGAAGGCCATTGGGGTATTTCTCGGACTAAGTCCCTGGCCCGCAGGCACGTTTATTGGCCCAGTATCGATTCAGACATCGCCCACATGTTTGCTGCGTGTGGTCAGTGTGATCAACAACTGGCTGCACCTCGTACAATGCCCTCTCCGTGGCCTGATCCGGCGCAGCCATGGGAACGGGTGCACGCTGACTTTGCCGGCCCCTTCCTCGGTACTTATTGGCTACTGTTGATTGACACCTTCTCGAAGTTTCCTTTGTTGTTCGATGTCCGTCGCCCACCACTGTGGCGACAACACTGGTTTTGTCCAAAATCTTTGCGCTAGAAGGTCTTCCACCCACGATCGTCACGGACAATGGCCCTCAGTTCTCTTCGCAGGCTTTCCGTGATTTTTGTACTGGACAAGGGATTCATCATGTTACAACACCGCCCTTCCATCCACAATCGAATGGGGAGGTCGAGCGCCTTGTCCGCACTTTCAAAAGCCAGATGAAAGAATTCCTTAGTGATTTTTCCACAGATGACGCTCTGCTGCAATTTCTCAGTTCTTATCTGGGTGATCGCAGTCCTGCTGAACTCTTGCATGGCCGCCAACCGCGCACTCTACTGCACCTGCTTCACCCTGTCAGGCCTTGTGCTGTGTCCCCTAGTGCAGTAAAATACTCAGTGGGCGCCAACGTGTGGGCATGAGGGTATGGATCTCGCCCTAAATGGATTCCAGGGGTGGTTCAAGGCTCTTCGCGGCCCCGGCTTTGTGAAATACGTACGGACGATGCCATGGTTGCTCGCCATTACGACCAGATGCGCCCATGAGTGGTGGCCACACTGGTGCCACCACCCCTTCCTTCACCTCCACCAGCCCGAGCAGCCAGTCCTGTCGTTACTGTCGATCTACCGTACGTGTTGATGCAGCCGACGTCGCTACCGCTTCTGAGTACACCGGAACCGGCCCCAGTCGTGACGCCGCCTTCTCCGGGACCCATCTCGCTGGAGCACACCCCCAGGTCCACGAAACCTATGGATGCTGCTCCAGAGTTTTCACTCATCATCTCGTCCAGGAGGCACGTTCCACGCACGAGCTTCTGTCCTGGACATTTTCGACCATACTCTCGTGTGTCTCCGCGGGATCTTCTCAGGGCCTCACAAGAGGCCATGGATGTCTCCACACTGTCCATGTCTCCAAGGAAGTGAGTGTTTTTTTTCAAGGGGGGAAAAGTGTTGTGACAGTGCCACGACATTTAACAGTATGCGCAAACGGCGATAGAGGCGCTCCGCAACTCGGCTGAGCGCGGGAGCGCCACCTAGTTATGAACGGCGCCGGCCGCATGTCACAGCATGGCAGTCGAATAAGAGATACTGAGTTGTTATCATGTAACCAGCTATTGTTTCTAACTGAGTGTGTTTGAATATCCACGCAATTATTGGTGATTAAAGGTTATAACATGTTCCAGATCCCAGCATCCAACATCACTACCATCTCTGGTTTTGGCTCTTGAAGAACAATGGGCTATCTTCTTCCACAGGCATTAGGACATAGAGAAAGTGTCACCAGTGGAGTTAAAGCCATAATAAAGGCAAAGTGTGGACACATCCCATAACAATAATGTCCACTAATAGGTGTCTGGATACTTTTGATTGATAGTCTATCCAAGAAGAGAAACCCTTTGCTTATTATAAACATAGATAATCAACATCCTTAATGAAGGAACCTCAACATTTGAAAAGTTAATGAAATTTTCTCAAAAATTAATAACTGGGCTGTCTCAAGGCTTGGTAAATGACAGCACTGGTACCTTTAAACTGCATGAGGCCTGGCCACACTACTGTAATAATGCATAAGATTAAATCAATCAATGAAATCAAATATTATAAATTCTTGGGTGTTTATATTGGTAAGAATCTGAATAGGTCATACAAGTTATGTCTGGCAGATAATATTAGGTTTTACAAATGAAAATTTCAAACTGAGTTTTCCTATTCTTATTCACAAATATTGTAAGATATCATATTCTCAAGCAACTCTTCAATCAGCAAGAAAGTTTTTGTTGTACAAAAGACTGTAAGTAGAATATTATGTTGTGGTTGCTCAAGAACCTCTGGTGGGAAACTTTATAAAAAGATACATGTACAGACAACGTTGTCACAGTACATTTATTCTCTTATCAAGTTTTTTTCCAAAAATAAATCACAATTATTAAGCAAAGTAACATTCAGAAACATAATACTAGAAAGAGAAATCACTCAACTATCAACCTCTAAGGGGTATTGTGGCACAGCAAAAAGGAGGTATTCAGCCACAAAAATGTTTCACCAATTACCACCAATGTGATGATTCTGTTGACAACTCCTACTCTATTGGAATTCTGAATGTGTAATAATACATATAATGTGTGTGTGTGTGTGTGTGTGTGTGTGTGTGAGAGAGAGAGAGAGAAGGGGGAGGGGGGGTGGGGGGGTGGCGGGAGAAGTAGCTTTTATTTATTTATTATCATCCCAATGATCACATTTGTGATGTAGGATTTGTCAGGATACATTTCAACAATTATATGATATCTTTACAAATTTTTTTTCTATGCTGAATTCATATGAATCTATCTTATGTTTAATATAATATACAACTAATAAGTGTTTTTATAACATAATTTCTTATGTGCTTGACAGACCTATTCCTTGATGGTGTGCCATCCGCGGTGGTCTAGCGGTTCTAGGCGCTCAGTCCGGAACCGCAGGACTGCTACGGTCGCAGGTTCGCATCCTGCCTCGGGCATGGATGTGTGTGATGTCCTTAGGTTAGTTAGGTTTAAGTAGTTCTAAGTTCTAGGGGACTGATGACCACAGATGTTAAGTCCCATAGTGCTCAGAGCCTTTTGAACCTTGATGTTGTGATTTCATTTGTCACATGTATAATATCATATATTCTGTGGCAGTTATCGACTGCAAGAGTCGACCACCTCATCTTTGAGAATGAACTTCTTTGAAAACTATTGATCTCATTGTGTTCCAAACTCTGTATTTGAGCGGATGTGTTTGCACTGACATGATCAAAATAAAGTTAATTAATTATAAATGAGTGAATACTTAAGGTTGGGTTTGATATTAGTGTACGTAACATCTCGATCCCCACACTGGTGACCCCGATGCTCACGAACGCCATTTATGACACCATAAATGTGTACTGGAACATCCCCATGGACAAACAATGCAGCAACCCTTTGTTGGATTTCTACATCAATCGACTTCGCATCGTGCCACATCTGGATGCAGTGCACAGAAAGTGTAATTAGTGTGTAAATTCCTGACTCTTGTAGGAATCATGCTTTTTTGGTAACTTTTGTCACCTTCTCACACATCGACAATGCGATTGAGGCGCGCACGTCGTCCGTCGAAACCTGCTCAATGTGTTGGTAATTTCAGTTCCAGGAAGTGTAGTGCTCCTTCACCGATTAATTTGGACAATTTTGACTTGCTTTTGTCTAATGAATTAACTTTGTGCAGTGCTTCGACATCGGACAATCATATCAGACAATGGACTGCAACAAATGGGGACTATGTTGCAAATCCAGGTTTGCATGAACTCTGAACTATGGCTAAATTGCATGCTTGGTCGAATTCACAAATGCCCATCACAGCTACCACATCTTCTACACTGTGTGCAAATACATTCGACCCGGTTTCCACACAGCCCGTCATCCAGAGTTTAAATGTTCACGCCAACTTTTCCACTGCTTCTCCACGCTTGTCCCTCATTTGCAGCGTTCAACTACCAACATTTCTCTCGGACCAACTTCCAATGTGGTTCATGGCCACAGAGTATATATTCTCCTCTTATGGCATCACCGACGAAAGTGAAAAATACCTCTTACTCTTCTGCCACCTAAAGGACTATCATTATATAATTGTGGACAT
The DNA here is from genome assembly GCF_023864275.1 of Schistocerca cancellata. NCBI lineage: Eukaryota > Metazoa > Arthropoda > Insecta > Orthoptera > Acrididae > Schistocerca > Schistocerca cancellata. The sequence goes on along the minus strand of NC_064626.1, from coordinate 859,638,117 downwards.
TATCTGTGACAATTTGAGTGACAAGTACACCAGAGCAAAAGCCTCTTTAATTCAGCACCTGTCACCAACATCACGGGAACAATTTCATCAAGGACATCCTACCGATTAATGACAATGCACCAATTACACCGTCGACAATGCCGGCTGCTTCTCAGTGCAACACTGGACGTGCCAAGTCTCCCTCTACACAGCACCCGAGCTGCACCGACTCTGCTCAATCGCTACCAACAGCGACGTCACGGCCGCCGCCTGCTGGCTCACTGACCTCAACCCAGTCAAAACAAACAGCTGCGCGACATACGATCCCACCACGGCTACTGCACCGACATCTTGTCAACAACTCGCCGACACTACGCACGCTTACTGCCCGGCCGTTCACTACTCGATCACGCCCACAGCTTGTTCACCCACCCCGGAAGAACATTTCAGCCGTATCAATGCTTCATACAGCAGTGAACATGTTCTCACTCTGCCGCTGCCAAGTACTGAGTTTCACATTCACGATCGCACACACGATCTCTTCTACTCATACTGTTACATCAATACTGTGCCGCCAACCTTGTCTTGTATGCCAGGTTACCCTTTCATAGAGACATATTCCAATTTCGACCCCATCTTCCTCAGTGATACACAGCAGACTGCTTCACAACATACATATTCATCTGAACAACTGCAACAGCTTCGTGAGCAAATTGTGACATACAACTTGTTGGTGCAAGATCAGTTACACATGCTGCAGCCAACACTGACCAAGCACGACACACTACGAGATGCTCCTGTCATTGTTCTGCTTCTGACTGCTGACGATCCTTTGCTGTTACTACCAGCTACAACTAATACCCTGATGATCACACTACATGGATCTATGTCCCAGATGTCACAACTGTCATCATCACACCGCCTCAAGTGGAAATTCTACATTACTGATGTGATACAAGCAACTTATTTATGCTGCTGCCACCTTTCCTTGGTAGTTCCAGACACTTTGTTTCTGTACCACAGTATAACCAGCCACATTCCAGTGCCACTTGCTTTGCCGCCCTCTTCACTACCTCTGCAATGTACGAATAACACATCTGCGTTTCTGCTTCGACGAGTGAGCATCTTTCCGCTCTGACACACGACCGTGCAGCAGTTCTGTGTGAGCAGCTTGCAGCCTTACTACTTGACCACAGTGCCAACAGTAACAGCACACACACAGCTCCAGTTCCATCGAACTGTGTTGCCTCTCCACCACCGACCAGTAGTTCATCTGCCGATTCGACTTCTTCACGTTCACATTACATCTCATCGCCTTCGTGCTCCAACCAAGGTTTCGCCAACCACGTCCGCCTTCCACCACCTCTCACTGTCACCATGCCTCATGCACAGGGCTCACAGCCACGTCCCCCCAACCTTCGATCACGGCTGTTTTGAACATCAAAACACTGACACTGTCAACTCCACTTGGAACATCCTGCCATCTACCGCTGTAACACACTCACCGTTCACAGACTCTGAGGTGATGCTTCTGTCTACACCTAAGTCATCCGCTGCTAATGTCAGTCATGTGCAGCTTGCTGTTTTCTCCCCTGCTGCGACATCAAGCACCTCTATAACTCCGTCATTACCGCGAATGTTGCTCATCCGGCGTCTCTTAAGCAACCTGTTAAGCCACAGCGTGCTTGCTTCTTTTTGTCATATGGCCAATAACAAACTGTTACCAGGCACATTGCACTTACCGCGGCGCTAACTGGCAAATACTTTGGCAATACATCGCATCGCATCTTTGACACAGTCTGCGCCTTTGATCAGATCGAAACCACACTGCACCACACGCCCTCGGCATGATGATGTTCTCCCCACCGACACGCCGCCACCTTCTGCTTCCGCCATGCCATCAGCAGCACGGCACGGTAAACCTGTGGATGCCTTCCATGCCTCCTTCCCTCCACTGGTCGCGCCTATCAAGACATCGAGAAACGGTCCGATCGCGCCTCGCACTAGTGCCGGCCATGACACGATCAGTCACGTGCACCTGCGCCATCAGCTGGCCAGGTGCACACACGCCTCTCATCATCCTTACCATGCTCTGCACTACCAGCAGTGGCTTTGTGGCGGTTATCGACTGTAAGAGTCGACCGCCTCACCTTTGAGAATGAACTTCTTTGAAAACTGTTGATCTCAGTGTGTTCCAAACTCTGTATTCAAGCAGATGTGTTTGTACCGACCTGATCAAAATAAAGTTAATTCTTTATAAATGAGCAAATACTTAATGTTGGATTCGATATTACCATATGTAACATCTCGATCCCCACAATTCTTATACACTTGAGCAGAGCTATTCACTTATACTGTAGTGACATTTGTTAAGCATGTGGTTCTTAATCTTCTTATGTGCTTGACAGACATATTCATTGATGTAATTTCATTTGTCACATTAATTTAAACATATTTTTTTATACAGTTGTGCAGAGATATTCACTTATGCTGTAATAACATTTGTCAAGCATGTGATTCTTTATAACAGTTTTAAATTTATCCTCATTTTCCAGCTCTCTGATATGTTTTGGTAGTGCATTAAAAAGTTTGATGCCTTGATTACATACATGTTTCTGAATTTGGGTCCTTGTTACAGCTTGTAAGTGGAGATCTTTACATTGCCGTGTATTGTAATTATAGTAGTCTGCATTGGTTTTCATTTTGTCCTGCTTTCTTTTGATCACCAACAGACATTTCAGAATGTATAATAATGCAACTGTTAAAATTTTCAATGCTTTAAAAAGGGACCTACAATGTGTTTGATGTGGGCTCTGGGTATTATCTGAATAGAGTGTTTTTGTGATTTGAAAATCTTATTTAGACGACAATTTGTCTTTTCCCAGAATACTATCCCATAGGATGCAATGGACTGAAAATAGCCAAAATATACTAATCTGGTACAGTCATTACTACAAACTCGTGAAATTATTCTAAGTACAAAACATGCTGAATTTAGTTTTAGTGCTAAGCTCACAACATGGTCCTTTCAGTTTATCTTCTCATCCATGTGCATACCCATGAATTTTGCACACTGTACTCTTTCAAGTTGTTTGCCCTCCGTGGTGGGATTTAGGTCGTCATGTTCACTTATTTTTCCATATTGCACATAATTAGGTTTTTTTTTTTTGCATTCAGTGTTAGCTTGTTTGCACTAAACCATTTTTGTATATCTTGTAGGACATGGTCCACAGTACTGTGCAATGACTGCTTCGTATCACTAACCATTAAACTAGTATCATCAGCAAATAACATGATTCTAGCTTTTCTCTCTGACACCTGAATATCATTAATGTAAATGAGGAACAGCAAGAGGTCTAATACATTTCCTTGGGGTACTCCTACTGTGACCTTCCTTGAATCTGATCTTAGTTTAATTTTTTGGTTAATATTCGGTGCTGTAATTTCAACCACCTGCATCCTCTTTTCCAGATATGACTCAAACCACTTCTTTACAGGTCCTCTGATACCTACAGCTTCAAGCTTTTCCAAACGTATGCTATGGTCAACAGTGACAAAGCCTTTTGACAGATCTAGATTCATCCCGACTACACTTTTCCCTCTCCAAATTTACTGATTATTTCTTTTGTGTATTCTGGTACAGCTGTTTTGGTACTTCTCCCAGCTTAATCCATGCTGAGGACTGTTTATCAGATTGTGGATATTAAGAGAATGTGTAACTCTACATTTAATTAGTATCTATAAAACTTTAGAGAAAGTTGGGAGAAGTGAGACAGGTCTGTAGTTTTCTATTTTAAGCTTATCAACCTTCTTCAACAGGGGAATGACTTCAGAAATTTTCAGTTTCTGTGGAAACACGCCCTCAGCCATTGACAATTTTGCTATGTGCACCAATGGTTACACTATTTGATTAGCTGTTTTCTGTACTAGTATTATTGGCATCTCATCTAATCCAGTTGACATCTTGGACTTCAGACTTTTAATCACTTTTAAAACTTCCTTTTCATTTGTTGGGACTGCCATCATACTGCTGGATGCCTTGGGTGCTGCTCTCTTAATCAGCTCCCCAAAATTGCTGCTTAATGTCTGGGGTATATTAAAAAAGTAATTATTTATATAATTAGGCATGGCATATTTATCTGCCATTTTGTTCTTCTCATATTTTAGAATAATTTCCTTATCTTTGATAGGTACCCCAGTTTTTCTTCTCACAATTTCCCATGCTATTTTAGTTTTATTTCTGGACTGTTTTATTTCCATGTCTGAACAGGAAGTATACAGAATCATTCCACATCATAATGATATCAAGCAAAGTGAATCACAGAACACTTTACTAACTAACTAAATCATTGAACATATGTAAAAAAAGTAGTATATGATCATTTAAATGGTCATATTGTGATATGTTTTTCACAGAAAAAGTGTACCATAATTGTAAAACTGACTCAACTAACTTCAACAATAAGGGGAAGAACTTAACAGAGCAAGTTCAAAAGTAGGTCTGCAAATCAGTTACTGTAAGACTAAATAGTGTATAATCAATATCAGTGATTGGTAGATCAATGATGGACATTTTTAGCTGGATTCTGATGGATAAGAGAAGATTCGAGATCTGACATTTGGAAATATGTGGGAGAAATATCAATGGATAAGTAAGACTAAAGAACTTTTGACATTGGGAAGTCTGGAGGAGGTCATTATCCTGCAAGTGGTGTAAAATATTTTGATTTGAAGAGAAGAAGAAACCTGATATCCATCAAATAGCCATGAATGAGAAGCCATTTGACAATCTAACAGCTGCAAAGATCATATCGTTTCATGTAGAGTTATGACTGTGCAGGCCTAAAGATGATGCAACAAAAAATCTGGATCAATTTCCTAGAGATAAAAAATGTCTGACAGCCAGCAAACTAAACTTTGGAAACAAACTGAAAAAGTTTCTTATTGACAATGCCTTTTATTCTGTAGAGGAATTTATATTGTAATGCATAAAAGGTCTTTGTTTTTGTACAAGGTTGGGAGGATAATTATGGTCTGTGAAGGCATTACCTACAAACAAATCTGGAGTATGGCTATGGGCACCCACATGGCACCATCCTATGCCAACCTATTCATGGTCCATTTAGAGGAATCCTTCCTAATCACCCAGAAACCTAAACCCCTCACCTGGTTCAGATTCACTGAAGATGTCTTTGCGATCTGGATTGAGGGTAAGAACACACTATCCATATTCCTGTAAAACCTCAACAGCTTCTCTGCCATTTGCTTCACCTGGTCCTACTCAACCCAACAAGCCACCTTCGTAGATGTTGAGCTCCACCTCAAAGGTGGCTGCACTGGTACCTCTGTCCATATCAAACCTACTAACCACTAGCAATACCTCCACTTTGGCATTTGCCACCCGTTTCATACCAAGAAGTCCCTTCCATACAGCCTAGCCACCAGTGGTTGTCGCATCTGCAGTGACAAGCAGTCCCTCTCGAAATATACTGAGGGTCTCACTGAAGTCTTTACAGACTGTAATTATCATCCCAACCTTGTACAAAAACAGATTTCCATGCCTTATCCTTCCAGTCTTCCATCACCTTCCAAAGTCTCACCATCTGGCCACAGAGAAGCATTCCCCTTGTAACTCAGTATAACCCAGGACTGGAGCAACTGAATTACATCTCCACCAGGATTTCGACTACCTTTCATCATGCTCTGAAATGAGAAATGTCATGACCACTGTCCTTCCCACCCCTCCCACATTGGTATTCCACGGTTCACCGAACTACACAATATTCTCGTCCATCCCTACATAACCCCTGCTCCCAACTTCTTGCTTCATGGCTCATAATTTCTGTAATAGGCCCAGTCACAAGACCTGTTCCATACATCCTCCCACCACCATCTACTCTAGTACAATCACAAACATCACTTATCCCATCAAAGGCAGGACTACTTGTGAAATCAGTCATGTGACCTACAAGCTAAGCCGCAACAACTCTGTGGCATTCTATGACAACCAACAAGATGTCTGTCTGCATGAGTGGCCACCAACAAACTGTGGCCAAGAAACAAATGGACCACCCTGTTGCTGAGCACACTGCCCAACACGACGTCCTTCATTCTAATGACTGCTTCACAGCCTGTGCCATATGGATCCTTCCCACTAACACGAACTTTCCTGAATTGCACAGGTGGCAACTCTCCTTGCAATATATCCTACATTCCTGTAACCCTCCTGGCCTCAACATTCGTTAGTCATTGTCCTCACCCATCCAGACCCTTCCCTATTCCCATTCCAACACTATACAGCCCCCTTTCCACCAATACACCCAGTCTTTTTACTTCTCTACTTTTCTGCTATGCCATCTGAGTAGTAGTGTGACAGCAGTTGACAGTAATGCTGTGAAAAATACTCAGTTACCATAGTAATGTCAAGTTGTGCCTCTTGAGAAGCAACTTCTTCTTAAAAATTATTAGGAGAAAGACGACATAAATTTTCTGCAAGTCTAATTGAAATTATACAGTTCAGAGGGCTGGTGCAAAACTGATTCTTCACTTCTTCTTATTTGATGCCCTGGTTATCTTGACATGAATTGGATCAATAGAATTACCATCAGCATGCAGTGTGACTTAAAGTAACAGGTAAACCTTTATACTTTTTTATGAAATTTTGTTACTCGGAGCAACGGAGTTGGTCCATCGCAAACAACAGCTCAAGAGTGAACTTTGAACTCCTCAACTCACATCTTATACACACATTCAAACAATTATGCCATTGTTGGTTTTACAGTTTTAAGTAATTACAATTCAGAAATATTTCATCAAGTCAATTTGACATATATATAAAAACAGTATAAACAGTACTAGTTGTTTCACACAAACAGACTAGCTGTAAAGAAACGGTAACATTTAAATCTAAATCAGATATGCATAATAAACAAAGAATTTGACAATTTTGTTAATTACACACTAACAAAATTAAGTATAATGTTCTTATCATGGTTTCAATATACATTTCAACAGAGCTTTCAGTTAACATTTACAGTAATTTTGTATTTTACATAGAAAGTATCTTTTGATTATTCATTTATGTGCATTAGGTTTTGTCATTTTGTTAAAAAATCACACAATTACTTCAAATATCAGTAACCTTTGATGCATTCTTTTCTTATAAAGGTGGATAACAGCAGTTCTGATATTATTCTGAACATTGCTTTATATTTTTTTAGCCAATAAACAAAAATGAGCAACTTGGTAAACATGTTATATGTTGACTAAAACAGAACATGATAATTTGTTTGTTCCTACAACTGACTGAGTCTTATGGGTTCAGTATACAGCATTTACATATTAAATTATCTTAGCACCTATTACTTTGATCGTGTAGACTTTATGGTCTGCACAGATTTTTGTTGTTGTTCTGTAATGGAACTTTTATGTTGATCACAAATTTCAACACCTTCTAAACTTTTTATGCTAATTAAGGCCTTAGAAGCATGTTTTTTTCTGAAATTTCTTCTGACCAAAAGGTGACTCTCGTACCTGGAGTCCAAGCTTTTTGTTAATCATGCCTTTAGGTGTTCTTGTGGTGTATTTCCATAGACACTTTCATCCCTAAACATACATTTCTTCATATTTAACCAATAAGTGAAAAACCAATTTTCATAGATTTAACTTTAAAACTTTTTAATATAACAAAATGCATTATTAAAAATTTTCATCCCCTTAGGGGTTTAATTTCCCAAAAAAGTGTAACAAATATTTTTTATTTCTACAAGAGAAGCCAAATACAAATTTTAATAGATTTAGCTTTTGAAATGCTTTCATAACAAAATAATTTCATAAATCTTTTCATCCCCTAATTCACTCCCTTGCAGATCGAATATACAAAAATCCTGAAACACATATGTTTTAATTTCTTACCAAGAAGTCAAATACCAGTGTTCATAGCTGTAGCTTAAAAATACTTTTGTAATTCCTCCATTACGATTTACTTATTTATTTATTTATTTTTTTAAATTCACTCACCTTTCACACCTATGGGTGAAAATGCTGAAACATGTATTTCTTCATTTATGACTGAGAAACCAAATATCAATTTTTACAGGTCTAGCTTCAAAATTCCGTTAATAGCGATATATTTTCAAAAAATTTTTCATCCCCTAATTAGAAAAATCCCTTCTTAAACGATACCAGTGGTATAAGATCAATACCTTCTCCAAATTTCAAATTTCTAACCTTAGCAATTTGGGTTGGACAATGACGAGTCAGTCAGTCAGGAGAGTGCCCTTTAAATGAGGACAATCCAGAAACTAACAAATGTTTCAAAATAAACAATTGAAAATATGGAGAAACCAAATTTTATTATATAAGCTTTAAAGGTATGCCCTTAAGCTACTTTTTTGATGATGATGATGATGATGTTTGGTTTGTGGGGCGCTCAACTGCGTGGTCATCAGCGCCCGTACAATTAACCAATCTTTTGCTCAGTCCAATTTCGCCACTTTCCTGGATGACGATGAAATGATGAGGACAACACAAACACCCAGTCATCTCGAGGCAGGTGAAAATCCCTGACCCCGCCGGGAATCGAACCCGGGACCCCGTGCTCGGCTACTTTTTTGTCTTGCACATCTTTCATAAGATTTTTATGTATAAAACGTGTATGTTTGAGAAAATGTAAGATGCATTATTTGGTCTTAAGTGGGCCAAAGTGCAGTGCCACACCTCTTACACATCTTCTATTGCATGTCGCTGTATTTCATTCTGTGGAATTCAAATGTGTATATTTTGTAATGGAAACCATCAAACCTATATTCAGGACAGTGGAAATTAAAATGTCCTGTTATGCCTCTTCTGCTCCCAGTTAGCTGGTTAGACATCCTAACCCCTTAAAAAAAACTCACAATGAATACTGGGTGGGATTATTTGTGACCGGGAGAATAAGTTCTGTTTCGTGTGTGACATAAAATTAAATATAGGAAACATAAAAGCTGTAAAGACAAGAGACAAGCAAGAGAGTACACAGTTCTTCAGTCCTTAGGTCCCAGCATTTTTCTCACTTGTTGCTATAGCTTTAATCAATGTACTTTCCTTTTCGCAAAATAATCTATTACCTCATCAAAGTTTGTCAAACATTTTGTTACATGACAAATCAAAATGTTGTTATTTAATACTGAAAAAGCTGTTAATATGAATAGTAACAAAGATTGGTGTGGTTTCTTGATTTGATTATGTCAATTTTGTCACTGTCTGCCAGATAAAATGAAAAAAGCCTTTCTAATATTGCAGCAATTGTAACACATGCCAAATAAGTGAGATTGTTTTGGCACAAATGGTCATTTTTATCTACCTTGTTTACATAAATAACATGACATAATATAATTCACGAACAAAAAATATCAAATGCCTATTAGGACTATTACAAGCAAAAAGTTTTATGTTACAAAATAATTTCACATTTCATTCATATGTCCCATTTTCTCAAACATGAGATCAAGAAGTACTAGTGGCAGTAGTAGTATGAAATTTTTATATAAATTTGTAATCATCATATGCTTCCATATAACTTGTGTGATGTCACCATTTCTTGAGAGTATATACATATATAAAAAATAGAGGGAAACATTCCACGTGGGAAAAATATATCTAAAAAGAAAGATGATGAGACTTACCAAACAAAAGTGCTGGCAGGTCGATAGACACACAAACAAACACAAACATACACACAAAATTCAAGCTTTCGCAACAAACAGTTGCTTCGTCAGGAAAGAGGGAAGGAGACGAAAGGATGTGGGTTTTAAGGGAGAGGGTAAGGAGTCATTCCAATCCCGAGAGCGGAAAGACTTACCTTAGGGGGGAAAAAGGACAGGTATACACTCGCACACACACACATATCCATCCGCACATACACAGACACAAGCAGACATTTGTAAAGGCAAAGAGTTTGGGCAGAGATGTCAGTCGAGGCGGAAGTACAGAGGCAAAGATGTTGTTGAAAGACAGGTGAGGTATGAGCGGCGGCAAATTGAAATTAGAAATTAGCGGAGATTGAGGCCTGGCGGATAGTGAGAAGAGAGGATATGCTGAAGGGCAAGTTCCCATCTCCGGAGTTCTGACAGGTTGGTGTTAGTGGGAAGTATCCAGATAACCCGGACGGTGTAACGCTGTGCCAAGATGTGCTGGCCATGCACCAAGGCATGTTTAGCCACAGGGTGATCCTCATTACCAACAAACATTGTCTGCCTGTGTCCATTCATGCAAATGGACAGTTTGTTGCTGGTCATTCCCCCATAGAAGGCTTCACAGTGTAGGCAGGTCAGTTGGTAAATCACGTGGGTGCTTTCACACGTGGCTCTGCCTTTGATCGTGTACACCCTCCGGGTGTACAATGTATACTGTCAATTCTTGTATAGGTGAACATTCTCAGCTGTTTCACTGAAAGAACTTCATTTGATTTTGTATACAACATATTATATTTCAGGGTAAACAGTATAGAAAGAAATTAATTTGTTACAATCGATATGTACTAATGGTTAAAAATTATTCTTGTTTTAGAAATATTTGAAATTAGAAATTCTGGCATACTTAAAATTCATATTATTAATTGCACAATCTGAAATTAATTATTAAATTTATTTCTGAATTCATTTATAAAATAATGATGTGGCTTAGTAAAGATTCTTCTTTTGTCAAGAATGTATGTAAATTCTGTTGCTTTGTAAACTCTTTGGAATATTGTGAGTACTGCAGAATGTAGTAATAGTGGGCATGCCTCTGAAGGAAACGCGTGTATTTTTCTAATCTTGTCAACAACAATGTAATTGATGTTCTGAAGTAAAAATTGTGAAGTCAGTGTGATATAGAACAATGGGATAAAATAAAATCAGTTATTTAGTCATCTGGAGCCCAGCAAGTCAAAATTTCAGCTGCAAGAATGTACCCCTAGATGCAAGACTTGGAACCAACAACAAGAGGAGAAAATGAAGATAAATAAAAAGCTTTTCATTTGTATATCTTATGCCTCTCAAAGCTTATGAAAATTATGAAGAGACTAAGAGAAATTTAATGGTGATGTGTGGGAGGGTTAGATTACAAGTGCGGGCTCAACTGGCATCTGTTGACTGATAACGAAATTTTGCCTTTTGCAGAAGAATGGATTTTGGCTTTGTGTATTTGCACAAGGATACGACAACTGCCCAGCAAAGTTGGTCCAGCACTGATGAGATAATATCAACAATGATGGACCGGGTGGATTGAAAGAGGACTTTACAAATAATAGAAAATGAACAGGGTACAATACCAAATAGGCCCCTAATCAGGTTTCAGAGCTAAAAATTGGGTTGTCAGATGGTTTAAAAAAGTATATGGAAAAGTTGATGTATTAGAAAATGAATTTATAGTTTTGGAAAATGAGTTAGTTGCACAATCCACGAATAAGGAGAAGAATGTCAATGACATCAGAGTTCAACAGAAGGCCATAGAGGAAAAAATGGAACAGAACTTTAGTAGTTTAGATCAAAAAATTTTAAATGTTGAAAACAGTATGCTAACTAATGTAAATGTTTTAGATCAAAGAATTTTAGTGGTTCAGGAAAACTGCATTCACAACTGTATGTATTCAAACAATGGTACTGCGTGATCCAACATTCCAATCAAAAGTTTTCCATCAGACAATTTACATGCGGAGGATTTTCTACACCATTGTAGAGAAAGTTTTGTGTCACACATAAGTGATGACCAAAAGATCAAATTTGTGAAAAGGTGTCTTGAAGGCAAAGCTCTGTCTTGGGTAAATCTAAAGTTAAATCAGTGGGAAACATACCAAAGTTTTGAAAAAAGTTTTTTAAATACATTTTGGTCAGAAGCTGAACAAGGGAGAATTAAAAGTGAATATCTGAGTGGTCCAAATTACAGGAATAGGGATGGACCACTGAAAGAATTTTGTAAGAATCAACTTAAGAAATTCTCACACCTCGACAGGCCAGTTGACGAAATGACATTGATTGATTACCAGAGAGGTTGCAGTGGGATTTAGTACATGGACCTGACAATTGCCTTGAACAATTTTTGTGATATGTAGACAGGCTGGATAGGGCAGTAGAAAGGAGCATGTACCAAAACAACTGAAATGACAGAGATCACAATGGTAATAACTACAGAAACAGAGATAATGGTAATATCTATTTGGGTCAAAATTGTAATAGAGACAGAAATTTTGAACATCAGCAGAATAGGAATGATGGGGATAACTTTGGGCAGTTTAATAGGAAAAACATTCATAGAGGCAACTATTTGGGAAACGACAGTCCACCTCAATGAAGGCCCATAGTTTTGGGGCGAGGAAACTCAACAAGTACAGGACCTCCAATTTACACTTGTGATTAGACAATAATAACAGTATTAATAATGTAGCTCAGGTATCTGAAGTTGAACAGAAAAAACATCAGATTTCTCAGTTATGGTTTGATCAAATGTTTTGGAATACTATGTTGTAGATAGCAATCACAAACCAGAATGTGAGAGTAATGAGAATTCTGACGTAGTATGTACTTATGATTTCTCCTGTTGGTCAGAAAAACAGTGTTATTGATGTATGAGATTCAGGTGATGACCATATTGGATCTGAATTAGATGGTATTTTTGATTTAGATGTGAATGAGAGCTGTGAAATGACCGACGTTGGTAAGTCTGAAACTGGTAGCTTATTGCAAATGCGTGTAGGTGAAGTGTGTGACATTGATAGTAAAGAGACTTGTGTTGTTAATGATGTTGTTGATGAAGTTAAGTTGGGAGAAAATGATGATGATGATGAATATCAGGTATTTGTAGAGTTTAAGAATAATGAAGTTTCACAGTTATTTGTGAATACAGGTAAGATAAGTGATGTTTGTGATGATGTAAGTGAGAGTCATGGAATACTAGTCCAGTCAAAGCAGTTTTTCATAACTATCATGCAGAATAATGATCCAAACAGTAAAGGTGAATTATCTGTAAGCCTAGAGAAAAAAAGGTGAAAACGTTTTGAAATTTATTTGGGACCAAATTGATGATAACATGGATAAATGTGCATTTTGGAATAAGTTACGTGTGTTTGGTCAAAATTTGTATCCGAATTGGTGGAATGAACTGAAAGAATTTCTAAGTAGGAAATGTAATTTTGACAGTAATATATTTTGTGTTCCTTCTGTATAAGTGATGTTAGTTGTGCTATGGATCTCATTCAGTGTGTTCAACCTTTACCTGACAACATGTGTAACCAAAGTAATGCTATGATACCAGTAAGGTTGATAAAATCCTGCAAAAACAGTGTGGATGTAGCAGTTGATGAAATTGAAAGTGATCTCTTAGATGGAAGTACCCAATAACAAAGATGATGATTCAGATTTGGGATGTCCTTACATTAAGATTGATCCTGGGAAGGGAACTGTTTAATTGATACTGATAGCCAGATTTGTGGTATATCTGAACAATTTAGAGACAAGATTACATATAGAAAGAATTTTGTGGAAATGCCCATTGTAGGTGTAAAGATAAGAAGAGATATAGGCAAACTAAGCAAATTGGTAAAATCTCAGGTACTTTTAACGTTCAGTATAGAAGCCAAAACCTTTGAACATGGATGCTTAGTGATCCCTAGTCTGGATGAAAATATAATTCTCAGTATGGATTGGATAGTGAAAGTTGAGGCTTGTTTTGGATGGAATGCTAAAGAATTATTTATTTTCAACCTAAGAGCAATATTTATGCAAAAACTAATTTTTGTTTTTAAACTGTGGGAAAAGTTGTAACTATTTGCAAATCATTGTGAACCAAGGTGAGTATCAGGTGTTTGATGATGATATGGATTTTGATGAGACTGAGGTTCAGGATATTGAAAGTGTAGTAAATTTTAAAGAAAGGGACGCTACAACTCTTAATGACATACAAAAGGAACAACTCAGGAATTTGTTACTGAAGTTTATAAGTGTGTTTAGAGAAAACCCATGGAAAGTGAAAGGCTATCAGAGCATACTTTACCATACAGATCATCAACCCTTCTTTCACAAGCCATATAATATACCATTTTGAAAACGGAAAGACATAGAGAAAGAAATTCAGAAAATGGAAACAAGGGGTGTAATTGAGAGAAGTAGAAGTGCTTGCAATAATCCTTTAGTTGTGGTGAGTAAGAGAAATGGTGGAGTGAGAATTGTTTTGGACTTTAGGCATCTTAATAAATTTCTTATTAGAGAGAATGATGATCCTGACAACATAGATGAGCTGTTACAAAGCTTTGGTTATGTAAAGTACATGAGTAGTTTGGACTTGACTTCTGGATTTCACCAGATCCCACTTGAAATTAATTCTAGAAAGTATACAGCTTTTTGTATGGAGATAAGTGTTTTCAATATTGTGTGGTGCCATTTGGGCTAAATGTATCTGTAGCTGAATTCATAAGATCACTGAATTCTGTCTTAGGAAGTGAAGTGAGTTCAAAATTAATTGTGTATGTTAATGACATTCTGGTCATGGATAAGACTTGGGAACAACATCTGAATCTGTTAAGAATGTGTTTCTAAAATTACAATCAGGAGGCATGACTTTGAAAATAGGTAAGTGTAAATTTGATATGGAAGAAATTAAATTTTTAGGACATGTTTTATCTGAAAAGGAATTGCACCTGATAAAGATAAATTGATGGCATTGCTAATTTTCCTCCTCTCTGCAATAAAAAACAGCTTAAAACATTTTTTGGGTTGACTGGATTTCATAGAAAATTTTGTAGCAGCCAAGCTTTGAATGATCCATGCTTGTGTGAACTTTTCAAGAAGAATACCGTTTGGGATTGGAATCAGGAGTGTCAGGATGCTTTCGATGAGATCAAACAACAGTTGTGTCAAAGTCAGATATTGTTCAGATCAGATTTGTATCTTCCTTTTTGTATCATGACAGATAGTAGTGATGTTGGATTGGGTGGTCACTTATTTCCGGAGTGTGAATTTGATGGTGTTATTGCATTTTCTAGTAGAGTATTGTTGAAACATGAAAAGACATACACTATAACTGAGAAAGAACTTTTGGCTGTACCTTCGGCATCCAAAAAATTTCAGAATTATTTATTAGGCCACAAAGACATCATCTATACTGATCACAAAGCATTATGTTATCTTCACGTGTGTAAGCTGTACCATAACAGAATTACTCGTTGGGCCTTGTCTTTACAGCAGTTCAATTATGAAATCAGATACATTAAGGGCACAAACAATGTAGTTGTTGATGCTTTCTCTAGGATACCGTTAGAAAGTGAATCATCTAACAGCTTTGGAGAAGGAGAGAAAGAGTTTAAAATTATGTACTTGAAAGGTTTAAAAGAGGAAAAAGAGATCTTGAAAATTTGCAAAGACATTCGTAGGTATCAAAATCATGATCAAAATTGGAAATTGGTTAAGAGCATATTGGGTAAGAAAGGAGGAGAAAAGACAGAACAGTATTATAAGGTACACAAGGGTATTTTATTCAGGAGGCATAAGACTGACTCAGGGGAATGGAAGCTGTATTGGCCAGAACAGTGTATTGACACTTTAATTGCTTATACACATGAGAGTTTTGTTCATTGTGAATTAAACAAATGCACGCAAAAGATTCAGGAAAACATCTATTTTTATAACATACATAGGAGAGTCAAGAAGAAGATTGCCAGCTGTGATAGATGTCAAAGAGTGAAGGTAAGTAACCAAACAAGTAGAGGCCAAATGCAAAACATACTGCCTAATAGTAACCTATATCTAATGTCTGTGGATGTTTAAGGACCCTTACCTAAGTCTAAGAATGGTTTCTGTTATGTTTTTGTGGTGGTTGATGTACTTTCGAAGTTCATAAAGCTGTTTCCTCTTAAGAAAGCTACTAGTAAGCAAATCATCTCTAAGTTTGAAAATACATATTTTCATCAGGTGGGTATTCCTAAAACAATTTTATCTGATAATGGTTCTCAGTTTACATCACAAGCTTGGAAATATTTTGTTGATCATGTGAAAATAAGGTGTATTCTAACTTCAATGTACCATCCTTCAAGTAACCCTGTGGAAAGATATATGAGAGAAACTGCAAGACTGTTTAGAACATATTGTAGTAAGAATCATACCAGTTGGATAGATTATGTCAGTGATTTTGAGGATATTATGAACAGCTTACAACATTCTTCAACCATCTGGAGTCATGTTTAATCACTGACCAGCTAACTTTATTTCCAAAAATGTTGAGTTTCCACCATGTAAAAGAGAGGGAAGAATGTGTTAGGGAGATGATGAAAAAACAAGAGGATAGAAGAAAGCAGAGACATGATGATAAAGGAAGATTTTCTAAGAAATAGGAGATCTTGTGTTGGTAAAAGTCAAAGAGAAATCTAAAGTGTTGATATCTGAGATAAAGAAATTTTTCAATATTTTTATTGACATCATTTGAAATTGATGAAAATCCACCTCCTAATGCATAGAGACTTGTGTATCCTAAATCTAAGAAGTTGTTTGAATTATGCAATTTCACTGAACTGAAAGCATATAGGCATGATCCATAAGTATCTGATTTTTGTTTTTTTGTTCCATTGTAATGAGTTTAGTGTATAAGTTCATGTAGTTTCTAGCATTCTATCTTATCCACTGATTGAGGTTAAATCTATCTGTATATGCACAAGACTAGATAACTGTGTTTTGTGTGTCTGGAATTTAGTATGTAAGATGACATTATTTCTTAAGTTTTATCTATTGACTGAGTTAAGATCTATGATACACTATATTAATTTGTGACCCTTTGATTCATAATCAAAATGTCTTTGGTCCCAGGTTTGAATCCTGCTGCTGCATAAATTTTGATTAATTATCAGCATTGGCAGCCAAAGACTTCCGGCATAAGAACTCACCTTCATTCTGCCAACAGCCTTGTCAAAGAGGGCTGAGGAGTGGACAGAGGTTCAGGGCACTCTCTAGTCCTAGGGATGGGAAACTGCACCTGAAAGTGGAAGAATCAACAAATATCAATGGTATAACAGCATGAGGATGCAGAAGGCAATGGAAACCACTGCAGTAAAGATATGTAACATGTAACCACAGGACATGTGGCATGTAATTGAAAAAGTGTCATGATGATCTCTTCTTTGGCAAAAGATTCTGGAACAGACCACCATTTGCATCTCCGGGAGGGGACTGCCAAGGTAGAGGTTTCCATATGAAAAAGACTGAATAATCAATAAAATAATAATATTCAAGCAGTCAGGGTATGGAATGTCAGAAGCTTGAATGTAGTAGGGAAACTAGAAAATCTGAAAAGGCAAATGCAAAGTCTCAATCTAGATATAGTAGGGATCAGTGACCTGAAGTGGAAAGAAGACAAGGATTTCTGGTCAGATGAGTACAGAGTAATATCAACAGCAGCAGAAAATGGTATAACGGGATTAGAATTTGTTATGAATAGGAAGGTAGAGTAGAGAGTGTGTTACTGTGAACAGTTCAGTGATAGGGTTATTCTTATCAGAATCAACAGCAAACCAACACCGACAATGATAGTTGAGGTAAACATGCTGAACTCGCAAACTGAAGATGAAGAGATAGAGAAAGTGTATGATGATACTGAAAGGGTAATACAGTACATAAAGGGAGATGAAATTCTAATAGTAATGAGGGACTGGAATGCAGTTTTAGGGGAAGGAGTAGAAGAAAAGGCTACAGGAGAATATGGGCTTGGGACAAGGAATGAGAGAGGAGAAAGATTAATTGAGTTCTGTAATAAACTTCAGCTAGTAATAATGAATACTCTGTTCAGGAATCACAAGAGGAGGAGGTATACTTGCAAAAGGCTGGGTGATATGGGAAGATTTCAGTTAGATAACATCTTGGTCAGACAGAGATTTTGAAATCAGATACTAGATTGTAAGGTGTACCCAGGAGCAGATATAGACTCAGATCACAACATAGGAGTGATGAAGAGTAGGCTGAAGTTTAAGACATTAGTCAGGAAGAATCAATATGCAAAGAAATGGGATACAAAAGTACTAAGAAATGATGAGATATGCTTGAAGTTCTCTAAGGCTATAGGTACAGCAATAAGAAATAGCTCAGTAGGCACTACAGTTGAAGAGGAATGGACATCCCTAAAAAGGGTGATAACAGAAGTTGGGAAGGAAAAATAGGTCCAAAGAAATTAACTACAAAGAAACCATGGGTAACAGAAGATATACTTCAGTTAATCGATGAAGGATGAAGTACAAGAATGTTCCAGAAGACTCAGGAATAAGGAAATACAAGTTGCTGAGGAATGAAATGAATAGGAAGTGCTTAGCTTCCCGCTAAGACAAAATGTCTGCATGAAAAATGTGAAGAAACCGAAAAAGAAATGATTGTTGGTAGGACAGACTCAGCATACAGGATGATCAAAGTTACCTTCGGTGACATTAAAAGCAAGAGTGATAAAATTAAGAGTGCAATGGGAATTCCACTATTAAATGGTTGGTTGGTTGTTTCGGGGAAGGAGACCAGACAGCGAGGTCATCGGTCTCATCGGATTAGGGAAGGAAGTCGGCCGTGCCCTTTTGAAAGGAACCATCCTGGCATTTGCCTGGAGCGATTTAGGGAAATCACGGAAAACCTAAATCAGGAAAGCCGGACGCGGGATTGAACCGTCGTCCTCCCGAATGCGAGTCCAGTGTCTAACCACTGCGCCACCTTGCTCGGTCACTATTAAATGCAGATGATGGAGCAGACAGGTGGAAAGAATACATTGAAAGCCTCTATGAGGGGCAAGATTTGTCTGATGTGATAGAATAAGAAACAGGAGTTGATTTTGAAGAGATAGGGGACCTGGTATTAGAATTAGAATTTAAAAGAGCTTTGGAGGATGTAAGATCTAATAAGGCAGAAGGGATAGATAATATTCCATCAAAATTTCTAAAATCATTGGGGGAAGTGGCAACAAAATGACTATTCATGTTGGTGTGTAGAATGTATGAGTCTGGCGACATACTGTCTGACTTTCGAAAAAGCATTATCCACACAATTCCAAAGACGGCAAGAACTGACAAGTGTGACAATTGCCACACAATCATCATAATAGCTTATGTGTCCAAGTTTCTGACAAGAATAATATACTGAAGAATGGAAAAGAAAATTGAGGATGCGCTAGATGACTATCAGTTTGGCTTTAGGAAAGGTAAAGGCACGAGAGAGGCAATTCTGATGATGCAGTTAATTATGAAAGCAAGACTAAAGAAAAATCAAGACATGACCTGGAAAAAACATTCGATGATGTAAAATGGTGCAAGATGTTCAAAATTCTGAGAAAAATAGGAGTAAGCTATAGGGAGAGATGGGTCATATACAATATGTACAACAGCCAAGTGGGAATAATAAGAGTGGATGACCAAGAACAAAGTGCTTGTATTAAGAAGGGTGTAAGACAATGATGTAGTCTTTTGCCCCTACTGTTCAATCTGTACATCGAGGAAGCAACAATGGAAATAAAAGAAAGGTTCAAGGGTGGAATTAAAATTCAAGGTGAAAGGATCTCAGTGATATGATTCTCTGATGACATTGCCATCCTGAGTGAAAGTGAAGATGAATTGCATGATCTGCTAAATGGAATGAATGGTCTAATGAGTACAGAGTAAATCGAAGAAAGATGAAGGTAATGAGAAGTAGTAGAAATGAGAACAGCAAGAAACATAATATCAGGATCAATGGTCACGAAGTAGACGAAGTTAAGGAATTCTGCTACCTAGACAATAAAATAAAGAGCAACGGACAGAGCAAGGAGGACATCAAAATCAGACTAGCAATGGCAAAAAGGCCATTTCTGGCCAAGAGAAGTCTACTAATATCAAATATTAGCCTTAATTTGAGGAAGAAATTTCTGAGAATGTATGTCTGGAGTACAGTATTGTATGGTAGTGAAACATGGACTGTGGGAAAACGGGAACAGAAGAGAATTGAAGCATTTGAGATCTGGTGCTACAGACGAATGTTGAAAATTAGGTGCACTGATAAGGTAAGGAATGAGGAGGTTCTGTGCAGAATCGGAGAAGAAAGGAATATGTGGAAAACACTGATAAGGAGAAGGGAGAGAATGATAGGACATCTATTAAGACATAAGGGAATGACTTCCATGGTACTAGAGAGTGCTGTAGAAGGCAAAAAACGTAGAGGAAGACAGAGGTTGGAATACATACAGCAAATAATAGAGGACATAGGTTGCAAATGCTGCTCTGAGATGAAGAGGTTAGCACAGGAGAGGAATTCGTGGCGGGCCGCATCAAACCAGTCAGAAGACCGATGACCAAAAAAAAAATGGATTTGTGCTTTAGATTTTGATGTATATATGGCATGAGACTATATGAGTTTGTACTGCAAAGATTAGGAATAGTATCTGAGCATATCTGTGTGTAGTACCTTGTCAGTCCATTTTTCTTCTTGCATTTATTTCTGTTTATTAATGCTTCATACGTGAACACTTGTTAATTTCACCTGAAATAAATCCCATATAATTAACTTTGAAAAGATACTAAGGAGAACATATCTCATGTGATCTGAAGGAGGCACTGAACAGCATATTTTGTACACAAAACAATGTTTCAGGATTTGATGTGAATGCTAGACAGGAAGTTGCCTACCCATTGGATCGTGTGATGAGAAGTCTAGGGAGGAAACTGAAAGATGAGGGCAGATCTAGTCCCCATACTGCTATATGGCTGTACCCTGCTGGGCCAGTCAACTTGCAAGAGATCATGGGTTCTGGGTAACGTACTTGAGCACCTGTTGACTGACAGTTGCTGAGCTGACAGGATGCGCAGCAGAACAGCAGCAGAACTTGTCTGATAAACTGTAAATTAATTTAGTCTTTGCTTTTTGTTCACAAGCTTCTGCAAAGAAGTGAACTGTACATGTGTATTTTACTGTGTAGGCTAGTGGTTAGAAAAATAATCGTAGCTTCTGTTTTTGTTTAAGTCTTGTGCAGGGTGGCTTCCTAGTGTAAATTTTCCCATCGCCAGAAACTCTGTCACACCACTATGTTTTAATTTTGTGCCAGTAGATAGCACACAGCTTAGATCAGTGAATTCTAGTTTGAATATTTATCTCGTGCAGTAACTTTTTGGCAAACATGGTTTCTAATAACAGGTATATGTAAATACATCAACTTCAGTAGAGATTTTTATTTCTGTTTAATAGCTTGCAGTCTCAGAGCACAATTTTGAAATCTGCACAGCAACTTTTAATATTACTTTATTCTCCTTTGGTATGTTTTTGAACTCAGTAATGCTGTTTGAGACCTTATATCTATTTTATACACAGTACAATATGGCTAGGAACTGTGCTTGTTGTGAGTGGATGCAAGGAGAGTTGGCTGCTGTCTGTAATCAGCTGGAAGCTGCATTGGCTACCATCAACAAGCTTCTAGCTAATGCTCAAAGTTGTGGTGATGTTGGAGTGCAAGTGACAAGACCTGCAACACCTTTGGTGCCACTGGAATCCCTGCTGCATCTGACCAGTCCGTCCTCACTCCAGAGTGGGTGGCAGACAGTGGTCAGTTCACATGTCACTGGGTGGAATATGAAAGAGGGAGTAGTCTGTGCGGCTGGCTCCCTATGTCTTAGCAACAGGTATGAGGTACTATCCAGTGTTGATGAAAACTCCGAGCCATCATGGGATGCTTCTCTTGTTGGACCAGCAGTCGCTTTTCCTGCCCAGTCTGGACAAGTATAGAGGATGTATATGCTAGTCACTGGGAGCTCCAATGTTAGGCAGGTGATGGACCCCCTCAGGGAGATAGCAGGCAAGGTGGAAAAGAATTCCAGTGTGCATTCAGTATGTTTGCTGAGAGGTCTCATCTGTGATGTGGAGGAGGCCTTGCCAGCAGCTGTCAAGCTCACATGTAGTGACACATGTCGGCACAAATGATGCCTGCCACTTGGTTTCTGAGGCCATCCTCAGCTCCTTTCAGCAGCTGGCTGATTTGGTGAAGGTAACTAGCAATGCATGTGGGGTGCAGGCTAAGCTGGCTATTTGTAGCATCGTACCCTGGGTTGATCATGGTCCTCTGGTCTGAAGCAGAGTGGAAGGTCTAAACCAGAGGCTCAGATGACTCTGCAATGGTATTGGAAGAGAAGTTCTTGACCTCTGCTATCGGGTCCAGAATTGTAGGGTTCCCCTTAATAGGTCAGATGTGCACTGCACGCAGGAAGCAGCTACTAGGGTAGTGGAGTACATGTGGCGTGCAAGCGCTTTTTTTTTTTTTTTTTTTTTTTAAAAAAAAGGCAATTTTCCTGTTAAATCAGTCACAGTGACCTCAGAGAATCTTGATCCTCACAGATAAGAGGTAGAAAAGATTAGTATGAATTCAGTAAACTGCAGGAGCATCCAAGGAAAGATCCCAGAATTAGTATCGCTTACTGAAGGTTATAATGCGCAGATGGTATTGGTAACAGAAAGCTGGTTGAAACCAGATGTCAGTTACAATGAACTCCTAATTTCAGATTGGATTGTTTATCGCACGGATAGGTTAGTCAGCAATGGCAGCAGCATGTTTATTGGAGTAAAAAATTCGATAAAACCTAGTGAGGTCATCACAGACTCTGAATATGAATTAATCTGAGTGAAACTGAGTATCAAAGAACGATCAAAAATGGTGGTCAGATGCTTTTATAGACCACCTGGGTAAGGATCTGTAGTTGTAGAGCACTTCAGACAGAACTTGCAGAATATCATTAGTAATTTTCCTGATATGGCATTGTAATAGGGGGGGACTTCAATTTACCAGTTATAGGTTGGTAGTGTTATGCCATCAAACCTGGTGTCAGAGACAGGGAATGGTGTGGCATTGTTCTGGATGTCTTGTCTAAAAATTATCTTGAGCAGATAGTTAGAGAACCAACTCATGAGGGTAACATCTAAGACCTCCTGGCAACAAACAGACATGAACTTATTGTATCAGTTAACGCAGAGGAAGGTATCACTGAATATAAGGCTATGACAGCACCTATGACGAGACCTACAATGAATGTTAAGAACGGTAGCAAGATATATTTGCTCAGCAAGGGTGACAGGATAAAAAAATCAGAATATCTCAGCAGCCAGCATCAAATATTCGGTAATGAGGATGAAGATGTGGAGAACAAATGGAAAAAATTCAAAGCAATCGTTCAATATGCCCTAGACAAGTGTGTTCCGAGTAAGGTTTTAAGGGGTGGGAAATATCCACCATTGTTTAATAGCCATGTTAGAAAAGCACTACGTAAACAAAGAGCACTTCATCTCAGATTCAAGAGAAGTAAAAACCTAGCTGACAAACAAAAGCTGAATGAAGTGAAATTAGCATAAAGAGAGCAATGAGAGAAGCATTCAGTGGTTTTGAAAGTAAGATGTTGTCAGCTGACCTGAGTAAAAACACTAAGAGATTTTGGTCATGCGTATAATCAGTAAGTGGGTCAAAATCATCTATTCATTACTTCAGCAACCACACAATCACTGAAACAGAAGATAGCAGAGAGAAGGCCGAAATACTGAATTCAGTCTTTTCAAAGTTGTTTCACCATGGAAGATTGTAACACTGTCCCTCCTTTCAATCATCATATGAACATCAAAATGACAGATATTGAGATAGCCAATCGCAGAACTGAAAAGCAGCTACAATTGCTTAGTTGTGGAAAGGTGTCAGGACCAGATGAGATACCTATAAGGTTCTATAAAGATTATGTGAAAGAACTTGCTTCCCTTCTAGCAGTAATTAATTGTAGATCACTTGAGCAATGAAAGGTACCTAATGACTGGAAACAAGCGCATGTCATTCCCATTTTTAAGAAAGGCAGTAAGACAGAGTCTCACAGATCAACAGTGCAGTGGACAATGGCACTCAGGTTAATGCTGTGTTCCTTGATTTCAGTAAGGCATTTGATACTGTCCCACATTGCCGTTTAATGAAAAAAATACGAACCTACAGAGTATCAGAGCAGACCTGTGATCAGATTCAAGAATTTCTAGCAGATAGAACTCAACACATCACTCTTTAAGGAACTAAACTGACAGATGTAAAGGTAATATCCTGAGCACCAAAGATAAATGTGATAGGACCCTTGCTGTTTACAATATATGTAAATGATCTAGTAGAAAGTGTCAGATGCTCTTTAAAGCTATTCACAGATGATGCAGTTGTCTGTACCAAAGTAGCAATGCCAGAAAGTAGTAAGAATTTGCAGAATGACCTGTGGAGAATTGATGAATGGTGCAGGCTCTGGCAGTTGACCCCAAATGTAAATAAATGTAACATACTGTGCATACATAGGGGAAAAAATCCACTACTGTGGAGCTACACTATTGATGACAAACAGCTAGAGACATCATCTGCTGTAAAATATCTAGGCATAACTATCCAGAGTGACCTAACGTGGAATGACCATATAAAACAGATAGTGGGAAAAGCAGATATCAGTCTCAGATTCATGGGAAGAATCTTAAGGAAATGTAACTCATCCACAAAAGAAGTGGCTTACAAGGTACTTGTTCACCCAATTTTTGAGTATTGTTAATCTTTCTGGGATTCCTATCAGGTAGGACTGATAGAGGAGATAGAGAAGATCCAATGAAGAGTGGTGTGTTTTCTCACAGGATCATTTAGCTGGTGAGAGAGCATTATGGAGATGCTAAACAAACTCCACTGGCAGACGGTACAAGAGAGGCATTGTGCATCACAGAGAGATTTACTATTGAAATTTTGGGACAGCACTTTTCAGGAGGAGTTGATTAACATATTACTACCCCCCACATTCATCTTGCTTATTAACCACAAGGAGAAAATTCGAGAAATAGAGACAATACAGAGGCTTACCGACAATCATTTTTCCCATGCACTATTCGTGAGTGGAACAGGATGTAACTTTAAATCAGTATGTATTTGTTTTTCTGTCATTTGTAAGTGAATCTTCTAGGCCTTTATGTATGTAGGTTAGCTTGTATGGACAATTAGCAAATAGTGTGGAAGACATTTACTAGTATAGACAATATAACAAGTTGTATCCATGTCTGCTTTCATACACTGATTTTGGTTCTCAAGCTACTGGATTGTGTCTTCGTTCAGAGCAAACTATGACTCTTTACATGTATTTATCCTGAATATTGCAATCTTGTATCTGATTGGAACTTTTTTTTTTTTTTGAGATGTGGACAAACTCATGCTTAGCCCTGTTTTGTGTACTGCTGGACATCGTGAATGTGTTTGTGTGTGTACTCAGGGAGAGTGTACAACCATTGATTGAGGCTCAATGCTTCTTACAAATACTCTTTGCGTATAATTGAACTCTAGGATATAATTATGAACTTTATTCATTTTGTTGTGTCAAAACATTTTTTGCTGGTTTGTACCTGGTGTGGTTTGGATTCTTGGGTCAATCCCCACATCATAAACTTTTTCCATTGTTTTATTCTTTCATAAGTCAACATATCCTTGAATATTCTGGTTTCTGTGGCTGATTGATTCCTACTCAAGATTGACTATATTCTTCTGCTCTGTACCCATCGTTGTGAGTTTTTTGAGTCGGATCACTCGTCGTATACTTAGGCTCTGAAATTTTTTCTCTTCTCTTTTGAAGATTTGGCTGTATGGATGTTAACTTACAAGGAATTTTAGTAATGTTCATTGTTTCTGTGTTTATTTCAATAGTTTAGTGGTGTAAGGTTGTAGTTTTGACCTTGTATTATTTGTCTTGTGATAGTATGTTCCACAGATCTGAAAATCTGAATGCCATATCCCGATATATGTATAGATTATGACTTGTATAGTAGATATTTTTTTTAACATATAGAAATAACCAATACCATGTATATTGTCGATTCTTGTATAGGTGAACATTCTCGGCTGTTTCACTGAAAGAATTTCGTTTGATTTTGTATACTACACATTATATATCAGGCTAAAATGCATAAAAAGAAATTAATTTGTTACAATTGATATGTACTAATGGTTAAAAATTATTCTTGTTTTAGAAATATTTGAAATTAGAAATTCTGGCATACTTAAAATTCATATTATTAATTGCTCAATCTAATGCTAATTATTAAATTTATTTCTGGATTCATTTATAAAATGATGATGTGGCTTAGTAAAGTCTGTCGCTTTGTAAACTCTTTGGAATATTGTGAGTACTGCAGAATGTAATAGAAGTGGGCATGCCTCTGGAGGAAACACATTTATTTTTCTAATGTTGTCAACAACAATATAATTAGTGCTCTGAAGTAAAAATTGTGAAGTCAGTGTGATATGGAAGAATGGGATAAAATAAAAGAAAATCATAGCAACAGATAATACTTCATCAGTTATTTAGTCATCTGGAACCCAGCAAGTCAAAATTTCAGCTGCAAGAATGTACCCCTACATACAAGACTTGGAGCCAACAACAAGAACAGAAAATGAAGATAAGTAAAACGTTTTTCTTTTGTGTGTCTTATGCCTCTCGAAGCGTTTGAAAATAATGAAGAGACTAAGAGAAATTTAATGGTGATGTGTGGGAGGGTAAGATTACAGTGCTATTCTGAGAATAGAATTAAGCATCTGCCACCAAGGACTGTACAACTGGTCCTTAGTAGTGTAGCATTCTGGCAAAAATTTTCTGTCAAAATTTCATTTTCTTGGATATACCGAGAAGATAATGTGTAACCTTTCTTATCAGTTATTCCAGTTAGTTGTACATTTCCACTCTGGTAGTCTGAATCTATGGATTTTGCTAATAATTATAACAATGCTTATCATCCCCATACTCATTCAACCACATAAACAAACAGCAATTGGCATTCACTCAGTCGGGTTTATTTGCCTTTGCTCATAAAGCCTCGTCCCCTTTTGTCTGCGGGAAATTTTCCCATTTCGAGATGTGATGGGGATTCCCCTGGCAGAGACATCATGTACACTATGCACGCATTCAAAAATCTACTTATGATTCATCCAGGTATCAACTTAGAATGTGTTCAAAAATTTTCAAAAACAAACAATGATGCATTTTAAAATCATATGAACAATTGATTGATCAAGATGCACAGGATGTTAGGCACTTTGTAAAACAAGGTTTTTTTCTTCAAGAATATGAATTTGGCAGCCCCTGAAATTCCCACCTGTGGCAGATACCCCATCCTAGATCCAGGTTTGGTACTGAGTGTAGGAATGTTATGGCATCAACATAGCAGCTGTAGCCCCGCCCACTGTAACAATATACCAAAACATCTTTTACATTCTGGACAGCCCTTGTATATACAGACTGGCCACTAGATGGAGATTACTACTTTGTTTATAACATTGTGATTATCCTGTTATTGGAATCTGGGTGGTGGCCAGCCCTCAGTGAACTAAGAGGTGTGGTAACAATTTCTTCAAGTTGTTTTCCATTCTCGTCTGTTAAGTTTCACACTTCATCTGCTTCTTCCCTCCCCAGCCCTCAAACCCTGAGCTGTAATCAAGGTAGGTAATGGGTGGTTCATAAAAGCTCCCACTGGAGAAGGCCACAAATCGATGTCCATGGATGTCACCTACAAAAAATAAATAAACAGGACAAAAAGATGCTCGATTGCTGGAGTTGCATAAGTCACCCCAGGACCAGAGGGTTTGCTGAGGGTGGTAAAACCAGCAGCTGCTGGTCAGGATGGTGGATGTTAATTGGTGTGAATGGGACAGCCAAAGTAGTCTGTGGGCAAAATGTCCAAGAGATGCAGTGACGGATGGTTCAGAGAAGCTGCCAGTGGGAAGACCACAGATTGATGTCTGTGTGTGTCACTGCAAAAAACCAAGGTTGCCTTCAGTTGGGATGGTCTTGTAAGTTGCTACAAGACAACAGTGGTCATTAGTTTTTAGACTCGGACATCATTTCCTTGCAGACAGCAGCCTGCTTATGTTTGTTTGAGTCCATTGTCCAAGAAGTCAAAACTCAAGTTTGTCACTGGTGTTTGCCTGAAAGAACATTTTTGCAGGTCGCATTTTAGTCATTTTGCTTTTTTGTGAATCATAAATCCTAAAGCATGAAAAGAATCTATCCCAAAAATATTGTCCACTGCAGGGTCAGCTAAAATATTGTCCACTGCAGGGTCAGCTAGCAAAAAAAAAAAAAATTACTGGGTGGTTTACTTTGATGTAAGTAGGTGAAACTGTGAAACTGGAAGTTTGCCTAGCAAGGGCACCTGATGGCATTCATAGACGCACAAGTTTGAGCTGCCTGCAGTGGCAGTGCCATTAACTTAAGTAAGTAGATTGGTTTAGCAAGGACACAAAAGTGCTGATTTTCAGAAGCAGTTTCACAGGGTGTTGGCCTATGAACGCCTCTAAGTACATTTGCCAGGTTGTATCCTGAGAAATCTGTGCATCTTGAGATTTATCACTCACTTGGTACACTTCCATAAGTTGTGATGTATCTGCATTAGATCTGCTAAAATATACCTACTGCAACTGCCCTTTTTTGGTGGACCTATAGCATGTTTCAAGTCAATAAGGTACATGCTCCGTGCATGGTGAATGAAACATTGTTTCCAACTAGGCAACGGCTCTGTTTCTTATGTGGTCCACTGCCATAGGTGTGGCTATTTACAAGGCTGTACAATCCATAGAGCAAGTGGGGACCCCACTGAAGGTGGCATGACGGCCTTCATTACCATTGCTGGGGAGCCTGTAATGTGACAAAATGGGAAAAAATATTAAGAATACTTTGGTACCATGCTGACCGCAAACTACAGTACCATACATTGATCATTGTGTAAGTACACTAAAGCCGCATTACCATTGATTATCTGGTTCATTTATAAATTTGGCCAGCCGCGGTGGTCTAGCGGTTCTAGGCGTGCAGTCCGGAACCGCGCAACTGCTACGGTCGCAGGTTCGAATCCTGCTTCGGGCATGGATGTGTGTGACGTCCTTAGGTTAGTTAGGTTTAAGTAGTTCTAAGTTCTAGGGGACTGATGACCACAGATGTTAAGTCCCATAGTGCTCAGAGCCATTTGAACCATTTTATAAATTTCAGTGTACAAAATGATAGCACTTGTAATATAATGTGGCAAAAAATAATTTTTTGTGTGGTGAAGTTTAGGATGTGTATCATTGCTTAACACAAGAAACCAAATAAATATTATATATCTTGTGTAATCCGGGGTGCTGTTTCTTAATGCTGCCATAGGCTCATCTTGATGTTACTGCATTGTTACTCAGGAACCATGCAATGGTAGAAATAAGCTCCAGGAATTCGTGTACACAAAGAGTTTTCTTTCGCACGCTACATGTTTGGCAGCGAACTACATGTAAAATTGACTTAACACTGTCTCATGATGGACAGCAATCCAACTGAGATATGGCAGCATGCAAATCACCTCTACTGATATGATTTTAAACAATTACTGACATTGTTACATATTAAATTTTTAGGTTTAACAATTAAAACTTTTACATAAATCGTCCAAAATTACATAGAAATTTACATGAAATAACATTGAATAATTTCATACAAAGACAGGAAAGAATCTGTTCTATTAAGACTATAAATTATATATTTTATCATTACAACAATACATTTTGTTAATTTGCATATGTCATTTTACTTACTTAAAAGAAAATTATCCTCTCATTTTCAGATGATCAGAGAGATTAGTTTCATTGAATGAAAGGCCAAAATTCAATTAATTAAATTTTGTGCAAGTAAAAATTTACATTTCTATATAGGTGTTATTACAATTCCATTAACTAACACCAATTAAAACAAGAGTGTGCTTATTTCTGAGAAAAATTATCATGTCATATTTCTTTTATGGATACAATTTGTTTTTTAGTTTGAAAACATAAAAATAGCTGTCTTTCGATGACTAGAAATACCAGAACTTTAATCGTTAATTACTCCATACTTACAATAGCAATTTTATTCCTACCGTGTGCCTGAAGTTTGTATAATGTACAAATTATGAAGGTATATCAATTTATAGTCCAACATGTTTCCTTCATTCTACATATTGGTGAGGCCCAACGTAAACAACATCAAAACAATAGCTTAAATTAATGCAGATTATTAATTGGCTGCAAAAGGAAATCTTCAGTGTATTTGAATCCAGATAACCAGAAAAGACAAAATCAAAGCAGCAGTTCTGATATTACATGTATGCGCTCTTCAGGAGAGTGGGGATGAGATTGGTAAAAGGATATAGAATCCCAAAGGGTTGTGGTATTACACACTGGAATGTAATTTGCTGTTCTTCATTATAAATTCAATACATATTACTTGTTAAACCATGTAGCTCATTCAGGATGTAAACAAATATGCATATTTTCACTTTCAAGTTATTTAAGCGCGCACAGTAATTTTATTTGAAGCACACAACTTTATATTATTTAGAAAATTTTAGGAATATTAAAATCTGCTTAATTCAAAAGTTATTAAGAAATTCTTGTTATTCATTGTCAACCCAACTGAAATCACAAATGTACAAATGTTGCTGCCTCTAAATCTTCCATGTAATTGTTGTATGTTGCACTCTGTGTCAAGATGAAGTTTAGCCCATGACAAAAATATCCAAATCCATAAAACATTAATTGTAAACTATGAAATGATGAGAATCAACAAAGTATATTTACAACCTTCATTGTTATGTAATGGACATGGTTGAAGCCACATGAAGTCAGCCTCTGTTTTAGCAATGAGGGAACAGAATCTGTGTATGTCTTTGTCATAATGAACAGATGAAGTGAAAGTTATGATACAGACTTGATTGTTTAGTAGTTAGTGCACTATCAAATTGTTCACAAAATGCCTAACACGAATTCCAAGGATATCAAAGTGTATAAATCATCATTTTACAGATATGCAGCACTCCTTCAACAGACTGAAAATTTAAAAGGTGAGTATTGAAATTGTGCTGACAGATGCAACTGAAACATTTTGATATGACTGGCACATCATCTCTCTCCATCACAAAACAAACTCTGGGCTGCATGAATAGCTTGAGCTATTCACAGAACTTCCATCAAATACAAGCTTGATTTCCTCAATGCATGATTCCTTGCTTCTACAATGTGAGTAAGAAGCACCATAATGGCCCTAATTAGAGAGCCCACATAGTTCTTCCCATACAAATGCTTAACATTATAGTTTCTACATAAACCATGTTTTGATATAATCCATTGGAGCCCTTTTTCCATTGACAAAACTCTAATATGTCTTCCATAATATGTGTCTTTGTTAAAAACTGTTCTTGGATCAGAGAGAATACTCTAGGCAATTAAAGTTCCACCAGATTCGTTAATGGCTCTAGTTTTTTGTATTAGATGATTTTACAGTTTGGGGTTTCCAAACAAAACTTGGCCTTCTATCTCTCTCTATTGGAAATTTGACAAGCTGAATAACATACCTGCAGTCATCTCAGCATTACGTGTTCCATTCTTCATATGCTGGAAATGCTGCACGTGTAGGTGGCATGGGAGGGGTTCCTGTTACAGCTGCTAATGCTTGTACTGCCTGTAATGCACACTGATCAGCCAGAACATTATGACCACCGACATACTAACAATATAAACCCATCCAGGTAATACCATTATCACCTGGCAATGAAAAACTGCTAGTCAGAAACATGCATGGTGCATGTAGCATCAGTATGTAGAATGGGGAAGGTGCACGATCTATCTGAGTTTGACTGAGAGCAGATCTTGATGGCCCAGAGGCTCAGCGTGAGTATTTTGGAAACTGTTTGACTTGTCAGGTGTATTTTTTCCCCCTTAGTGTTTACCCCTGGATTAGTAATATGCTGTTCAAATCTGATATCACTCTGAGCAGTAGTTCTCTTTATAGTGTTTTGAAACTGGGGCTTTAATTATAGATATCCTGTATTTTACTAAATATTGAGATCCAAATGGTCTCAAACTCTCACAGATAAATAAATTAGCTTGGTGGTTAATTACATTGTCTCATACATAGATATTAACAAAAACTGTCACAAGGTACCGCATGATGTCTTACAAAGATTTCAATGTCTGGATGGAAGATTTTTTGGGAGGGGGAAGTGGGAGCATTTATAGTCAGATAAAAGCATATTGTATGATTTCAGTAAATACATATTAATTTATAAAACTGTTAGGTAAGAATTTACTGTTGCAGAAGAGCTATATGTTCCAACACCAACATGGTTTATGTAATATTTGATCAGTTAATAAAGTAGAAAAGATTACTCAACTGTATAGTATGCCTCTGCTGTGAATTACCTGTTTACAAGTACAGTTGCCATTTTTGAAATTATGTTAATTTATATGTATTCTTGATTAATGACTTAACTAAATGCTGGAGAATGTCATTCAGTGTAAAAAAAATTAGGGCAATAATGATATAATGTGGACTTTGAGAATTAAACAGAAATAATGGCTCGAAAGGGAAAAGTAAACTTTGGTGTATTGGAACTTAAATTACAATTATCTGTTAAGTAGGTTAGTTTCCAGGTGCACAAAGAAAATTACTGGAAATAATGGATTGAGAACTTTCTACTGAGTGTTGCCAATCCTCATAAATCTAATGACTAGATCATTCAGATATCTCCATTAGATGCTATTACAGTAATTTCAATTATACATTACTTTGTACTGTAACATTACATTTCGTTAGGAAGTACCATGGTACACTACTAGGTTCTTCGAGAAATGGAAGGTATTCACATGAATATAGAGAGAAAACCAATGCTTTGAGTTAACTGGGCTAAAGTGAAGAAAAATACTCACTAGGCTTCTGTTTACGCAGAGCCAATAATATACACAGGAGCTGCACCTCATGTGTGCAAAAGTGGTGCACAGATGTTGTCATATGTCTATTGTTGGCAAAGGCCTTAATGGCCGAAAGCTGTAAAGTCTTGAATAATCCATGATTATACATAAGATTTGATGAATACTTCTTGTATTTATGTAAACTGCACATGTACGTGTTGATGCCACTTGAGTAATAATTTTACAGTTGACCATTACCAATACTTACTTTAAGGAGGTGAAAAGACAAAGGATGCTTATAAATGTGTATGACACTAGATAAAAACTATTGTAGTTTTTTATAAGGGGTGATTAAAAAGTTTCTGTCTGATGGCTTTGCTGCAGTGTACATGCAACATAGCAAACTCAAATTTCAGTATATGAGCACTGACATGTAGGCAAGGGATTAGTATAGCATTTGTGTCTTTCTGCCATGTGTGTGGTAAATGCAGAAACATGAACTATGGTGACATTACTACCAAATGAATCCAAACAGGACCAACACGTTATTCTTTTCTTGGCTTCCGAAACGCCAAGCACTGGTAGACATCCAGCAGAGAATGAAGAATGTGTATAGGGCAGCATGTCTGTCAAACACAGCCATTGCGGAATGGTGTGGCAAGTTCCATGCTTGTCATGATTCGACAGATGATGCCGATCATTCTGGGAGGCCAGTCTCAATTGGGATATTCAAGGGAAAAACACTCAAGCACTTACCCCAAAGTCCTGATCTCTTACCATACTAATATCATGCCTTTGGTCTGCTAAAAAAGTTCTTGAAGGGTTGTTGATTCCCATAGGATGAGGTTGTACAGTGTGCAGGTTTGGAATTCGTCACACAGCAGAACAAGGTGTTTTACCAAATGGGTATCTTCAACATGGTGCATTGGTAGGATAATTGCCTCAATGCTTACAGTAATTTTGCCTGATTAGCATACTGATTCTGGACTGTACAGCCTTCAGATGGAAACTTTTTGGTTGCCCCTTATAGATTTGTTAGTTTCTCCATAAGGGAGGAAAGAGTAATAGATTATGGAAGTTTAGAAAGTACAGGCAGGTCATTCAGTCACCAGATTGAAGAAATGGAGCAAGATTAGGGCTTAACATACTGTGGATGTTGTCAGAGATGGAGTACAAATTTAGATTGGGGATGAAATTTGTTCATGGTCATTCAAAGGAACCATACAAGCATTTGTCTGATGTGATTTAAGGCAATCACAGATCTGATAGACTAATAACTCAAAGTTAGTACATTGTTAAGCACTTCCTCTCTGATACAATGGACAGAGTGAGTAAGTGGAAGAAAAACGAGAAGGGAAATGTACAGCCCAATTAAGAACTATGGGGAAAACAAAAGTATATGGGAAAAAACTTAAAAGAGAGGAAGGGGTAACTGTGAAGATAACAAATTAGCAGGATAAATTACTAAGTAAATAAATAAAGAAATACTATCAAAAAAGGAAATGAGGTACTGTGGTAGAACAGGATAGGGAATGCAGGGGGTAAGGGGTGGGGAGGGAGGGTTTGGTTCACAGAGATTTAGTCCAGGAGTATGGCAGGACACGGGGGTATGTTGGAGAATAAATTCCCATCTCAGGAGTTCAAGGAAGCTAATTTCTGGCAGGAGGATCCAAATGTCCCATGCAGTGTATCAGACAGTCAGGTCTCTTGAATCATGCTGTTGAGCAAGTATGCACAGCCCACAGGCTGCAGTCAGCTCACCCTTTATTGAATGGTGGTCCACCCCTCACCATTTGGTTCTTGTAATTTTTTTACTCATCTTTCATTCCCTCCTGGAAAGGAGGGAGTGGGCCCTTGTAGAACTTAAGTTTTGTTGAGCTACACCACTCTACCTGGTATCGGGTCAAGGGGAACACAATTTGGAATAATATCTTCTCTCATGGCACATTATGTTAGAACTAGCACACTTTCACAATATTGCAGTTGTGGGAAGAGAAGCTGCACTTGGGTCTGCAAAGAACAACTATATTTAGTCATTAATAGTTCATGTATTCTACAGTACATAAGAGAAGGCTAGATAAAGTATCCACCCAAAGGAAAATTTTGTTTTTCTCTGACATCATGCTACAGATAATCACATGAACTATATCAATATAAACTATAAAACAACTGTACTGTTATTCAAATCATCCATTTGTGATAGAAAAGTGAACTTAATTGAAAGTCTGCAAAATGCCCACTTTACTCAGCAGACAGTGCAAAACGGCCAGTGACAAAGAACAAGAAGAATAAGAGTTAGATGAAGTATAATCTGGTTTTGTAAGGCTTATGTTTGAAAGTCTCTTCCTAAATTGTGCCACCCAATCCTTGTGTGCCATCTTTTTCTTTTTGTTGATGGGTGTGGTAGATCATTCCACTCAGCAAGCTAAAATGCCAAGTGACATAAATCAGTTACAGATGTCAAATGAAACTGTGGTTCCAGAAACCTCTTCAAATCTCAAACATAAACAGACTGAAGCAACAAATCAAAATTTATACCAAGGTCAGCATTTGAACCTGGATCTCCAGCTCATTACGCAAATACACTAACCACTACACCACCCTGGCACAGTGGCTTTATGCAACTGCACAGACTACCCTAGCATCCCTCCCTCCACAGTCCAAATTCTCATTCATGCCTCAGCCCACTAGGTATTCCCCCTAAACTCAAACGGCATTGAAACCGTTCTCAAACTGTACTGGAACAGCACCACAAAATCATACAAAATGGGGACTCCTGCCTGAAAAGATCTCCTCCTTACTAGGCAGATGCACTAACCACCATGACACCTTGGCACAGTGGTTTTGCACAACTGCATGGACTTCCCTCACATGCACCCTCTCAGTCTAAATTCCTATTCCCATTCACATCATAGATGTTCGAGATCTGAAAAGGCCTGTGGAACCATATAGTTTCATTTGATTAAAGTACCTACACCTGAGTTTCAGGCAGGATACCCCATTTCGTTTGGTGCTGACGATACAGTCGGAAAGCCTCTACAATGCTGTTTGGGTTTAGGGGGAATACCAAGTGGGTTGGGGTGTGAACGGGAATTTAGATTGAGGAGGGAGGCACGTTAGTGTAGTCCAAGCAGCTGTGCAAAGCTGTTGTGCCAGGGTGCATAGAGGTTAGCGGATCTGCCTAGTGAGCAGGATATCTGGGTTCAAATCGCAGCCTTGCTACAAATTTTCATCATTCATTGCTTCAGTCTGCATATATACATCACAGTTATGGATATGCTCAAATATCTCCATTCCATGTCAAAAATGTCGTTAAGAAGTTCTTCCTCTTGTTCTTGTTTGAACACACATCTGATGTTCCAGTAATTTTCTTGTCTTTGGTAGCATTGTGTGTGTGTTTCCTAAGAACTCTTCTTCTAAGTGTGTTTCCTGAAACTCTGAATAGTTTGGCTGTTGTAGCAAAAATCTTCATTTCCTATTTAGTCTCCAGTACTGCTCCACAGCTTGGGAATCCCATGACTGTTGTTGTGATTTTCTTAGATAACAGTTCCCATGCTTCATTGTTACTATCTGTATAATTTCCAATGAAAGACACTGTAATCTCTTGAGAATCTGGCAAAGGTAACACTAAGGGACTCTGATCAAATCAATCTTTCCTTGATATTTAGTTAAAAGGTCTGTATCGGACAACATTTCGACACTTAAACCAAACACCATTAAACAAAGATAATCTATTATTAGATAACCTATACCAATTTGTATCAAACCTTCATGCTGTATTGGTATAGAAACTTTTCCAGTAGCACCTATTTTTCTTTAACCACTTACTTGCATGACAGTTAACTCATTCTTATTAAGAATAGAATAAAAGAATGTTTGGGACAAAGCATTGCTTCACTGCCACTATCAAGAAGACAATGCACTGTTATTCATGAGACACTAGTTTTTATGATAGGGTGAGTTATTCTAGTTTTAACAGGTTCCTTGTAAAAGTCTTCTAACAAATATTTTCCAATCTGTCTCCAGCTAAAGTAATCTTGTTCAGTTACGAGTACATTTACGCTTAGATTAATGGGGTTGTCAATCTCTACATCTGTAGTTGCCTTTACCAACTTGTTCACTAATTTTAAATCAAAGCACTTCCTTTACTTTCATTTGATGCGCATCATCTAAACTACTCTCTACCTCTGAGCAACTGCATCTCTGTGCAACATTGCTATCTTATAACACTACCATCTGCTTTTACAGTTTGTGGCAAATCAGTACCACTAATAGGTTACCTGACCTCATTGTCATTGCTACCCCCTTTAACAACTCCCCCTCCTCCTCCTCCCCCTCAAAACCTTGCAAAACTGACTCTACATCCTACTGAAACTTTAAGTTTTCAGATTTGTTCTACTGTTGACGACGTAAGCCTTTACTTAATCTTTGTCCTTATCTGCTTTAAAGCAGTTAATTTGTTCTTCCCTATTATCTGTAGTGTTTTCTTTCTCTTTCTTGTCCCATTTTCTTAATGTGTCCAAAATGCTGTCACCTAGATAATGAGAGTGCTTTAGCACATTACTGTTACTATCTATCTGTTCCTATTTCATCATTCCTGTTATCACTTTGCTTGTGCCTACTGACGGTGGTCTCTTTTTCTGTCACTGGCTTTGTTACTGTTTCCACCTGGTCAGCACCAGTTTCCCACACATGGCCTATTGTGTCCACTTCATTCAATTGTCATTTCATTCTAGAATAGTGCACATGAACTGTGTAAAACAGTATTTGAGCAGATCTGCAACTGAACTAGCCAGTGAACCAGAAGAACGGTCCTGAATCAGATTCCGGAAGTAGCCAAGACACCAGCAGAATGCACCAAAAGGCAACCAGGTAGCGAGCTGCTGACATCAAGATCTGCGATTAGATGCTGATTAGCCAGGATGCTGTCATACAATGCAGGGTCTGGGCACAAGCAGTGCTTCAGCACAATATGTAATACAATCGAGACAGTGCTAAGCATATGCTAAGTGTGTACACATCAAATATTGTGCAAGTGTCCAAGTGTGCATGTGCAGAAGAGAAATGTGTGTTTATCTGTTGTAAGCACGAAGCTAACAACTGAGTCAAACATTAACATTGTTTTTTCTTTCGGAGAACTATTCAACTTTTTTGACTTTATTATGTTATGCTTAAGAATAACAATTCCTACCTGGAATTTTCATTGTGAGATTCTTTTTTTTGTTTTGACCACTGTTTTAGTTTTGCCATACTGTCACAATCATTCTGCATCAATCTAATATTCTTTTTGGACAGTAATTTTAAACTTATTTTGAAGTATAATCTAAATACATGGAACAGCTATTTCAGGACATTCATGAACTGATGACTAATTGAGTCAGCCAGTCTGGTGGATGTAGAAAACTGGATTGCCAAGTGACTTTTTCCAGGTATCCCAAGGAACCAAGAGTGAATTACCACTAACTGCCATTTCTACTGCATTGCATAATAATACCTATTTATTTCAGCCGATGAATTCCCTAAAATTTAGGGGGACAGATGAAATGAATAAGCATATAGTATATCATAAGCACTGAACTGTGAATTGTGTTTTATTCATCTCATGACGTACATTTGCAATCCATTTGGTTTGCGTACAGGAGACATGTCAAAAATTTATAAAACAATTACAATGATTTTTACATTAATAAATAATAGCACTATAATAAATAACAGCACTATAAGGATAACACATTGTACCCAGCTCATATTTCCAGTTTGTCCTGCATGAATTCATCCACTGAATAATAACACTTCAGTGTCAGTACCTCATGTAGTTTTCTTTTAAGTGAGCCTACATTCATCTGCATCAACTTGTTCCCTTTTAATTTAATACAAATTTTCATTCTCATGTATTGAGGTCCCTGGGCATACAGTCTGAGGCAGTGGGTGGGGAGCATAAAATTTTCTTTGTTTCCGGTATCATGTGAATGGACAAAATGATTTCCTTCAAATAATTCATGTCTGGTGTACAAAAATATAATAATCTCATATATGTATAAGGATGGCAGAGTTAATACTTTAAGTTTTCTAAATAATGGTCGACATGGTTCTTTGTGATTTGCAGTGCACATATTTCATATGATTTTTTTCTGTATTTTTAGTATCCGCACTATGTTTGTCGAGTTACCCCAAAAAACAATACCATACCTAATAATCGATTCGAAGTAGCTTGTATATGCTACTTTTCGTGTGTCCATGTCAGTTGCAGTTGACAATATTTGCATTGCAAATGCAAAGCTGCTCAGTTTGTTTGCCAGGTATTCAATGTGTGCCTGCCAGCTCAAACTTTTATCTACATTTAAATCTAAGAATTTGACTGAGTCAACTTCTTCTATACCTTGGTTGTTGTGTATAACCTTAATCTGCTCACATTTTGACTGTTTGATTCTGAACTGCATCATGTGAGTCTTAGATATGTTTAGATTCAACCCATTTAGCTGAAACCAAGTTTCTAAGGTACTGATCACAGATTTGGGAATTTTTTCCGAGTCCTGATCTTCAACTAAGACAGAAGTATCATCTGTGAACAGAACTGATGGGGAGCTGATATTTAATGGTAAGTCATTAACATAAGAGAAATAGGACTGGGCCTAATACGGATCCTTGTGGAACACCCTGAGATATTTTTTTCCAGTCAGAAAAATAATATGCGCCATTTGAAGAAATGCTAACTCTGTGCTTTCTGTTAGATAAGTAGGAGTTAAGCCATTGCAGGGCACTGCCGCTAATGCCATACTTTTCAAGTTTGTAAACAAGGAATGCATGGTTTACGGAATCAAATGCCTTTGTGAGGTCGCAGAAAATTCCTGCCACCTTATTTCTCTTGTCTAACGATGTGCTTATTTTCTCAATCAAACTGTTTACTGCATCAATGGTGTTTTTACCCTGCTGGGAACCAAACTGATTGTTTAGAATAACAGAATATTTGTGCAACAGCAAGTTTTTCAAATATTTTAGACAGGACTGGGAGAATGGAGATAGGATGATAATTTCCCATGATCTCTCTTGATCCCTTCTTGAAGAGTGGATTGACTTCAGCATATTTCAGTACCTCTGGGAAACAGCCCTCTTCAAAACATTGATTTACTATCTGAGCTAGTGGGTTTGCAATTCTATTGTGTACCACTTCAATAACTTTGGTGGGTATTCCATCCCAACCTGCAGATTTTTTGTTTCTTAATGTTAGAATAGCATTTTCTACATCCTCCACAGAAACTTTTGAGAATTTTGTAAAGTTTTCAGAGTTTTCGCCTAGGCCAAAGGGATTTACTTTGTTGTGATAATCTCTTACATCTACACCAGACTTTGCTACATTTATAAAAAAATTTGTTAAAGTACTCTGGTATTTGAGCTGGATTTACAATAGTATTTCCTTCAATGTCAACTTTTGAAATTTCTTGGTTACAGGCTTTAACACCTAACTCAGATTTATTGACAGACCACACAGCCTTTGTCTTATTTTTATGATTTAAAATAAGTCTGTTATTTACCAATTCTTTTGCTGCCTTGACAACTCTTTTAAATATGGTTTTATACAGTCTAACATATTTATTGAAATCAATATCTTTATTATATTTTAGTTCTCTGTGCGGTTGCCTTTTCCTTACACTGGAACTTTTTATGCCCTGGGTAATTGTTGTTTTACTGCTGCAGAGTCTAGGTGGAAATGTTTCATTAAAGTCTCCAAGAAAACTGTTTAGGAATTTCTCAAAGTTTTTGTCACTTGAGTTACAATAATCAAAGGGCCATGTTTTATCTCTTAGCTTCTCACTAAATGTTAGCAAGTTTTCTTTGCCAAAGTTCCTGCTCATATGGGTTCTCATATGTGAAATGTTCCTGTCTGTCTGTGGCAGCTCAATGAACAATGCACAATGATCTGAAATACCTAGATCAAGACAAAATTTATACACATCTTCATATACATAATTAGTTAGAACACTGTCAATGCATGTTGCTGATTGTGGTAATAGCCTGAATTTAGTTCATGTTTTTAACAGTATTGGTCAGTATTTCCAAGCTATGCAGAGTACTATTACTTTAAGCTTTCCATGGGGTCAAAACAATTTTCTTAATTATTTTGTTGTTTAATCATCTTTTGGTCTAAGAGATAAAGTAGCTAAGGCCTTCTTTGCCTCCCAAGCTCAAACCTGTTACTGCCAGTGACATTTGGGTCGACTCGTCGCCTGTTGTGAGTTACGTGAGGGCGCACCCTTTGACACAATATTAAAATTAACATGGTAGAGAATTGTTCTTAAATGAGCCACTCTAGTAGCTCATCTTTATTGGGAAGAAAGTGTAAGAGCAGAGAAGTAGGATACTCAAACATTCACCTCCAGTGTTCTATGTGAATTCTGGTGTCCTCTGATTCTAGACGTAGGCCGTGAATACCACTGGCCACGCAGAACAAAAGAAGGGTTTTTCTGGTGGTTCATGACTGCATCACTGCCAGTCGCAGCTTGTCTGTAAGTCCACTGGGCTGTTGACAGACTATGCTGCTCACCCTGATAACCCCCCCACCCACAGCACATCCTGCTTCAGGTCCATCATGGAACACAGAATCCTACAGTTTGGTTACATCAAAAATGCCTTTATGGAATGAAACTGAAGGAACTAATACTCTAGTTATCAAAACTGTGCCATGTGTTTAGTTTTCAGATAATAAAACGTATGATGTGTACATCTGAATCAAACTGTTTCTAACTGGAGAGAAAAATCAGTAAATGGACAGCTAACAACACTTTCTAACTCCAAGATGGGTCTAAATAATTTCTGATTTTAGCCAGAATCAAGTGGCAGTCTCAAATTTACTCAAGTTGGTGGAGTCTTCCTTCTGCCTTCCTGGCCCTAATGCCACTACTGAAAGGCTACTTTCACAAACACGTAATATTTGGACCAGCAACAAGACATAGCTTCCTGTAGAAACTATGAAAGTAAAGTTAGTGGCTAGAATGACTCGAGATGAAACTTGTGCTGGATTTTTTCACATGCAGTCAAAGCATACAGACATGCTGAAGAAAATTCAAAGCACTGATAGATACAATTGGTCTGCTCATACTCCATCTGAGGAGTTACTAATAAAGCATAAATTAATGTAATTTCTGCAACAACTTAAAGCAATATTTTGTATTTATTAAATTTAATTAAGATTTTCTCCTTTGTTTTGGAATAACAAATTTTGTAATGTGTTCCAAATTTAGATAAAAAAAAATAGTCACCTGAACAGTGGCGTCTAAGTAGGAGTGCCTACTGTACAGCTGCCTCCAGCAAGGACTGATTTACTGTGGATCAACAACTTGGTCTTTACTTTCCAGACCACAGAAGAGTTGACTGTTCATTCCATAACCAGGCGTAGTATCATATGCCTCTGACAGTGCAGATTCCTGCTCTCGTATGATGAAGAGGCAGTTATAAGATCCAAAATTGTTGAATCTGGAGTACAACCCATGCAATTACCAATGCCTCACAGTTGTGATGAAAAGCTGCATCATGGCTGGAAGTGGCAGAAGCTACCACAAAGTGCTTTACCATCATCTGAATGACGTCTCCACATGGTGTTAGGAGACACCCTGCCTCAGCACTGCTACTG
Source organism: Schistocerca cancellata (assembly GCF_023864275.1). NCBI lineage: Eukaryota > Metazoa > Arthropoda > Insecta > Orthoptera > Acrididae > Schistocerca > Schistocerca cancellata. Next base: position 859,595,807 of record NC_064626.1, on the reverse strand, counting down.
TGGTTGGCTGACTACATTTACCGGATATCCTCCTGAAGGCTTCCCACACTTTTGCAGAACGATTGGAATGGCTTATACAGTCTAGTACAGTCTAGTACACTCTAGTACACTCGCCAAGGCCTTTTTGCTTTCTTTTATTATATGGCAAGCTATGGCACTTGATGTCATGGCTGCGGAAAGACTGCTGGTGGGTTGGTTGGTTTGTGGGATTGAAGGGACCAGACTACTAGGGCCATCGGTCCCATTTTACATGAACTTGAAACCACCACAAAGAATAAAAACTAACAATGGAGATGACAAGAGATGACGTAGGGCAAGAAAGACACAGAGAGAGACCAGACAAAAGGAATTAAAATCACACCGAATGTGACAATGGTTGACCGACCATAGAAACAAAAAAGGAAAAGCCAACCGCCACGAAACGCACTAGAAACCCCAGTCTAAAATTGTAGGCCAAAGGCCAGATAACACAAAGAAAGGACAAACACTTAGATCATGAGATAAAAACCCCCTGCACGAATAAAACTTAAAACTAAATCTGCCATCGCAACGTCATCTGATAAAAGTACAGGAAGCGTATCAGGCAGAGCAAACGTCTGCCTGAGTGGAGTTAAAAGCGGGCAGTCCAAGAAGATGTGGACCACAGTCAAAACTGACCCACAGCGACATAAAGATGGGTCCTCACGGTGCAATAAATAGCTGTGCGTTATCCAGGTGTGGCCAATGCGCCGTCGGCAGAGGACAACAGAGTCCTTGCGAGAGACCCACAAGGAGTAGCGCCATGCACCGGTAGCCTTCTTGATGGCCTGAAGTTTGTTGGGTGAAGGAAGAGCGTGCCATTCTTCACCCCAGATGCGAAGTACCTTCTGCCACAAAACTGACCTGAGGTCACTCTCCAAAAGGCCAATCTCCAAGGCTGGTGCACCAACAGCCTGTTTGGCCAGCGTGTCAACACATTCATATCCTGGGATGCCTACATGACCCGAGGTCCACACAAGCACCACAGAGCGGCCGCAACGGGCAAGAATATGGAGGGATTCCTGGATAGCCATCACCAGACAAGAGCGAGGGAAACACTGGTCAATAGCTTGTAAGCCGCTCAGGGAGTCACTACAGATAACGAAGGCCTCACCTGAGCAGGAGTGGGTATACTCTAGGGCGCGAGAGATGGTGACCAGCTCAGCAGCGAAAACACTGCAAACAGCTGGCAATGAGTGTTGTTCATAATGATCCCCTAGAGTAAGAGCATAACCGACACGACCAGCAACCATCGAACCATCAGTATAGACAATGTCAAAGCCTTGAAACGTGGCATGGATTGAAAGAAAGCGGTGGCAAAGGGCCTCAGGAGGAACTGAGTCTGTCAGGCCCTGTGCCAAATCGCGCCGAAGGCATGGGCAGGGCACACACCATGGGGGTTATACGCAGAGGGGAACGAAAAAGAGGTGGAAGACATAAAACCTCAAGCCCAAAGAGAAGAGCTCCGACGCAAACTGTGATCATACACCCTGACTGGGGCTGCCGTTCTGGAAGATGGACGACCAACTGAGGGAACAGGAGATGATAATTGGGATGCCCAGGGAAGCTACAAAAGTGTGTAGCATAAGCAGTCAGCAATCATTCGCGCCAGAACCGCAATGGAGGGACACCTGCCTCCATAAGTATGCTGTTGACAGAGCTTGTCCAGAAAGCTCCAGTGGCGAGTCAGAGCCCGCTGTGAAGGATGCGGTCCAGCAACCGCAATGCGGAAGGGGATGCTGAACCATAAGCCAGGCTCCCATAATCTAGACGGGACTGAATTAACACCTGGAAAAGCCGTAGAAGAGTAGACCAATCGGCACCCCAGCTGGTGACACTCAAGCAACAAAGAGCATTAAGATGCTGCCAGCACATTTGTTTAAGCTGCCGAATATGAGGCAGCCAAGTCAATCGAGTATCAAAAACCAATCCCAAAAACTAATGCATCTCCAGTACAGCAAGAGGTTTACATTCAAGATAAAGCTGTGGCTCAGGGTGAATAGTGTGTCACTGGCAGAAATGCATAATGCAAGTTTTGGCAGCTGAAAACTGGAAGGCATGTGCTACAGCCAAAGACTGCGCCTTTCGGATAGTGCCCTGCAGCTGCCGTTCAGCAGCTGCAATGCCAGTGGAGCTATAGTATAGGCAGAAGTCGTCAGCAGGCAAGGAAGATGAGACAGACGTTCCCACCGCCGCAGAGAGCCCATTAATTGCAATCAAAAAGAGGCAGACACTTAAGACAGATCCTTGCGGTACCCCATTCTCCTGAACTTGGGAGGAACTATTGGGGGCCGCAACTTGCACACGGAAGGAACGAAGTGACAGAAAATTTTGTACGAAAATCGGGAGCGGACCCCGAAGACCCCAACCATTAAGTGTAGAGAGGATGTGATGTCGCCACGTCGTATCGTATGCTGTCCGCATGCCAAAAAAGACAGCGTCCAGATGCTGACAGCAGGCAAAGGCCGCTCGGATGGCATACTCCAGGCACACCAGATTATTGGAGGCAGAGCGGCCCTTATGGAACCCACCCTGAGACGGAGCCAGAAGGCCCTGAGACTCAAGTAGCTAACTCAACCTCCGGCTCACCATGTGTTCGAGCAACTTGCAAAGGACGTTGGTGAGGCTAATGGGGTGGTAGCTGTCCACCTACAGCGAGTTCTTGCCAGGTTTCAACACGGTAATTATGACACTTTCCCGCCATTGCAACAGGAACTCACCCTCAACCCAGATACAATTGAAAAGGTCTAGGAGGCGTCGCTGGCAGTCCACCGAGAGGTGTTTGAGCATCTGACAGTGGACGCGATCTGGCCCGGGAGCCGTATCAGGGCAAGCGGCTAGGGCACTTTGGAATTCCCCCTCACTGAACAGAGCATTGTACGATTCAGAGTGGCGCATGTGAAATGAAAGGCTCTGACATTCCAGTCACTCTTTCAGGGAGCGGAAGGCCAGTGGGTAATTCGCAGAAGTGGAACTCTGAGCAAAATGCTCCGCTAAGTGGTTTGCAATTGTGTCGGAGTCAGTACAGACTGTTCCATTCAGTGAAAGCGCAGGTACGCCGACGGGGGTCTGATAGCCATAGAGTGACCTAATCTTGGCCCAAACCTGCGATGGAGAGGTACGGAGGCCAATGGTGGAGACATACCTTTCCCAGCACTCCTGCTTCCATTGGCGAATGAGGCGGCGGGCTCGCACACAGAGCTGTTTATAGGTGATGAGGTGTTCCAATGAGGGACACCGCTTGTGACACTGGAGTGCCCGCCTGCGATCTTTAATCGCCTCAGCAATCTTGGGCGACCACCAAGGCACACTCCTCCGCCGAGGGGACCCAGAAGAACAGGGAATGGCAGATTATGCAGCAGTAATGATGCCGGTGGTGACCGAGCAAACCACTGCATCAATGGCATCGTTGGAAAGAGGCATAACAGTGGCAGTGGAGGTGAACAAGTCCCAGTCCGCCTTATTCTTAGCCCATCTGCATGGGCACCCAGTAGAGTGACGCTGTGGTAGTGACAGAAAAATCGGAAGGTGGTCACTACCGCACAAGTCGTCATGCACACTCCATTGGACAGATGGTAATAGGCTAGGGCTGCAGATCAAAAGGTCGATGGCTGAGTATGTGCCATGCGCCACACTGAAATGTGTGAAGGCAACATTATTTAAAAGAGAAAGGTCGAGCTGTGCCAATACTTGCTCAATGATGCTGTCTCGGCCTTTTGGCACTGATCCACCCCACAGACGGTTACGGGCATTGAAGTCGCCCAGTAACAGACTAACGGCAATTGGACTATCAGTGCAGCCAGGACATGCTGTGGAACATCACCATCTGCTGGAAGATAGAGATTGCAGACAGTAACAGCCTGAGGCGTCCACACCCAAACAGCAATAGCCTCTAAAGGTGTTTGTAGAGGGACAGACTCACTGTAAAGGGAGTGAAGGATGTAGATGCAGACGCCACCAGATATCCTCTCATAATCTGCCCGGTTCCTATAACAACCCTGATAGCCATGGGGGGCGGGGGTTCGCATTGCTGGAAACAAAGTTTCCTGAGGGGCAATGCAGAGGAAAGGGTGAAGGCTGAGTAGTTGTCGGAGCTCAGCAAGATGGTGGAAAGAACCGCTGCAGTTCCACTGGAGTATGACATTGTCCATGGCCGAGAAAGGCGAGAAGGGGCCGAGGAGGCAGATTACACTGCTGGGTCACCTGCTGCCACCGATTCAGCACCTGTGCAAGTGACATCCATTGTGTCTGAGTGTCCGGCGAGATCTAGGTCCTCAGCAGACGCCAGTATCTCTACCTCGCCCTCAGACGCAGAGCTTGTAGGTTGCGGTGGGATGGGTGCCACTGCAAGTTCCTTCGTCTTAGAGGTCTTCCTCTTGGACTTTTCTTGCTGCTCCTTGGGTTTCACTGGCTGGGAGGGCTTCACCGATTCAGTCTCCTGGACAGAGGAGGATCGCAAAGCCATACGACCAGCTGCTTGTGGGCACTTATGCCACTGCCGGGTGTCATCCTTCACACTTGTGGAAACCTGGGAAGGGAGGGACCCAAGGAACCCCTTGCGAGTGAGAGGAGCCGAAGAAGTTGGATGCTTCTCTGGCTTAGAAGTGGGGACGGACATCCCCGATGGGTGGGGTGTGTTGCTCTCAAGGTAGGTGGTGCAGGAGCAACAGGGTGGGTAGTGCGCCCCATGAGCAAGGGGGCATGTGGAGTTGTACAGCTCAGTGAGCCGAATGGAATTCGTCATAGTGGCGGCATATGAGGAAGTCATTCGCACAGGATGGAGTCGTTCATATTTCCTCTTAGCCTCAGTATTGGTCAGTCGGTCCAGGGTCTTATATTTCTTGATTTTCTGCTCTTTCAGTAAGATACTGCAGTATGGCGACCAAGGTGAATGATGCTCTCCGCAGTTGATGCAGATGGGAGGCAGGGCACATGGAGTATTGGAATGTGATGGGCGTGACATGTGAGGCTGGAAGTACGGTGGGAAGACATGGCCGAACTTCCAACACTTAGAGCACCGCATTGGGGGAGGGATATAGGGCTTGACATCACAGCAGTAGACCATCACCTTGACCCTCTCCGGTAATGTATCACCCTCGAAGGCCAAGATGAAGGCACCGGTAGCAATCTGATTATCCTTCGGACCCTGATGAACACACCAGACGAAATGAACACCTCGACGCTCTAAATTTGTGCGCAGATCGTCATCAGACTGCAAAAGAAGGTCCCTAGGGAAAATAATACCCTGGACCATATTTAAACTCTTATGGGGTGTGATGGTAACTGAAACATCCCCCAACTTGTCACAAGCAAGTAACCTTCGTGACTGGGCAGAGGATGCCGTTTTTATCAATACTGACCGAGAGTGCATTTTGCACAAGCCCTCCACCTCCCCAAACATGTCTTCTAAATGTTCTACAAAGAATTGAGACTTTGTTGACATGAAGGACTCCCCATCAGCTCTTGTACAAACTAGGAACCGGGGCGAATAAATGTCACTGCCATCCTGAGCCCTACACTCCTCCCACGGTGTGGCCAGGGAGGGGAACGATTTGGGATTGTATTTCTGAGCGTTGAATTTAGTCCGAGAATGATTAGAGACTGCTGGCAGCTGGCCACCAGCAAGAGATGATGTACCACGCTTCCTTGCGGGTCATCTGCCCTGGTGCCACCCACTCCAACGAAGGGCCCTCACCATGGGTGCCACCCAGCCTCAGCAAGGGCCACCTGGCAGGATGGCCATTGCTGGGAGTCCCGATGCCCCAGGGAGAGTTAACCGCACAAGCATCAGCAGAGCGATCCCTGTGTTGTCTGGGGGCTACAACCAACAGGGTACATGGCGGCCCCACCACAACAGACTGGCTACTGTGCTGATGGTAATCGTCTCCGCAAAAAGCAACACTGCACAGTGCATGGTGGAAATTGCACCCAGGAATGTATCCTTGCCCATGAGATGGAGAACGAGCAGGACGGCAATGCGACAACAAGAAAGTTGGCTAAAGGTCTCAATGCATGATGGAAACGAGGCACCATGTAAGGCGCCCTTCCCCAATTGGCTCGCTCTTCAGAAGAATTTGGAAATATGGAGCTCATACCCGAGAGGGGAGTTTCACATATAGGCTGAAACATTTGAGATTCCTTTTAGTCACCTCTTACGACAGGCAGGAATACTGCAGGCCTATTCTAACCCCCCGGGAAGACTGTGAGGCCACCTTTCATTGCTGGATATTTAAACAGCAGCAGAGTTGCACATCTGATGCATATTGGTGGTGGCATTCATCACTCCATCAATGGACAGAGGCCACCTAGTAACATGGCCTGAGAACTTTGCATTGGGTAAGTCAGTGATGTGGTGGACAACACTTTCCATGATCCAATCTGTCCTCAATGCTGTGTCAGAGCTCAAAAGCAAACAGCTTTCTATAGAGTGACCAGTTTACTCTTCAGATTATCCGTCTTGGTAGCTTCTTTTCAGGGACTGCACCGCCCAGTTAGATGGATCCAAAATGGGAAGGTCATCAGCATCACCAAGTTTATTTATCACATTCTGGACCTATGCAGTTTAAGTTTGCTTACTCTCCATTGACCAGAACAGCGTAAAAAATGTAGACAGTTGAGTTTTATATGCCTCACTTAAGAGAACTTTTAGAAAGTGATGCAAGAGAATATAAAAGCTAACAGAGGAAGACTCATCATCATAATAATATGTAATGCAATGTATTTTCCAAAGATTTTTGTAAGGGAACAATAAGAAAAATGTGGCAAGAAACTATACATAATTTACATGAAACTTACTATAATCATTTGCAACCAGTTTAACAACTGACCAACACAGAGAGAGATTGCTAACCATCATCAACTGACGAATAACAAAATGTGTGGTCTTTCTCAAAAGTCAATAAAAATAAAAATGAACAAGTATGCAAAAAATTTGCAAGTATCTTTGCTAAAGCCTCCTCCCATACACGCACAAGGAAAATTCACACAGTGCGTAAAGTGGTATTAGTACACTTAGTTTCTCATTCTGGACCTTCTCTTGAGATGAATTACTGTCCAAAAGGACACCGCGCATTTATATACATATAATTACTGTAATAATAAACTCGTACACAAGACATTGCAAGGTGCTGTAATAAATGTGAAATACAAGAAGAGTAAACAGGATCACAGGAAACAATTAAAAGTTATATGAATTATTGTTTACTTTTAACACTGAATTATTTACATATCAATGAAAAGTATTCAAAAACCTTAAATTTTTGTCTCTGATGGTCGACTAGAGCAATTTATTATGCCTATTAAATGTAATGGTACCATTATAATAAGGGTTCTAATAGGCGAACATTTTGAAGGTTCTCGATGGACGAAGTATCTTATTATGAAAATGGAAGACTGGTCATTTTAGATTCCAAAATGTTTTATCTTGAAAGTTATGTAAAAGTACAAAAAGAAAATATCACTTCCAATACCCTAGAAATAATCAGCACATGGCAAGGCAGCCTTCTCAGGTAACTCGGTTCAGTCACTTTTTTGTGTCAAAGAAGTTATTTGAAAACTCAGGAATCATTTGATAAACAACTAAACAGAATGACAAGAGCTTTGCCATAGTCCCACTGTCTACATAATGTCTCCACTACAGGAGATCACTGTGTGCTACTCATGTGACTAAGTGCTCATTCAGTCTACTACAGTCCAAGAAACATATTGTACATGAAACTGCCAAAAGCATCTCATTCAAGAAACATGAAGCAAAAAATTATTACTGTGGTTCACAATGAAAACCAATGTGAGACCGATATCAGAGATGGTCAATAAATTTAATGCATCATATGATATAATACAACATTGTGCAGTTAACATCCTAAAGCAAGCCATTACACAGATGATCTACATCCATCATACGCGGCATAATAAGCTCCAAATCGAGCAATGGGCTATGGTAAGCCAGCCAAAACTATATATGTAACTATTGTGAGATGTCTCATTTTATGACTGAGTATGGTGGGGAATATATCCAGCAAAGGAGGCACAATGATCAGATAACAAAGAAATAACAGTGAACAACTGAAATGAATATAAAAGGACTAGTCACTTTTATTATAAACAACTAGAATCATCTTGGAAACAGCTGATAAAACTACAATTCTTTTTGTTGTAAATAAATGGTTTAATGTCTCTGTGGTCCAACAGTACAGTAACTCATTTACAGTAAAGCTTCAAAGTCAGTATCAAACTCAGTTATTTTTTCTTGGTGGTGACATGAATGATAATTTTGTCACTGGTAGCAGCCCAGGAGTGTTAAGCCCAATGTGAGACAGACCACTTGGAAATGCATCACTCAGTAGCAGAACAAACAACAGGTACTCAACATAAGTAGATGACTCAAAACAGCAAGTTGTGGATATATTGTAGCAGTCAAAGAGAAACTGTGCACTTCAAGAAACAAAGAAGAGTACCACTTTTGACTACATAATTAATGAGGTACACTGGAATCAGTATGTGAGTAATACAGATTGGAGATATGAAGCAGAATCATTATATGTAATTACCTATACATAAAATAAGTGGCAGTGAGAGCATACAGAAGATTTGCTGAATTAAATTAGGGATCAGAAGTGTGAAGTGTTATGTACCCTCATCACCTACTAATGAGCAAGTGTGCCTGTGAGTAATTTTATTACAGTGGTTAGGGTGTTTAAATAGCACAGAAATATTCATTTATATGTATATAGAAATGCCACTAATGGTTAGAGGCACTCCTCGGGCAGTGTGGGACAGCTGGAGTTTTCAGCAGATGACCATATGTCACAGCAGGTGCAGCATGGAACTACAAACCTGCACAGACTGCTTAGGTGGGTGTCGGGGTCTTGCATTAAAATAATCACCAGTGAAAATGGGAGACAAGAATATACATTACGAGCTATTGAGACTCTTGTACATCCTGGAGTTAGTTTCAGGTTAGTTTTCACTCATAACAGATTTCTCTAACTGAATCTGCAATAAAAGTTAATCACTGTCTTTTATTTTGAGGAATCACATTTCTGTACAAAAGAAGCTGTCTTATAAACCCCTTCTATAACAGATGAGATTATAACGTTTGACTAATAGGAAATATTTAATATATACACAGATGGGGAGCACAGACAACCAGAAGTGTGTTCAGCTGATGGGAGACGAACAAAAATGCTGCAGAATATACAATGGCAGACACATTAAGAAAAATGTTCAATATGTCACAGAAACCACCTTAGCAAATTCTAAAAAATGCAGAATTTCATGTATGATTTACATAAGAGTACCAATTTCATAATCCAAATACAAACAATATAAACTCCATAACATCATTTATTAGCAGTGTTTACGAGAGGAACATTTTTAAAAAATTACAGAATTTGAGCAACACTTCTGAATTGTATAACAACTTTATTTTTCTGTGTAACCCATCATTTCAACCTCACACTCCTTCATCATTAAAGTAAAATGGAATGATCAGAGAAAGCAGCATTGTTCAAAATGCATCAGATTCAGTTGGCTACACTAATTCTAATTCATAGTAACATCCATATTTACAATATACATATATATGTATGTATTTATCATACACTCCTTTCTTTTACACCTTAACTTTTTATATTAAAGATACAAAGGAAAACAACAAAAAATTAACGAGTAACACAAGCATATTACTTTCAAAAATAATGAAATAAAATTCACACACAAACTGAACTTTTATTTATGTAAATCAGTCAAATAAAAATTTAGCCAGGTCTGTATTGAACACTGACAGTTTGTTTTTGCAGAGTACTGTAAAATCAGAAACTTGTGCTTTGAATCGTGTTTTTATTGCAAGACCAATTTGATTCCACATATCCAACTGAACTGATGACTGTTTCATTTAGGCTGCTCTGATGCTCTGAATTATCTGGAAGACAGCTGAAAATAAACAAAACAAATCAAGTACATATTTTAACTCAAACAATTTAAAAACTGAAATAAGGAATCTCATCATTTATTGCACATACAGCACAGGCATTTGAAAGCAAACTTTCTTGTAAAATAAGATACAGTTTGATGTTTCACACTTGATAATGCATCAATGTGTATATGATTTTCAGGTCTGCTATGTGCATTTCTTACACAGAATTGCTTCACATCCACAGATGGTATGTACACGCTACTTGAAGATAACCGCTGCTATTGTCCATAATGCACAGCAATGTTAACTACATTCTGACAGTTTTGTATTTACCTTTCATCTGAGAATGTTACATTATTTTCATTTATATAAATATGATAGGATTTGTAAAATCAAATTTAGGAGTCATAAGTAAACATATGACCAGACTTTTGCTTGATCCTTACAAGTATTTTTACACGCTCCCTCCTCAACCTGTGCATTCCACAATGCTTTGTTCACTCACTCACTCACTCACTCACTCACTCACTCACACACACACACACACACACACACACACACACACACACAAACTGTAAACCTATTCCAAATATTCCAATAGAATGACAACTTTGAAATCTTGCCTGTCGTAACAGTATGCATTATACTTAAATTTTTCTTTAAAGTGACCAGAAGGTTTCATTAAAATTCAGTGAATATACTCCACTTGGTCCCTCTAATGATCACTAGAATACCAAATTTTAGCACCTGTTACTACATTTAATATCTACAATACGTTTTCTGGTAAGTTACTCCATTGAAATGATACACACAAGGCTGGATGCGTACAGGTTGTTACTTCTACTAAATAACATAATCTGAAAGGGCAAACAGGTCAATTATAATTCAGTATAACATAGATAATCACCACTTAAGTTGAAGCTTTCAGTCATCAATACGTACATATGCAAGACAAAGTTTCTGAGAGTTCAAATGAATCTTCCTTAAGGTCAAACAGGATACACATAAACACACATACATACATGCATCCATCTACATGACTACACTGTCCGTCCCAGCTGCAGGTTAATGATCATATATTGGCACATTAGTGTGAGCCTGAGCAGCGTGTTGCAGCGTGTTGCAGCAGTGCTGACAGCAGGTGAGTGTGGAAAGTTGTCACTGCAATAATTCAACAAGGCCAGTGCAATATTGCTAAGCAGGTAAACTTGGTGCAAAATCAAACTCAGCTCTACTGCACAGATTACTGCACCAAGAGGCAAGGCAGATTCCCACACTGACAATAGCAGTGGTGTTTTGTGATATGTGAGTGGTGGTGATGAACAATGTGCACGCTGCTGCCAATTCTAAGTACTGGTCATTTTTGTAATGGAATTATTTCGAGTCTTGCAGCTTAACCAGGACAATGGGGCTGTGCTGGACAAGGGCACCACATGGACCTTCTACCAGTAGAAGTCACCAGTTTCTACAAACTAAGTTCCTGCCTAGACTTACTGCTGTGATGCAGTGGGCCACATCAGGTCATCTCCAGCAGCACAGTCTATTTCTGCCCAGGGGCAGCAGGTTGCATCCCATGCATACCAGCATTCATCTGCCATTGTGGGATGAATGTTTCCATGGGTATCCACCACCGTGACAATTAGAGGTCACCTGGGGCCAGGGCAGATACAGAAATATCAAGTACGCATGCTGCTGGGATGTACACCATGTTGCCAGCTTATGTAACAAAGCTTTCAGTGCAGTGGAGTGCCATGTCAGCATTGTGAGATGTGCAGACAGGCAGCAAGCCCAGCAGAATTCCGCAGCCAGCCAGCCACTGAACCAATGTATGAAGCAGCATGGATGCATCAATAAAAGAACTTGTTACATTTGCAGCTGCCTTTCTCTGCAGACCCCTGACTCCTACCTCAACTCCAATACCTGCTCAAAGCATCTTGGCTCATAGCTGCCCCACCCATACCAGAGGGCCAACAACATTAAATTAGTACTGCAGCTTGATTGATGTGAAGGTCTGTGTTGGATTGAGCAGGCAAGGAAAGAGCAAGAGGGAGGGTTGGGAGGCTGGCTGACTGCTGGAAGGGAAGGGCAACAAGCCCATGTTGTAGAAATGTGACACTGATGAGCTCAGTCTGATGCAATCAGGGAGAGTTGCTTTTGGTGCACAATGAAATGGAGTGGGAGATGTAGCAGAGGATGAGGGAAATTGTGGAGAGGCAGCTTTGAGTGCAGAATGAATGAAGTGATGTGTTAGGAATACATAAGGCATAAAGCTAGAGTAGGATATTTCACAGACCAGGTGGGCTGCAGAATACTACTTTGGAAAAATTGGGAAGGATTGTGGTTAAAAAGGCTTTTGGCTGGCTAGAGATGGGCCATAAACAGTTTGGCATATGATGACATCATATGGGGTATCCATTGCTAAGGCAGACTCACAACACAGTCATGAACCTGTCCTCTGAAAATGTCAGTCCCACAAAAGTATCAATCCTTTCCAAAGGCTTTATCTTTTGCCACACTCCCAAATTCAATTGTGGTGGGCTTGTTACAGACCCCCTCTCATTCTCCGGAAACCTACAGTGTAAATACTTTTGTACCATTAATTCTACCAATCAGACTCAAACCAAAACCAGTACTGAATCCTGCCATACCAAATTTACTCCTCCATCTAACTGTGATCCCCCTCCCTCCCTCTTCCCCCAAATCATCCCATTGAAACCCACCAGAATTTTTTAACTACGTACCTTGCCTCACTATTATTCCCGAAATCTCCAAACATGGGAACTTACCTCACATTCGCAGAAAAACTGCAATCCACCACCTAAAAGCTGATCCTGAACTTATAATCCTATGCACAAACAACATTCCACCACTTTAGTTCTGAACTGCAGGGATTGTCTGAAGTGGGACTCAACCTGCTGCTAGATATGTCCACCTACAAGCCCTGCCACAGTGACTCCATTCCAGAAACCCAGCAGGATATCTGGCTCCTCGTCAAGTTCTTACATCCATCACAGAGCCTTTCCCCTAAGTCTGCCCCTGTCCTCACCCCCAACACTCCCCACACTCATACCTTTTACATGTATCCTAAAGTTCATAAACCCAACCACTCAGGACAACTAATTGTGGCTAGTTACTGTGCCACACAGAGAGAATTTCTGTCCTTGTGAACCAACATCTTCAGCCTATCACCTGTAATCGAACCTCCTCCATAAAAGGCACAAAACATTCCACCCACAAATTCTCCACAACTCCTGTTCTTTTACCACCTGGCACTCTGCTCGTCACTGTCCATGTCATCTCCATCTACACGAACTTCCCAATGCCCATTGCACTGCCGCAGTCTTTCCCAACACCTGACTGACTCCAAACCTGCAATCTCCTTCCTGGTCACTGGGATCAACTAGAAGGGGTGTTCAGTAAATAATGCAACACTTTTTTTTCCGAAAGCAGGTTGGTTTTATTCAGGATTCCAAAACACCACTTTCTTCCCCACTCTCCTGACCTTATGCCACCTTACTGGGAGGGCCTATATGCCTGCTTGGTACTACTCTCCGGGTTGACGTTGGAGGTGACATATTGCAACATCAATAACTTCCCCATCATCCAATCAACCACATACTACTTCCCGTGGAGTGCATCCTTCATTGGAGCAAACAGATGGAAGTCGGAAGGTGCAAGATTCAGGCTTTAGGTTGGATGAGGAAGAACAGTCCAATGAAGTTTTGTGAGCTCCTCTCAGGTTCACAGACTCGTGCAACGCCTTGCATTATCGTGGAGAAGGAGAAGTTCATCTGCATTTTTGTGGCAACAAACATGCAGAAGACATTTCTTCAGTTTCCAGAGGGTAGCACAATACACTTCCGAATTGATCACTACACTATGAGGGAGGGTATCAAACAGAATAACCTCATTCAGAGTTCCAGAAGATTTTCGACCTGACTTTACCAGCCAATGGTGTGGTTTTGAATTTTTTCTTGGGAGGACAGTTGGTGTGGTGCCTCTCTATGGATTGCCATTTTGTTTCTCAAAGTGATGAACCCATGTTTCATCACCTGTGATAGTGTTCCACAGAAGATTGTCATGATCAGCCTTTTAACGCACAAGTGATTCTGCACAGGTGGTCCTTAATTGATCTTTATGGTCTTCTGTTAGGCAGTGAGAAACACAGCAAACATAAACCTATCAGTATCCCATCTGGTGGAAGGGAGTGTCAACACTACCAACACAGATGTCCATTTGTGCAGCAACGTGTTTTTTTGTGATCCTTCAATCAAGCTGAATGAAAGTGTCCACACATTCCAACATTGCAGGAGTCACAACAATTTGCGGCGAGCTGAAACATGGGAGATCAAACAGGTTTGGGCTACCTTGTTGCAATGATGATAGAGGTCTTATCCACTGACTCACATTGCTTTTGTTCACTACCAAGTCTCCACAGACATTCTGCAAGTGCCTACAATATCTATGATGCTCTGGATTTCTGCCAAATGAAACTCAATGACAGCTCTCTACTCTGAAGGAACCTCTGTTACGGAAATCATTTTGTAGGCGATGTACAGTGCCACCAGGTATCGAAACTTCATGAAACTACAGCGGTTAAGGTGGTAATATGCCACAATGTATCACAATAAATTCCAAATTTTTTTCAACTGAAGTTGGCCAAGAAAAAAAGTGTGTTACATTACTTACTGAACATCCCTTGAATATCCTGAGTCAAAATCACTTCTCCTTTGAAGCCATCACCTACAAACAAATCCATGGTACAGCAATGGACACCACCATAATGCCTCCCACTCTAATACAGTTCTGGGCCATCTACAGGAATCTCCCCCCCCCCCCCCCCCCCAAACCACCCAGAGTCCCAAACCCCTCACCTAGTTCAGATTCACTGAAACACCTTCTTGATCTGGACCATCAGTAAGAACACCCTACCCACATTCCTCCACAACCTTAAAACCTTCTCCTCCATTCACTTCACCTGGTACTTCTCAGCCCAACAATCTATCTTTCTTGATGTTTACCTCCACCTCAACAAGGGCTACATCAGTACATCCATCCACACCAAACCTATTAATCATTAACAATATCTCCATTTTGATAGCTGGCACTCATTCCACATCAAGAAGTCCCTTCAATAAAGCCTAGCTACCAGTGATCACTGCATCTTTAGTGATGAGGTGTCCTTCACCAAATATGCCAAAGTCTCACTGAGTGTTTCAGAGACCAAAATTACCCTGTCTACCTTGTCTAGAAACTGATCTCTCATATCTCAGACTGAAGCAACTGAATCACACTCTCACCCAGCATTTAATTTCTACCTCTCTCTCTCTCTCTCTCTCTCTCTCTCTCTCTCTCTCTCTCTCTCTCTCTCATCGTGCCCTAAAATGAGAAATATCCTTCCCCACTAACTTCCCCCAATGGGATTCCACTACACACACCCAACCAACCTACACAATACCCTTGTATGTCCCTACTTCCAACCCCTTGCCCCAAGACTCACATTCCTGGGATAGATCTATATGCAAGACCTGTCCCATACATCCTCCCACTATCACCTGCTTCAGTGCTGTCATGGGCATCTCCTATCCCATCAAAGTCAGGACCATGTATGAAAGCAGTCATGTGAGCTACCAACTTAGCTGCAAGCACTGTGCCACATTCTACACGGGCATGACAAATAAACTGCCTGTCCACATGAATGGCCACCACCAAACAATGGCCAAGAGACAGTGAGAATGTCACCAACACAATGTGCTTTACCGCTGCTTCACAGCTCATGCCATCTGGAGTCTTCCCATGAACATTACCTCTTGTGGATTGTGTTGGCAACAACAAATAATTTATTCCCCTAATATCCCCACCCCCTGGTCTCAACATTCTCTGGGGTCCATGTCTGCCACCTGCTCATCCCTTTCCCTGCTCCCACTTCAGTAATATACACACCTTCTATCCCGCCAGCATACCTATACAGTCCTTTCATCTTCTCTCCTCACCCCTTCCCCCTTCTCTCCCCTCCCCAATCCCTGCCACAGCCTCCTGATGCAGTACCTAGCCCTATCCTGTTCCCACCTTGGCCCTGCAGACTTCCGCATGCACCTTCCCCTTCCCCCAACAATACCCTACCATCCTCATCCTTCCTACCTCACATCTCTTCCTCCCTACCTCACATCTCTTCCACCCCCCCCCCCCCCACCCCCTACTACCCACCGCAGCTAGATTGTCACTCACCTCAGATGCAGCCACAGTTTGGCTCAATGCCTAGAGATGACAGTGATGAGCTATGCTTGTGTTAATGTGCATGTGTTTTCAACTTCCTATGAAGAAAAGCTGAATATTTCTATCACTCTGCTGAGTGATAGAAAGCTGAATATTTCTATCACTCTTTTTCATTCTTCCTTTCTGTGACTCAGCACTGTCTCTATGTGGTGAGTAGCAAATTACCCTTTTCATATTGTTGTGATTTGTAATAATAAAGTAGTAGATTTTATTAAAAATTTATGACTCAGTGGATTGTAAGCCTCTCTTCCATATTTTGTAAATACAAGGTCTGGACATCAAAACCACTGCAACTATTAATAGTAGAAAATCTAAGGTGAAATTCAGGGAAGAAATTTTGAAACACTTTGAAATTAAAATAGGATTGAGACAAGGTGATGGACTCTCTGCATTACTTTGCAATTGTGTCTTGGAGAAAGTCATCCCAGTGCAGATAAATTTAAAATGGGAGTTTAAATTTGACAAACCAAACAAATTAGAAAGGACAAATATTAGATTAAACTGTTTAGCTTTTACAGACAACCTCACAATTTTGTGCCTGGACACTGAAACAGCATAAAACCAACATTTTCTTAAATAAATAATAGAAAAGAGGATCTGCAAATATATATATATATATATATATATATATATAAGTCCAGCAGTCACTTGGCTCCCAAAATGCTAAATATAGGAAAATTGTGAGATGTTTTAATTTCAAATATTTAAGTGAATCCATTCAGGAGACTGGCTTGGAAAAGACTATTTATGAAATTTTTTGCCATAAAATGGAAACAGTCCACAGGCCAACAAAAGGTGTCTATAACAAAAATGCATATAAAAATACACAAAACTTACACATTACAACAAAGTCATCAAACCAGAGTGTCTTTTCAAACCAGTGTCTGAAACACCCATTTTAAACAGAAAGAGAGACACTGAGGAAACCCAAGAGAGAGAAAAACAATAAGCAGATTTTTGGCCTGTATCATACCAAAATGAACATACAGATTATGAGCAAATAAAGAAACTGCAAAGTATACCAACATTTCTCCGGATAAGAAAAAAAAAAATGCAGTCCAAAATTTTGTGGGCATTTTATAAGAACAGAATCGACCACATAAACTTGCCAGGATGTGGAATTCTATAAAGATCACAGTAAGCTTAAAACTGAAGAAATAAAGTGGACTAGGGCAGAAAAAAAATGGAAATCTGCAGGGAGGTGGACTAACACAACTTTATATACCGGACAGAATAATCTTTGGGCACAAAATTCACAACTGGACAGATGGCCTTGCAGAAAAACCTAAGAGGACAGGGTCAACTTGGTAAAATTCCCTTTGTTTTACATCACAGCCCAGCAGGGCTGAAAAGTCAATAAGGTATCTGCACAGTAGGAAGGCAGACGCATCTTGTGATATAAGGAAAATCACTGAACAGGAAAAATGACATGGTTTTCTGGTATATTAACCAGGAATGTAGACACTTGGCTTTTTGATTGCATATAATAAATATGCTTCTGATCAACTGAGTTAAAGTACAGTGAGCAACATGTGGTATCAGTGCATATGATCATAGATAGATCACAAAATGCCCCACACGTGTTACAGCCCACCTTGAATGTGCTTACACTCAGCTCTTTGTGAACCAGCAAATCAATGTGCACCAAGGACACCTAGATTTGGTGATGGAGCTGAAGTTTACTTGAGAACACACAGGCCACTATTACATCTACCTGCATCTCTCACCAAGAAATGATACAGGAACCAAATGTCTGATAACGAACACTTGGCTATTCAGCTATAGACCTCACGGGTGACAAGTAGCTTCAGCATGGCAATGCCCCACCCCATTTCTAGTGAATTATTAAATAATGATTTGAGGAACACTACAAGGACACGTGGAAGCTGCAAGCACACAAATTTCAAATGGGCACCATTTATCAACCATTAAAGGTTAAGAATGGAGGGACCATTTGGTTTGGTATACAAATTTAACAACTTCAGAAAAACAAGCAGGAAGTTACGTCTGTCTCTAAGGGCATCTATGATCTACCTGATCTGCTCAGTGTCAAAACGCAGTTATGGCTTTTAGATACATGCTTGGACAACACAACATTACACTCAAAATAAATGCAAAGAAAAAAATGAGGGACTGAAAAAACTTTATAAAATGATTTCTTACCTGACAATATATATTGAATGTCATTTCTAAATTTTTAAACAGAATTTGAAAGATAAAAACATTACACTCACTCAATCAACTTCACAACCTGAAACTCTCTGCATCAGAAACCAGACCAGAGTTCATAATTGCGATACATTTCTGTCCTTGAAACCATTGCTGCAATTACCAATTGTCAATTTCTAAAAAAACAAACTTCAAGCATTGATCATAAATTGGCAAGAACAGGAAGGAGGACACTACAGAAAAGGAATAAGATAAATCAATAAAATTCCAGATGGAGACTGGTTATAAGGCTGTGTATCACGGACTCTAAAAGAAAGGAATAAAACAGAATTTAGGCTACAGAAATAAAATTATTGGGATAAGTTTTGAGTATCACAAAAAGAAAAAGAATGATAGACATTCAAATATGAATATCTAGGACCAGAAGGAAAGATCAAATTAAAGAAACAGATTATTAAATCACATACCTGTACAATTAAAAACTAACTAAAGGAATTCTAATAATTGATAGACGCATACAAAAATATAAAAAGACTTCCACACTTCTCGAACTGTTGGTTCCTTCCTCAGGGAGGAAGTAGGATAGGTTGGATCAGGACACACTGACTCCAGTTTGAGAGGAACCTCACTTGTGAGAACATGGAGACATCAAAGGGAGTAGGATGTCAGACAGTGCACTTGTAAGCACTGTGCCAGCTTCGGTTCAGATGGAGTTGTAAGGGGAAGATAAATGAGAAGTGAAATGAATAGTGCAATTAAAAAATGCTACAATAGAGAGAAGAAAAAATGGGGTGGGGGTGTTGGAGGGGAGGGGAGGAAGAGACCAGAGAATAAAAGGTAACATAGTTAATTTATGCATAAATAAAGAAATGCAAGGTGCAGCAAAAACAGGTGACAGCTTTTAATTAATAGTACATCGCTTGTTATACAGAATTTTAACATGTTTATTGATACAATATAAAACAAAGGTGTAGCATTTAAAAATGATGTTATCCAAGAAGTACTTATTTCTTGCCATGATCTATTCAAATCTCCAGGTGAATGAGTAAAGAAAACAAGCCCCACAAATTGTTTTAGTATGGCCAAGAGTGCACCTACTAAATGAGCTAGGAGGAGGGGTGAAGGGAGGGATTGGAGAGACTCTCATTCGTTTTGTGGTGAATTGTAAAATACTTTTGAGATTTCACAATAAATGGTTCAGGTACTATTAATATCCCTGCTTGGTACACCCCTGAGAATGGGTGAGATTTCCTGGTGAACAGCTCCTCTAAGTTTGCCCAGCGTGCATATTTTGTTTACATACGCTCTTAATATATGACATCTCATTCAAACTCCCCCCCCCCACACACACACACACATACATTCCACAAGTGTCTTTGGAAAGTTTCCAGAAGTAAGTGGCACCTGATGCCTATACGAAGGTTATACAGACTTGGCATCCAATAGCTTCCCATGTGTGTTCCATCAGTCTCAGATCAAGCGAGTTTAGTGGCCAAGACAGCAACACGAGTTCACTATCACACTTCTCAAAGCACTGTAGCAAGATTTTGCCCATTCAATGCCACGAATAATCCTGCCAAGAGATGCCATTGAGAGAGACATGAAGAATGAAGGTATGTGGTGGTTCATACCAACGTACACAGTCCACAGCCATCACAGGGCCTTTAATTACAAATGGCCTGCACTTGAGGCGGGGTGCGAGATTTGTGCAGCCGTTCACTTTGTTGACGACATAACTGAACACGACCATTGGCCTGGTGTAACAAAGAATGTGAATCATCTGACCAGGTGTCATATTTCTGTTGATTCATAGCCCAATATCATTGATCCCGTGCCCACTGCAATTGTAATTGAGGATGTTGTTGAGTCAACATGGCAATACATATGGGTCATTTGCTGTTGAGTCCCATGTCCAATAATAAGTGCACAACACTATGCTCCGATACTTGTGCCAGCAGAAGTATTGTACACTGTCATCAGATCTGCTATGGATTGCTACTGATCCTTCTTTACAGAGCACTCTGTGATGAGGTTTAGACATCCAACACCTTGCCACCTACTTGCATTTTCAACCTTCCTTCAACTGGTCTCCATAGACGCTCTCACAGCAGCACATCAACAGCCAACAAGCTTTTCCTTTTCCAAGATGGGCCCCACTACAGTCAGCCCTTAGTGAAAATCACATACCAGGGAATTTCCACATTTGCATTCCATATCATTACTAGAGTAACTCCTCATCTATCTTTGCTCCAGTTACATACTTTTTGTTACTATGACGTGTCAACAATGCCACCACGCAGAATCCAATTTCAGTGTGGGCAGTAACCATACGTAGGTTGGAACTTAAATAGTAGCAATACTGCTGAGGAGACACTATGCAATGAAATCTACTATTGTCGCTGGTAGCACACATTGTTGACATACCTACCTTACCTCCGAGCAAATGGACTTGCCCGTCTGACGTCACCAGCGTGCGCACAATAAAGGGAAAAACAGTCACTTGTGAGCAAGCAATCTAATGTAGTGGTGTCACTATGTTTTTGAAACAGGAACAAAGGAGTTGGATCAAGATTGAATGTGCCCGAGGTTGTACAGCACGACAGTGTCATCAAGGTCTTCAAGAGGCATGCGGAGAATCGGCATTGCCATGCAGAACAGTAGCACGTTGGGTAAAAGCCTTCAATGAAGGTTGGCAAACTATGGCAGACATGCATCGGGCAGGTTGTCCTAGCGTCTCTGAAATAGTAGTGCATGCTGTTGCTGTGTTAGTGGACAGTGTTCAATGCCATACAATTTGTGAGCTCGCCCATGAAACTGGATTAGCACATTCGACTGTGCTTTGCATCCTGAAGGAATGCCCAGACATGTGAAAAATTGCATCGTGATGGGTTCCGCACGAGTTGACGGAAATGCAGAAATGGATGTGACACCACACTGCTTTGACGCACTTGAGAGTGCTATGAGTGCAAAGCAGAGGCTTTCTTACGCAGTATCGTAACACTGGATGAGACATGGGCCACATTGTACGAGCCAAAACCAAAATGCCAATCCAATGAATGGCATCATTATGTGTCGCCGCTAAAGTTGAAAGTGTGTCAGTGCCCCAGTATGGTGAAGGTTACGGTGATTCTCTTGTACGACTGATGGTGTTATCCTAATGCATTACGTTCCTCCATAGCAGACCGTCAATGCACATTATTACTGTTTGTTTTTGGAGCATCACCTGCGACCAGCTTTGCGAAAGAGGCGGCGACACTTTCTGTGAACCCACCCATCATTTTGCATGAGAATGTGCGGATGCATACAGTGCAAGCTGTGGCTGCTTTGTTCAGTCGATGGGACTGGGAAGTACTGTACCATCCACCATACTCCCCAGACTTAAGTCCTTGTGACTTTGATTTGATTCCAAAGATAAAGGAACCACTTCGTGGCATTCGCTTCAGAGCTGTTCCATAGATTTGACAGGCAGTAGACTGCTCCATTCACACATCAACAGAACATGCTCTGCTAATGGTATACTATGCCTTCCACATCACTGGCAATGGGTTCTACACAACACTGGTGACTACTTTGAAGGACAGTAGCAGGTGCAAACTTGTAACTCTTTTGTATCGGTTGTGAATAAATAGTTGCCACTATTTAAAGTTCCAACCCTCGTATTTTCTCTCATCAATCTGTGTTGAAATCCATGAAACACGCAGACTGAGCAGGGTCACCATTAAGAGAAATTACAAAATCAGGTAATTAACTCTATCAGAATTCCATGCAATGTTGGCTGTGTGAGCTGTTGTCCCATCTTGCTGGTACCACATTCAATGGCGATTTAGACACCTTGTCAGTTTGGGTGCCTGAAATTTTTCAAACATTCACTTATAAGGAGTACAGGATCCGTACCAGATACGATTGACAGAGGAAATAGAGAAGATCCAAAGAAGAGCAGTGCGTGTCAGGTGCTTCAAGAAAGGCAGTCTGCATCACATTGGCCTACTGTTAAAGTTCCAAGAGTGTACATTCCCAGAGAGTCAACAAATATATTGCTTCTCCTATGTGTATCTCACAAAAAGTCCATGAAGACAAAATTAGAGAGATTTAAGCCCATGTGGTGGTCTATGAGCAATCTTTCTTCTCGCCAACCATTCCTGACAAACAGGAAAATGGGGGAAGTGACCATGGTATACAAAGCACCTTCTGCTGGACACTGAAAGATGGCTTGCAAAGTGTATATGTAGGTAATGCCCTGCAGCTCCTCAAATTTGTCCTCAATTCCCCTTTACGGTGTACGATCTAACTGCAAACATATTCATAACAGCAAATCACATTGCAACTTTATCAATGTGAGGGGAAAGTTGGGGTTTTTATATGACAAACAGTGAAAGTTCTTATTGTTGTTATGACCATAAATACAGTGACAACCTTTGTTGCTCATCACGAGAATCTTATTTGTTCTGAGAATGTTACTTGTTTTACGTAATCTAGACCATTTAGTCACTGAACCATGAATGTTATGCAATGGAGAAGTGAAATCATAGCAAACCATTTGCCTTACACTGCAATCAATGAGACCCATTTCAACAGCACTCTTACTAGCTGACCAGTATGGACTGGTCTTCACAGCATGTCTTAATCCCTCAATGTCTTCTTATGTTCCGACTGATGATGGACGAACTGTCAAATAACTAACTTTGAAGCTTTCATTCTAGAACTAAACCAATTACCCAGTCATTTTCCCCACCTACAATAAAATCCAGTTACGAGAGAGTACATGTCCTCTTTCATCCATATCGAAGAGCTGGAGGAACTGAAGCCAAATTATAATGCCGAACGAATGGTGCTCACACCAGAACTGCTTCAAAGCTACTGAAAGAGCATTGCGTTGACAAGAATGTGTCACTATGCATCAGTTTAAATGTTTCTTAGTAGGTGAGTAGTTATAAGTTTACAACATCAATCTGACCCTTTAAATTTTGGGCATGCAGCAGCATAAATTATATAATCTTCTCCTAATATTTCTGCCATTTACCTTTCAGCCATCCACAGAGTGATCCGACAGACTGATGCTACACAGTACTTCCTCCATTCTTTTATATACGCAGACTGCACCACTGCACATGCAGACATAGATTCTCAAGTGCCAGAGATGTTGACCAATGGCAAAGGAGCATGCATAAATTTAAATCTGTGGTTACATGTTTGATCCGGGCTGGGATATCGATAACCAAAGATGGAGTGAGCCTGCAGCATCAATCTGTCAGGTCACTCTGCATACAGCCAAAAAGTGTACATGTACTGGGAAAAGAAATAGATTGTGGCTGCAGGACCACAATTTGCTGGACAAGTCATTGTGCCATTAAAACAGAAAGATCCATACTGTTCTCACTTAGCTGCACCATCTATTAGGAAAATGAAAAAAGTATGAGAAAAGTTGAACGGGGGAAAAAGAAAAATGGGTAAATAAAAACAGGGTAGTGGGGGTATGTTAACAGGCACTACGTCCAGGAGCATGGCTCTTTGCAAGGATATGTTGCAGAGAGAGTTAACATCACCACAGTTTGGGGAAACTAATACCAGATGATTACCAACTAATGTGTTCATTGTACAGCTTTTTATAAAGGAACAACCACCCAAGTGGACGTATAAGAACTGTCTGCTTTGAGGACATCCAATAATCAGTTGCTGGGCACACTCTACAGCATGACTCAAGGGATCTGAGTGCCACACCTGCTGCACCACATGGACCATTTGAATCCTCTCACCAGTACTACCTTCCCTGAACCCCCGGAGATTTTTCCCTTGCTCCAAAATGTATTTTCACTTCCAGTGCCCCCCCCCCCCCCTCCCAAGCACTAACCAGCTTTTTTCTATTTTCATTTTTGTTAGTATTTGTTTGCACATTTGCTCAACAATTTACTTTGTAACTTGTTTTATCTTTGTGTTTGCTTCTCTTTCCCTTTTCGATCATCACCCATCTCATTTTGTGCTGCTTTCCTTATAATTCTTAATTGGATTATCCATTCCACTTATTTCCTTTCCTCTTACTGGAGTACAGGGAAGGGAAATAAAATACGGAATGAATAATGCAATTAAGAACTCTCACTCTGTCTATCATATCCAAACTGAAGGTGACCATAGTGCTTACCAGAGTCCTAACTTTGACCTCCTAACCTGCTATCTCCAAACTTCACGTGTCTTCCTTTGTCCACACAGCATATGGGGCCCCTCACAATCTAAGGTCTTAGTAATCTGCTCATCCTCTCTAACATTTTCAAATCTATCTTACTGGGCAAGTCAATGGTATTGTGTATAATCACAACTCTACATTTTGAAACACTATGGATGGCAAGACAAGTTTATTCTACATGAACTGTGTGCACAACCTGGGAAATTATTTTCCTAGCTCATGAAAACAGATCTCCAACAGAAAATTATCTTCCCAATACATTTAATTGACTGCTTCTACATCAAAATAACTACAATTTTAAAACATACTCTATAAAGGAAGTTAGCATACAACTGAACCTTCTTTACTTGAGGGGATAAGGTGTGTCTCTTGACGAGTGTAGCACTAAAAGCACATCATGGCCAGAATCCAAGGAACAAATAATGAATACAACAGTCATTTTTTATATAGAAGATTATTTCACAGTGATACTACACTCCAGAGGAACATTGTCTACTTTCAGCTTTGAAAACAAATACAAAGGGTACTAACAGACAATGAAATTTACCATTATATCTACTTTACAGTCTTATATCTTTTAACAGTAAGTGCAATATCATTATTGGTCACATTTATATGTCCTTGATGACAAGTTTTCCAAACTATACATTACCTTACAAGTAAACTATTTTAGCAATGCAATTCTGTTATATATTCTAGTTTTATTATCTCACATCCATCTTCTATCACAATAGTGCACTTCCCCTGGGGATTGACTGGCAACAATACACATTACTATGATAAATGAGGATTTTACTTCCGCAGAGTAAATTTTTTTAAGGTTAGGTTAGGTTAGAGAGTCACTGTGTATATGTCAAAAAAATGTTGGCAGTGGCGATAAATCTAATGAGAATTCATGAAATTTATCTGTAAATAAGACTCTGAATGTGAATACTTTACCTGAGCCACATACGACAAATATAAATAATGCCAGAAGACCAGGCCCCACTGGGTATTTTTCATCTTGTGGTTTCTGCAAACAAGAAAGAAAAGGATTATAATACAAAATAATAGCCCGATAATAAGACTAATACCTTTCAATCTAACCTACACAACTAGCCGGTTTCATCACTACAGTCTTGAGTCTAAAAAAGTAGAATAAAAGGCATAACTGTGGTAGCACTAATTTTAGGCAATATTTATGACCTACTGTAGCTATGAACAATATGGAATGCTTTCAGTTTCAGTGCTCAAAATACTGTGTTTCTTTTTTAAGCTGTTGTTGGTTTCCTAAAACTATCCTCCCATTAACTGCACAAAATTGGTATACTGTCAAACTATGTACCATATGCACCTTCTCTGCCATTGCTATTGTTCTAGGCCTAGCCAGGCCTCGAGGGGACACACACATACACAGAATGAATGTATTCATGTCAGTGCCAACTGGTTGACAATGGAAATAAAATAAATTACATTCAATTTTAAAAAATAAATAAAGATCTGAATCTGATGTTGATGCATGAAGAGGTAGAAAGAGCAAAAAAGCTTCTGTGACTACATGTTGAACAACACTTAAATTTGAAGACCATGTAATGAAACTTACCCAGAGAATCAAATCAATGTGGTTTGTTCTGAGAATAATTGCTAAAGTTTGCAGGCTGGAAGGCATTATATTGGCATATTCTGGTTAGCTGCAGACCCTTGTAGCATACGGAATAAATAGTATTCTGGGGGTGAAATAGTCATATAAAAGAAATGTTTAAATTAGAGAAAAGCATTATTTCCACCATTTAACAAGGGGACACTGCAAATAATAGTGAAATGATGAATGGAGTAGAGTTGGATGGATTTTGTACATTTATGTCTGAAAGCAAACGGTATTCATGTGCTGGTGATGTATTTTGTTGATTGATTTTTTATATTATGTATGCTATCTGAAGCCTTTAAATGTGTGTGACTTTATAAGTAGTTTCTTTTACATGCAAAATACTGAATAAGGTAGTATAAAGTAAAGAAACTGGGCTTCCATTTGGGAGGAGCACGACTAAAACCTGTGTTGCTGTCCAGACTTAGGTTTTCATGAGGTGAATAACGCAATGATTCCATTGAAAAGACTCTGGCCAATTTCCTGCTCTGCCCTTTAAAAACTGACTTATATCTTCTTTCTTTTTATACAAATATATTTTGTGTAAATATCTCTGTAAAGTGCAACTTCCTGATAGATTAAAAGTATGGGCTAGACCATGACTCGAACCTAGAACCTTTGCCTTTCAAGGGCAAATATCACCAACTGAGCTACTGGCATCATGGCTCATGATCTGCACTCACAGCTTTACTTGTGCCTTTACTCTCTCTTACCTTCCAAACTTCACAGATGTTTTACTGCATACCCTGCAGGATTATCACTCCTAAATAAATAAATAAATAAGTAATATGGAGAAATGGCATCCTAGGTGAAGGAAACTTTTCTTTACACTGCAGTGGAATGAATGCCAATTTGAAACTTTCTGGCAACTTAATCTGTCAGAACTGGTCTCGCAGCAATATTTAAGAAGTAGTTTACAAGGACGTCTGCACTCTCTACATACAAGTAGGTCATATTTAATAGAAACAGAGCTGAAATAAAGCATGCCAGTCGTTTTAAGGAATCATAACATTTCTGTTTTTAATTTTTTTTTTCTTTATTCATCCAAGGACAATCTCATAATGAATAGGATTTGTCAAGGTACTAAGTGCAAATCAAAAGGCCAACACATAGAACACAATATGCTTTTGCATTATGGGGATAGGACTAAGCCAGTGCTCTCCAACACCAACATTAAATCAAACAAAAGTAGCTCAATCACTCTACCAACTCCCATATGCAAGATGTGGAAATAAAACTACTTAGCTCAGACCAAAATTTTACACCAATCCCAGCTTACTGTCCAAAATGCACACAACTGAAAGGACTGGCATAAATTTTCAAACAGTTACAGTATCCATATCTCCTTTCTGGAAATTTCAATGCACGTAGCATAATGTGGAGTTCAGCGATAAGACACACTTATGGATGTGAACTTGGAATTATACTGGACTGTATTACTAAATGACAGGGAAATAACATTAGTTCCTGCTCTTACCACAGACCAACTGCAACAGCTATGTCAATGTGTTCTCCAGAACTAGCAGCAAAATGTAAGTGGTTAATAAAAAAAGGATCCCATGGGATCAGATCATTTTCCCCCAGCCATCTTCTAGTCTTGGCTATCTATCTCAGTCAGTTTTTGTTGTTGTGTTTGGTTTTAGGGCACAAAACCAAGTAGGGTTATACGCGTCCATGTCAAAACTGTAGAACATGAAGAAAAAGAGAGGAGTTAAAAACGACTACACATCAATCCCAATCAACAGAAGAGAAGACAGCTAAAAACATGGATGTGGAGAAAGGTCTATAACATACGCCATAGAGAAACGGAGGTTCAGAACTAAAAATTAAATGGCCTTTGCCATATTCTATGATAGATAAAAACTAAAACGCAGTCAACAGCCCATGTGTCATTCGCTAAAATGGCCAACAACTCAAATGGGAACACAAGCAGTTAAAAGAAGGGCATTCCGACAGGAAATGCAAATAGTCAAAAGTTGAGTGCAATGTGCACCAAGTGGTGTGGAAGCTTCACTTAATAAATGGTGATGGCTAAAAAGAGTGTGCCCAATACACAACCTAGTTAAAATGATCTCAGGGTGGGAGTGCTGAGAGGTGATTGTCCAGGCTGTTGGGAGAGGCTTAATAACCCAGAGCTTGTTCCCATGAAGAAAGGGCCAGTGATCTGTCAGTCATCAGGAAAATGAAATACCAAAATAGCTAGAAGGCCTGAATTTCCAAAAATAATGGAGGTTAAATCTGTAATACCATGACAATTGAATCCCTGAAGATCAATATCACACACTTATGAGATGCACACAAGGATTGGCAAAACAATCTGTTGTTTTCTTCTTCTCCTTCTTCTTCTTCTTCTTCTTCTTCAGTCCAGAGACCAGTTTGATGCAGCTTTCCAGGCTTCTCTAACCTACGCAAACTACTTCATCCCCAAGTAACTACTGCAACCAACATCCTTCTGAATCTGTTTAGTGTATTCATGCCTTGGTCTTCCTCTATGATTTTTGCCCTCTGCACTTCCCTCCAATACTAAACTGATGATCCCTTGATGCCTCAAAACATGTCCTACCAACTGATCTCTTCTCCTAGTCAAATTTTACCACAAATTCCTCTTCTCCCCAATTCTATTCAATACCTCCCTCATTAGTCACGTGAGCTACTCATCTAATCTTCGGCATTATTCTGTAGCACCACGTTTCGAAAGCTTCTATTCTCTCCTTGTCCAAACTATTTATCGTCCATGTTTCACTTCCATACATGGGTACACTCCATACAAATACTTTCAGAAACGACTTCCTGACACTTAAATCAATAATCGATGTTAACAAATTTCTCTTCTTCAGAAACGCTTTCCTTGACATTGCCAGTCTACATTTTATATCCTCTCTATTTCGACCATCATCAATTATTTTGCTCCCCAAATAGCAAAACTCCTTTACTACTTTAAGTGTCTCATTTCCTAATCTAATTCCCTCAGCATCACCCGACTTAATTCGACTACATTCCATTATCCTCGTTTTGCTTTTGTTGATGTTCATTCTACACCCTCCTTTCAAGACACTTTCCATTCTGTTCAATTGCTCTTCCAGGTCCTTTGCTGTCTCTGACAGAATTACAATGTCATCGGCAAACCTCAAAGTTTTTGTTTCTTCTCCATGGATTTTAATTCCTACTGCAATTTTTTCTTTTGTTTCCTTCACTGCTTGCTCAATATACAGATTGAATAACATCAGGGATAAGCTACAACCCTGTCACACTCCTTTCTGCTTCCCTTTCATGCCCCTCAACTTGTGTAACTGCCATCTGGTTTTTGTACAAATTGTAAATAGCCTTTTGCTCCCTGCATTTTACCTCTGCCACCTTCAGAATTTGAAAGAGAGTATTCCAGTCAACATTGTCAAAAGCTATCTTTAAGTCTACAAATGCTAGAAACGTAGGTTTGCCTTTCCTTAATCTATTTTCTAAAATAAGTCATAGGGTCAGTATTGCCTCACGTGTTCCAACATTTCTACAGAATCCAAACTGATCTTCCTCGATGTCAGCTTCTACCAGTTTTTCCAGTGTTCAGTAAAGAATTCATGTTAGGATTTTGCAGCTGTGACTTATTAAACTGATAGTTTGGTAATTTTCACACCTGTCAACACCTGCTTTCTTTGAGATTTGAATTAATATATTCTTCTTGTAGTCTGAGGTTATTTCACCTGCCTCATACATCTTGCTCACCAGATGGTACAGTTTTGTCAGGGCTGGCTCTCCCAAGGCTATCAGTAGTTCTAATGGAATGTTGTCTACTCCCGGGGCCTTGTTTTGGCTTAGGTCTTCCAGTGCTATGTCTTCATGCAGTATAATATCTCCGATCTAATCTTCAGCTACCTCCTCTTCCATTTCAATAATATTGCCCTTAAGTACATCACCCTTGTATAGAACACTCCATATACTCATTCCATCTTTCTGCCTTCCCTTCTTTGCTTAGAACTGGTTTTCCATCTGAGCTCTTGATATTCGTACAAGTGGTTCTCTTTTGTCCAAAGGTCTCTTTAATTTTCCTGTAGGCAGTATCTATCTTACCCCTAGTGATATATGCCTCTACATCCTTACATTTGTCTTCTAGACATCCCTGCTTAGCCATTTTGCACTCCCTGTCAATCTCATTTTTGAGGCGTTTGCATTGCTTTTTGCCTGCTTCATTTACTGCATTTTTATATTTTCTCCTTTCAACAATTGCATTCAATATCTCTTGTGATAGCCAAGGGTTTCTACAAGCCATCATCCTTGGACGTTCTTGATCCTCTGCTGCCTTCACTATTTCAACTCTCAAAGCTACCCATTCTTCTTCTATTGTATTTATTTTCCACGTTCTTGTCAATGGTTCGCTAATGCTCTCTCTGAAGGTCAGAAAATGAAAGATGCAGAAAACTAAAATGAAGTGAAGAAAGGAGTAGTTACTGTGAAGAAATGCTGAGACAAAAGAAATTAATGTACATTAAGGTCAAGTGGGTGGCAAGAACTAATGACATGCTGCAGCACTAGTTTCCATCTGCGGAGTTCTGAGAAACTGATATCTGGGGCAAGAATCCAAACGGCACGCATAGTGAAACAAGCACCAAGGTCACGACTGTCATGTTGTGCAGCATGCTATGCAAAAAGATACTGTTTGTTACCGGTATACACCCTTTGTCAAATTGATAACTTGGTGGTATTGATGCCGATGTAAAAGGTCGAACAGTGTTTGCATAACAGCTGGTGAATGACAGGTGTCATTTCACAGATGGCTCTCCCTTCGATAGTATATGTTTTTCCAGTCACGGGGATGGTATATGTGGTGGTAGGAGGGTGCATAGGGCAAGTCTTGCATTGGGGATGGTCGCAGGGGTAGGAGTCATAGTGCAGGGAGAAGGGTGCATAAGGAGCATAGAATCTGACAATGATATTGTGGAGATTGGAAGGACAATGAAAATCTATTCTAGATGTGGTGGGCAAAATGTCAGACAAAATGGATCTCTTTTCAGGGCATGATTTGAGGAATGCATGGCCTTGTAAAGGTAGCTGATTGCTCTGAAATTGTTTTTTGGAGGGATCAGCAGTACCAGGATTGGATGTGATGGCCCAAGAAATCAGCTTTTGAACAAGGCTGGTAGGGTAATTATGACCAGTGAAGGCTTCCAAGAATTCCTCACATCCAGCATTGCTTCACAACCCTTCCTGATGTTCCTACAACATGACCCTAATCTGTCCTTTGCAGAACTCCAGGCTCTACATTCCCTAAAAACTGATGACTCCATCAAAATATCCACGGGTATGCTGCCGGTCTATAGTGTCCAACGGGCACAATATTTCGGCGATCAAACATGTCGCCATCATCAGGTGAACTGACGGACTGAGCTCCTGTGAACGTGCCAGCACGGAGATCCGTACGCTATGGCTGCTCAGAGGGAACTGGGTTTGGTCGCGGCGGCGGCCGATTTAAATACCCTCCGCCCGCGGCGCGCTCCCTCCGCCGTCCGCGCCCAGCGCCACGGTCGCGCGGTGGAACAGATTGCGACGGCGTCTGAGATGACGTCGGTGTGATGGCTCTGTCCGCCGTGGTCGTCACAACTATACGTCTGCTCGATTTACTCTTGATTAACCCGATCGCTGGTTCCCAAGCCTTGCTAAGATTATAGCCACAGTCCCGGTTTATGAGGTCGTCATTGGTGCGAATTTCGATGGCCTCTCTAACAACGCTGTCCCAGTATCTCGACGTCTGTACCAGAATCCTCGTGCGGTCATACTCCATGGCGTGATTTTCCGACAAACAATGTTCAGCGACCGCCGACTTGCTCGGATACATCAGTCGAGTGTGCCTCTGGTGTTCACGGCATCGATCCTCGACGGTACGCATCGTCTGACCAATATACGACTTGCCACATTGACACGGAATCTGGTACACGCCGGCCTTCCTCAAACCGAGGTCATCTTTGGCGCTCCCCACCAGTGCACGAGTTTTATTTGGAGGACAAAACACAGTTCCGACCCGGTGTTTCTTCAGAATGCGGGCGATTTTCCCCGAGAGTGCGCCTGTGTATGGAATAAATGCAATGCCTACCTCCTCCCTCGTGACTTCATCCATCTCAACAGGTTGTGCTGCAGTGGGTGGGCGGAGAGCACGTTGAATCTGCCACTCTGAGTACCCATTTTTTCGAAATACAGTTCTCAGATGTTCCAATTCCTGGGGTAGACTCTCTGCGTCAGAGATAGTGCGCGCCCTATGTACTAGAGTTTTAAGTACCCCATTCCTCTGTGAAGGGTGGTGGCAGCTGTCTGCATGCAAATACAGATCAGTGTGCGTAGCCTTCCGATACACCCCATGACCTAGGGTGCCTTCAGCCCTTCTCTTGACCAAGACGTCAAGGAAAGGTAATTTACCCTCCGTTTCAGTCTCCATAGTGAATTTGATGTTGGGGTGTATGGAGTTTAGATGTTTCCGTGTCAATGTGGCAAGTCGTATATTGGTCAGACGATGCGTACCGTCGAGGATCGATGCCGTGAACACCAGAGGCACACTCGACTGATGTATCCGAGCAAGTCGGCGGTCGCTGAACATTGTTTGTCGGAAAATCACGCCATGGAGTATGACCGCACGAGGATTCTGGTACAGACGTCGAGATACTGGGACAGCGTTGTTAGAGAGGCCATCGAAATTCGCACCAATGACGACCTCATAAACCGGGACTGTGGCTATAATCTTAGCAAGGCTTGGGAACCAGCGATCGGGTTAATCAAGAGTAAATCGAGCAGACGTATAGTTGTGACGACCACGGCGGACAGAGCCATCACACCGACGTCATCTCAGACGCCGTCGCAATCTGTTCCACCGTGCGACCGTGGCGCTGGGCGCGGACGGCGGAGGGAGCGCGCCGCGGGCGGAGGGTATTTAAATCGGCCGCCGCCGCGACCAAACCCAGTTCCCTCTGAGCAGCCATAGCGTACGGATCTCCGTGCCGGCACGTTCACAGGAGCTCAGTCCGTCAGTTCACCTGATGATGGCGACATGTTTGATCGCCGAAATATTGTGCCCGTTGGACACTATAGACCGGCAGCATACCCGTGGATATTTTGATTATCAAATACGCCGGGAGAAACTCAAGAATCACATGATGACTCCATCATTATCCTCCCAGCAGACAAAGGATTTACCACTGTGGTACTTGGTTGAAAGGAGTATGTTAATGAAGGTCTACACCAGCAGTCTGACACCTCTACATACAGCACCTGGCATCAAGATCCCATCCCTGTGGTTCAAACTGACCTGCAGTCCCTTCTTAAAACCTCAGGTGCCTCACAAGGACAACACCTAAATCCACAGAACTTCTCACCCCACCCAAAACACGCACCCCCACCTTTTACCTTCTTCCTAAGATCCACAAATACAATCATTCTGACCGTCGTATAGTTGCTGGCTTCAACGCATCCACCAAATTTGTGTCTGCCTTAGTTGATCAGCACATGCAACCCATAGTACAAAAACTTCCCTCTTATATGAAAGACACCAACCATTTCCTAGAGTGTCTGAAACCTGTGCCCATCCCACTCCCATCACACACCTTGCTCATCACCATTGATGTCACCTCCCTCTATACCAACATCCTCTATGTACATGATATGTCTGCTGCTGAACATTTCCTCAGTCAGTGCCCACCTGATTTCAAGCCTATGACATCCATCCTGTTCACTTTAATCAACTTTACTCTTACCAATAACTACTTTACATTTGAGAGAGAGACATACAAACAGATCATTTATTTATTTATTTTT
This sequence comes from Schistocerca cancellata, assembly GCF_023864275.1. Lineage (NCBI taxonomy): Eukaryota > Metazoa > Arthropoda > Insecta > Orthoptera > Acrididae > Schistocerca > Schistocerca cancellata. The sequence continues at coordinate 859,561,838 of NC_064626.1, read as the reverse complement.
GTCACTTCCACAGTTTCTAACTCTCCAAACTGTCCTCTCTTGCCATGATGAATCCCATCTCATACTAAATCTGTTCTTTTCAAAAACCTGCCTTTGCACTGTCAAAACTAAAGCACCACATTGTGTTTCTTGAAACCTGCTTGTCTCTTGGAGTTACTCCAAAAGGCCTATCACTCAAAGTTCCTGTTTATGGATGCAATCCTACCCTACACCAGGCTCTTTTACAGTTTCAAATACAGCAATCTCTTGCTCTTACACAACTAATCTGTTACCTGTATGTTTCATCAGCTCGCTTCAACTCTACCAGACTTCTTTACTTCTACAGAATCCAGCAGTTATCTGTCCCTAATGTTTCCTTGCGCACCAAGCCAACTTCAAAGTGCAATAACATGCCAGACTTCACCACAAAGAGCTATCTTACCTTCTCCTAAACTACCTGATTCAAAACCTATGACATCCTTATTACTCACCTTGGTCAACTTACCAACAACTACGGTACCGTATTTACTCGAATCTAAGCCGCACTTTTTTTCCAGTTTTTGTAATCCAAAAATCCGCCTGCGGCTTAGAATCGAGTGCAAAGTAAGCGGAAGTTCTGAAAAATGTTGGTAGGTGCTGTAGCAACTAACTTCTGCCGTCGAATATATGTAGCGCAACACAGGCATGCTTTGCAGGCCAAAACCTCCTTGTCAGTAAATAAATTAAAAGAAAAGGTAGAAGAATGTAAACATTATGCTATGTGTTCTTTCGTGTTTGCTGCTATCTCATTTAAATCCTGTCTGAATAATAAACTATGAAACTAGAGTGAGACAACAGCAAACGCGGAAGTATACACATATCATGTCATATTTATATTCATATTATTCTTATGCTGAATAGTGATACAGTCAGAAATGAAGCACGGCAACTGACTAGATTTTTAAATCTAAGGTGACTAATTTCTGTGCAGGATGTAATGTACTAAAGAGGCGTCTGCAAAGATTTTCAAACGGAGAAAAATTTTTGCTTAACTTTCATTCGGGACATCTTCTATCATACGTAGTTTATTATTTGGTTCTTGTTGATCATTATCAAAGAAAGCAGCAGTGTAAGTAACAACAAATAGCAATCTCCTGCCATTGTTTTGCTTATGAGACAATTCTTCTCTCCCTCTTTTTTTTTTTAATTGTAAGCAGCAGTAGCACGCACAAAAGCAAGCCACGCTTCGAGCGGCGACAGGTCGTAAATGCTCATTATCAGAATTCAACAAACAATGCATGACACAGTACAATAATGCATTTTGAGCTTAGAGTGACGTAAACACCTATAACAAAGAGAACGTCACTTATCAGATCAAAGCAAAACAAGCAATCGATTCAATCCAGATGAAGCACATGAAAAAGGAAGGGTACCCGTATAAATACGGACGGAGCACCTGACACATAGCAATGGCTACTTGGTAAAGCTTAACTGTTAAGCTTACGACTCGAACCAAACTACTGTAGCTGTATCTTCATCCATTCGACCTAAGTTGTGTCTCTTCTTGCAATGGACCAACTTTGTTTCTATTTGGAGGTGCGGTCTAAAACTTTTCTCTCCCCTTGAATTTCGAGTCTCAAATTTCAGGTGCGACTTAGATTCGGGAAATTTTTTTTCCCTTGATTTCGAGTATCATTTTTCATGTGCGGCTTAGATTCAAGTGCGGCTTACATTTGAGTACATACGGTACTTTACCCTTGAGGGGCAGACATACGAACAAATCATGGGTACAGCCATGGGAACCAAGATGGCTCCTCCCGATGCCAACCTTTTCATGGGTCACTTGGAGGGGCTTTCCTGGGATCCATATGCCTCCAGCCCCTGGTGTGGTTTAGATGACTTTTTGCCATATGGACTCAAGTCAAGGTTCAACTGTTAAAATTCCTGGAATCTCTAAATACATTCCACCATTTAAACTTCACATGGTTCTATTCTGAATCCCATGCCACTTTCCTTGATATTGATCTAGTCCTCACTGAAGGCCAGTTACACATTTCTGTCCACAATAAACCTACTAACAAAAAACAGAACTTACGTTCTGACAATTACCATCCTTTCTACATCAAACATTCACTCCCATACAGCCAAGGCAAACATATCTGTTCAGATTCAGACTCTTTACAGCAGTACACCACCATCCTTACCTCAGCCTTCACTGGACACAATTACCCAACCAGCCTTATTCAATGGCAGATTTCCAGGGCCACCACATCCAATCATGGTACTGCTGATCTCTCCAAAAGACAATTTCGGAGCACACCACTGGTCACTCAGTATTATCCTGGTCTGGAATGTATTAATCAGCTACTTCAACAAGGTCATGACTTTCTAAAATCATGTCCTGAAATGAGATCCATTGTCAGAGATTATGACCACCACACCCAGAATAGCTTCTAGTTGCCCTCCCAATCTCCGCAATATCCTGGTCAGACCCTATGCTCCTTCTGCACCCATCTCCCTACTCATGGCTCCTACCTCTGTGACTGTCCCGGCAAGACTTGTCCTATGCACCCTGCTACCACCACTTATGCCAGCCCTGTAACTGGCAAAACACGTACTATCAAAGGGAGAGCCACCTGTGGCACGGCACATGCCATATACCAGCTATTATGTTAACACTGTTTAGCCTTTTATATCAGCATGACTAACACCAAGTTATTGGTTAGGATGAATGGGTGTATGGTGAGAGTGTATACTAGCAACACATGTTGCAAAGCATGCTCTGCAACATGACAGTCATGACTTCAGTGACTGTTTCACCAAGTGCACCATCTGGATTCTTCCCACAGACACCAGTTTCTCAGAACTCCGTCAGTGGGAACTAGCACTACACATTGTTCGTTCTTGTCACCTGAACTTAATTTACTTTAATTTCTTCTGTCTCAACATTTCTTCACAGTAACTACTTCTTTCTTCACTCCATTTTTGTTTTCTACAGATTCATTTTATGACCTGTCTATTTTTTGCTGCCCCTTCCATATTTCTTATGTACTATGCACTTAGCTTTTCACTCTTCTTAATGTGTGCATAATATTTCTGCAGTAGCCTCTGTCTTGTGTATTACTGTGTCTTCCATTTTTAAGCTCTCAGGTTTTGAAATCTCATCTTGCGCAGTCCCCTACTATCAATTTTTCCCTCTCATCCTATTCAGTAAGTCTCCCCTGACCTGCAGTTCTGGGTGACTTTTCTGAAATCTACCCCTTTTTCTAAACCTCTCCAGTCCTCCTTCCATCCCCTTCAACCCTTCTGCCAGAAGGAGCTACTGGCTCCAAAACCTTGCATTAGTATAGCCTACTTTTACACATGTTTTCCTGCTGCTGCTTAGTGAGTAGATTTTTACCCATATGATTACACTAAATAATGTGATTTGATAGGTGTATTATTGAAAGACAACTTAAAACATAAAATAACAATTGCCACTTGGATTTCTCCTCAGTTACAGCTTCCAAAAGTTTTTATTCATTTATTATCAATCATAGTGGGTGACCTAACTGTTTTCTTGAAGTAATGAAGAAGAGAAAAAATCTGAAACATACAACAATACCTGGATGAAACCTTGTTGACCACTGGAATGGACACAAGTTAGAAAAAGTACCGAATAATGTAACATTCTACTTGCCTATAATGCTATCATCATTTGTTGAAATCTCTTTAAAGAATGAACAAAGAACTAGAATGGTGGGTTGAATGTGATGGTATACTAGCTTCCAAATTTCCAATATGGATTTTGCAGAAGAAAGAGTATACTTGATTATCTGGTTTTCATGACAGATAATATTTATTCAATCTCTGATGAGCATAAGTTTATGATGGCTACATTCGTCAACATCTTGTAGGCACCTTTTTTAAATATTGGGAATTCTTACAACAGCCTCACAGTACATTTACTCGCTAATGAAATTTGTTCTCAAAAACATGGACCAGTTTAAAAGCAACAGTGACATTCATGATTATAATACCAGAAGAAAGAAAGACTTACACTATCCTTTACTCAACCTGTCTTTGGCACAGAAAGGTGTAAAAGATGATGCTATAAAAATTTTTGACAAATTACCAGATGAAATAAAATGTCTGACAGACAACAGTAATAGCTTCAAAAATAAATTGAAATCATATCTCCTTGACAACTCCTCCTATACCATTCTTGAATCTATAAATATAGTATAAGCATTTTGTGCCATTTAAGGTAATGGGGTAAATAATAGAGACATTAATCCTTAACTCTGAATATAAGAATTCCATACAACTTTATATTGAGATCAGGTGTTTACTGTCTCTTAAAAAAATATATGCCCTCAAAACAGAATCTTCCAAACAGTATCTTGGGATTTGCACACAGTGGACATTAAAGTGACCATTCCAGGACTGATACAGATCCCCCAGTTTGCTGAACCCTTCTGTACATACAAAAATGGCAAGGTACCGCAAAAGAAACAACTTGACCTTAATCAAGTAATCAAGAGTTTTGATCAATAGGCTTTCAATAACAAACTACAAATACCTGATTTAAAAAATACAGTAATTATCTCTACCTTCTGCAGACTGGAACTGGTAAATAAACACTCCAGCAAAAAGTAGATAGCAACATTAGATTAGATTAATACTTGTTCCATAGATCATGAATATGAGACTTCATAATGATGTGGAACATTCAAATTAAGTCATCCATTCAGTTTCAAGCATTGTCTTGATATTGCTTAACTTGGATTCTTCACATAAAGTATCTCACTGGAAAAACTGGAGAGCACAAATTTTTTATGGTGCCGACATGGAAACGGTTGGGAGTAGACCCTCATACCCTCTTACTTATTTACAAAGAACTGGTTTGTTCTAGAATAGATTACAGAAGCATCTTCTGAAGACAATATTTGTAAGTTGGAAAAACTAGATAAAGAACAATAAAATGCCTGTTATGTACCTTGGCATAATGATGTCCACACCTATGAACAAGTTGCTATTGGAAGCTACAAGAAAGCCATTGATAGAAGGCTCACAGAAAAATTCTTTCACAGTACAGAAACTGACTAAGCACATCATTTCTCAACAAAGTTGAGACGGGATAAAATAAGATTCATTGATACAATCTCCTTCGCTGGAAAAAGACAATTATGCACAAATATTATATATCTCCATTATACTTGGTAAACAACTTGTAACCTACTTGTTACTGTAACCTGATGTACCAGTCTTTGAACATAATTTCCAGTTTATTGCTGTCTGCCTCCCCCACAGACTGGACAGCAGCCCACTTGAAACTTCACATTTGAAATTTCATTCAACAAAGTACCAAGACTTCTTTGAAATTCATACTGGTGGAGCAAAACCCCATGACAAAAAATGGCTCTGAGCACTATGGGACTCAACTGCTGTGGTCGTTAAGTCCCCTAGAACTTAGAACTACTTAAACCTAACTAACCTAAGGACGGCACACAACAAAACCCCATGACAGAAACAATGTAGGATGTACTATTTTCTGATGAGCACTCAGCACCTTTTCCATCCCCAAAATAATGTGTCTTCTCTGCAGAAATATATGCCATTGGAAAAGCAGCTATGTATAGAGCAATATCACCTACAAAGCTTGTTCACAAATCAGATAGCAAGAGTGTCCTTCAGGCCTAGCTGTTGACCAGTAGGTCACACACAATTCATACTTATTCTTGATATAAAACAAGTAATGGCAAAATATCCAACACAGTCAGCTGATACAATTCGAGTGGGTAAGTGGTCACTCTGGAATGATACTCAATGAGCAAATAGACTGATAGCTAAAAAGGCAATGGCCATACCACAAACTCGTGATTTCTGTCACAAATTGAAAGGAACAGTATTACATTAATTGGAGATTTGACTCGTGTAGTAATTTTTTCCCACTTACAGGTACCGTGACAGACAACAAACAGAGCTAATGAACCTTAAAAGTTCTATCCAAAACTGAACCTTTGATATTATGTTGAAAGGTACCAAATGCTGTTGACTATTTATCATCTACGAACAATAGGAATGCATAAAAAAAGCCAGCAAAATTTACAATTTACATAAATATAACTGTAACATAAGCATGAAAAGGAAACGTTTTTATATTTGTGTAAAGAAACATTTTAATACGTAGATTAGTGTAGGCTAGTATGAATAATGCAAAAATTATTAATTAATTAATAACGGAAAAATCTCTAACAGAAACGTACGTAGCTAGTTGATACATATAAAATTTAAACTGGAAAGATTGTGGGACAAGCGTAGTGCCATGTGACTGGTGTGTTATGGTGTCACAAAAGAACATTTTATACGGAGTAAACATCTAGAAATCTAAACAAATACATTGTTTCCTTCTCTAATACGCTCATGCTTTCTGTTTTTGTTTGGTGGAATTACGAGCGTTACCAATTTTCCAAACTAACTTTAACACCATTCCTATTAGAACCATATGCCAGCAAGAAACTTGTCATTTTTCACTAAAATGAACCTCTTGCACAAAATAAGTGTTAGGACTCTTGAGCTGTGTACTGGGTGAAAGAATTAATTACCGAGTAGCGTGTAGTCTGCTAACTAATTTGACAGCTGTTAACTCACTAAACATACTTACGGAAGATTTCGGGACATTTCCCCTCATGGTGACGTTTTTGCTGGCTTTCTCGTTAGCAATACGCATCCTCTGTTTTGGAGCCATTGTTTTATATAAAAGTATCAACGAGAACTAAGCCGAGAAAATTTAAAATCCCGAACTCGTTCACAGGCAGCACGCCTCCACCTCTCACACTCCGATGTTGACGTGAAAAAGGTGTGGGAGACGTACACTACTACTAGACGGAAATGAATGAAGTTCCGTTACTTGTTCCTCCATTCTAGAACGGAAATGATTTTGGTCCGTTAAAATTGCTGATAGCTGTGATATATAAGTAAATTGTTTTTGATCGAGTGAAACACATATTACAGCACCTGGAGAGTTAAATGATAACAGTGTTTCCCGTAAGGCAAACATACAACTGACCATCGTATTATTGGCTCTACATGTGGCATGTGTTGTCAGCAGTTCAATGTTTTGGAAAGTGGTGATACGAAGTCTGCTACGTTGACGAAGTTCTTTCGGGTGCTTGTACCAACCAGATAAAGTGATGACACTGAATATTCAGCTTTAGTACTGGATCCCGTAGTCGAGGTTGACGGTGTCACACTGCTAATAATAATTAATGTTTTTTGTTTCAGTTGTGAACCCGGACTACAACAGTTTAAGGACAATGCTTAAGCCTTTTTGCGTATTTCTTTAATGGTAGACTTGAAAATTAAACATTGTAGTAGTCCAAAATAGGGATGGTGCCATAAAATTATTTTTTCCCAGCAAGAAGTCTATTTCGTGACAGCGCGGAAGAAAAGCGAAACATTTGTGCTACCACAACATTTTTTATATTTCTTTTACACAATACTACGGAAAAAATACCCACTAGTAAAATAATGGTTTTCAGTTCGTTGTGAAATAAAAATAACCAACAGTCATTTTGCAAGTTTACCTATTACTGGAAATTAGCCTGTCATGGAATTAGACTCAGTGACATGAGCACAATTAGTTTTAAATTGAGAATTTAATACGAATTACTTAACTCCACGTCAGTCTTTATCAAAGCCTGTGAACACATCCTTACCAAATGAACCCATCACCACCGTGCAACCCCAACACCCAATGTGGCCTTCATTACAGTTGTTCCATTGACGACCAGCTTCTTTCCTTATTTATCTCCATCGATATCCAGAGGTGAATGGCGTTCTGGGTTGCACTTTAAGCTGCAAAACTATCTAGCTACTCATGATGCCCTGCAACCATCCCATGTCTCCCTTGAGTTCAGTTTCAGTCTCCTATTTGAATGGTGTAATATGTGGAAACTTCAAGTAAATCCACAGAAAAACCAAGCCACCAATTTTCGTCGCACATTTGCATCATCCAGATTTCCATCTCTCCATGTACAACCAAGCCAGCCCTCTGAATAACACAATAAAATATTTAAAGCCTAATGCTAGACAGAAAACTAACCAGGACTGCACAACTCCATACAAAAGAACACAATCCGCCAAACTGATTAAAACCACTAACTATGAAAAATACTAACAGGCAGCACTTGGGATCTACATTGTTGTACCATTATCCTGCACTCTGCCTGACCATCTGATTTGCCTCCCATAACTAACTAGCATCCATGCCAAATCATCCACTACACTCTTTCTACCTTCTTGGAACACCTTCAGATCCACTATATTAATCACAAAACCCAGTTTCGGCACCCAATGTGCCACACACTAATCACCAGTCCAGTTAACCTGCTGCACCATCACATTCATATTTCACCTTCCATGCACCTTCATGGCTTATCCATCCCGTCCTGGCAGAATTTCAACCAACTTCCACTCCCAAAAATGAAAGCCTCCCAAGATATATAGCACTGTTTCCAACCCTATTCACAATGCTCACTGCATACCATGGTCCCATATTTCTCACTTCCCCCCCCCCCCCCCCCTTCCTCCACTGCACTGAGCAATCTTATCCACCTTCATGGAGAATAAAGAGAAATTGAAATAACAATAAAGAGAAAGAAAATAACGTAAAGTGATGGCTGTGAGTTAGTGGCAAACTGTATAGGATGTTGTGAGGAGATACTGTATATGTCACAATGAAATGGATAATTTTCATAGAAAATAATGTGCTGTCAACCCACTTTTTCACATCAAAAGATGAGTATAAGACTGGTCTGCACATACAGTGTGCTGCTAAGCATCATGTTACTGGGGATATATGCTCTTGCAAAATCAGTCGAAATATTATGCCCACCCACTTTTGGGCACACTTACCACTTATAGATTTGGGCAGCGTTTTGATTTCTTCACAGGCACAAAATTTAGTAGCAAACTGCACGAATTCCTACTTTAAAGTAGATCGAGTTGCCCCTAACATGCTGCCCACAAAAGTCAAGAATCTTGAGTTCAGACTAGTTTTGTAACAGCATTTAGTTGCTCTTATTTTGTTAATATCACATGTACAATAATTATACAAAATATTTAATTCATTATTCGTACTTTATTTCATTGAAATTTATAATTCACTGCAGAGTTCTCAGTTCACAGATAATAGGACATTCACTTATTATGGAAATATTTCATTTAAAAGAATGTTTGTGAATTACGATTCACACAAAATGGGGAGATGAAATTTTCAGTGAGCAAGTAGCTATTTATTTCTAAAATAACATTACTCATTTAAAAGCCCTCATCCTTCACTTTCCAGCATACATTTTACTTTTCCCAAAAACTTTATATTTCAGAAGTTATTTGAATTCAAAATTTTTGCTGCTTATATAGTGATTATTTCCAAAATTCAATGCCATAGTTTTGTATCCAAGATTTTTATGATTACAATAATACCTACATCCACTAGAATTACTGTTAATTTGTTAATTATTCCATTTGGAAAACTTCACCTACTCGAAACTTTTTGACATCTCAACATGAAATCTACATTCCAGCAGTGATCATAAGCATTTTATGTCATCAAGAAGAACTTTCACTCACTGTCGGGACACTCACAACCCATCCCTAAAGGTATATGCGTAGGGACAGCCTAACCAGTCCAGGAAGGGCAGCTTAATACCATTGATGAAGAATTGTGCTCCATTACCACTACAGGCAATGCAGGGGAAGAAGCTATTATCAAACTGCCATTAAGATCCGACATACCTGAGGAACAATGTCAACGAGTGTTAGCTATTCTGTGCCACTTTCCAGATGCTGTCAAATCTGGTGTGGAAAAACTACAGACCATATCAACACCAGGGAAAATTGACCAATTCACCAGCACTCATACTAGGTGCTGCTGGCTGAAGAATGGATAATCGAGGAAGAAGTGGAGAAGATCTGCAAGACAACATTGTTGAACATACTGAGAGTCCTTGGTTGTCTCCTGTGGTGATTGTGAAAAAGGATGATGGCACTTGGCATTTCTGCATCAACTACTGATGACTGAACAAAGTCACGTAAAAAGGTGTTTACCCATTGCTGCACATGATGACACCCTTGACTGCTTAACAGAAGCAAAGTATTTCTCAATGATGGAAATGCAGATACACTGTTGGCAAATTGAGGCTGGTAGGGATGACTGTGAAAAGACTGTCTTCATAACTCCTGACAGCCTCTATGAGTTCAAACTCCAGCCACCTTTGAACTTGTAATGGAAAACCTGCTTTAGTACCTTAAATGAATGACTTTTCACTATATGGATGGCACTGATGTCTTTTTGAAGACATTTGAAGAACATCTAAGCCACCTTGAAAACCTTATTGAAGTGAGTTCAGGCTCCTGGCCTCTGCCTGAATCTGTAAAACCTTCACTTTGCTATTAAAGAAAAAAAAGTCTGGGTCATCAAGTGAGTGGTGACAGAGTCCATTCTGATCCAGGAAAAATAAGAGCATTTACAGTTTTATGACTCCTCGATGCATTCATGATGTAAGTAGTTTTCTTGGGATTGGAATGTGCTCATACTACTGATGATACATAAAGGACTTCTGTACCAAGGCGACTCCTTGCAAGAACTACTGCAATAAGATGAGGTGCTTCCCTTTTCCTTAAGGAGATGCTACCATCATCTCCACTCCTAGCTTTGTATGATGAGAATGGAGAGGGAAAACTTCACACTGGCACTACAAGTTATGGGATAGGAGCAGTTTAGTACAACTCTAGGAAGGTGCTCAAAAGGTGATAGCTTACACTTCCAGAGTACTATTCAAGTGTGTTATGAACTACTCTACAACCAAAAAAGAGTGCCTTGCAGTTGTTTGGGCAGTCAACAAGCTGTAACCATATTTATTTCGCCATCCAGTCACTTCTGTGATGGATCACACCAGTCTTTGTGCTGGCTGACCTACTTGAAGGGTCCTTTGAGTTAACTGGTGAGATTGGCACTGAAACTTCAGGAATACATCTTCACAATGGGATACAAAAATGGATGCAAACACCAGGCTGCCAATTGTTGTTGAAAAAATCCTGTGTTGAAGCAGAATAACATGGACAAAATCTTAGCCATTGCTGATGAACAAAGGAAAGATCAAGCATTCTTGAAAATCATACAAGCCTTGAAGAATAAAAAAACAACAAAAAGAGAATTCCAATTGATAAACAAAACATTGTGTAAGAGGAGTGGATGAGTGGAAATTGTTGCTCATCTCCCAGCTCATTTATGGGCAGCTGTCCTGAAGTATTTCCATGATGCTCCTCACCTGGGATTCACAAGGACTCTAGACAGAACAAGATGCAGGTATCACTGCCCAGGTCTCTACCAGTCCATTACGGCACTATGTGGCACTCTGTAAGAAATGCCGGTGATGGAAGCACATGCTGCAGTTATCTCCAGGGCATGTGGTTCCAATTCATCCTGCAGCTGTGTCATTCCATCGAATTGGAATCACCCTCTTTGGTTAGTCCCTGAAGTCAACAAATGGTAATCGACGGATAAGAGTCTGAACAGATTACCTCACCTGCTATGCTGTTACCAAACCTGTAACAACACCAAAGCTCCACAAATTATGAAGTTCTTTGTAGAAAACACCATTTTGGAGCACAGAGCACCCTGGGTGATGATCTCTGATCACAAAACAGTTTACCAGCTGAGACTAGTATCAGAGGTAATTGCATGTTGTGACATCAGACACTGGATGACAACAATTACCCACAGATGAATGATCACATAGACATTAACAGATATGCTACTGGTGTGCATTGATGTCAAACAGAGTAGAATGCAATAATGCCTATCATGGCATTCTCAAACAACAAAGCAAAGCAAGACATACAGGCTTCACACTATTGATCCAATTTTGACTGGATGATACTCTTGTTCACTATGTGAAACAGATCTTCAGCAGCACCAAAGAAGCAAGGCAGCTGGCTTAGATACAGACCCTTGATACCCAGGGGAAAGACAGAAAGTATAATAATACCAAGTACTGGTCAGTGAGATAGAGCTTGGGAGACTTGGTATGAAGTTTTGCACCCATTCAGAAAGTGGGACTATTGGAAAAGTTACGAAAGCACTACTTTGAGACATATTGCATCCTTTGTTGCTTGTCAGATATCAGTTGAGTTGATGATTATGACACTTTGTCAAGAAGACAGAATTGCATAGACATTTCCTATGTCCACCGTGCGAAGCCCTACTACAGTCCTGAGATGTAGATCAATGACGGGGGCTTCTCGCTCAAGGAAACAGAAGACCCACTTGACGACTGTGTAGCTTCAGTAGTTGCAGTTACCATCAATGCTTGTCATAGTGAAGAGGAAGTGATAACATGACCAGAACACAATGATCTGCCAGTGCTGCCATACAGAAGACCATTTACAGTATCTAGATCCAGAGTGCTGTAGTGATCTCCAGTGAAAAGTTCTGGAACAGTAGGTCACTGTTTCTCTGGGAGAGGGAGCATGGCATGAGCTGTAATGCATGCAGTGTGGCACAGCGATTAGTGCTGCTGGTTACTTTCTCAAACCCAACCACCTGCATTTATTGGCGATTTAGTATTTATCATTCCTGGAAGGTTCTCAAAATTTATATTTGTATATTCTGGAATATTTGATGTTATATAAATAACTGCACTCTGTATCCAGGAGATAAGAATTTTGTGGCTGTATGTTGGAGTTCATAATAAATATACTTTCAGTGTTAAGAGTTGTACTTCATTAATGACCCTACTTTTGTATTTGAACTTGAGTGTGGTTACAATGTGACATTATGCCACCTGATAACTGTGTGATGTAGTGTCTAAAGACATAACTGTTCACCTGGTTCACATACTTGTGACAAAGCTGATCACCAGACAAGGATCAGTTATTACAAATAAAAATGAAGACTCAAATACTCAATTACTCTAGTGTAGTGTAAAATATTTATCAGGTTTGTCAACATTTGGAAAATTAATATTCAAAGCTGCTGAAGATTTGAACAGTAGGTGAGCAAAGCTATAGTATGGCACAAATTTTTAATCTATCAGAAAATTTTGCACCATCATGCACCTAAAAGAGAAACAATCATTCAGAAATCAAACACTAGGGTGTGATTAATTTATTTATGTAATGTCCTTTTTGTTGGTCCATCAGGGTGTGAGGAGATCTTGTATAGTGTTAGGAAAGTAGGAGAGAGGAACAGGCAGAATTGTAGCTGTGAAGGAGTGTCATTTATCATGTCTTAATTGGTTGAGTATTGTCCTACATCTGGATTTAAACTTCTGACACAGCTTTAATCTGTTGGAAAATTCCAGTTAAAATATAAATAAGTTCTTCAGTAGAAAAATTGATAATGTGTCAAACTTTAAAATTATAGTTTTCACCTTTAAAATGTAATGGTGATATTTACTGTAAGATTACTAAGTTTTTCTCTACTTATATGTATATGGAGAGATGCTAAATGAAACATGATCGGCTGTCAAAACAGCAGTGTGTGAAGTTTTCAGTGACAACCATAGCAGAATCTTATATAAAACATCTCTCACAAAACCCAAATAAATTCTTGTTATACATAAACACTGTCAGTAGCACAAAAATTAGTTTCCATACACTCTTGATTAGATTAGATTAAGTGACAAATCAAGTGAAATTGAGGGCAGCAAATCAAAAGGAGAAATGCTGAACTTCATTTTCAAGTTGTCTTACACAAAGGAAAATCCAGGCGTACTATCCCACTTTAATTTTTGTGCCACCGCAAATATGAGTGAAACAGATTTCAGTACCAGTGGTACTGAGAAAAAGCTGAAATATCTAAAATTAAAGCTCTTGGACATGATACAACCCATATCAGATTCTATAATACAGAACTTGCATTAGGCTCTGTCTTAAACATTATGTATTATAGATCTTCTAAATAAAATAAGTATGCCAAGTGGTCAAGAAAAAGCATGTCATACGGTCTACAAAAAAAATATCAGACGTGATACCAAAACTACCATTTGATGTAATTGGTATCAATCTGACACTGGCTCTTTGAAAGTATTCTGAGGCTGAGGTTGAACAGCATAATCTCCTCCACCCCCACCAACATGTACTCTGTAAACACTGAGCATACAAAATACAACTTTCTTACATGACATCCTGTAAGCCTGTGTAACAGGAGTCAGGATGCAGTATTTCTTGGCTTCAGAAAAGGGTTTCACTTAGTACTGTACCAATGCTAATTAACAAAAGTATGTTCATAAAGGTATCAAACAAATTTTGAGGCTGAATGATGGATTTATTGATAGAAAACCCAAACAATCAATTTTTGACAAAATAATTTAACTGGATAGATAAAAAAATATACTCGCCAAGCGGTGGCAGGACACACGTATAAAAGAAGGTTGTAATTAGGAAGCTTTCGGAGCCATGGTTCCTTTGTCAGTCGGAAGGGTTAAAGGGGAAGGAAGAGGGATGTAGGAAAAGGACTGGAGAGGTCTAGGGAAAGGGGTAGATTTCAGGAAAGTCACCCAGAACAGTGGGTCAGGGGAGACTTACCGCATGGAATGAGAAGGAAAGACTGACTACTGTAGACTGCATTGGGCAACATTTGAAACCCTGAAAGCTTAAAGGTGAAAGACAGAATAATATGCAAAACAGAGATTACTGCTCAAACATCATGAATGAGTTAATAAGAGTGAAAAACTAAGTGCATTGTACATAACAGAGGTGGGAGAGGTGGTGGTGAAAAATAGAAAGTAAAATGGACTGAAGGAAAGAGAAGTTGCTTTGAAAAAATGTTGAGACAGAAGAAATTAATGTAAATTAAGGCCAGGGGATGTCAAGAACCAAGGACGTGTTGTAGCGATAGTTCCCACCTGCATAATTCTGAGGAACAGTTTCTTAGGTGCTGATGAGGCACATCAACATAGCATTTATAACAGCCAGTAGGCAAACAGATTCTTGTAAGATTTTCCAAGCCCACAGCACAGATTACACAACACATAAAATACCCCCTGCCACCAAACGGTTCATTTGCTCAATTGTTTCTTCAATAACACAGCTGAAGAATATGGATACACAGGCAAAGTCAGAAACAAAGGTTTAGCTACCATTGAGAATGCTCCATTATTTTTTAAATTCTTTTATAGTTTGTGTTCAATTTATGATTTTCTATAAACTTTCTTGTAGCAGTAGTCTATGGAGTGCATTTAGCTATAATCTACACAAATTTTGACAGTAGTATCCTCATTCATACAACAATCTTTTAATGTTTACCATAGTGAATAAAAGTACATTTTTCAAGAATTTTCAGACATTTGCTGTGTGTAAGATACACTACTGACAAGAAATGAAGCACCTAGAAAGGGAGAAGGAATCAAAATGAAACTTCATGGGTTGAGAGGGTATGTGATGGTTTTTCAGTTATTACAGTATCAAGTCAGACTTACAAAGAATTTGGCAGTATAAGCCTACATATGCGCAAGACATTGCACCCCCTTTGACATGGATGAATACACTGATTCTGTTTGGAATGGTGTCATAAAACATTTGTATCTGCCCCTGAGGCAATCTGGCCCTCAGTTGTTAACAGGCCCTTGATGTCCTGAATATTGGCATTGGGGTGGAGTTGATGTCCAAGCTGGTCTCCAGCTGTTCTACTGAGCACATATTTTTTGATCCTGCTGGTTACAGGAGCGCCTCAACATCACACATACAGACATGTGCCACGAGTGGATGAACATTGTCCTGTTGAAAAATCACATCACAACACTGTATCTTGAGAGGTGATGTACCATTATGCCACAAAAGTTTCCCCAGTCACTACCAGATGTGGCCTAACATCATTCCTGATGGTTCTCCACACCATAATACCAGGAGTAACAACCTCTAAGCCACTTCAAAACATTGGAAACTGGATTCTCTCTCTTGGTTGCCAGCACACTCACTGATGATAGTCACCGAGCGAGGTGGCGCAGTGGTTAGCACCCTGGACTCGCATTCGGGAGGACGACGGTTCAATCCCGTCTCCGGCCATCCTTATTTAGGTTTTCCGTGATTTCCCTAAATCGTTTCAGGCAAATGCCGGGATGGTTCCTTTGAAAGGGCACGGCCGATTTCCTTCCCAATCCTTCCCTAACCCGAGCTTTCGCTCCGTCTCTAATGACCTCGTTGTCGACGGGACGTTAAACACTAACCACACCACCACCACCACTGATGATAGTCATCAGGGGAAGTACAGAAATGTGATTCATCACTGATCATAATGCAATGTCATCCATCAGCAGTCTGTGCATACTAGTCATGGCACCACTCCAGACACATCTGTTTATGTCATGGTGTTAATGACAGCCTACACATAGGATGGTAATTTCCTAGTCAGGCTGCTGCTAGTCTCTGAATGGTGAGAGGTAACGCACAATGCTTCAGGGAGTCCATTACTTGTTCTCGGATGGCAGTGCAGATGTGAAGGGGTTATGATGTGCTTCATACACAATCTAGTGCTCCTACTTTGTGGTGGTCAAGTGTGGTCAACTGGAACCTTGATGGCAAGTGTGCCAAAGGGTTGGCAGCCCTGCAGCCAGGCGACTAGCGCGAGTTTTGGTGTTCTCGTAAAGATAAATCATTTTAGATTATAAAACATATAGATTAGTACTGATTACATGGTAAATAAGTGTATTAGTGTGCCGTTTAAGTGTACCATTAAAGGTTTCATTTTTCTTTACGTAATATAGCAGAAAACGCGAAAAGACCGTACAGTCGTATTTTCTGTTTACGTTCTGCTGCAGCAAATCTATAGAATTTCGTTTAGTTGTTCCTTGCTCTCTCCAGCAATTTAACTTAGGGTACCTCTATATTATTTAACTAGCATTTCCGGAAAGTAGCGTAAAGTTTAAGTTGTTGTTTCAGAAACTTTGCACTTTTGTTTTTGTTTACACACAGTTGCGTATAGGCCAAATTTGTGTAACCATATTTTCGTGTTTATCTGTAATTTAACTGACTTATTCTTAATAAACTATTACGTTTATCATGAGTGAAAAGTGCTTGACTTGCCATAGAATTGTTAGGTCGGGGCTCTGGTGTGATGGGTGCTCTAGTTTTTTCCATGTGGGTGACTGTAGTGGCGTGGGAATAGGGAAAGTAAATGAGACTCATCGGTGGTTTTGTAGGATTTGTAGTAGAGATAGGAAGATACTAGAACAGGAGGGGAAAATTGCCGCCCTTCAGGCTGAGTTAGACAAGGCAAGGGGAGATCTTGACAGGTTAAGGAGGGAGAAGGGTAAAGAGAGGTGGGAAGTGGCAACAGGCAACAGGAGGAACAGGCCTAGAACTTTGTCTGACAGCTTTATGGTGAATGTGGAAAATAGATTTGACCTGTTGCTTCAGTTAGAAGCTGGCGAGCCTCAAGCAGTTGCAGGGGTAGACAGGGCACAACAAACTTTCAGCAGCAAATTGAAAAGTAAGAATGTAGGGAAATCAGTAAAGAGAAAGAAAGTGTTGTTGTTAGGTAGTTCCCATGGAAGAGGTGTTGGCCAACTTTTGCAGGATGAACTAGGATCAGAATACCAGGTCACCAATTTTTTTAAACCTAGTGCTGGTCTGGAGCAGGTGACAGAGGATTTAGGATCACTTTGCAAAGATTTCACTAAGGAAGACACCGTGGTTATAGTGGGTGGGGCAGGTAACAGTATTGACAGAGATCCTGGGTACAGTATAGAGTGGACCTGGCAAAGATTGCATCAGCATCGAAGCATACTAGTGTTGAGTTTGTATCTGTTCTTGGGCACCATGACCGACCTCATTTGAACTCTTCTGTCAAGAGAGTTAATTTGGAGCTGGAACGGCTGCTCATGTCGGGTGCGGGGTCACACATTGGTGTGGTTCATGTTGATTCTCTCAGTAGGTGGGATTATACTAGGCATGGCCTTCACCTCAACAGGAAGGGGAAGGGTAAATTGGCTGGGGAAATAGCAGGAAAGTTAAAGGGGGGATGCACTGTCATGAGTGGTAAAATACCAGTGGTTATAGGATTCAGAAAAGACCCTTTTTTAGGGTAGGGAGGTCAGAAAGAAAGCAAATTTTAAGAGAGGTTAGAACTGAGACAGACCTTCAGTTTGAGAAAGAAATAAAAAAAACATAATTCCAACTTATTACATCAGCATAAACAGCCATTGGTTAAGAATTTTCAACTGTCAGCAGATATTTTAACTCCACCCAATTTTGACTCAGTCAATGTGAAATGTCAGCTATCTTTATTGCATCAAAATATTCGAGGACTGAGAAATAAAATTAATGAATTAACTATCTGCATAGATGAATTAGAGTCTTCAAACCCAGCTGACATAATCTGCCTCTCTGAACATCATGTGACCACTGGTATAGAACTTTTAAGTGTTACAGGGTTTAGGTTAGCATCTCACTTTTGTAGATCAGAAATGGAGAAAGGAGGAGTTGCCACATTCATCAGGAACTGTCATAAATTTAAGAACATAGACATTCATAAATTTTGCCTAGAACAGCATATGGAAGCACGTGCAACAGAATTAGAATTTCACAAAAAATCCTTCATAATATTAAGTGTATATCGAGCACCTGCTGGTAACTTTAATCTGTTTGTAAACCACCTTGAAGCTGTACTGGCCCATTTAACAACCAAAAACAAAGAAATAGTGGTTGCTGGTGATTTCAATGTAGATTTCCTTAAAGACTCTCCCAATAAGAACTTATTTCAGTTAGTAACACTATCATTCAACTTAATTCCCACTGTAAAGTTCCCCACTAGGATAGCCACTTGCTCACAAACAGCCATTGATAATATCTTTATAGAAAAGTCCAATGAACAAAATTATATTACAAAACCAATAGTCAATGGCCTCTCAGACTATGACATGCAGTTCCTTCTGTTAAATGTTAATACCGAACAGGATATAAAATCTGTTAAATCTGAGCTCAAGAGGGTAATCAGTAAGCCAAAAATTGATTATTTTAGGACACTCCTCAGAGACATTCACTGGACTGATGTTTACAGTGCTCATGGCATGAATGAAAAATATAACATTTTTGCTAATAAAGTGCTTACCTTATTTAAACACTGCTTTTCCCCAAAACTTACCAAGGTTAGAGCAAAGTCTACAAAGAAGCCATGGATTACTCGAGGAATAGGGGTATCTTGTAAAACAAAAAGAAAACTGTATCTGTCAATCCGAAACATTTCCAATGTTGATGCTATAGCACATTATAAGAAATACTGCAAAATATTAAAGACTGTAATATGGATGTCAAAGCAAATACATTACAAGGAAAGGATAGTCATATCAGATAACAAAATAAAGACAATATGGGATATAGTGAAGGAGGAGACAGGTAGAACCAGACGTGAAGAGGAACATATAGCATTAAGAGTAAATGATACATTGGTGACAGATGTGTATAGTGTTGCAGAACTTTTTAACAAACATTTTGTAACTGTTACTGAAAAGATGGGGTTGACGATGATGATGTTTGGTTTGTGGGGCGCTCAACAGCGTGGTTATCAGTGCCCGTACAATTACCCAATCTTTGCTCAGTCCAATTGCGCCACTTTCCTGGATGATGATGAAATGATGAGGACAACACAAACACCCAGTCATCTCGAGGCAGGTGAAAATCCCTGACCCCGCCGGGAATCGAACCCGGGACCCCGTGCTCGGGAAGCGAGAACGCTACCGCGAGACCACGAGCGGCGGACGAAAAGATGGGGTTGTCAGGTTCGGTAGATGCTGCTATGGATTACCTTTGACCAGACATTTCAAGTAACTTCCATAATATGAATTTGACCCTCACTACCCCAACAGAAATAATGTCCATCATAAAATCTTTAAAATCAAAAACATCTAGTGGGTATGATGAAATAACAACAAAGTTAATTAAAGAATGTGATTCTGAGCTAAGTAACATATTAAGCTATCTGTGTGACCAGTCATTTATCAGTGGAATATTTCCTGAATGGCTGAAATATGCTGAAGTTAAGCCACTGTTTAAGAAGGGAGATAAAGAAATAGCATCAAATTTCTGTCCAATTTCACTGTTGCCAGCATTCTCAAAAATTTTCGAAAAAGTAATGTACAGTTGTCTTTATAACCATCTTATCTCAAATAACATACTGTCAAAGTCACAGTTTGGATTTCTAAAAGGTTCTGATATTGGGAAGGCTATCTACACTTACAGTCAAAATGTGCTTAATTCATTAGACAAAAAATTGCAGGCAACTGGCATATTTTGTGATCTGTCAAAGGCATTTGACTGTGTAAATCACAATATCCTTTTAAGTAAACTAGAATATTATAGTGTAACAGGAAATGCTGCAAAATGGTTCAAATCTTATATCTCTGGCAGGAAACAAAGGGTGTTATTAGGAAAGAGACATGTATCAAGCTATCAGGCATCATCCAACTGGGAACTAATTACATGTGGGGTCCCACAAGGTTCCATTTTGGGGCCCTTACTTTTCCTTGTGTATATCAATGACCTTTCATCAGTAACATTACCAGATGCCAAGTTTGTTTTGTTTGCCGATGATACAAACATTGCAATAAATAGCAAATCAAGTGTAGTCTTAGAAAGATCAGCCAATAAAATATTTGTGGACATTAATCACTGGTTCCTAGCCAATTCTTTGTCACTAAACTTTGAAAAAACACACTACATGCAGTTCAGAACTTGTAAGGGGTGTCCCAAGAGTATATGTCTAACATACGATGACATGAAGATAGAAGAAGTGGACAGTGTTAAATTCTTGGGATTACAGCTTGATAATAAATTCAACTGGGAGGAGCACACCACAGAACTGCTGAAGCGTCTTAACAAATCTCTGTTTGCAATGCGAATTTTGTCAGACATAGGGGATATAAAAATGAAAAAGCTGTCATACTGTGCTTACTTTCATTCCATAATGTCATATGGGATTATTTTTTGGGGTAATTCATCAAGCCAAGCTAAAGTTTTCCGGGCACAAAAACGTGCAGTAAGAGTTATATGTGGTGTGAACTCTAGAACATCCTGCAGAAGCCTGTTTAGGGAACTAGGGATACTAACTACTGCTTCCCAATATATTTATTCCTTAATGAAATTTGTCATTAAAAATATATCACTTTTTCAAACCAACAGCTCAATTCATGGAATCAATACTAGAAATAAGAATAATCTTCACAAGGATTTAAAGTCACTTAGTCTTGTACAAAAAGGTGTGCATTATTCAGGAACACACATTTTCAATAACTTGCCAGCAGCCATAAAAAGCTTAACAACCAATGAAATTCAGTTTAAGAGAAGCCTAAAGGATTTATTGGTGGCCAACTCCTTCTACTCCATTGATGAATTTCTTAGTAAAACCAACTGATTTGTATATAAGTACAACATAACTTCTGCACAATTTCAGTGCAGTAATGTGTTCATTAAAAATTTGTGTGTGTGTGTGTGTGTGTGTGTGTAAGTATAATCTAACTTCTGCACCATTTCAGTGCAGTAATGTGTTCATTGTAAAGAAGTATTACAGTAGTTGTATTACATGTTTATTACCTCATAAATAAATAAAAAACTTTTTTATTTTAAGTTCAGTGCATTAGTATTTGTAAAATGACTCTTAGTGTTCATTAAAAAATGACGATCATTCCACTTGGGACCTGTGGAATGGTACATTAGCTTATTTGTTTTAGTTGTAAATATTTGTCATGTATTGTTGTTTTTCTGACATGTTCCACATCCTGGAGGACCTCCTCACTACGGATCAGTTGGAATGAAAGTAAATCTAATCTAATCTAAACCTATCTGTAAGTTTCCATGCAGTTCAACTTCAGGCCACTGTCACATTTGAGTGCCCTACAAATCTGGTTGCTGGATGATTTGGCCAGTCAGCCAAATGGAGATTCACAATAAGACCCCTTTCAAACTCTGTTAGGTGCTGACAGCGCTGTCCCACATAAAGTATGTGGCACCTCCATGTCAGTCACAGTGATGACAAGACATCTGACGCTGTTCTAGCCCTTATATACCCCTACTAGGCATGGTAACAATGCGGAACATGAGCAATGCTAATGCACTCTGATAGCCATTCCATCTGTCATAGAGAATTATATTTCTAATCATTTAGATACTCATCAGTGGTGTGTATATGTATAATGTTACATTGCCATATGACTATGTCTTTTGAGTGCTTCACTTTTTGCAAGCAGTGTATTTCTTTGTAAATTGATGGTTATGAGTTCATTTTGTGTTCTAAAAAAACACACCAGCCATTGTTTCCTTGTATCACAGTGTAAGTATTTACATAATCAGTGAATATTTTTCACCTTTTTCTGCATGTGAATAGTTTGACCTACAGAAGCACTTGAAAGTTTACTGTCGTGATGTAAACAAAGTTCGTGAGATTGATTGCTGTGGCATAGTTCTGTGTTCTGCACATGTAATGTTATAACTGTCATATCATGATCCAAGCTTTGCTTTTCAACAGCAATGGCTATTGTCTTCATTTATTGTAAATTTCCACTATTTTCATGTTTGTCATACACATTTGTCAGTGAGCATAATATTGATAAAGCATAAGTTCAAGACCTGGTGAAGATAGCTGCTCAAACTGGTGGCACGAAAGTGCACTTTGTGCTTCTGTTTCAGCATTATGATCGGCCTCACCTTAATGCTGCTGTTAGGCATTTTAACATGGGGCTGAAGAAGGCACTGATGGTGGAGGGCTTGGCTCACATTGCAATGGTGCCAGTTGAGTCTATCAATAGATCTGGTTTCACTAGGCATGGCCTACTCCTCAATAGGTATGGGAAGGGAAGGTGGTAAAGCCTATAGGTGACAGTATAGTGGGTGGTGGAGGGATCACTCATGGGAGAATTGCTGTAGTAGTTGGTGTTAGAAATGCAACTTTTTTAGACTTAAGTCAGCTGATAGGTGCCCCTACTTAAGGGAAGTCTTTCTAACAAAGAAATCCCTTGAAAGAAGGCCAGGCATCCAAGTAGTGAAAGAATTGGCTTATTTCATCAAAATATAAGAGGTTGGATAAAAAAGCTACTCACCAAGCAGTGGCAGAACACACACATAAAAGAAACATGTAATTGACAAGCTTTTGGAGCTGGTGATTCTCCTTCAGGCAGAAGGGTTGAAAGGGAAGGAAGAGGGATGAAAGAAAAGGACTGGAGAGGTCAAGGAAAACGGGTAGATTTCGGGAAAGTTGCCCTAAACAGCGGGTCAGGGGAGACTTACCTACAAGATGAGAATGAAAGACTGATTGTTGGGGATTGGATCAGAAGAGATTTGAAAACCTGAGAGCTTAAAATTGGAAGACAGGATAATATGCAGACAGAGATTACTCCTTAAACATCACATATGAGTCAGTAAGAGTGAAAAGCTAAGTGCATTATATGGGAGGCGTGCGGTGAAAAGTAGATGGGAAAGACAATGAAAGATGTAGAAAACTAAAACAGAGTAAAGCAAAGAGTAATTACAGTGAAGAAATGCTGAGATGGAAGAAATTAACGTAAATTAAGGTCAAGTGTGTGGTGAGAACCAAGGACATGTTGTAGTGCTAGTTCCCACCAGCAGAGCTCTGAGAAATTGGTGTCTGGGGGAAGGATCAAGATGGTGCATGTGGTGAAACAGGCATCGAGGTCTTGAATATCATATAGTAGAGCATGCTCTGCAACAGGATATTGCGAGTTGCCAGTATACACCCTCTGCCTATGCCCATTCATCCTAATTGATAATTTGGTGGTAGCCATTCCAATGTAGAAGGCCTAACAGATTTTACATAACATTTGGTATATGACATGCGTCATTTTGCAGGTGGCTCTGGCTCTCCCTTTGATAGTATATGTTTTGCCAATTACATGACTGTTAGAGGTAGTGGTAGGAGTGAAGCTTAAGTCAGCTGATAGGTATCCCTGCTTAAAGGAAGTCTTTTTAACACAGCAATCCCTTGAAAGGAGGCCAGGTATTCACGTAGTGAAAGAATTGGCTTATTTTCGAAATATAAGAGGTTGGATAAAAAAATCTACTCACCAAGCAGCGGAAGACCACATACACAAAAGTATCACGTAATTGACAAGCTTTCGGAGCCAGTGATCCTACTTCAGGCAGAAGGAGGTGCCCGAGGTGTTAAGGAAGGACTGCAGGTCAGTCTGAACCACAGGGATGGGATCTTGATGGCAGACACTGTATGTAGAGGCATCAGACAGATGGCGTAGATCTTCACTAACATGCCCCTTTTGGTCAAGTACTACAGTGGTAGATCCTTTGTCTGCTGGAGTCATCAGCTTGCAGCGGAGACAGTCACAGGGGTAGGAGCCATAGGGTAGGGAGATGGGTGCAGAAGGAGCATAGGGTCTGACAAGAATATTGCAGAGATTGGGAGGCCAACGGAAAGCTATTCTAGGTGTGGTGGACAAAATTTCAGACAGAATTGTTCTCATTTCAGGGCATGATTTTAGGAAGTCATGGCCCTGTCAAAGTATTTGATTAATACATTCCAGACCAGGATAATACCGAATCACCAGTGATGTGCTCTGAAGTTATTTTTTAGAGGGACCAGCAGTAGTACCAGGATTTGATTTGATGGCCTTGGAAATCTGCTTTTTAACTAGTCTGGTGGGGTAATTACATGCAGTGAAGGCTGATGTGAGTATGGTGGTGTATTGCTGTAAAGAGTCTGCATCTGAACAAATACTTTTGCCTCGGATGCCGAGGCTGTGTGGGAGGGAACATCTGAATGTAAAGAATGGCAACTGTCAAAATGTAAGTACTGTTGTTTGTTGGTTGCTTTAATGTGGACAGAAATGTATAGCTGGGCTTCAGTCAGGACAAGATCAACATCAAGGAAAGTGGTATGGGATTTGGAATAGGACCATGTGAAATTTAATTGGGAGAAGGTATCCAGAGATTTGAGGAATTTTAGCAGGTCACTCTCACCCTGAGTCCATATGGTAATGATGTCATCAATGTATATAAACCAAACCAGAGACTGAAGACTTATGGATCCCAGGAAAGCCCCTTTTAAGTGACCCATGGAAAGGTTGGCATAGGAAAGAGCCTTCCTAGTTCCCATGGCTGTACCCCTGATTTGTTTGTATGTCTGCCCCTCAAGGGTGAAGCAGTTGTTGGTAAGTATAAAGTTGATTAAGGTGAGTATTAAGTAAGTCATAGGTTTTGAATCAAGTGGCACTGACTGAGGACAGACCATGTATGTGGGGAATGTTGTTATAGAGGGAGATGGCATCAGTGGTGACAAGCAAGGTGTGTGGTGGGAGTGGGACAGGCACAGATTTCAGATGATCTAGAAAATGGTTGGTATCTTTGATGTAGGTGGGGAGTCTTTGTACTTAGAGTTGCAGGTGTTGATCAACTAAGGCAGATAAACGTTCAGTGAGTGATTTGAAGCCAGCAACTATAGGATGGCCAGGATGTTTGGGTTTGTGGATCTTAGGAAGAAGGTAAAAGGTGGGGGTGCCTGGTTTGGGTGGGGTGAGAAGTTCTATGGATTGAGGTGTTAGTCCTTGTGAGGTGCCTGAGGTGTTAAGGAAGGACTGCAGGTCAGTCTGAATCACAGGGATGGGACCTTGATGGCAGACACTGTATGTAGAGGCATCAGACAGATGGTGTAGATCTTCACTAACACACTCTTTTTGGTCAAGTACTACAGTGGTAGATCCTTTGTCTGCTGGGAGGATAATGATGGAGTCATCAGCTTTTAGGGAATGTAGAGCCTGGAGTTCTGGAGAGGACAGGTTAGGGTCATGTTGTAGGAATTTGAAGAAGGGTTGTGAAGCAATGCTGGATGCGAGGAATTCTTGGAAGGCTTGTAAAGGATGATTTTGAGGTAGTGGTAGTAATAGTGGATCAAGTTGGGATTGTGGTCTGAACTGTTGAAGGCAGGGCTCAATGTCAGGATTGCTGTTGGAAAAGTTTTGAGATTGGTTTGCAAAGTGATACTTCCAATGGATATTATGTAGGTCCTTCACCAAAGCAGCATGATCAAATGCGGGTTTGGGGTTGAAAGTGAGGCCCTTAGATAATTCAGGAAAGTGCTTTAGATGAGAGGTTAAGGACACTGTACTGTTGTGACTGGTTCTTGGGATTATGCGTCATTCTTGGTCTGGGAGGTAGTGGTGAAGGCTGTGTGATATTAAGGAAGTTGGCGAAGCTTGGTTTGTAGGAGAGGAGTGGTGGTTGACGGTGTGGCTGTTAGGGAGATGCAGAGGGACAGGAAGGAAAACACCATTGTTCAGATAGTTTAGGAGAAGGTAGGGAGAAAAGGAAAAGAAATAGTAATGATATGATGCATTACATTGGCTGCTCCTGTACTCAATGGCTGCTTCTATAGAACCTACTCGTTGACTGGTTGCAGTTGTACTGTGGCCAGGAAACCTAAGCACTGATTGGCTGTTGCGTCTCCTTCATCAAAACTGTACTGTAAACTGTTCTTGAGCTCACTGTCAACAGCGAGTGTGGATATATACAAGCTCTATGCACAATGGCAGTAACAAGAAAAAGAAGTATGTAAATTTAAATGCTGAATAAATGCATTGAATATTGGGGGTCTGTTGATATTAATGCCAGTTAAAGTTCACTCAGGATATGTGTATCTTCCAATTTTTTTTCAATTATTATTTCAAAATTTCTTTTTTTAATTATGTAAACAGCAATTATTAATCAGTTTCCATTATATATCACATTTTATTACCCCCTGCCACTATTCAATGGTGACCATTCAAAGGATAGCACCGAGTGAAATATGAACAGACCTTTCAATTGTTGAGATAAAATTTTTTTTGAGATAAATGATCTATTTTATCATTACAAGAAACTAATGAGGCCTTTGTTGCATTTGTTACATGTCCATGGGGTTGGAACTATTGACAACTTGAAGGAGCAAATTAAAAATTAAATACTCCCTGCAAACAAGATGCACTGAGAATGCAGATTTCAGTGGTTAAGGTAGGAAGCTGCTACACCGTATGCTTATACGGCCACGCTTGGCGCCGTCTCTCTCGCAGTAGGTAATCTCTTTTCCTTCCAATTAATATGCTTTACGGAAAGTGCATTTCTATAGAAAAGATGAAAATTTATATAAAGTCAACATTAGAGTGCAAAATAATTCTTTCAAATTCTGTAAGGCTGTATCAGAAAATAATCAGGATCAGTAATGACTATGGATATAAATCTGCTTTAATAGAAAAGTACTGATACAAACAAAATCATTTTTTTTCTTTTCATAATTTTGTTAAACACTGTTAACAATGGAGTCAAAGGAAATGGCCATTGTTGAAAACTCATTACAAAATGCAATATGCCAAGAGGTCAGAAATCCGAGCTTGGGAACAGTTAAAAGTAACGTGCCAACTCATGAACTGGCCAATGGCTACCAAACAACCAGGCTGGCGTCTCACTACTATAAAATAATGACACTGGTAATATAACTAATCATGATGTCACTTCTATGATGAACAATGAGACAATTTCCCATTTCTCACTGGGAAACATTTTTTCAAATAGTGAAACTGAAGTGCGCGACAGCGAAAATTCCTTTGGTTATTCGCTCACGACGCCACAAACACAAGAGCAGGAAACAGTACGAAAAAGCAATGTAAATACTAGCGACACCCACAATTTGACACAACACATGCAACTAATAACACAACAGCTTACAAGACAACAGCAATTTCAAGAAAGTTAACACAACAGCTTAAGAGTGTAACAACAGCGGTTGACAAAACATCAAGAAAATATAGGGTTTACACAGCAAAATCAGGCATTTCACAATTTCCATAACAGTATTAGTCAACAGTTCAGTGAGGTGAGCAAAATTATACACACTTAGTTATCAGGTGAACTATCCGGGAAGTTGACAGGGCTCGGTAAACAACTGAAACAAGAAATAATTACCGATATGTCCTGCAATAAAAATACATTAACAGAAAAGATAGCATCCATAGACTGTAAACAGGAACAACTTACAGGTGAGTTTCAAAACCTGAGTGAAGCATATTCTCAAATTCAGGAGACGCAATGCTTTTAAAGAAGTTAAGATACCTTTACTGGTTATCCACAATATGGGGTTAGCATGTCAAAGAAAATAGCAAAGTTTGCACAATGCGACAACACTTGCTGGCAGTTGCACCTGTCAAGCAAGCACAGTTGCCATGTGCTACCCCACAAGCAAACATAAACATGCCTGTCACTGATGGCGAAGTGTGTTTGTCAACATTACTTGCAGATGAGGGGTTACTTAGGCATTCACAATCCCTGATATTTACTTCTGAAGGGAAAAGAACAAACTCTGTGGTCTTTATCAGAGCATTTCAAAATGTTTTACCTTGTATCTTGACCGAAGCCCAGAAAATTAGACTTGTTGTTGGATACATACAAGGTGATATTCTGCTATGGGCTACGGACATGGTGGAATGTTGCAACTACTATGAACAATTTGAGAGAATATTTCTGGATAAGTATTGCTCTGAGGCTGTACAAGAGGGGCTCAGACATGAAGTATTCAATCCAGCTCCATTCAATGGCAAGTAATGGAAGCTTAAGAGGCTATTTTTAAAGACATCTGAATGAAACCAGATTCTGGATGAACCTGGTATCTCAATTAAACGTGCTGAAAATTTAAAGAGCCGTCGTCCTGCCCACATTAGGGAAAAACTTATTACCATCCTGGAAAACGACACCAAATACTTTCTATCTGTACTGGACTCAGTAGATTTAGTATATGAAGAGAGATCAGTACAACCGGAGCCTCTTAATACGCCAATCACGACACAGAAATTTACAGACCAACAAGTAAACAACAGATACGTAGTACAACACAGATGGCAACCTTACCCCACACAGTTCTATGGTAATGGTAATGGTAATCACAATGGCAATGGAGAAAGCTGTAAATACAAAGGTGTACAGAAAATAAATGGGCAAAAATTTAGCAAAAACAATTACAATGGGCGAGCAGTGTATGGCCAGCTTGTACAATATGTGCGCACACAAGCTGCCGGCAATAATCAGCTGATTGCTTGGCGAAGGCAAAACAATAACAGACAACTGCATAACCCACAGACAGCGGAATTCTGCCAGCAAAGTAACACACATATGCTGAGGCAGAGGCAAAGAGAATTTCAGTCGAGAGCCTCTCAGGACACTAATTGGCATAACCAAACACCAATGGTCAACATAGTGGAAGTTACGCCTAACCTAGAGAGCGATGCCACCATGACGATGGAAAACTTGAACCGGTCATGATAGGCCCCCATTCTGTGACCTTGGAGGGGAGTGGGGGCACAAGCTTGATCAACACTTGCTTTATCAGATACGATCAGGGTAGGTATACCCTCTAAGTTGTATATATGTATAATAATATGAGATTTAGGATGCTGGAAAATCACATTTCAGCATTTATGTTGTTAGTTGATAAGGAAATTTTCTTCTTATATGTAAGATTGTGTAAATGATAAGGTGAGTGGATGTAACAAGGAAGATCTTTACGTTTATGTGTTTAAAGACGACAATACTTTAAACACAGTGCTTTGCCTTGTGCATAGCGCAGTTGTAAATGAATAAACAAACTTGTGGAACACACGGTAGCATGCACTGCAGTACACAACTCGCCGCGACATTATTGGTAACAGAGCGATGCAGCGCATGAACGTTGGGGAGAAAGCTAGTCAACAAACTGTAAGCATGTGCATGCCAGACACAGCTGAAAGTGTTGCAGCACCCAAATCAAAGAAACCCTATGAGCTATGGCCCGCACTAGCATTTCTAAAGCCTATTGAATAAACTGAGACATAGAAAATTGAGGGAGAGTGTATGCCACAACTATGACTATCTACACAATGCACACAAACAAAGATAAGCTAAGGGATTATATACACAGAAGGGATCCTAAACTACGAAATATTTACTGAAGTTATGCTACTATGTACATTATATCTCTATATTTACAAATTTAATTATTGAAATTACATGCACTAATTATAATTGAGGGACCAGAAAACTCTTGCTGCAGGTAAACAAGCGAATACAATATAAGTGACAAGCTGAATAAGAGGTCACACCATGCATATAATATACTTTATCTTTTAGATTTATGAGGTAAGTAGAGACGCACGCACACAGTCCTTCATTTGTAACTTGCAAGAAATGTAATAATTTTGAACAATATGGGGAAGTGCATCCACTGAATTTCATTAGAGAATTTAATGATTTGTCTGAAACATGGAATGACAAAGAGAAAATGTAATTTGTGAGAGGTTTTTTGAAGGGGGATGCTTATACATGGGCAACTCAGGTAGCTGATAGCTGTATTTCATGGTAAAGTTTTGAGAAAGCGTTTGTTGTTGTTGTTGTTGTTGTTGTCTTCAGTCGTGAGACTGGTTTGATGCAGCTCTCCATGCTACTCTATCCTGTGCAAGCTTCTTCATCTCCCAGTACCTACTGCAACCTACATCCTTCTGAATCTGCTTAGTGTATTCATCTCTTGGTCTCCCCCTACGATTTTTACCCTCCACGCTGCCTTCCAATACTAAATTGGTGATCCCTTGATGCCTCAGAACATGTCCTACCAACCGATCCCTCCTTCTGGTCAAGTTGTGCCACAAACTTCTCTTCTCCCCAATCCTATTCAATACTTCCTCATTAGTTATGTGATCTACACATCTAATCTTCAGCATTCTTCTGTAGCACCACATTTCAAAAGCTTCTATTCTCTTCTTGTCCAAACTATTTACCGTCCATGTTTCACTTCCATACATGGCTACACTCCATACAAATACTTTCAGAAATGACTTCCTGACACTTAAATCTATACTCGATGTTAACAAATTTCTCTTTTTCAGAAACGCTTTCCTTGCCATTGCCAGTCTACATTTTATATCCTCTCTACTTCGACCATCATCAGTTATTTTGCTCCCCAAATAGCAAAACTCCTTTACTACTTTAAGTGTCTCATTTCGTAATCTAATACCCTCAGCATCACCCGACTTAATTCAACTACATTCCATTATCCTCGTTTTGCTTTTGTTGATGTTCATCTTATATCCTCCCTTCAAGACACCATCCATTCCGTTCAACTGCTCTTCCAAGTCCTTTGCTGTCTCTGACAGAATTACAATGTCATCGGCGAACCACAAAGTTTTTATTTCTTCTCCATGGATTTTAATACCTACTCCAAATTTTTCTTTTGTTTCCTTTACTGCTTGCTCAATATACAGATTGAACAACATTGGGGAGAGGCTACAACCCTGTCTCACTCCCTTCCCAACCGCTGCTTCCCTCTCATGCCCCTCGACTCTTATAACGGCCATCTGGTTTCTGTACAAATTGTAAATAGCCTTTCGCTCCCTGTATTTTACCCCTGCCACCTTTAGAATTTGAAAGAGAGTATTCCAGTCAACATTGTCAAAAGCTTTCTCTAAGTCTACAAATGCTAGAAATGTAGGTTTGCCTTTCCTTAATATTTCTTCTAAGATAAGTCGTAAGGTCAGTATTGCCTCACGTGTTCCAGTATTTCTATGGAATCCAAACTGATCTTCCCCGAGGTCAGCTTCTACTAGTTTTTCCATTCGTCTGTAAAGAATTCGTGTTAGTATTTTGCAGCTGTGGCTTATTAAACTGATTGTTCAGTAATTTTCACATCTGTCAACACCTGCTTTCTTTGGGATTGGAATGATTATATTCTTCTTGAAGTCTGAGGGTATTTCACCTGTTTCATACCTCTTGCTCACCAGATGGTAGAGTTTTGTCAGGACTGGCTCTCCCAAGGCCGTCAGTAGCTCTACTGGAATGTTGTCTACTCCGGGGGCCTTGTTTCGACTCAGGTCTTTCAGTGCTCTGTCAAACTCTTCACGCAGTATCGTATCTCCCATTTCATCTTCATCTACATCCTCTTCCATTTCCATAATATTGTCCTCAAGTACATCACCCTTGTATAGACCCTCTATATACTCCTTCCACCTTTCTGCTTTGCCTTCTTTGCTTAGAACTGGATTTCCATCTGAGCTCTTGATGTTCATACAAGTGGTTCTCTTATCTCCAAAGGTCTCTTTAATTTTCCTGTAGGCAGTATCTATCTTACCCCTAGTGAGATAAGCCTCTACATCCTGACATTTGTCCTCTAGCCATCCCTGCTTAGCCATTCTGCACTTCCTGTCGATCTCATTTTTGAGACGTTTGTATTCCTTTTTGCCTGCTTCATTTACTGCATTTTTATATTTTCTCCTTTCATCAATTAAATTCAATATCTCTTCTGTTATCCAAGGATTTCTACAAGCCCTTGTCGTTTTACCTACTCGATCCTCTGCTGCCTTCACTATTTCATTTCTCAAAGCCACCCATTACTCTTCTACTGTATTTCTTTCCCCCATTTTTGTCAATTGTTCCCCAATGCTCTCTCTGAAACTCTCTACAACCTATGGTTCTTTCAGTTTATCCACATCCCATCTCTTAAAATTTCCACCTTTTTGCAGTTTCTTGTTTTAATCTACAGTTCATAAGCAATAGATTGTGGTCAGAGTCCACATCTGGCCCTGGAAATGTCTTACAATTTAAAACCTGGTTCCTAAATCTCTGTCTTACCATTATATAATCTATCTGATACCTTTTAGTATCTCCAGGGTTCTTCCATGTATACAACCTTCTATCATGATTCTTAAACCAAGTGTTAGCTATGATTAAGTTGTGGTCTGTGCAAAATTCTACCAGGCGGCTTCCTCTTTCATTTCTTAGCCCCAATCCATATTCACCTACTACGTTTCCTTCTCTCCCTTTTCCTACACTCGAATTCCAGTCACCCATGACTATTAAATTTTCGTCCCCCTTCACTATCTGAATAATTTCTTTTATTTCATCATACATTTCTTCAATTTCTTCGTCATCTGCAGAGCTAGTTGGCATATAAACTTGTACTACTGTAGTAGATGTGGGCTTCGTATCTATCTTGGCCACAATAATGCGTTCACTATGCTGTTTGTAGTAGCTTACCCGCATTCCTATTTTCCTATTCATTATTAAACCTACTCCTGCATTACCCCTATTTGACTTTGTGTTTATAACCCTGTAGTCACCTGACCAGAAGTCTTGTTCCTCCTGCCACCAAACTTCACTAATTCCCACTATATCTAACTTTAACCTATCCATTTCCCTTTTTAAATTTTCTAACCTACCTGCCCGATTAAGGGATCTGACATTCCACGCTCCGATCCGTAGAACGCCAGTTTTCTTTCTCCTGATAACGACATCCTCTTGAGTAGTCCCCGCCCGGAGATCCGAATGGGGGACTATTTTACCTCCGGAATATTTTACCCAAGAAGACGCCATCATCATTTAATCATACAGTAAAGCTGCATGCCCTCGGGAAAATTTACGGCCGTAGTTTCCCCTTGCTTTCAGCCGTTCGCAGTACCAGCACAGCAAGGCCGTTTTGGTTATTGTTACAAGGCCAGATCAGTCAATCATCCAGACTGTTGCCCCTGCAACTACTGAAAAGGCTGCTGCCCCTCTTCAGGAACCACACGTTTGTCTGGCCTCTCAACAGATACCCCTCCGTTGTGGTTGTACCTACGGTACGGCTATCTGTATCGCTGAAGCACGCAAGCCTCCCCACCAACGGCAAGGTCCATGGTTCATGGGGGGGTTTGTAGATGAATATTGGTCCAAAGAGAAACAGCAGACTACTTTGAGTGAATTTTGGGGAGAAGAGAAATCTGACTCTAGGAAGGGTACTGTGAAAGGTTTCTGTCAGCTTTGGATAAACAAACTGAAATATTTGGACAAAGAGTTCGATAGTGAATCCATAATTATGGGTTTAGAAACTAAGTTGCCTCAGAAAGTTAGAGAATTGCTTGTACCTGCCCCTATGGGTAATTTTAGTGATTTCTTGAATTATGCTGGTAAAGTGGTGAGGGTGAAGTCCTCAGTGGAAGATCATAGGAGGAATTTTGATGACAATAATCAATCAGAGAGAGAATTTCAGATAAACAGGATGAACAGGACTGACTGCAGTAGAAGTTCAAGGAATGGATGGGTGGAGGATAGCCAGAATGGGCACAGAAATGGTAGGACAAATTCAAGTAAATAAATGGAGGAGATGACTTTAATTCTGGATCAATATTTATTAGATCATGAAGCAATAATGAAATAATAAAGCAATGAATAATGTTAGGGTCTTAATGGTTAGGGAGTCTGTCTTTGCAGTAGAGATATTTTTTGGGAATGCACTCCACTACCTAACAGGATAAGAAATGATGTAACATAATGGAGCTGACAGAGGTGGTTGAGTAATGAAAAAGATGAATATATACAAACAAATGTGGGGTAACTGTATTGATGATCTAATTTTGAACTAGGTGACATTGGGTACTGTGTATATTGTGCAATTCATGACAGTGCAGCTTGGAATGAGAGATTAACAGAAAGAGCAATATTTACAAGTCATATAATGCTGCATCATTGGGTCTATAGGTTATCTGAAAACTTCTATTTGTGTTCTGAGGAATTATGAGCTTAAACTATTAATACTGGAATGAAGAACAATAATTTTGCTGATTAACTGATAACTGTGGTGCTAGGCTGATGTGAAAATTCTGACAGGTCAACTATTTGGTAGCATTTTGTGTGGATTTAATTTTCTGGTTGAATGAGAGTAGTGCTCACAGTTGAGTGGAGAAGTGGGGCAATGATTTGGTACAACGTCCATCCCCTTAATCTTGATTTGAATAGTAATTAAGTTATGTGATGGTGACTAATTTTTTTCATAACTTAATGATTAGTAAATCTATGCTACTGCACATCTTGAGTTTTTGCTGTTTTGCAAAGGGGAAAGAAACAAAAGTCTTTCAGGTTTAACAAGTTTCAGACAGTTATGACTTAGAGTAATGTTTTGTAGTGTAATGTGTAATTGATTTTCAGATTTTTACTATTCCCCACCTTCACCGAAATAATATAACATACACTCTAATTACCTTCAATATACAAGCAAAGTAAATGAGAGTCTAAAACCTAGTGTGCAAATAGCGTTGAAGTCAGAGGCCATAAATATGCAGTACTTCAAAAGCGCCGGCCCTTGTGGCCGAGCGGTTCTATCTGTAGTCAATGTTAGTGATAGTTATTGTGATGTTATGAGGACTGTGTAATGTATGTATTTATAAAGTAATGACTATCATTTTTAGTGTGAAACATTTTTCTTAGACTTAGGTTAGAAGAAAAAGTAAGTGTGCTAAATTAGAGTATTTTGTCTAATTTTTTCATGTACTGTGGCGGAGGAGAACCACCTCCAAGGGAACTGATAGCAGTGCCTTTCCTTGCTGACTGCTACTTGGACCTGTTGAATGTGTGGAGAACTTGGTGAGAAAGTGTGTTAAAGCTCATTAAAAGAGTAAAAGTGCTTGTTAAAAATACTAAACATTGAGCGAGGGAAATTTTCTGTCAAAATGTGAACTGCAATGTGCAGTGTAATTCAACTAGTGCAACCCTTGAGGATTTATTATTTGAAGCAAGACAGGACTTGTATCAAGTGATATGTATCTTAGAATGTAGTCTTTGTTTATTCAAGAAGGACATCATTTATGATGAAGATACCTATTTTTATTAAAAATATAACTTTTGGATATTTTGTGCACTTGTACGATACACTGTACATAAATAGTTTGTATGGGGATTTTCATATGGCCAGTTCATATAAGTATAAATCTGAAAAAAATGTATGTAATGTAGTTTTGATAAGATTTCTTATGTAATATTTTTTTCGGTGTGTTGATTGTTAAACCCCATGTCTGGGGTCACTTGTGGTCACTGAATTGCCCAGTTAGCTATTTGCAATATATATCTGGTCAATCCAATGAAGGGCTGATGTGATGAAGCAAGCTGGGATCTTTTCACTTCCCCTCTTGTTTTGCCATCTGCCTCCTTATATTCATTTTCGACTAGTTATCATTAACATACATGAGAATAATCCGCAATTTCATAAAAGAGAAGGTTGGCCCTGAGTTTTAAAGAATATAACACCAGATCTAATTTTGTGCTTAGTTTTATGTATGTAATTTATTTTACAATTTATTTTCACTAGTTAATATCTTCCATCATAGGGTGAAGACAGTAACTGTTTTGTCACTTATATTCTACTGTTGTCTTATAAACAAATATAAATTCTTTAATAATTATAAACATTTGGAGGAACAACTAATAGTATTCTTGAAGGATTTATTTGGTTCTATTCATAAACATGTTAGCAAAGGCTGATCTTAATTAATTCCAAAGAAATTACCAATTTTGTTCAAAGTATTATTTGCATAACTATATATGTTAATTTCATCAGTTGAACAAATAATTTGGCCTAACTCTTATAGTAGAAGAAACTGTTAAAAAGGTGCAATTGTTCAATGTATTCAGTTAATTTAATGAGTTAAGTTTTAATTGTAATTTCTGTAAATTAAACATCAAACAATGTGTAGTTTCAGTGCCTATTATTGTGATGATATATAAGGGCCCGATTTTTGGTCCCAAGATAGTAAGTCCATGGCCGAATTTCAGACAAGAAATCTGTGTTGGTTAGAACAATAACAATGCAACAACTTAACCGTGAAATAAGTGTTACACCAACAAGCCGTGTGTTAAAGTAATGACTGTGTCTGTTCAATTTATTTGAAAGACTGTAAAATGTGTGGTTAGGTTTTTAGTGCTCGTAGATGTTCAACAGTAATCTATTGTAGCAGTATGTTGATGTTTGCCTGCAAACTATTAAAGAGGCTTGTCGAAAGTTAAACAATAGTGAACTGGCCAAATAACTGTGTAATATTGAGGGGTTATGAACAGTGAAAGTAAAGAACTGTGAAACGCAAATGTGCACCTGTCAGCTACATCATTTAAAGTAGTCAGTGTTGAACTTCCACCCCCATTTTTCATCCAGTATAGCAATGCATTATGTTGATACAGAGGACAATCAACCAAGAAATAAAGCAGGCGAATGTCGCAGTCTCCTTTACAGATGAACAGCACTTTCCTAAAAATCTCCCAATAAACTGAAGTCAGTCATTTGCCTTCCCCACTACAATCCTTACATGCTCATTGCATTCCATGTCACTTTGCGGCATTATGCCCAGATATTTAAACACCACCTGACTGAGTCAAGTAACACACCACTAATGCTGTATTCGAACATTATGGGATTGTTTTCCTACTCACTTACATTAGCTTACATTTTTCTACATTTAGAGCTAGCTGCCACACTTCCTTGGGGCACTCCTCATGATACCCTTGTCTCTGCTGAACACTTACCATCAAAGACAATGTACTGGGTCCTATTACTTAAGAAATCTTTGATCCACTAAAAGCCAGTAACAGGGATAATGAATGTATACAAAGAAGGTCAGTATGCACTGTGTCAGGTTTGTTTGACCTAGGGAAGAGGGTGCTGAAAAACCTGAATTGTCAGATGCTTGAAAACAGATGCCATCTGCCACACAAAATCCTAGTAGCAAAGTTTTGAGAACCAGTCTTAAGCGAAGAATCTAGGATATGCTGTTACTATCCATGTATTGCACTGGTACGTGCTAGTAAGAGAAATCTAGTCTAATTACACCAGACACAGAAGCATTTAATCAGTCTTTCTTTGTGCACTCCATTCACAAATGATATGGAAAGAAATACTAATATCTGGTACAATTACAAGTGCACTTCATCATACACTTCACAGATGTTTGCACTGTATAGATGTAAGTGAACCTTTCAAGGCAGATGCTTTATTAGTTACAATAAAATAATTCCTATAACTATCAAAGCAAGAAGAGTAACAAAAGCTACAGTTTTTTGTAAGTATACTTTACAGGAATATCTTGCACTGGGTTCTTCTGTCTGTTGATGTATAACATGAGTCATTCCATTTCACTGAAAGCTCTTCTTCTTCTTCATAAGGTTTGCAAAGCATTGTGTATGAATGAATAATAAAGAACATTATGGTAGACCTCTCATATCCATTTTGATAATCATTTACAATATTAGTAAAATGTTTTTTAAACTTGTTACTGACATAACATATTCAGAATGCATAAATCTGAAGACTGATTTGAACAGCACAGCACTGTGTGGTCAGTGACGTAAAAGATATCTGTTTGTGGGGTCACATGTGCACACCAATATTCACTGTAATTATTTAATGGACAAATACATGCATCATTCATTTGTCCTTCATTCATTCATTCATTCATCCATCCATCCATCCATCATGTTCCATAGATTCCAACAAGAAAGTAGATCTCTCTGGGATGTGGAAGGAGTCAAGATATACAGGTACATCAACAGAAAACTGGCAACTTGTAGAAATTTAATCTGAATACTATACTAAAAATAAACTAACACTATATTGTTTAATAGTATTTGTGCTTAAGTCACCTAAAGATAAGACAGTAATTAAGAAGGAAAGATGCTGCTTCCTCAATTGTATAAACAGTTACTAGCTGTAATAACAACTGCTGCTTTTCTTCTATTAGTGGCTTAATATTCAGTTCACCAGCAGTAAATTCATATTTTTGAAGGAAAATAGTTACATGCATGTGTAAAAAACAAATGCCTGTTTATAGTACACTACTACTTGTGCTACTGTTACTTGCCATTTTGGCAACAGGGATTTTCAATCCTTTAATCTAGGTGACCAGATAATGTGTAGCTGCGATTAATGAGGTATATTTTTAATATTCTTTTCCAGCTGTTTCAAATTTCCAAATAAGAATGTGATTGTTTCATGTGAGCATACCATAAAGAGTGAAACCACCCAAACATAATATCTTTTTGGAAGAAAGAGCCACTGCAGAAAAAGTTAGGAGGAAGAAGACATTGTTGTTGTAATGGATACCATGCAACATGAATCATAAACAGCTGATTTGTTGAGTGATCCCATTTACAAATAACTTAAAAGTGATTTGATGGGGAAGATTATTAAGCAGATTTGTACCTTAATCCAAGACTCCAGAACTGATTATGACACAGTCAGGGACTCATCACTGAAGACCTGATAGCACCAAGAATTTATGGAATGCATAATATCCATAAGGAAAGCTGCCCCTTGAGGCCTATAGTTAATGACTCACCTACCAACAATCTGGCAAAATATCTCACTAGAAAGCTATGTCCCCTTGTGGGACACACAGAATCATATGTGAAGGATTTAACTCACTAAATTCACCTTACACAGGACCAGCGAATCTTTCTTCACCAATACCAATGAAAGAGACTATCAGCAGCACTCAAGACAAACACCACATGATATCAGTGACCTTGTGTGGTTATGTTTACTGTCAACAACCTATGTCACCTGGCACAGCAAATATTATGAACAAATGGATGAAATAAAAATGGGAACCCCCCCCCCCCCTCCTGCTCTCCCCTCTCTTCAATGGCAGTAGACATCTTTTCCAAGCATTTGAGCAAACTGCTTTAATCTCCACACAGTTCGCTGCAATACATCGACTACACAATCATCATTTGGCCTCATGGAGAAGCAGAGCTGCATAAGTTCCATCAGCATATTAATAGCCTGTATAAGAACATCCAGTTCACAGTACAGCAAGAAATTAATGATGTGATTCTATTCCTGAATGTGGGAGTTGTGATATAATTTTGTAATTGATTATCAGTTATTGAAGTGAAATCTGTTGCAACATCTAGCGACATATGCACGGACTATAACTTAAACTGGTATCATGTTAGCTCTACTTTTTTATACATAAGAGATGTTTATAACAACAGCACAACACTGCTGACTGCTTGCTGATTCCATAGATACCACACAATCCTTCTGAAACTGTATTTTAGATTTCCTGTGAAAAATCTATATTTCAAATGCTGAAATCAGTTAAATTCATTACTCCATATTTTGCTACCATAAATTGAGGATCTGTAACAACTGAAGATCACAGTCGGATAACAGGTTTCATGGGGCCCTACTCACTTGGCTAATTCGAAAATTGTGTCACATATTGACGAGAACTTATGGTACAATCTTGAAATTGTCATGGTGCCGAAATGTTGTAACCAATATGTTTGAAGAGGCCATGTGTAGAATCACAAATTATTATTATTATTATTTTTTTTTTTTTTGGGAGGGGGGGGAGGGGGGGTCTTGGTGATTAGTTCCTATTTGAGCTAGGAATGTGGGGTAAAAAGTTTTTGGTTTAGCTCAGACCAGCAGCCATTTGTATAGCCATTTGAACATTCTTACTGTAGCTATGTTACAGTAATTAAGCAAGGTCTGAACAACAAACTTGAGCTTGCACCTAGCAAAATTGCATAAACTGGTTAATTTCTTTTGCAAAAGTTAATTAGGCTGAAATTAATGCTCAGCTAATGACGTCATTTGTATGTGCACCATTCAGATTTTATGTGCAAAATCATGCAAAAAAAAAAAAAAAAGTTTTTCTGGGAGGTTTTGAAGCTCGTCTCTTCTACACTTTAAACTTGTATGAACTGGATCAAATTTTACACTAAGGTAGGTATATGGACAAGGTCAAAACGATTTTTTTAAAAATTCAGTAGTCTTTACCCATTGTTGAGCTACATGTACAAAGGGCATTCAAAAAGTTGTGCACAGTTTTGTCTATTTTTTTATTTTTTGCAGCAGGAGAATGAAATTTTATGTGAACATACTTGGAACATTTAGCTAGAAGTTGGTGTATAAAAGTATTTTCTTTGAATATAATAGAGGGAAACATTCCACGTGGGAAAAATATATCTAAAAAGAAAGATGATGAGACTTACCACACAAAAGCGCTGGCAGGTCGATAGACACACAAACA
Organism: Schistocerca cancellata; assembly: GCF_023864275.1. Taxonomy (NCBI): domain Eukaryota; kingdom Metazoa; phylum Arthropoda; class Insecta; order Orthoptera; family Acrididae; genus Schistocerca; species Schistocerca cancellata. The sequence goes on along the minus strand of NC_064626.1, from coordinate 859,521,054 downwards.
AACACAAACATACACACAAAATTCTAGCTTTCACAACCAACGGTTGCCTCGTCAAGAAAGAGGGAAGGAGAGGGAAAGACGAAAGGATTTGGGTTTTAAGGGAGAGGGTAAGGAGTCATTCCAATCCCGGGAGCGGAAAGACTTACCTTAGGGGGAAAAAAGGACAGGTATACACTCGCACACACACACATATCCATCCACATATATACAGGCACAAGCAGACATCTATATGTGTGGATGGATATGTGTGTGTGTGCGAGTGTATACCTGTCCTTTTTTCCCCCTAAGGTAAGTCTTTCCGTTCCCGGGATTGGAATGACTCCTTACCCTCTCCCTTAAAACCCAAATCCTTTCGTCTTTCCCTCTCCTTCCCTCTTTCCTGATGAGGCAACCGTTGGTTGCGAAAGCTAGAATTTTGTGTGTATGTTTGTGTTTGTTTGTGTGTCTATCGACCTGCCAGCGCTTTTGTGTGGTAAGTCTCATCATCTTTCTTTTTAGATATAAAGTATTTTCTTTTATTTACAGGTGAGCCATAATGGACTGTGAAGTAGATGTCAGGTTGCGACAATGGTTGGTGATGGAGTTCCTCTTCAAGACTGGCATGACTCTGCCACATCGACTCACAGGAAGTTGCTCCCTTTTTATGGGAAGGGCACAGTGGATCGCAGCAGTATCCAGCAGTGGGTGCAGAGGTTTAAAGAAGGTGATTTCTCTCCATTGGACAATCCACGATGCGGTAGACCATCAACGGCAGTGAGTGATGTGAATAAGGAGGCCACTGATCAATCATCCAAAATGACATATGTGTGATAACATGCCATCAAGACCACGTTCCATCAAGACCCACAGAACACAGCTTCAGCATCAGCTCATCAGAGTACACCATCACAATGCCAAACCCCCACACAGCCCTTATGACACAGAAGACAATCAGGAAAATGGGTTGGAAAATTGTTCCTCATCCGCCCTACAGCCCAGGCTTAGCTCCGTCTGAATTTTACCTCTTCGGTCATCTGAAGACCCACTTGCACGGTGAAAACTTTGATAGTGAGAAAGACAGTATTTCCTGTGTCAAGCGATCATGTAAAAGACAATTCCTAGAATTTTACCAAAGTGCATTTACATCATGGAAAGAACATTGGGCCAGAAGTGTCACAGCTGATGGAGGCTACATTGAGTAGGCTCAATGTGTAGCTAAATGTTGCAAGTATGTTCACAAAAAATTTCATTCTCCTCCTGCAAAACATAAAAAAATTAGAGCTGACTATGCAAAACTTTTTGAACACCCTTTGTAACATATAAAATTTGTTCTTATGTGAATATAATGTACAGAAAACAGTTTAAAGTGAACAATACAAATAAAAAAATGCACTTTTATGATGAAACTGAAAACTTGCTTTCAAAAATCTAGCTCCATTCAGGTCTTATGTGCAGAAATGCAATTTTTTGTGAGTTTCTTTATGTGCACAACTTCTATGTTTCAAACTTGTGCGGATCAGTTCAAATTTTGTAAAAAGGTAGACAGTTACATGTAATTTAGACAAATATATTTAGTTAATAGTCATCCTGTTGTTTTATGAAAGCTTTATCCATTGCTGTGATATAGCAGTCATAAGTTGCACATGAAATGCACGTAAAACCAATTTTACATGAACTGCTTGTGCTGAGATGGCTTAAAGTGATAACATATTATAATGAGAAATATATGCTTACAGTAATTACAAGAAATGTTTGCGAAAGTCTTTCATTGTTCAGGTTTTAAGTGCAAAAGAACATGCATTTGCACATGAAATTGTGTTTCACCACAATTTATTGCATTTTAAGCACTGCATTTGGATATGATATAAAAAAAATGATTATTACAGTTAATTACCATTTCATTGTTTATAAGTTAAAGATTTTAACCACTGGTGGCTTTATATCATTGATAAATTTTTGGATATGCAAAACACTGCATGTACCACACAAAAATTATGCCCAGTCCTGTACAAAATGGTATAAGCGAAAGTTGGGTAAGTTGACGACGTTAAGGTATATTGTGATTTTTCTGGCCTTTACTTTGAAGTCAAATAGTTTATTTATGGCAAATCAATTACTTCATGTATTCCCTTTAGATTTGAGTGCTTAAGTATTTCCTGAAACTAACGATTTTTTTTGTCAACTTACCCTACAGGAGAGGCAAGATGACTTTGGGGTATGGGTAAGATGACAAAATGAAATTTCATTTAGAAAACAAAGACATTTTATTGATGATTATCTATTTTTCACAAAAGTCACAAATATAACATTTTTTACTTTGCTTTCTGTAATTTAAGCCCATACATGGAGCATGAGCCCACTCTTTGCATCAGGAACACTGAGACCACATTTCTGTTTTTCCAACCTCATCACAAAGGATGCTGTCTCTTTCATCAACATAATTGGAAACACTGTTAGTGTACTCAATTTCATTGGATGTGTCTGAAGATGATTTGCAGAAGTCTATTCTAGGATCCTCTCTTTGTTTCACTTCAAAACCTCTGCTGAACACAAGTTTACATTTAGGACCTTCGTTCATATTTTTTTCTTTTGCATTTGCATTCTCTCTCAATTTTTTACATCTCTTCATTTTTCTTTCTTCTTCCTGTTGTTCTATTTTGTTTGTCTCTTTTCTTCCATAGCTATTTTCGTGGATGTGCTAGTTATGGCAACTTATTTCTTTGTTCTTTTGTGCCTCCTTTAGGAGGAGCTTGAGGTAACAGAGGTAAAGCACAGGTAGATGTGGAGTTAGGTGTGATAATTCACCAAGTCCTGCTTGCGGTAATGGAGATAAAATAGAAGTAGGTATAGGGTTAGATGAAGACCCTGGTAGAGGTTCTGCTTGGGATAACAAGGATAAAATAGAGCTAGTAGTAGAGTTAGATGAACGACCTTTCAGTGCATCAAATTCTGCAGTTGGGTTTGCTGACATACCAGGTAGAGCACCTGTGTTGGTTGAATTTTCATTGATAGGAGTGTTCACTGTTAGCGATGCTGTGAAGTCTTCATCATTAATTTCTCAGTTCCTGTGTCTATAATGGCCTTGATTGCATTGTTTAAAGATGCAGCTTTGTTAAAGATAATGTTGAAAAAGCTTGCAATGACTTGTATTGTTATTACTTGGTCTGGATGATTAGCAAGATAAATCAGTACAAGCTCTACTATAGGTTGTCTTCAGAGGTCTGTAAAATAACACATCCAAAGTTTGCAATCCGTGTCTTGTGTGCAATGGGAAACCTCTGCAGAGGGTAATGGCTCCCAAAGTGAGATGTGAAGTATGATTATCCAGAAACAAAAAAATTGGATATCTTTGTGATGGTATTACTTATTTAATGAAATGCTCCACCTATTTTACAAAGCCCTGAAGCATGCCAGATTCAGGGCCAACTCCAACAAATTCAGGTGAAGCACCATCAACTCTTTAAATGCTCTGGATGTGTTAACGCACATGCCTTTGTACCTGTCCCTGTGTGCTCTGAATGTGTTTACGCATGCCACCAGTCCTTCTACCTGGTACTCTGAACATGTCTACGTGTAGACATGTTCAGAGTGCCAGGTGAAGGACTGGTGGTGCGTGTAAACACGTTCAGAGCACACAGGCATAGGTACAAAGGCGCGCGCGTTAACATGTCCAGAGCAGTTAAAGGATTAAGATATGCTAGCTGCATTTGCGCTGTACCTGCCCCACTGATGAGTTTTATTATTTGCGTAGTTCGGCTCTGTCTTAGTGTTGACTAAATTCATCAAGTGAAAGAGGGTACGGTGCAGCTGATGAAGAAAATGTCGCCTATGGTGATCATTCACCAGTAACTGACACTGTCTGACTGCTTCTCGTAACAACTCTTATTCAGAACTCCTTTTTTACAATAGTTAGAGTGATTTCTTTCTGATACCTATGTACAGTCGGCTCTTGATGTACCGCCTACTGCGTTACCAGCCATTAAATTGCTTCTTCCTTCTTTCGCTGTTACAGACAAAGTTCCTCATTATACATTCTTCGTCCAACAACCGCCTCGGAGTATCACGCCACCGCGACTCTGGACCTGCATGGAGCAATGTCATCAGCCTCACTGTGTTTGCTCCATGGCGGCCCGCTACTTGCCGCATCAAGGAAAGTCCGCACCAGTTGCTGGCTCGGTATTTGAATTATCTGCACATATAAAAACCAAATACTTCTGCAGTATTTATGCACATAACTAACAAATCCTAATCCGCAACTCAATTTTATCATTTAATTAGAATTTGTGCTGGGCCAGGGGCAATAGATGGCGCATGCAACAGACCACTTGTTGTCTGTTACACCACACACATTCTGACCCTAAGATAAATAAAAAGTGGAGGTACGAACTGACTGTGACACTAACACAGCAAGCAATGCTAATACTTGTTTCCCACTCAGCAGAGGAAACCTTTCCTACCCTTCCTTTGCCATCAGAGCTTCATACTGGTGGCACCTTTGCGGGAACTGTTGAAAATTCTGTCTCATCAACATTAAAGATCTTGCAGGGCTCAAATTTGCATTTTGTTCTTATTTCTCCGCATAAATTAGAAAACCCCTCTAAATTCACTTAACTAAATGCAGTCAATCTAGCTCCCAACGTAAGTTCTGGTATACAAACAGAAAATTAAAAATGTGTCATGAAATTTTGAATAAAATCTTTCCCTGCCATCTCTTTAGCTTTGCTGAGTCAATGCTTTTTATTCTTAAATTCAGCATAATGGTAAACAACTTGAGTGAAGTCAAGCCTTGTCAGTTCAAAAGCTCTTCTGTCTGAATCGATGACATATTGCCCCAATTCTTGTAATCATGATTAAATGTATTTATAAACCTGGCTGCATTCTGCAGCAAATCCTGAAATAAAAGAAGCAGTCTGAATTATTAGGTCTACAATAAGATTTTTGAAAACTTAAATAACAAAGACTTTATTTTAATTTTATTTTTAATGAAAAATAAATAGATAAAATACAAATTTAAAATGAGATTTTTAAATATATTTAAATTTGAATACAACCATAGCTTACTTCATCAGTATGTTTTTTTTACATAGTAATGTAAAGTAGCTTAAGGAAAGTTGAACTTCCTAGTGGCAGCATTAACAGTAGTCCCATTTCTTACAAGCCGCATCGCCTTCTCGTCGACTCCTTGCTGCATTTGTGTCCATCTGTCTTCCTTACATTCATTTTCCCCATGTTTGTTAGTTAGCCTATGATCAAAATGACATGGTTACACAATAACAAAGGAATTAGAAGCATGGAAACAGAGAGAGGTAGGAAAGTTGATGAATTTGTCACCTTAGCCTCTGCATAATTCACCATTTTAACCACAGTCAACATTTTGGATACAGGCTTAACATGCACAAAGTCTTACAGAATAATTTCATTGAACTGTTATTAAAGAATCAGTATATCTATAAGACTTAACAGGAATCAACTATTATTCATTAATATAACAGAATTACTTACATGAAATTTATTTAAACCATAGGAAAAATTGTTACAAAAACAGCATCCACTTCCATGCCTCTGTTCTCAATAAAACAAAATGACCAAGTGTGAATAGTTCAATAGACATGCCTGCAGAGCATATTAAGGAAACAATAGCATAGTACACATAGCACCACCTGTAGGGTTATCAGAGAAATTCAAAATTCATCATCTTAGACTCCTCATCAACTTACCCAATCTTCACCTGCCTTTTGAGCAAACATTTAAAAGCTTTATCAGCGTCCATGCAGAAAATTATACTACTCCAAAAATTGCTATAAAAATAATTGTCAGAAAAGGTCACCTCATTTCTGACCAATAGAAACTGTTTTACTGCATTTTCTTCAAAAACTAGTATGCTATCTTGTAAAAAAAAAATTTTCAAGCGAAACAAGCTTAAGTTCATCAATTTTCATACAGGACTAAAAAGTTGATAATGTTTTGTTGCACTTACACTGTTTCACAGTTGTTCTGCTTATTTCAGTCAATCGTACACATTCTTAATTCGGATTGGTTATTACAACATTTTGCACAAAAATATTCACGTATGTTTTTCTAGTGGCAGTTTGTTAATTTTCAGTTTTTATTATTGCATACTTTAAATAAACAATGTCAAGAATTTTAAGATAAGAGACAATAACAAGATGTATGCTTTTCCATAATTTATAGTTGTTGCATGAATCACGCAGCTTGTGATATAGTATGCTTTTATATAAGTATATCTAAGTAATGTGGTAGTATAAGAAGTGTATAAGTGTATCTATTTAATATGAACTATTTACATACATTATTATCGTAAATTTTCCACAGTATTTAATATTTCGTTCATTACCATATTAATGTTTACTGTCATTTTGTGCACTATATTAAGTATTTGTGGTTACTTTTCATATGTTTGCATATGCAGTCTCATGCATGTATCGATAAAATGCGTGCAACTATAACACAAAAAATTAAAATGAAATACAAAATAAACAAAATTTTAAAAACTAAAACAAAACAATAAAATATTGACAACAATAAAATAAAAAATATGAACAAAATTTAAAAATAAAACAAAAAACCTCATGCAGGCATGTGACCTTGAGGTATTGGTGAGCTCTGTGTGCTCTGAGGACAAAGTAGGCTATACTGGACAGGCTCAACCATATCAGACAGGTAACAATAGAGGAGCTAAACTAATGATGCTCAACTCAAGTGGGAGGGGGGGGGGGGGGGGGGGGCACAGCATGGGGGTGGTGGAAGACGCTGCTGCCTATGGGAGTGCACAGGGATGTACCAGGGTCAGGATGGTGAGCTCTTAAGTGCAACATCGAGAGGCTGTACTTGAGGGGAAAATGGAAGAGGAGAGAGGCAGAGAGGGGGAAATGACTATACAGATATGCCAGAGGAGTAGCAGGAGGATAAGCACAGGTGGAACACGGTCCAGTGAAGATTGTCTGACAACCATGCCTCCATCCTTGCTACCCTCCCTATTTTCCTTTCCCTGTTGCTTCATAACCTGGGTTGTGAGTAACTGAATCTCCTTTCCCTTCTTCCCTTTCTTTCCCCTCTCTCCTCCCTGATGAAGGAACATTTGTTCCGAAAGCTAGGAACATAAATTTTCGGTTTTGTTTTGTTTTGTGTGTATCTATCGGCTGTACTGAGCTGAGGTAAGTACTGGCCAGCCCCTCTATCTCTTTGTTAGTATTTGGTCCAGCTATCTATTAGTCACAGTATGGCAGTAGCCATTCTGTGCACAGACAGCTTGTTAGTGGTCATGTCCACATACAATGGCACTGTTTGCCTGTGACAGACCTAGAGTAGGCTGTAGTGGTCAATGTATGGGACAAGTCTTGCATCTAGGTCTATGATATGGATGTGAGCCTTGGAGCAAATGGTTGGGAGCAGGCTTGGATTAGGTAGGGAGAAGAATATCACATTGATTGGGTTAGTGGCAGAATATCACTGAGGAGGATAGTGGGGAGGATATTTCTCATTTGAGGACACAACAAGAGGTAGTCAAAACCCTGGTGAAGAATATTAGCCTGTTGCCCCTGTCTGGTGACGGGAGGGAGGGGTGTACTCCTTTCCAGCCAGTCAGTGGGTATGGGGGTTATTATAGGTGACTAGAGAGATAAAGTACCAGAGATCTGTTTCTGGACAAGTGTGGGAGGGAAACTATGTCTCTTTTTACCCATTTTTTATCATCCAATGTGGATTTTTGTTCTTTCCATATGCATCAATGAAGGAAAGTTTCCCTTCTCCTAGCAAGAACACAGTCCTACATACTGTTCCTGCAATTTTCTGACCATCAAATTATCCATCTCCAGCTGCAACCAACACTTCCATAATGACAGGGTGGGAAGGTTAATTTTGGTTTGCAATGGCCACAGTGAGACCCTCATCAGATTTGTAGAGGGTCTGCTCATCACTGCAGATGTGGTAATCACATTGGCTGCACTGTATGGCAGGGACTTCTTGCCTGGAATGGAAGGCAGCTGATGAAACAAGAGGTATTGTTGATGGTTGGTAGGTCTGATGTGAACATGGGGTGGATGTGACTTGTTGGGCTGGGGAGGAAGTTGCTCCTATGCTCTAATGCCAAATGGTCTTACTGCTCTTCTGCAATTTACATACATTCTTTCTGCTGGTGGTCAGGCAAAACATTTAAAGTCCAGAGACTGGGGGATTAACCAGACTTTATATGCATATCACAACATGAGGAATCTCTGTCAGATGGTCAGAGACAGTTCCCAAGCCTTGTCCTCAAGACTTTGTTTTCCAGTCTAATGCCCACAAACTTTAAACTGGATTGTGCAGAACCATATATAATACAGCCATAGTTCAGTAATGGCTGATGAAATTCTCTGTAAAAGAACAAGTGGGATCTGTCTGCTGCACTCCAGATTCTGCCACTATGACCTTCTTTGAGATACTTCAGATGTTAAAGCCATATGAATTTTTCAGTGAAGCTAGGTCCCAGGAACTTTACTTATTCCTTTAAATTAAAAATTGTGTCCCTAGTCACAGTTCGTGTTGATTTACAACTTAATGTTCACAGTCAACATTAACACACAAATTTATCTGGGAAAAACTTGAAGCCTAGGGTTTTAGCACATAATTCTAGTCTTCTTACTGTTAGTTGCAGTTAACATGCAGTTATCTTGAGCCTAATTAACATGCAGTTATCTTGAGCCTAAAAGATGAACAAAAGACTGAACAATCATCCACAAAAAGAGAGCACCAGGCAGGGTTCCTGACTGTGGTCACTCTACTATTGATGGCTGTTGCAAAAAGAGAACACTTAACACACTCACCCAAGGGACATCTTTCTCCTGAGTATCTTGATGTGAGTGTGCACTACCAACCCTGTGCTCAGAAAGGAACTACACTTTAATTGAAAGATGACCTGGGAAGCTCCATTCATGCAGTTAGTCAGATGAAATTGTATCTTCATGTAGTGTCATTGCCCTTTTCAATATACAAAAATTCCCATTAGTTGCTGTCTGCAAAAAATAAATATGTAAGTAAGTAAAAACCCTCTTGCATAACAGACTCAAGGAGTGTTAGATTGTCAGGTGTAGAATGCTACTTACAGAATCCACACTAAATGTGAATGAGAAGCTTTCTGCTTTCTAGAGTCCATACTAAGAGGCTGTTGATCATTTGTTCCAGTGTTTTCCCTATACAAATGGCAATTCTACCCGGCAACAACTACTTAAGCTGTTGCAGTCCTTCCTTCCCAGGCTTCAGTAAGCGGATCATCATTGTTTTCCTCCAAGAAGCAGTGTATATTCTCATTATTTAAATGGTCCAACATATAGTGTCTATGTTTGGCTCTTGTGTCTCAATTGAAAGCTTTATATAGTTCATTCTTTAACTCCTCTATCTAAAAGGGCTGGTTGTTCTCTTCATTGTTACTGGACTTAAGGTCCAACCATGTTCCCTCAGCAACAGAGGGTGAACAACAATATGGAAACACCAAAAATACCTTACACTTACATCTACATCTACACTCTGCAAACCACTGTGACATGCATAGCAGAGGGTAAAACCCATTGTACCAGTTATTAGGCTTTCTTGCCATTCCTTTGACACACAAAAGACAGGAAGAATGACTGTTTCAATGCTACTGTGTGAACTATAATTATTCTAATCTTATCCTCATGTTCCCTTTGTGAGTGAAACATAGAGGGTTGTAGTAGATTCCTAGAGTAATCCTTTAAAGCTAGTTCTTGAAATTTTGCTAGTAGACTTTCTTGGGATAGATTACGTCTATCTAAAAGAGTCTTCTTGTTCAGTTCCTTCATATCTCTGTGACACTCTCCCACAGATTAAACAAACCTGTGACCATTCGTGCTGCTCTTCTCTATGTACGTTCAGTATCCCCCGCTCTCCTATCTGTTACAGGTCCCACACATTTGAGCAATATTCTAGAACTGGTCACACAAGTGAATTGTAAGCAATCTCCTTTGTAGACTGATTGCTCTTCCCCAGTATTCTACCAATAAACCATAGACTACCACCTATTTTACCCATGACTGAAGCTAAGATATCATTCCACTTCATGTCCCTACTACAAAGCATTACACCCACATATTTGTACAAGTTGGCCAATCCCAACAGGGACTCATTGACATTATAGTCATAGTGTAGTAACTGTTCACGCACTGCACTTTCTGTGGATCGGGACTGTATCCTGGGCAGGCCCGATGATCACTGACTGGGGCCGGCCCGTGCTGCTCAAGTTGCTGTTGCTGTTGTTGTTCAGCCGGCAGAGGTCGCGTCCGAATTCTCGCGTGCCCTCTGGTGGACAGGACTCTACTTGCGGCAACTACCGTCCGTGACGCGCCGTGCCATTGTGCGCCTCCCGCAATCTGTTTGGTGGCTACTGCACTCCTCCTCCTTCGGGGGGTGACGCCACTGTGAGCCACTGCGGCGGAAGGTGGAGCGGCGGGCAGGAGCGATGACCTCCACATCCATTGGATGGCCGGAGTCGAGGGGATCTGCCAACCCTCGAGCTGGAACCTTCGAATACGGCTGGAAGTGACCCACACGAAGAGGCCCCCGTCGTCCCACAACCGGAGCCCGGTACAGAACAGGCGACAGGTCGTCGAACTCCTGATCCTGTTCCACCTCGGAAGGGGCAAGACCCAGTGGCGGGGACGAAGGGGAAGGGACGACCACAGGGGAACCAGCCTCCTGAGAAACCGGGCCTGCTAGGGGGGCCGGCTCTCGCTGGGGCATCTCGAACGATGGCGATGCCGGTACTGGAGCCACTGGAGGCCGCCAAGGCGGAGAACCAATGCAGTGCGGCAGAGTCACAGTGGGGAGAGGAGGTAACGTCCCCCATGAATCCAACTCAGGCGCCGGCAATGGGGAAGTCGGTGTCCGAGAGGTTGGAGGTTGGGTGCCTGAATGTGGACGGAGCTGATTTTGGTGACGACGTATCACCCGGTCCCCCGCCTGCAAGGTAAAGAGCCGGCGGCCATTTCGGCGCAGGACCACCGCCAGTATCCAACGTGGATTGCGACCAAAACCACGGGCCCAGACCGACATACCCAGTGGAAAACCAGGGACGCTGTTTTGTGAAGACTGGCGAGGACCAGGCCGGAGGAGGTGCAGCAGAGTCCTAGGTTGACGCCCATGGAGGAGCTCCGCTGGGCTGCGTTCTCCCATTGGTGTGGTCCGGTATGCCGTCAAGAAAAACGTCAATGCTTCTTCCGCAGGAAATTCGTGCACATACTTTTTCATCTGCGTCTTAAATGTGCGCACCATGCGCTTGGCTTCCCCATTCGATTGGGGATGGAAGGGGGGAGAGCAAATGTGCCGAATACCGAAGCACCTACAAAAATCCTGGAAGGTCTGCGAAATAAACTGCGGTCCATTGTCCGAGACCAGGGTAATTGGCAGACCCTCCACAGAAAAGATTTTGGCAAGTGCCTAGATTGCAACTTCTGAAGTGGTCGAGGAGCAGCGAACCACATATGGGAATCGGGAATAAGCATCAATGACAATGAGCCAAAAGCCATTGAGAAACGGGCCCGCAAAATCGATGTGAACACGTTCCCATGCCTGGGTTGCCGGCGGCCATGAAGAGAACGCTGCCCTGGGAGAGGCTTGTTGGCTCGCACACTGGGAACAGGCTGACACGAAATGCTCAATTTCTCTGTCAATACTGGGCCAGTACACATGTCTGCGAGCCAAGGTTTTAGTACGGGAAACACCCCAGTGTCCCACATGTAATAACGTGAGGACCTCTTTCTGTAAACTGGCAGGAACCACCACGCTAGGTGCAGCATCATCGGTAGCCAGAAGGAGAACTCCTTCCAAGACGGAGAGGCAGTCTCGTAGAAGAAAATAATTACGAAGAGGGTCAGAGGCCCGGCCCGGAGGGCGGGAAGACCACCCCTGCTGAATGAGGCACACTATTTGCTGGAGAACCGGGTCTGCAGCCGTTTCCTTGGCGACTCGAGAACCAGTGATCGGAAAGCCATCAACCGCTTGGCAGGACGCCACATCCAATTGAAAACACATAACCTCCTCCCGATCGAACGTAGGATCCGGGCCCACCGGAAGACGGGAAAGAGCGTCGGCGTTGGCATGCTGTCCCGTAGGGCGAAAATGAATGTCATAATGGTACTTAGAGAGGAACAAGGCCCAGCGCTGTAGTCTGTGGGCCGCCCTATCCGGAATCTGAGAGGCGAGGCCAAATAACGATATTAACGGCTTATGGTCAGTGATTAACTGAAACTTCGTGCCATACAAGAAAGGGTGAAACTTGGTAACAGCGTAGACAATGGCCAAAGCCTCTTTTTCCACCTGGGAGTAATGGGCCTGCGCGGGACTGAGCGTTTTAGACCCAAACGCCAGTGGTTGCTCGGAACCATCTGCGTTGCGATGGGCCAGGACCGCCCCCACCCCATACTGCGAAGCATCGGTAGCCAGGACCAACGGCTTATGGGGATCAAAAGTAGCCAAACAAGGGGCTGATGTGAGGAGGCCCTTCAACGAGGTGAACGCCCGCTCACATGCAGGCGACCAATCAAAAGGAACACCCTTGTGCAGAAGGCAGTGCAGGGGGTGGGCGATAGTGGAAGCCCTGGGAATGAACCGGTGGTAATAGGCTATCTTGCCTAAAAAAGCTTGTAACTCTTTCAGCGAAGCGGGCCGAGGAAGGTTGACGATACCTTGGACCAAACTTCCTAGGGGCTGGATGCCGCGCTGAGAGATGGTGTAGCCCACATACTCAATGGATGGTTGGAAGAAGGTTGACTTATGCAGGTTGCAACGCAGGCCCACAGACCTAAATTTGAGAAAGAGGGTGCGAAGGTTGTGCAAGTGTTCCTTCGTGCTGCGGCCTGTGACAATTATGTCATCCAGGTAATTAATACAGTGAGGGATCGTCGACGTGACATGCTCAAGATAACGCTGGAATATCGCCGGGGCACTGGATATTCCAAAAGCCAACTGCTGGTATTGGTAAAGGCCAAAAGGGGTGTTGACGACCGCCAGCCTTTCGGAGTCCTCATCAAGTGGTATCTGATGATAAGCCTCCGACAGATCAATTTTCGAAAAATATTGGCCTCCCGCCACGGCGGAGAACAATTCAGCAGCCCGAGGTAAAGGATAGGTGTCCACCACCAATTGGGAATTAATGGTGGCCTTGAAATCGCCACAAAGACGTAATTTTCCCGAGGGCTTCCTGACAATAACAAGGGGCGAAGCCCACTCACTGGAAGAAATGGGAAGAACGACCCCTAGGGCTGTCAGCCAGTCTAGCTCTTCCTTTACCGGAGGGCGGAGAGCCAAGGGGATCTGCCTCGCGCGTAGAAAACGCGGGCGAGCCGACGCCTTCAACGTTAAGTGAGCTTCAAAATCGGAAACACGCCCCAGACCCTCCTCAAAAATATCTGGAAAGTCTGAGATCAAAGATTCCAATGATTGATAGGGAACGTCTTCGGAAACCAACTGTATGGTGTCAGTGATAGAAAAACCGAAAGCTTGAAAGGCATCCAGGCCATAAAGGTTAGCGGAGCCCGCATCACTGACAACAATAAAAGTAAGAGGCTGAGTGACTGATTTGTAAGTCACATCGGTCGTGAATTGACCCAGTAGGGGAATGAACTGTTTACCATAACCGCGGAGACGCCAGTAAACCGGCGCCAACGGGGGCAATCCAAGGTCGGAATAAGTTTGGGCATTCAACAACGAAACTGCCGCGCCCGTATCGACTTGCAGTTGTAATCGGCGCGACCGAACCGACACCTCGATAAAGAGTTTGCGCGCCGATGCGTCAGGAGCCTGGCCCGATGAAACTTCCTGAATGTCAACGTCCATGTCCCCAGAGCCTGCTTCCTTCGATTCGGTTGAGGCTGAGCGGCAAACTTTAGCAACGTGACCTTTCTTATTACATTTGCGACAAATGGCCCAACGCTGGGGCCACTCCGACCGATCATGACGTATATAGCACAACGCACAGGACGGCAACAGGGGGCGGCGGTCGGAGTTCTGTTTACGCGCCGTGCGGGATCAGCCGTAACGGCCGGATTGTACCGCTCGCACGTCGTCCACCCCGGACACAGTGGACGCGGCCATGCCGCCCTGAACCTCCGCGACGTTGTACCACGCTTCCAGCTGTTGACCCGCTGCGTGAGAGACGTCATACGATTGAGCAATGGACAGGACTTCCTCGAGGGAAGGGTCTCCGAACTGCAGGGCCCGTTGCCGGACCTCCCTATCAGGGGACGAACGAACAATGGTGTCGCGTACCATACGTGGGCATACGACTCTCGCGACTGCTCCGTGACAAAGTGACACTTGCGACTAAGACCGTGCAGGGTAGCGGCCCACGCCCGGTAAGACTGATGGGGCTGTTTCTTGCATTGATAGAACTCGACCCTAGCCACCACAACATGCGTGCGGCGGCGATAATAGGAAGACAGCAATGAACACAATGCGTCAAAAGACAAGGAAGAGGGTTCCTGCAATGGCGCGAGCTGGCGCAAAACGTGATACAGCGAGGGAGATATCCAAGACAAGAAGAGAGCACGACATACCTCGGCATCGGCAACATGAAACGCCTGGAAATGCTGCCAAAGGCGATGTTCATACGCGTCCCAATCCTCCGCCGTCTCGTCATACGGGGGAAAGGGAGGAGGGAACTGTGCCGGAGCAGACGGCGTGGAGAGCAACGCTGGAAGCACTTGTTTCATGGTGGCCAAGAGCTCCGTCTGCTGCGCAACCAAAACTCGCACCAAATCCTCCATGCCGTGGAGAAGATGCGAAATCGGAACAACGACGCAACACACGAATTAACGACCGTACTCGTCGCCAATTGTGTAGTAACACTGTTCACGCACTGCACTTTCTGTGGATCGGGACTGTATCCTGGGCAGGCCCGATGATCACTGACTGGGGCCGGCCCGTGCTGCTCGAGTTGCTGTTGTTGTTGTTGTTGTTGTTGTTCAGCCGGCAGAGGTCGCGTCCGAATTCTCGCGTGCCCTCTGGTGGACGGGACTCTACTTGCGGCAACTACCGTCCGTGACGCGCCGTGCCATTGTGCGCCTCCCGCAATCTGTTTGGTGGCTACTGCACATAGGATATCACATTTTTTCATTCTGTGAAGTGCACAACTTTACATTTCTGAACATTTAAAACAAGTTGCTAATCTTTGCACCACAATGAAATCTTATCAAGATCTGACTGAATGTTTATGCAGCTTCTTTTAGATAGTGCTTCATTATAGACAACTGCATCATCTGTAAAAAGTCTGATTTTATTATTAATATTGTCTGCAAGGGTCCCAACACACTTCTGTGGGACATACCTGAAGTTACTTCTACATCTGACGATGACTCTCCATTCAAGATAACGTGCCATGCCCTCCCTACCAAAGAGTCTTCAATCCATTTACAAATTTCACTTGATACCCCATATGATCATACTCTTGACAATAAGCATAGGCATGGTACTGAGTCAAATTCTTTTCAGAAATCAAGAAATACTGCATCTACCTGGTTGCCTTGATCCAAAGCTTTCAGTATGTCACGTGAGAAAAGTGTGAGTTGAATTTCACATGATTGGTGTTTTCAAAATCCTTGCCAGCTGGCATTGAGAAGGTTATTCTGTTCAAGACACCTAATTATGTTTGAGCTCAGAATATGTTCTAAGATTCCACAACAAACTGATGTCAAGGATACAGGATGATAGTTTTATGGATCACTTCTACTATGCTTCTTGTAGACAGGTGTGATCTGTACCTTTTTCCAGGAACTGGGCATGGTCTTTTGTTCAAGGGATCTACAATAGATTATAGTCCAGAAAAGGTGCTGACTCAGCCACAAATTCAGTATAGAATTTGACAGGGGTTCCATCAGAGCCTGGAGCTTCATTCTATTTTAATGATTTCAGCTGTTTCTCAACACCACTGACACTAACACTTATTTCACTCACCTTTTCAGAGATATGAGAATTAAATTGGGGCAATTCCCCTGGGTTTTCCTTTGTAAAGGAACATTTGAAAATGGAGTTAAGCATTTCAGCTTTTGCTTTGCTACCCTCAGTTTTAGGGACTGGACACTAACTGTGGTGCCACTAACAATCTTTAGACATGACCAGAATTTCTTTGGGTTTTGTGAAAAATCATTAGATAGTATTCTGCTACAGGAGTCACTGAAGGCTTTACACATTGCTCACTTGACACCCAAATGCATTTCACTCAGCATATCTGTAGTTCTATGTTTTGTTTTACACTTATTAGTAATCCTCCCACAGGTGAGAACCTCAAAATCCTTATGGTAAACTGCTGAAGCATTTGCAACGAAGTGCCAGAGAGTGAAGCGCTTATGAAAAGCAATGAAGCTCACATAATACTATATACAGAAGGCTGGATGAAACTTGAAACTGATAGCAGTGAGGTTTTTGGGGAACATTTAAATATATATCAAAAGGACAGGCAGATGGGAAATGGAGGTGGTATATTTGTCACAGTGGACAAGAAACTCAAATCCACCGAGGTATAAATTGAAGCTGCATGTGAGATTGTTTGGGCAACACTCAGTATCAGGGGTGAGCATAAAATGATAATTGGATCCTACTGTCGTCCACCAGACTCACTGGCTGATGTAACCAAAAACTTTAGAGAAAACCTCAGTTCACTTATATGTAAGTTCCACAATCATACTGCAGTCATAAGTGCATACTTTAATCATCCAACAATTAATTGGGAAATTACATTTTTGTTAGTGGCATGAAAAGACATCCTGCAAAATGTTACCAAATGCCTTCTCTGAAAACTAGCTAGAACAGACAGTTAGGAGCCCCATGCATGATAGAAATATATTAGATTTAATGGCAACAAGTAGATGCGATCTCTTTGAGGATGTCCACATCAAAACTTGTATCAGTTACCATGACACGGCTGTGACAACAATGATGACCAAAGTACAGAGAACAACTAAAACAAGTAGAATGATACACTATGTGATAAAATGTATCTGGACACCTGGCTGAAAATGACTTACAAGTTCATGGCACCCTCCATCGGTAATGCTGGAATTCAGTATGGTGTTGGTCCACCCTTAGCCTTGATGACAGCTTCCACTCCCGCAGGCATATGTTCGATCAGGTACTGTAAGGTTTCTTGGGGAATGGCAGCCCATTCCTCATGGAGTGCTACACTGAGGGGAGGTATCAATGCCAGTCAGTGGGGTCTGGCATGAAGTTGGCGTTCCAAAACATCCCAGAGGTGTTCTATAGGATTCAGGTCAGGACTCTGTGCAGGCCAGCCCATTACAGGTATGTTGTTGTTGTGTAACCATTCCACCACAGGCCATGCATTAAACAGGTGCTCGATCACACAGAATGACTCAATTGCCATCCGCGAATTGACGCAACTGCCATCCCCGAATTGCTCTTCAACAGTGGGAAGCAAAAAGGTGCTTAAAACATCAATGTAGGCCTGCGCTGGCAGATGACATTCATCAGGCATTTGCCATACCCACACCCTGCCATCTGATCGCAACATTGTACACTGTGATTCGTCACTCCACACAATGTTTTCCCACTGTTCAGTTGTCCAATGTTTACAGTTCTTACACCAAGCGATGCATATTTGGCATTTACCAGCATGATGTGTGGCTAATGAGCAACTGTTCGACCGTGAAATCAAAGTTTTCTCACCTCCTGCCTAGCTGTCTTTGTACTTGCAGTGGATCCTGATGCAGTTTGGAATTCCTGTGTGATAGTCTGGATAGATGTCTGCCTATTACACATTACAACTGTCTCCAAGTGTCAGCAGTCTCTGTCAGTCAACAGACAAGATAGACCTGTACACTTTTGTGCTGTATGCTGTACGTGTCCCTTCACGTTTCCACTTCACTATCACATTGGAAACAGTGGACCTAGGGATGTTTAGGAGTGTGGAAATCTCGTGTACAGATATGACACCCAATCACCTGACCACGTTCGAAGTCCGTGAGTTCCACGGAGCACCCCATTCTGCCCTCTAATGATGTCTAATGACTACTGAGGCCACTGATATGCAGTACCTGGCAGTAGGTGGCAGCACAAGGCACCTAATATGAAAAAGTATGTTTTTAGGGGTGTCTGGGTACTTTTGATCACATAGAGGACAGGAGCATGGAGAGGAACTCCAACTCAAGTTTAAAAGAATGTATGTAAACTGAAGGGGGATTGCTGCTATCATCTGCAGTAGGACATTAAGCAGAAAGAGTGGTGACAAGTGATAATGTGTATCATACCTGGATCCGAATGCAGGACCTCCTGCTTACTAGGCATGTGCGCCATCCAGGACACAGTGTTATCGTAACTGTGCCTGCCTAGTAAGCAGGAAATCCTAGGTTCAAATCCTGGTCCAGTGCAAATTTTTGCTCATCGCCACTGATTCCACTTCATCTCCCGCTGCAGCTGATAGCAGTGATCCCTCTCCAGTTTACATATAATGTTTCACAGCTGCAGGATCTGCATGGTGTCTGTTTTTTCGAATGAACAGACACCATGCATTCAAATAATTTAAAAGAATAGTTGACCATGCACTGGATAGATACATATCCAGTAGAACAGTTCATAAAGGAAGGTATCCTCCATGGTATACAGTCACTGTAAAGAAACTTATAAAGAAGCAGAGATTACTGTATAATACTTTGTAGGTGTAAAACAAAATGAAATGTGTTTGGCTGTCAAGAGAGCAATGTGTGAGACCTTCACTGACTACCATAGGAGAATACTGTCACATGATCTTTCACAGAACCCAAAGAAATGCTGATCATATGTAAAGGCTGTTAGTGGCACCAAAGTTAGTGCCCTGTCCCCAGTGAATGCGACAGGAACTGAAATTGAGGGTAGCAAAGCAAAGGCTGAAATGCTTAACTCTGTTTTCAAATGTTCCTTCACAATGGAAGACCCAGGAAAACTGCCCCAATTCAATCATCATACCACTGGAAAGATGAATGAAATAAGTATTAGTGTCAGTGGTGTTGAGAAACAGCTGAAATTGTTAAAACTGAACAAAGCTCCGGGCCCCGGTGGAATCCCTGTCAGATTCTATACTGAATTTGTGGTTGAGTTAGCCCCTTTTCATACTATAGTCTATCGTAGATTCCTCAAACTAAAAACCATGCTCAGCTCTTGGAATAAGGCACAGGTCACACCCATCTACAAGAAGCATAGTAGAAGTGATCCACAAAACTACCATCCAGAATCCTTGACATCAATTTGTTGTAGAATCTTATAACATATACTAAGCTCAAACATAATGAGGTACCTTGAACAGAATGACCTTCTCAATGACAACCAGCAGAAATTCGAAAACATCCATCATGTGAAACCCAACTCACACTTTTCTCACATGACATACTGAAAGCTTTGGATCAAGTCAACCAGGTACGCACAGCGTTTCTTGATTTCCGAAAAGTGTTTGACTTAGTACCACACCTATGCTTATTGTCAAAAGCATGATCATGTGGTGTATCAAGTGAAATTTGTGAGGGGATGAGGACTTTTTGGTGTGGAGGACAAAGTATGTTTTCTTGAACGGACAGTCATTGTCAGATGTAGAAGTAACTTCATGTGTGCCCCACGGAAGTGTGTTGGGACCCTTGCTGTTCATATTGCATGTTAATGACCTTGCAGAGAATATTAATATCAAAATCAGCCTTTTTGCAGTTGATGCCATTATTTATAATGAAGTACTATCTCAAAGAAGCTGCATAAATATGCAGTCGGATCCTGATGAGATTTCAACATGTTGCAGTGATTGGCATCTTGGTCTAAATGTTCAGAAATGGTAAGTTTTGCACTTCACAAAATGAAGAAAGGTATGACTATAATATCAATGAGACACTGTTGGAAGTGGCCAACTCATACAAATAACTGTCTGTTCAGTCATGGGTAAAGCAGGTGGTAGACTTTGGTTTATTGGTAGAATACTGGGTAAGTGCAATCAGTCTACAGAGGAGATTGCTTACAAATTACTTGTACAACCAGTTCTATAATATTGCTCAAGTGTGCATGACCTGTACTAAATAGGACTGACAGGGGATATTGATTGTATACAGAGAAGGACAGCATGAGTTGTCACAGATTTGTGGAACTGAACTGGAAGACTCTTGAAGATAGGCATAAACTATCCTGAGAAAGTCTAATAACAAAGTTTCAAGAACCAGCTTTAAATGATTACTCTAGGAATATACTACAGCCCCCTACATATTGTTCACATAGGGATTGTGAGGATAATATTAGAATAATTACTGCACACACAGAGGCATTCAAACAATCATTTTCCAGCACTCCACATGTGAATGGAACAGAAAGAAATCCTCATAACTGGTACAATGGGACGTACCCTCTTCCATGCACCTCATGGTGGTTTGTAGTATGGATGTAGATGTAGAATATCTGTTTCTTTAGAAGCTTCTTTAAAGTGGCTGTATACCACAGGAGGTCGCTCCCATTATGAACTGTTCTACTGGATATGTATTTATCCAGTGCATAGTCAACTACTCTTTTAAACTTGAGCATTTAGTAATGTTTCACACAGTGTCTTATCGTGTCCACCACTAACAAAACTGTAATTTTCCCAATTGATTGTTGGATGATTAAAGACTTATCGTGTCCACCACTAACAAAACTGTAATTTTCCCAATTGATTGTTGGATGATTAAAGACTCCACCAATGATTACAGTATGATTGGAGAATTTATGTATTTTCAGTTATATCAGGAAAGGAGTTTGATGGCCAATAGAAGGTTCCAATTATCATTCTATGCCCACACTGATACTGAGCCTTCCCCAAACAATGTCACATGCTACTTCAGTTTCTGTATTGCTGGATTTGAGTTTCTTGTCTACTGCGACAAATACACCACCTCCATTTCCCATTGTCTAGTACAGATAGGGAGACAATTGGCATTTGAAACATCTTCCAGTCATCGCAAAATGGATAAATACAGATACTGTATGGTTTTCAAGGGTACCTTATACCATTCTTCCTGCAGAATGTTGGCAAGTACGGGTAGTGATGATGAAGGTAGATGGTGATCAAGCACCCTTCTCTACAAAGTAGACCACAAGGGCTCAACAATATTGAGATCTGGCGAATGTGATGGCCAAGGGAGATACAACAACTCACCCTTGTGCTCACAAGTTGTGGACAATGCAAGCTATGTGAACAGGGGTCCCAGTCATCTCAGAACATGGCATCACCATTAGGGAACTTTGTAGCATGGGATGGGCCTGATCAATCAAAATTGTCACGTAATCCTAGACAGTAATGCGATCTTTCAGAGTAGCCATGGGGCTCATGGAACACCATGATACAGCTGACAAAATCATCACTGAACCCCCGCCTCTTGAGGTATACACTCATCCAGAAGTTGGAAACAGTGCAACCAAAAGACATCCGACCAATTGACTTTCTTCCATTGCTTCATAATCTAGGTTTTATGGCTTCCCTTGTAATGGAGGAACTCATGATAAATGCACCAACAATCTGCCTACTTTGAAGTCACTTAGCTCCAACATAGTGCACTCACAACTACACAAAACACAGTTCTGACCACCACTGACTCTTGCTCTTATTGAGGACATTGCACAGGTGCCATTTGTGGTTGAATCCTACTGCGCAACCTGCAGGCTTGGCAAGCATACAGTTTTTGCAATGTTTCCATATTTTTGTCCAACATCTGCAATTCCCATCCACAGTAGAATGCAGGATATTGATGGGCATTAGTTAAAAGAGCGCTGAAAAATCTGCAGTTGAGATACCAGAAATATTCAAGTATAACTGCAGATTTTTCAGCGCTCTTTTAACTTTAGGACTCTGTATCTCAGAATGAACAAAAATGGACTTGTACCACTATTGAAATAAGCCCTTCATATGTAATTTGTCCAAAGTATTTCACCATTGTCTGGGCTATAGTTTCTGGTGGAATAATTTGAACACCATTGTCCTGTGTGGGCACTGCAGTATTTGAATTAACCTATTATTGGTCTCATTTCTCAGGTTTTCTTGGCATGACTGATTGATGGTGTGCTTCCATCTGTTCAGGCACAGTGGATGTCAGGAGTCAAACTCAGCTACACATAGGAGCATGAGACTAACAATAGTTTACAGCCTGGTTGGAATCCAGGCAGCAAGTAAACATAACAGCAAAACTTGCAGAACTTGAAAAAGATGACTAGGTTGTCATTCAAATATTGTGCATAAAAGGAAAACAACAACTGGGCTGAGCATCTGGAAGTGCACCGTTTACCCCTCTCAATGACTCACAGACATTTACTAATGGTTTAAAAGTGTTAATAGATTGTATGAGGGCATATTGAAAGGTAACGCCTCAAAATTTTTAATGTGAAAACTCTTAAAGCTTTTAAGTAAAACAAAAATTATTAACATTCTACATCTGTATTCTTCATGTCTACATATTTATTTCTCACCAAAGTCACCCTCAAAATGAACTCATTTCTCCCAATGAGAGGCCAGTTTTTTGATACCATCACTATAGAATATCTGACTTTGTTGGCAGAGCCACAACCTCTCCTCCACTTGCACCAGTTTATCACTACCAAAGTGAAATTCTCAAAGATGTTCTTTGAGTTTCAGAAACAGATAAAAATCGGGACTGTGTGGAAGATGATCGATGACAGTGAACCCAAGGCATCAGGCAGGGGGATTGTTGCTGATGTTGCAGTGTTCATGTGTGGTCTGACGTCGTTGTGCTGAAGGAGGAGGTGCTCATTGTGTGGATGAACTCTTCAAATTTGAAACTCGATTAGCGTACTGTTTCTCACGCACCAGCATAACTACACTGCCCACTTTACATGATACAATTCAGAGCCCCCTAATGGCAGAGGGCTGCAAATATGTAGAAATGAAGAATCAAGATGTAGAATGTTAATAACATTTGTTTTATTTAAATAGTTTTAAGAGTTTTCACATTAAAATTCAGAGGCATTACTTTTCCGCATGCCCTCATAAAAGTCCTTGTCATGACTGCTTCTGACTCACTCTGATAATGGGTTGAACTTTTTCTTGGGCAATGTGAAAGGCTGTAACACTGTTAACAAATGGCTTACAGTGGAACTTCCACAGTACCACTTGTCTGACCCTCAGGGCTAAACAGCACTCCCTGTTCCATAATGTGAGTGGCCATTTAGGTGATTTGGTGGCAGTTGCAGATCCAGTTGGCAGATGGATCCAAATGAGAAAATGGTCACTAGAGAGACAGTCCTCCACAGTTCTCAAAGGGCAGTATCAGTTAATGTAGAAGACTAAAGTGGCAAGTTAATGCCTGTGGATGATCTGTATAGCAATGCATTGCTTTTCCTGCATTGAGGAAGCACAAATGAAGCATGAGGGACAAAAGGATCAGACTAGCACAGACAGAGAGAAGATTCCTTGCCAAAAGAAATTTACTAATATCAAACATAGGCCTTAATTTGAGGAAGAAACCTCAGGGAACACAAATTTGGAACACAAGTGGCTCATGGACTGTGAAACAACTAAAAGAGAAGAGAATCAAAGTATCTGATATATGGAGTCAAAGAAGTGTATTGGAAACAAAATGGAAATTTTCCACATAATAGGTAAGAAATTGAATATGTGGTAAACATTAACTAGAACAAAGGACACAAATATCTGGCATGTGTTAAGACTTCAGTGAATAATGTTTATGGTACTAGAAGGAGCCACAGAGGGAAACACTGAAGATTTAAAAACTACAATAGATGATTGAGGATGAAGAGTTAAGTGCTACTAAGCTGAAGAGAGTAGCATAAGAGAGAAAATCATGGCACACTGCATGAAACCAGCCAGTAGAAAAGAAGCAGGATTCAAAGAAAGTGCAAAATGTCAAAGTATGAATACATATGGAAAGAATTACATCCATAGAAGCATGCATGACAGTATGAAAGCAGAATGCTACTTACAGGAATTACAAAGAAACCTTTAGAGAAAGAGAATCAGCTGTATGAACATCAAGAAGGAAGGTGGTAAGCCACTACTAAACAAAGAAAAGAAAACTGGAAAATGGAAGGAATGTGTGCAATGGCTGTGTAAAAGATAGAAACTTGAAGCCAATAAAATGGAAAAGAAAGGGGAAATGGATTAATAAGAGATTAGAGGTGGCATTCTTTGAGCTGAAATTGATGCTGAAGGACATATATCAATGCATGGGAGCAGGCAACATTTCTTCATAATTATTAAGATCCTTGAGAGAGCCATCCATGATGTCATTGTTCTACATGCATGCAGAATATATGAAGAAGATGGTACTAGATTTCGGGAAGGTAGTAATTAATCCCAATACTAATGCAGACAGATGTTGATGTGTTACTGAACTATTAGTTCAATAAGTTGTTGCTGTTGTTGTGATCTTCAGTCCCGAGACTGATTTGATATAGCTCTTCATGCTACTCTATCTAACTACTGCACCCTACATCCATCTCAAACTGTCTAGTGTATTCATCTCTTGGTCTTCCTCTGTGGTTTTTACCTCCACACTGCCCTGCAATACTAAACTGGTGATCCGTTGATGCCTCAGAACATGTCCTACCAACCAATCCCTTCTTCCAGACAGGTTGTGCCAAAAAATCCTCTTCTCTCCAGTTCTATTCAGTACCTCTTCATAAGTTACATGATCTACCCATCTAATCTTCAACATTCTTCTGTAGCACCATATTTCAAAAGCTTCTCTTCTTGTCTAGACTATTTATTGTCCACGTTTCACAACCATACATAGCTACACTCCATACAAACACTTTGAGGAAAGACTTCCTGACACTTAAATCTATACTCAATGTTATCAAATTTCTCTACTTCAGAAATGCTTTCCTTGCCATTGTTAGTCTACATTTTATATCCTCTCTACTTTGACCATCATCAGTTATTTTGCTCCCCAAATAGCAAAACTCATTTACTACTTAAAGTGTCTCATTTGCTAATCTAATTCCCTCAGCATCACCTGGTTTAATTCAACTACATTCCATTATCCTCATTTTTCTTTTGTTGATGTTCATCTTGTATCCTACTGTCAAGACACTGTCCATTCCGTTCAACTGCTCTTTCAGGTCCTTCGCTGTCTCTGACAGACTTACAATGTTATCAGCAAACCTCAAAGTTTTTATTTCTTCTCCATGGATTTTGATTCCTACTCCAAATTTTTCTTTTGTTTCCTTTACTGATTGCTCAATATACAGATTGAATAACATTGGGGATAGGCTAAAACCCTGTCTCACTCCTTTCCCAACCACTACTTCCCTTTCATGCCCTTCGACTTGTATAACAGCCATCTGGTTTCTCTACAAATTGTAAATAGCCTTTTGCTGCCGTATTTTATCCTTGCCACCTTCAGAATTTGAAAGAGAGTATTCCCGTCAACATTATCAAAAGCTTTCTCTAAGTCTACAAATGCTAGAAACATAGGTTTGCCTTTCCTTAATCTATCTCCTAAGATATGTCGTAGGGTCAGTATTGCCTGATGTGTTCCAACATTTCTACGGAATCCAAACTGATACTCCCCGAGGTCAGCATCTACCTCCTTCTCTTCCTTCTCCTCCTCCTCTTCCTTTTCCTACTATCGAATTCCAGTCCCCCATGACTATTAAATTTTCATCTCCCTTCAATGTCTAAACAATTTCTTTTATCTCACCAGTGATATCTGCCTCCACATTCTTACATTTGTCCTCTAGCCATCCCTGCTTAGCCATTTTACACTTCCTGTCAATCTCGTTTCTGAGACATTTGCACTCCTTTTTGCCTGCTTCATTTACTGCATTTTTATATTTTCTCCTTTCATCAATTAAATTCAATATCTCTTCTGTTATCCAAGGATTTCTACAAGCCCTTGTCGTTTTACCTACTCGATCCTCTGCTGCCTTCACTATTTCATTTCTCAAAGCCACCCATTACTCTTCTACTGTATTTCTTTCCCCCATTTTTGTCAATTGTTCCCCAATGCTCTCTCTGAAACTCTCTACAACCTATGGTTCTTTCAGTTTATCCACATCCCATCTCTTAAAATTTCCACCTTTTTGCAGTTTCTTGTTTTAATCTACAGTTCATAAGCAATAGATTGTGGTCAGAGTCCACATCTGCCCCTGGAAATGTCTTACAATTTAAAACCTGGTTCCTAAATCTCTGTCTTACCATTATATAATCTATCTGATACCTTTTAGTATCTCCAGGGTTCTTCCATGTATACAACCTTCTATCATGATTCTTAAACCAAGTGTTAGCTATGATTAAGTTGTGGTCTGTGCAAAATTCTACCAGGCGGCTTCCTCTTTCATTTCTTAGCCCCAATCCATATTCACCTACTACGTTTCCTTCTCTCCCTTTTCCTACACTCGAATTCCAGTCACCCATGACTATTAAATTTTCGTCCCCCTTCACTATCTGAATAATTTCTTTTATTTCATCATACATTTCTTCAATTTCTTCGTCATCTGCAGAGCTAGTTGGCATATAAACTTGTACTACTGTAGTAGATGTGGGCTTCGTATCTATCTTGGCCACAATAATGCGTTCACTATGCTGTTTGTAGTAGCTTACCCGCATTCCTATTTTCCTATTCATTATTAAACCTACTCCTGCATTACCCCTATTTGACTTTGTGTTTATAACCCTGTAGTCACCTGACCAGAAGTCTTGTTCCTCCTGCCACCAAACTTCACTAATTCCCACTATATCTAACTTTAACCTATCAATTTCCCTTTTTTAATTTTCTAACCTACCTGCCTGATTAAGGGATCTGATGTTCCACACTCCAATTCGTAGAACGCCAGTTTTCTTTCTGCTGATAACGACATCCTTTTGACTAGTCTCCACCTGGAGATCCAAATGGGGGACTATTTTACCTCTGGAATATTTTACCCAATAGGACACCATCATCATTTAACCACACAGTAAAGCTGCATGTCCTCGGGAAAAATTATGGCTGTAGTTTCCCCTTGCTTTCAGCCGTTTGCAGTACCAGCACAGCTAGGCTGTTTTGGTTAACGTTGCAAGGCCAGATCAGTCAGTAATCGGGCTGTTGCTCCTGCAACTATTGAAAACGCTGCTGCCCCTCTTCAGGAACCACACATTTGTCTTACCTCTCAACAGGTACCCCTCCGTTGTGGTTGCACCTATGGTACAGCTATCTGTATCGCTGAGGCACGTAAGCCTCCCCACCAACGGCAAGGTCCATGGTTCATGGGGGGGGGGGGGTTATAAGTTATAGCTGCAAAATGAGTTATGTATAAGAGACTGGGATACCTGGTAAAAGCCAACATGAACTAAAATCACTTTCGATTCTGGGGAGATGAAGAAACAGTTAAAGTAGTGCTAACACAATGATTTATTTTAGAAGATAGATTTAAGAAAACTGTAGGTTCAATTAGAATATTTTTAGATCTAGACGGAGCTTTTGGCAATGTTTTCTGGAATAGACCCTTTGGAGTTCTAGGGCAATCAGGAATAAAATACACGGAACAAAAGACCTACAACCAGTACAGACCAGATAAGGTCCCAATAAACAAAGGGCATGAAAAGGAGCCAGTAATTGAGAAGGTAGTGAGGCAGGATTGTAGTCTATACTGCATATTATTCAATCTGTACAATGAGGAAGTTGTAAAGGAATCAATGAAGAAATCTGAGAAATGCATACAAGCCTAGGGAGAAGGAATAAAAACTTTCAGTTTTGTCGATGAGATTATGATTCTTGCAGATAAAGCAAAGGAATTGCAAGATCAGGTGAACTGAGTGGATAAGTGTCTTGAAAATAAGTTACAGACTGATCATCAACAAACATAGCATGAGGGTGATTGAGTGTAGTCAAGTTAAATCAGTTGTGCCAAAGGACTCAGAGTAGGAAATGAGATTCTAATAAAACTAATAGAGTTTTGTTATTTGGAAAGCAAAATAACTGATAAAAATTACACAATAAATAGTGTGGGCAAGAGGAGAACAGAAGCTTTTGAAATGAGATGTCACAGAAGAACACTGAAGACTAACTGAATAGATAAAGTAACTAATTGAGAGGTACTCAACTGATACATCAGTTGTCAATGGATAGTTTATTTATTCATCCATTGACAATTTGGTACAATAGTATTGGACATGTCAGAAACATACAGGAATAATATATACAAATAAAACATTAACAAAATAGGATAGGATAAGGTGAGGATAGGGCAGGAAATCGACCACAGCCTAATAAAAGGAACGACACCAGCATTCATGTTAGTGACAAGGGGGAATCGCAGAAAACCCAAGTCAGGCTGGTCAAATGGGCGAATAAACCCCAGTCCTTGTGAATGTGAGACCAGTACATAAGGACTGGAGTAACCACCTCACTCAGTAAATGATTGGAAGGGGAATCACAAAATACATCTACATTGTGAGTATAACATGCACAATAAGTAAATAAATGAAAAAGAAAAACACTACCAAAGAGGTGCAAAAACACATGAATAAATTATACCACACTGCAGAAAAGTACAAAATGCATAATAAGTCAATAAATAATGCAGGTATAACATGAAAATTTGATTTAAAACACACCTTGAAAAATAAAACACAAGAGCACATTATACAGCACTGCCATAATCATCACAATTAGGTTGGCACCAGATCCTTTCTCAGCAGAGGTGTGTCACACAGCATCTGAAACAGAAAACCTACAGCATAAACATTCTTTGCAAAGACAAACATATCACAAATGGTACATCAGTTAACAGAGTCAAAATAACTGAACAATTAATATGAATGAAGGCCCAGTAGTCCCATGAGCTAACATATTCATTTACATTGTAGAAATACTTCTCAACCAGAAATGATTTTAACTCGTTATCTGGAAGCCTCTTCCATCTCCAGCCTCTTTATGTATGTTGGAAGGACATTGTAAAGAATTGCATCAAAGAGCCTCACATGTCTTGGAGTGTGGGTTGTTCTAACGTGTTCTTTATGGATGGATGCACAGTTGTGAGTATTATAATGGTGGTAATCAGAATGGGTTAGCAGGTCACCAAGGCTAACTCCTCTCATCAACACACATTTGCATTTGTACATGAAGGGAATATTAAGCAAAAACAACTTTTTAAATAAGGGCTTGCTATGAGCCATAGCCAAACTACCATATATGACAAGATTCAAATAGCTCTTTTCTGTAATGCAGAAATTTCATTTAATCAAGTATTAATTTTACCCCAGAAATCTATTCCAATAGCTACAAGGGACTGGAAGTAATTAAAATAAGCCAGTCTAGCACCATCTGGGGAGCAAACTTCATAAATAATTCTCAAAGCAAAATATGCATAACTAAATTTCTGGGAAATATTAGTTACATGGTCTTTCCCATTTAAGTCTTGGTCAACATTCATTCCTAAAAGCATCATTCACTGTACCCCTTCTACTTATTTCCACCCAGTACCAGATGTAGATCTTTTAGAATTTACCCGTATTCACAAACTGTATATAGTTTGTTTTTCTTATGTTTGGGGTCAGATTGTTTTCAATGCATGAATTAAGGACTTTTATCAGTAGCTGTGGACAGAGAATCCTTAACATCACTCGTTACTACACTAGTATCATCTTCAAACAACATGATCTTGGTGGCAATGTTTCAGATGTGTATCATTACATAAATAAGGAACAGAAGGTGGCCTAACACACTACCCTGGGGTACACCTATTTCAACTTTCCTTGCATCAGATACTATTCCAGTTTTATCATTAGCATGAGTTGATGTGAGCTCCACAACATGTAACTTATTTTGCACATATTATTTGAACCCAATTGTTTATTTCTTTTTTCCCATTGCATCCAACTAATTTAAAAGAATTTACGGTTAACCATATCAAAAGCTTTAGAGAGATCTATATTAACTCTGACAGCACCATTGTTGTTATCCAAATTACTAACAATTTCATTGGTGTAATCATTTATCACTTGAAAGCCACTCTTGATTTTCAATTGCCATTCAGCAGGCTGTGGCCATTTAAGTACTTGGTGACTCTTTGTTTCATTAATCGTTCTACTACTTTAGAGAGTGCCAAGAGGAGTTTTCAACTTTATGCATATTTCCACACTTGAATAAAGGTATTGTCTTTGATATTTTTATTCTTTCAAGGAACATACACTCAGTGAATGATAAATTAACAATGTGAATCAAGAGCTTTGAAATTTGTGTAGCAGTCTGGATTACAAGTGACACTGTAAAATCATATACACCAGGTAACATTTTGCATTGGAGGCCTTTACTGCTTCCTACTCGTTAGTTGGAACGAACCTCATGCTGTATGCACACCCCAAATAGATCCTGATAAGTGAAATTTAAGCTAAGTGTTTGGAAAGCATTTATATAAAGTAATCATTTATGTAATTTAGCAGGGCGTCTTTGCCAAATTTTATATCATCAAAATCTGTAAGAATAGTTTCTTGCTCTTCATGTATCTTCCCTGTTTCACGTTTTACAATATTCCATACATATTTTGATTTGTTGCCAGACATTCTTATTATATTGTCATTTCTAAGAAGCTTTGCTTCACAATGACCTGACAATATATTTTCTTATAAGACTTTACATGTTCTGCAAATCTTCTCGTCTGCCAACTGAACATTCCAACGGAGGATGAGTTGAGGGTTAAAATTATAAAGGGAGACAATGACTTGAATGGAGTAAGCAGTGTAGATGTACATAGGACGCATTAGTTATGCTAGTAAGATTAGAGTTTTAGATTGCAAGACCACTGTTGGATCTGCATAAAAGCAGTCTTCTATCTGATGCTGATAACACAACATGGAGATGAAATGTAAGAGGCAGTTGGGCACGTGTCCTTTGGAAATTAGTGGTAATGTAGGCCTATATGGACCACATGCAGCAGCTGTTTAGCGATAAACGTCGCCTTTTGTAATATAATAGATTACTATGGGTTACTGATACCGCACTTTCGGCATCTTAACAACAGAGTACAGACAAAGGAAAGACCTAGCCCCTAGCCAATGATGAAATGAATAAATGTTCCAGCAGTCAGGCTCACTTGTTCCGACAGTCACATCTTCGTAGCTTGAATTACGTGTACCCTTTGTTTATGTTTTTTTTTCAATTTTTTTTTGTCATCATTTATTGAGAATAAGAATTACACAAAGCCAATAGGCTACGGTCGCCAGACGTTTTGCGGCCTATTCTGAAGTAAAGAATAATTCACTAAAATAATCGTATAACTAGAAAACCTAACTCTGAAAATAAATGCTTGATGCACGTTAACATATTGCCAACATTACTATTAGTGTACCAAGCAACTAGCGTTTTGCGTTTAGTATTTGAAGTGAACATTTGGTTGTAAAATATTGTAAGTGACCTGTCAGACGTGTCTGGAAATATGTCAACTAAAACTGAACCGTAAGTTCTAGTATACGGGAGTCGTTCCCTGTCGCTTTCGTATTGACTCCGATATTTAGTTGTTGATTTTTCTCCTTATTTGCTAATTTTCCTAACTTTCAAATGACTGAAATGTTGATTGTGTTACTGCTTTAATATATCATTTACTCCAGTCATTTGATGATACAAATTCGTCGCATATACGGTTTCGTTTTAAATTGGCAATCGTGTTTTGCTTCAAACACGAGAAATAAATCGTCGTGGGCAGTGCTTGAGCTTGAGTTGTGACTGTTTTGTTTTGCGTATTGCTGTAGAAGTCTTTGTATTCATAAAATTTAAATGCAGAACATGGATAAGTTGTGGTTAGTACTGTTTAGTGATTATGATTCATGTGTCTGAATTATTTCATAATGTTTTATGACAGTTTGCTTTCTAATTGCAAAAGCGCCGTAAGTTAATGGTGCTAAATTATGGTTCATTCTGTATCGTTATCTTTACCATTGCTTGTACGTCGTAATATACGTGTTGTGGTAACATGACATTTGTCTAATGCCACTTCCAACACATGTATATATTGACATTTGTGTTTATGTGAATTAATGCTGTACCTCATATTAAGATGACAAATCCTGCACCGCTGTAAAATAATCCTTGAACAAATAAATTGCTATTTTTTTTTTTCATAACAAATACCGACAGGTTAACAGAGACCATACCACCTTGCTTGCAGGTGACATCAAATCACTGAAATCCATTTCATGTGTTTATTTTGCTCTTACATTTTTAGATTCACGGTTTTAATCATCGTTTTGTTTATTGGTAATTGACCAAGCTAAAGATATATTGCATCATTATTGACACATTGCAGTAAATAATTTGTGTAAGAGAGAAAGCATTTGCTCTGCAGTAAGTGCTATTGACCTAGCACACGGTGATATGTTATTCCTACTTAATAGCTTTTTTTCCATTAAAAAAGCACACACACACAATTTCCAGTATTATCTCCCAGTATTGCTTGTTTGGAGTACCAGTACTAAAATGCCTCTGTTTGTTTTGTATAAATGAGGCAACAACAGCACAAAACTGTAGTAGCCTAAAGGTGTGAAGACATTGGTGCAGATTTTGTTTGTCTTTACAGTTATATTTGATGTGGCAAGGTAATTATGGAAATAGCTTTGAATAAATATAGGGTAGGTAATTGATATTCTTCTCTAAACAGATACGGTGAAATCAAATTGTTTCCACATCAGTATATAAATATAGCCTACTCATATTGTGATTGCCATTGAATATTTTCCTTTCATGGCACATTTAAACTCTGGACATATTATCCATAAGCCAGATTATCTGTAGGCCTGTGTAGTTGGTTTCTGTGTATAACATTGGAAGGTAGAAAGTGTGCGTTAGGCAGTGTAACAGCTGTTGCCTGTAGTGTTTATTTTCTGATATGTAGGATGTTGGTAAATATATTTTCAAGCATGCCTAGTGTTTTGTTAATATACCTTGATGTCCTCAGAGTGAAAGGGAGAAACTGATGGTGGGTTTATAAGTGGTGATCTTTGTCAGTCTTGATACCGCTCTCAGATTGTACTTTCATCAACAGTGACAGTACTTGCAATATATTATTAAACAGGATCAATAAAATTTTGATGCTACAGAGCACTGTGAACTGCATGTTCTCTGAAGTGTCACCTAGGTATACCTGTGGAAGTACAGAGCGAAGTGGCGCAGTGGTTAGCACTCTGGATTTGCATTCAGGACGACGACAGTTCAAACCCAGTTATGGCCATCCCGATTTAGGTTTTCCATAATTTTCTGAAATAGCTTCAGCAGAGGCTGGGATGGTTTCTTTGGAAGGGCACGGCCGACTTCCTTCCCTAACCTGATGGGACCGATGACCTCACTGTTTGGTCCCCTTCTCCCCTTATGCAAATCAACCCACTAACCTGTGCAAGTCACAGAATGAGTACTAGATCCAAATGGCTATGCGCCTTGATATAGCATCATCTCCCCCTCCCCCCCCCCCTCCCCGCCCCAAATAGGTCTTCTCACTATTTAAGCTGAAACAGGTTATATAGAGGATAGTTCAAGCATCATTACATTTGTGCCCCCTGTCCCATATTATTGTAATCTGTTCTTATTCTTGTTTGATACTGTTTTATATCTTCACCTATCAGATGCAGATATTTATTTTCATATCTCCCTCACTATTATATCAATCGCTCTCTGTCACCTGATATTTGTCTTTGGTTGCTCGTACCACTGCTCTACGGCTTCTTCTAATGCCAAATTAACTATTTCTGAATGCTATAGCAGATGTCCCACCAACCTGCCGTTTCTTACTGTAAGGGTTTTCTGTGAACTACTTTAGTCACTGATTCTATTAAGAACTTTACTTTATAGGTTATTTGCGCACTTAATTTTCAACATTCATTGATAACATGTTGCTTCAGGTTTGTTCTTTAGATTTTCAGCGATTTGATATTTCACCTCCACATAATGCTATGCTCCATATGTACAACTTCAGAAATTGTTCCTTATTTACATATCAGTATATGGTATCAGTAGAACTCATTCTGTTGATGAAAACTTTCTTCCCCTGTGCCAAACTGCTTCTTGTTTCTTCGTTGTTTTTCATAACGTGTAAATTACGCTTTCTATAACAGAAAATTTTTTTGCTGTTTCTGCTACTGTGTCATCACCAACTTTTAATTGAAGCAAGCCCTTACTCTTTTCTTTTTTTATTTCTCTCTCCATAAGTTCTTTCTCTCTATCCTTAAGTTGTTCCTCTCTGCAGATGTTCTAGGTATGCCTTTCATTTGGCCTGAATTATTGTCTTTTGTGAACCACCGTAGTAGTGATATGTTCCTCATGAACTTTATTCCTCTTCTGAAATTTTATTTCCCTAGCTTTGTTAATTCTTCAATATACAACTGTCTTAACACCCTTCTTAATATGAAAATGCCTCTTTTGACCTTCCAGTTTCATTATTCCCGTTCACAATGAGTAGAGGTAAATTATTTGTCTGACCATATTTTAGCTCCAATCCAAACAATGTGAACATATACACTTTGCTCACCACTACCAAGTACAATGTCAGACATGCATCTCAGACCATGAGATATGGAATTCTTAATAATAAGCTTTCCAAAACTTTTTCTTTCATTATTTCATCTCCCAGCAATTGTAACAAATTCAAATTTACTGAATTGGAGCCTGAATAGTAATAACATATGCTTCTTTGGGTCTAATGAACAGTGCAAGCCATTGGTATATTCTCTGAAGTGTGACGACGTATGTTACATAGGTGGTGGTTGTTTTTTTTCCCAGTTGTACATGTCTGTTATGTTTTGTTTGTAATATGTTGATCATTTCATGTTGGTGGTTGCTTAGATCATGTTGTATAGGTTTCTTTTATGACGTGGTGGTGACACTCAAATTTGTGTAGCCCAAGATCTAGGGGGTTGGAAAATGATAGTTTGAGAGTTCGTGGAGGCAAGGAATGTTGGGACAAGAAGCTATTTTTGTTAAATATTGTGGTGACGGATGTGCAGAGTAGAAAGAGGCCTAGGTTTGGTCGATTGGTTTGCTTGAGAGTTTAGCCAAGCCAACAAATGTGTCATAAGTCATAATTTTATTAAACTGAATTAGGTTGGTATGTAAGTTTGAAGCATTTTTTTTGTGTGGGTATTCAGATTGCTATGGATTAATTTAGCAATTGTAATTTATTTGTTGTTCACTGTTGCTATTTGAGAATTTATATTTTGTCATAGGAAGATAGTGAGCGGAGCTGTGGACACTAGAAAATGGAGTGACAAGTGAAGAAACTGGAATATTCAGACATAGTCTTCTGTTTGAGTTCAGTAGAGGGGCAGCAGCAGCAAGGAAGCCAGAAACATTTGTGCCATGTATGGGGATTATGTTGTTGGACAGAGCATGGCAAGAAGATGGCTTGCTTGTTTTAAGAAGGGGTTTTTTTCACGTTAGTGACTCTCCACATTTAGGATGAATTTGGGGTTTGATGAAGATCGTTTAAATGCATTAATCCACATTGATCAACATCAGAGCACTTGAGATCTGTCAGATGTGATGAACTGTGATCAGTCGCCATCGTGCAACATTTGCATGCAATGGGAAAAGTTAAAAAATCAGGTATATGGGTACAGCATGCTCTAACCCAAAATCACAAAAATCAGCTGGTGGAGATAAGTGCACCTCTGCCTGTTCATCAGTTGGCTCGTGAACAACACCATATGGCGAAGAAATTTAATTTTCAGTTAAAGGCCTCTGTTTCTCTATGGTGTATTTTAGAGACATATATTTCCGCATGTCCCTGTCTTTAGCTGTCTTCTCTTCTTTTGGTTGGTATTAACGTGTAGTCATATTTACCTCCTCTCTCTGTCTTCATTTTCTGTAGTTCTGACATGAGCGAGTATGACCCTAGTTGTTTTTGTGCCCTAACAAACAACACCAAACCATTCACATCCTGTATTGTTACTGGTGATGAGAAATGTTATTTTTGTGCTAACATAAGGAAAAGAAAGGAATCAGTGAGCCCAGATGAAGCAGCTACTCCCCCTACAAAGACCTGCATATGTCCACAAAAGATAATGTTAAGTATCTGGTAGCACAGTGATGGTGTGGTGTACCACATGTTGCCTCCCCAATATGTAACCATCACGGGTGACATCTATTGTCAACATCTGAGACACAATCTGAGAACAATCAGGAAGACTGCCTAAAGTGATGCTATTCAATGGTAACCTCTGTCCGCATTCTATTAGACTGACAGGAGTTGCGTTGAGAAGTCATTCCACACCCACATTATTTACCTGAACTTGTGCCCTCGATGTTCATCTTTCCTGCTCTCTATCGAATAACCTTGAAGGGACTTTCTTTCCTGATGAAAATGCATTCCGAACGTGGCTTGACAAGTTCTTCAGCTCAAAACCACGTGATTTTTATAGTTGCATTGGCAGATTGTTGTAACTAGTAAAGGAGATTATGTTATTGATGACCAAAGTTTCTGTTATGTGTATCTGTTTTGTGTATCTGTTTTGTTTATTAAACTTATGGAAAAATGCTATGAACTTGTGCACCAACCCAGTACTTTCTGCTCCCCTGGGGGCTCACGGTCCTTTCGTGAGGACATGTGTGGCAAGCACGGGGCCTCGAGCTATTGCAGAATTCCTTCTTTCCCAGGCTTCATTTTCTTTGCCTTCCTCTCCTTTCCTGTCCTTGCTCCTTCCCCTCAGCTCTCTCCTCTCCCTCTCTTGGTGTCCCTGTTTATATTGGCCCCATTATCCTCCTGGTTATGTTGGCTTTGTAATTTGGTTTTGTTGAGTAATTACCTCATCCTTTTGTCATTCTCTGGTTCCCCTCAGGGGTTTGACCTCCATTACGAAATTTCTATTCGATAGTGTGAGCCATTTGGGGAAGAGCACCTTACCTAGTGTCTCCAGCGTGTGCCCTTCTAGTTCATTCCATCTTTTCCCCCACATCGTTGTCTGATGCTAGGTACATAGCCAGCCTGTGTGGTGGAGTCGCTATGTACCCTTTTGGTTGAGCCCCCCTGAAAACACAGGGATCACACTTCTGATACCTGAGGTGTGACCACCTCATGTAAGCCTAGGAGTGGTTGCTTGTCACCCTAGAGCAATGGAACTCCTAACAATGACCGCCGTGCCAGACGGCCGTTGCTGTGGTTGGGTTGGGCCCGTGGGGAGAGCCCCTGATCAGAGTGGGTTGTATCAGGGCAGAAGCTACGCAAATGAAACGCGTACGGGTTCAGAACTCTGGCTGTTCTTCTACGGCCATCTCTTTGAATGGAAATGATTCTTTATTGCTGCTTCTTCGGCCTTCCCTTCCATGTCTACCCCCTGGGAGGGGGGTCAGGCTCGTCGGCCAAGGGCAAAACCTTTTCCCCTGCTATCTGGTTTGCACCAGGACTGATGGGGATACTTTCACCAATATCAAACCTTTATTTTTTGTGGAAGACATTGAAGACAAGTTTGGTGAAGTGGACTCTCTGAGCAAGATGCGGTCGGGTTTGATCTTGATCAAAACTGCTTAATCTGCCCAGTCTGCGGCCCTTCGCGCCTGTGACCATCTTGGCACAATTCCTATGTCCTTTACCCCCACCCCTCCATCAGTCTTTGAATATGGTTCAAGGTGTAATTTTTTACAGGAACCTCATCCTTCAAACTGATCAAGAACTTAGGGACAATCTAGGACAGCGGGGTGCTCACTTTGTTTGGCGTGTTCAGAAGAGTCTGAAGGACAATCGCATGGATACAGGTGCCTTTATCCTGGCCTTTGAAGGGGATACTCTCCGCAAGAAGGTCAGGATTATGGTTTATCAATGTGATTTGAAGCTGTACATCCCACCATGTATGCAATGTTTTAAGTGCTTGCATTTTGGACACAGGTCGTCCCGCTGTTCGCAGTCCCCTCTCTGTGGTGACTGTGGACGTCCACTTCATGAGGGGAGTTCCTGTGTTCCCCCTCCTGTGTGTGTGTGTGTGTGTGTGTGTGTGTGTGTGTGTGTGTGTGTGTTAACTGTCATGGCAATCATTCTCCATGTTCACCAGATTGCCCGGCTTATAAGAAGGAAAAGAAGATACAGGAGTATAAGTCCCTTGATCGTCTAACCTACACTGAGGCTTGTAAGAAGTATGCACGTCTTCAACCTGTGTCAGTGATGTCTAGCTTCCTTACCCCGGTACCGAACCCCTCTCTCTTACCCTGGGGTCCCCACACCCTCCCCTCCGGGTGCCACTCCCCCTCCCCAGCCGGAGGAGTGTCGCACTTCTTCGGCATCTGCCAGTTAAGGGTGCACCTTCCCAGCACCTTCCAGGCCAAAGGTCTGCTGCCACATGACCACAACGAGAACCACATTCTGTGGGCCCCCAGGTCGCCTGCTCTCTTTCTGTTCCAGACCTTTTGCAGCACAGCCCTCCTCGATCGCAAACAGAAAGAAGACGAAACATAAGTCCCAGGACAAGGAGCCTCTGGTGTCGCCATAGGTCCTGTCCCCACCTTTGCAACCTGACTCTGGCCTGCTGTTCATGGATGTCGTCCTCTCCTTGTTGCTGACGGATGGTGACACGGCGGCATGACTGGCTTTAGCCTGTTCACTCCCCCATTTGAAACACCGTTCTGTGGTTATCCAATGTAATTGTAATGGATATTATCGTCACCTTCTGGAATTGAAATCCCTTATTTCATCTTACTCACCAATTTGTGTGGTTCTACAGGAATCTCATTTTACTGATGATCACTCACCGACCCTCTGTGGGTTCCGTGCTTTCCGTCGAAATTGGGTCGTGCCTCTGGTGGCATTTGTATGTTGCTCCATACAGACATTGCTAGCATGTGGATTCCTCTTCAAACTACATTGGAAGCAAATGCTGTTAGGGTCCACCTGGACTCTGAGGTCATGGTTTGCAATCTTTATCTCCCTCCTGACAGGACTCTTACACCTGCTGCCTTAACTGCCCTTCTTCAGCAACTTCCTCCTTCCTTCCTCCTTCTCGGGGATTTTAATGCTCATCATCCCTTGTGGGGCAGTGCATTTCCATCTAGACGAGGTCTTCTCTTAGATCAGTTTATTACAGACCACGATTTGTGCCTTCTTAATGATGGCTCCCCTACTCATTTCAGTGCTGGTCATGGTACCTTTTCTGCCATTGATCTTTCTTCTCCCTCTCTCCTCCCTTCATTACACTGGTCGCCACACGACAACCTTTGTGATAGTGACCATTTCCCGTTGATTCTCTCGCTCCCTTCCCGTTCCGTGATGGACAGGTTACCTTGTTGGTCTTTCCAACGTGCCAATTGGCCTCTATACACTGCACAGGTCATGTTTTCTCCCTCTTTGTCGGGTTGTATTGATGATGTCCTACGTGACGTGTCTGATGTGATTGTTCATGCTGCTAGCCTTGCTATCCCATGCTCATCTGAAACATTTCGCCACCGGCGAGTCCCGTGGTGGAGTACAGCCATCGCCTTCTGTGATCGCCGTTGAGCTTTGCAACACCTTAAGAGGCACCCATCCGCTGTCAATCTTATTACCTTTACAATGCCTTCACGCCAAAGCCCGTTACTTAATCAAATGGAGCAAACGGGTGTGTTGGGAACTGTTTGTTTCTTCCCTCAGTTCTACTGTCCCTTTGTCACGGATATGGGCTAAACTTTGCTCTCTCTAGGGTTCCATCGGCCTTGCCCTACTGGATAGCCTTTGCGCGGACCCGTTGATTCTCGTGGAACATCTTGCAACCCATTTTGCAACAGCATGAGCATCAACCTCCTATCCGGCTGCTTTCCTTCACCAGGAACAGCAGGCTGAAGCTTCCGCCTTATGTTTTACCTCTTGTCAATCAGAATCTTACAACAAACCTTTTACTGAATGGGAACTTCTTTCCACACTTTCTTCTTCTGATGATACGGCCCCTGGCCCAGACTCCATTCATATCCATTTGCTTCAACATCTCAGTGCTCCACAACGACAACATCTTCTCTGGGTGCTTAACCGTATTTGGCTCCAGGGTGACTTTCCTTCTCATTGGAGGGATAGCATCATGGTTCCTGTCCTTAAGCCTGGTAAGAACCCACTGTTTGTTTAAAGCTATCAGCCAATTAGTCTGACAAACATTGGTTGCAAGTTACTTGAACGGATGGTAGCCCGTCGGCTCAGTTGGGTCCTCGAATCTCGGGATCTATTGTCCCCTTTCCAGTGTGGCTTCCGAGAGGGACGAGCTCCGATCAATCATTTACATCGCTTGGAATCCGCAGTTCGGCAGGCTTTTTCCCAGTGCCGCCATTTGGTTGCAGTATTTTTCGACCTTCACAAGGCCTATGACATGGCTTGACTCCATCATATTTTATGTATACTTCATGATTTTTATCCGACAGTTCCTGTTCCATTGGTCGTTCAGGGTTTGGGTTGGTACTGTTTTTAATTCTCCATGGACCCAAGAGAATGGCATCCCACAGGGTTCCATATTGAGTGTACTTCCTTTCCTCATTGCTATAGATCAACTTGTGGCCTCCGTCTGTCCTTTGGTTACCCCTGCTCTGTATGTGGACGATTTCTGCATTTGGGTTAGTTCCTCTTCGATGGACTCTGCAGAGCGGCAGCTTCAGGGTGCTATAAGGCATGCCCCTGCATGGACCCTCCTCTCCTTTAAAACCGCAGGTGGTCCACTTCTGTCGCCATACTATGGACCACCCTGATCTGGAGCTCTACCTCGATGCTCAAAGATTACCTGTGGTCCCACAGTTTCGTTTCTTGGGTCATCGTTTCTACAAGAAGCTCACTTGGCTGCCTCGTATCAGACTTCTGAAGACAGGATGTTTCCGTAAACTCAATGTCCTTCGCTTCCTTGCCCACACTTCTTGGGGTGCGGATTGTTCCACTCTTCTCCTCCTTTATCGGGCTTTAGTGCTGTCTCGCTTGGACTCTGGTTGTCAAGTTTATGGTTCAGCTGCTCCTTCCATACTGCGCCTCCTGGATCCAGTCCACCATCGTGGTATCCGTTTGGCCACTGGTGCCTTCCCTACTAGACATGTTCATAGTCTCCTGGTTGAAGCTGGGTCCCCCCCCCCCTTTTTGTTCAGCGGTCCCAGCTTCTGGTTTCTTATGCAATCTTTGTCCATTCCTCTCCCACTCATCCTTCCTATTCTATCCTATTCCCAGACCAAGGACATCTTGTGTCTCTTCGCTATGGGTTTCAGCTTCCTTCTATGTCCTACTCCCCCCCCCCTCCCTCCTTCCCCTTGGTTAGTACCTCAGCCCCAGATTCGGATGGATCTCCACAGAGATCCGAAAGATTCCATTCCCCCGATGGTGTTCCATTGTTTCTTCCTACGACTTTTATGGGAGTTTCAGGATGCTTTTTTACTCGGATGGCTCTAAATCTGCTGGTCACGTGGGATACGGCTTCACATCCTCCATTGGCATGGTAAATCATCTCCTGCCAACTGCATGTGGGGTGTTTACTGTGGAACTGATGGCAGTTTCCCAGGCCCTTATCTTTATTAAACAGTCCCAACTCAACTGCGTTTTGTTATGTACGGACTCAGTGAGTGGCCTTCAGGCTATTGATTGGTGTTTTTCCTGCCATCCCTTGGTCTCGGCCATCCATGACTGTCTCGCTGATCTTCACCATGCTGCTTGTTCTGTTGACTTTCTTTGGGTCCCTGGCCATGTGGGTATCCCAGGTAATGAGCTTGCTGATCGTTTGACTTGGGGAGCTTATCTCCCCCCCCCCCCCCCTCCCCTTCTCTGTAACACCACCTGCAGCAGATTTACAGCTCCATATCAAATCCCACTTCGCACAATCATGAGCCAACTTTGGGGAGGCTACCTCTCTGTCTAATAAACCTTGTGCGATTAAGGTGACACATGTCCCGTGGCATTCTTTTCTCCGCCTCTCCCGAAAGGACTCGACCACGATCAGCCCGTGTTGTCTCCGCATCAGCCATACCAGGCTGACCCATGGTTTCCTTTTGGGTTATGAGCCATCCCCACTTTGTGGTTGTGGAGCCTTCCAGTCAGTAGCCCACATTTTCGTGGAATGCCCCCTTTTGGCTCTGCGTACTAAGTACAGACTTCCCCGCACTTTACCTTTAATATTGGCAGACGATTCCTGGATGGTTGAACTGGTTATCAGTTTCCTCTGTGAAAGTGGTTTTTATTTTCAGTTCTAAGGTTTTTAATCTCCCTCTGGAGTAGGGGCAGGGCAGTGAGGGTTGGGGTGTCTCCCCCCTGTAAGCTGCGTTTGGAGATTCCTGACTCCCCTTCCTGGCCAAGATCCTCTTTTCTCTGCCCTTTTACTCTGTTTTCATCACTTTCTAGATTTGGTTAGTATCCCTTTACAATATGCACTTTTACAATCTTGTGGTTGAACGCTTTTGAATAGCAGGTGGTCTTGCCTGTACTGCATCAGAGGTGGGATATTTCCTGCCTCTAGCATAGCCTAGGGATTGGCCACTTGCTGACTTCCTCCTTTTGTTTTCACCATTGACAACACAACTGCACTTTTATGTTTTTTAGCCTTTGCCCTTTTATCGTTATGACGATTCTGAGGTGTAAATCCTCTGCATGGACCGCCTTTGAGACAAGGGACTGATGACCTTGCTGTTTGGTCCCTTCGACCCCAATCAACCAACCAACCAACCAATACTTTCTGTAGTCAAATTTCCTCCATGATTGAAACCCCTATTCTCAATTTTCAAATTTTTAATATGTGTGAAGGTGTTTGTAACGAGACATTCCTGCTCCAAAATCCTATTTGACTTGGAGGTCCCATTAGTATGTTAGAATTTATTTAGCTAATGTTTTATGGTGGTGGTTATGTTAGCCATGGGTCTTTTCATAAGGCTTGTATGTCCACCATGTTATTGGAGTTATTGGTCTAATGGCACAGTAACACTTTGTTAACTAGTCCCACTTTTCAATGTTTGATTGTACATTTTTCTGCACAGAACTGATCTGGAGCACACTTATTCTGAATATAGCAGCTTTGAAAGCTTAAAATGTTGTATACTACATGTCCATTATTCTGGAATACAATGTCTTTAAAAAAAACATTCACTTGATTTCACATACCAATAGTGTCCATACTAGTGAAGATGTTAGCTTACACAAAGGACTACAAAGTTTTAGTTTCAAAAGAATCATTCAGTTGTACTAGGGTGTAACTTTTACATGCATCATGTACAACCTTGGGTTGTTTTTACAATTACGTATAGGATCAAAGTTTGAAGTTATATTTAAAGAATGTTCAGTGTGTCCTCCCCATATCATGGCTTTATTTGCTGTATTCACTGCTGTTATTTAAAGGAGATGCACACAGGTGGGGGTCTTCACTCAGAACCGACTTGACTATGAAGGCCAGTGATATAATGGGAGGTCTGTATGCCGGCCCTTTTTGCTGATCAGTTGTTGAGGCAACTTATTTTTTTTTAGGAATGCTCTTACATACACAGAATGCCCCCCTGCGGGTCCGGGGGTTAGAATATGCCCGAGGTATTCCTGCCTGTCGTAAGAGGTGACTAAATGGAGTCTCACACATTTTGCCCTTTATGTGATGGTCCCCTGTCGGGTTTGACCTCCATTCTTCCAAATTTTTCCTAAGAGCGAGCCAATTGGGAAGGGCGCCTTATGTAGTGCATCTTGTCCATCATGCGCTGAGACCTATCGCGTCTGCACTTCTGCTCATTCTCCAACTGTTGGGTGAGGTCACATCCTCCTGTGTGCGTATTTTTTCCATCATCTGTGCAGTATCATTTTCTATGCTGACAATGATGATGGACTTGTTTGCTTGGTTGCACCTGATATCCAGCACGGTAGCCAGTCTGTTGTGGTGGGGCCATCATGTACCCTGTTGGTTGTAGACCCATGACCACACAGGGATTGCTCTGCTGATGCCTGCACCGTTAACTTCCCACATATGCCGAGGTGTAGATGCCAGTCACCCTGGGGCATTGGGACTCGTGGCAACGGCCATCCTGCCATTCAATGCACAGAAGTATGACCCCAAGTCGTTCCCCTTCCTGACCACACCATGGGAGGAACGTCAGGCTAAGGATGGCAGCAAATCTTATTCGTCCTGGTACCTGGTATGGGGACTCCTTTGTCTTGATGAAGCCTCATTTTTTTGTAGAGCATTTAGAGGACAAGTTTGGGGAGATGGAGGGCTTGTCCAAAATGAGATCTGCATCAGTCTCGATGGAAACAGCGTCCTCTGCCCAGTCACGGGCGTTGCTCGCTTGTGACAAGCTGGGGGATGTTTCTGTAACCATCATGCCCCATAAGAGCTTAAATATGGTCCAGTGTATCATATTTCGCAGGGATATTCTTTTGCAGCCTTGACGATGAGCTGCGCGCCAATTTAGAGTGGAGAGGTGTACATTTTGTTTAGCGTCTCCAGTGGGGTACAAGGGATAATCAGGTTCTCACTGGTGTCTTCGTCTTGGCCTTAGAGAGTGATAAATTACCCGAGAATGTCAAGGTAATGGTCTACCGCTGTGATGTAAAGCCCTATATCCCTCCTCCAATGAGCTGCTTTAAATGCTGGAAGTTTGGCCATATGTCTTCCCACTGTACTTCCAGCATCACATGTCGAGATTGTGGACGTCCATCCCATCCCAATACTCCATGTTCCCCACTTAGAAGTGTCAACTGCGGAGAGCATCATTCCCCTTGCTCGCCAGACTGCAGGATTCTCTAGAAAGAAAGGAAAATCATGAAGTACAAGCCCTTGGACCAAATCACCTACACTGTGGCTAAAAGGAAATTTGAATGCCTACATCCTGTATGTATGACATCAT
The DNA here is from genome assembly GCF_023864275.1 of Schistocerca cancellata. Lineage (NCBI taxonomy): Eukaryota > Metazoa > Arthropoda > Insecta > Orthoptera > Acrididae > Schistocerca > Schistocerca cancellata. The sequence continues at coordinate 859,476,355 of NC_064626.1, read as the reverse complement.
CTTACGCTGCGCTACAACAGTTCTAGCCCCATCAGCTCCGCCAACCCCAGTCACCTCTCAGGGCCAGAAGACTACACCTGTCCCCTTGATGGTGGGTGGCACTTCCCTCCCTGTTGCCCCTGCACCACCTACTTCGGGGCAACACCACCCCCCCCCCCCCAACCATGAGTCCCCACTTCTGCACGGTATAAGTGTATGTCTTCCTCGGCTCCTCTCTAGGAAGGGGTCCCTTGGGTCACTCCCTTCCCAGGTTTTTGCTAGTGGGAAAGATGACACCCGCCAGTGGCTGAAGAGCCCAAAAGCAGCTGGTTGTAGGGCTTCACAATCATCCTCAGTCCCAGAGACTGAATCAGTGAAGTTCTCCCAGGCAGGGAAACCCAAGGAGCAGTGAGAGAAATCCAGAACCAAAGCCCCAAGACCAAGGGAATTGCTGTGGCACCCAAACCACCGCTACGTACGAGCTCTGCATCTGTGAATGAGGTGGAGATTCTGGCGTCCGCCGAGGACCTAGATCTCGCCGGACCCTCAGACACAATGGATATAGACTGCTCAGGCAATAAATCAGTGGCAGCAGGTGACCCTGAGGCCCAAACTGCCTCGCCCTCTGTGTCTATAAGGGATATTACAGGAACCATATTGACTGTAATCAAGTGTCAGGTGGAGTTCGTGTTTGTCCTAAACTCAGTCTGTAGTGAAACTGTGCCCCTTGAAACCTTTCTTGAATCTGTGTCTGTCAGACTAAGGGTGACACAGGAAATAACTGTTTGCAGTGTATATCTTCCTCCAGATGGTGCAGTACCCCTGAATGTATCAGCTGCAGTGATTGATCAACTCCCTAAACCTTTCCTACTTTTGGGAGATTTTATCACCCATAACCTCTCGTGGGGTGGCACAGTGCCTACTGGCTGAGGCAGAGAGGTTAAAACTTTACTGTCTCAGTTCGACTTCGGCCTCTTAAATACTGGGGCTGCCGCACATTCCAGTGTGGCTCATGGTAGTTACTCGACCATTGATTTATCAATTTGCAGCCCAGGAATTCTCCCATCTACCCACTGGAGAGCACATTATGGCCTGTGTGGTAGTGACCACTTCCCCATCTTCCTGTCACTGCCCCGGCGTCAGGCCCATGGACGCCTGCCCAGATGGGCTTTAAACAAGGCGGACTGGGAAACTTTCACCTCTGCTGTCGCTGTTGAATCTCCCCCACACAAGCACATCGATGTGATGGTTGAGCTGGTGACTACAACAATTCTTTCTGCGGCAGACAACGCAATCCCTTGCTGTTTAGTGTGCCCCGGTGAAAGGCAGTCCTTTGGTGGCGGAAGTCGCTGATGCTATTGAGGAGTGTCGGCGAGCTCTGCAGCAGCACCCTCCCCTGGAGCAACTCATAGCCTTTAAACAGCTCCGTGCCCGCGTTCGCCAACTTATCAAATGATGGAAGCAGGAGTGTTATGAGAGATATGTATCGACCATTGGGTGTCGTATGTCACCTTTCCAAGTCGGGGCAAGGATCAAATGCCTTTTTGGGTACCAGACCCCAGCAGGTGTTCCCGGCGTTAACATAAATGGTGTGTTGCCTACCGACACAGTCGTGATTTCTGGGCACTTTGCTGAGCACAATGCTCTAGCCTCTTCGTTGGAGAATTACCCCCCAGCCTTTCGCACTCTCAAGCAGCGGCTGGAAGGGAAAGTCCTCTCATTCACTACATGCCACAGTGAATGCTATAACGCCCCATTTACAGAGTGGGAGCTCCTCAGTGCCCTAGCACATTGCCCTGACACAGCTCCTGGGCCAGATCGGATCCATAGTCAGATGATTAAACATCTCTCATCTGATTACCAGCGACATCTCATCATCTTCAACCTGATCTGGTGCGATGGTGTCTTTCCACCACAATGGTAGGAGAGCACCATCATTCTGGTGCTCAAACCTAGTAAAAACTCGCTTGATGTGGATAGCTATTGGTCCATCAGGCCCACCAACATTCTTTGTAAGCTGCTGGAACGTATAGTGTGTCGGTGGTCGGGTTCGGTCCTGGAATCACGTAGCCTACTGGTTCCATGCTAGGGCGGCTTCTGCCAGGGTCGCTCTACCACTGATAATCTTGTGCCCCTTGAGTCTGCCATCTGAACAGCCTTTTCCAGACGCCAACACCTTGTTGCAGTCTTTTTTGATTTACGAAAAGCGTATGACATGACCTGGTAACATCATATCCGTGCCACATTATACGAGTTGGGTCTCAGAGGCCAGCTCCCGATTTTTATCCAAAATTTCCTGTTGCTTCGTACTTTCAAAGTTGATGCCTACCACAGCCCCCCCCCCCCCCCCCTTTCCCCCCATATTCAGGAGAATGGCATTCTACAGGGCTCTGTATTGAGTGTGTATCTATTTTCAGTGGCCATAGCTGTAGTGCCATCTGTCTCACCTTATCTGTATTCAGAAGAGTTCTGCATTTCGTACTGATCCACTAGTACTGGTGTTGCTGAGTGGCGCGTGCAGGGAGCCATCCACGAGGTGCAGTCATGGGCTCTAGCTCACGGTTTCCAGTTTTTGGCTGCTAAGTCTTAAGTTATGTGCTTCTGTTGGCGTCGTACCATTCATCTGGAACCAGAACTTCACCTTAATGATGATCCATTCACTGTAGTGGAGACATAGATTTTTGGGACTGTTTTTTGATGCCTGATTGACTTGGCTTCTTCATCTTCGTCGGCTTAAGTGGAATCGCTGGCAGAACTTCTATGCCCTCCACTGCTTGAGCAACACAAACTGGGGTGCAGATCGCTCTACACTGCTGCAGCTCTACAGAGCCCATGTTCAATCCCGCCTTGATTATGGGAGTGTGGTTTATGGTTCGACGGTGCCCTCAGCATTGCGTTTACTCGACCCAGTGCACCACTGTGGTGTTCACCTAGTGACAAGAGCTTCAAGGACAAGTCGAGTAACCAGCGTCCTTGTGGAGGCCAGAGTCTCTCCACTGCAGGTTAGGCACACTCAACTGCTGGCCAGTTATGTTTCACACATTCGTAGTTCTCCTGAACATCTGAATTACTGTCTCCTTTTCCCGCCCATGTCAGTTCATCCCCCACATCGGTGGCCCAGGTCAGAGCTTCCAATTGCAGTTTGTGTCCGATTCCTTCTTTCTGAACTGGAGTCCTTGCATATACCACCTATACTTGAGGTCCATTCATGGGCACCTCCATGGTGTACACCTGGGCCATGGCTTCGCCTGAAACTTTCACATGGTCCTAAGGACTCATTTAACCCTGCGGCTCTCCGATGCCACTTCCTCGTGATTCTTGACATGTACAGAGGCCATGAAGTGGTTTACACTGACGGCTCTGGTGGATGATCACGTCGGTTTCGCGTATGTCCATGGAGGACATATTGAACAGTATTCCTTGCCCGATGGCTGCAGTGTTTTCACTACTGAGTTGGTGGCTATATCTCGTGCTCTTGAGCACATTCGTTCATGTCCTGGGAATTAGTTTTTTCTGTGGACTGACCCCTTGAGCAGCCTACTAGCTATCATCTATGCCCTGGAACGGTCCAGTCGTTCAGTGGTGTTTGTCTGGACCCCAGATCATGTCGGAATCCCAAGCAATGAACTTGCTGACAGGCTGGCCAAACAGGCTGCATGGAAACCGCTAATGGAGATTAGCTTCTCTGCAACTGACCTGCATTCAGTACTATGCCACGAGGTCTTGCGGCTTTGGGAGATGGAATGGCATAACCTCAGTACATACAACAAACTGCATGCCATTAAGGAGACTACAAATGTGTGGAAGACCACCACACGAGCCCCTCGCAATGACTCTGTGGTTCTGTCAGTTCAGCTTTGGCCACACTTGTGTGATACATGGCTACCTCCTGCGGCCTGGTGACCCACCTCAGTGTCGGTGTGGCACCCAGCTGACAGTGGCCCATACCTTGGTGAGCTGTCCTCCTTTGACTACCCTGAGACGAACTCTTCAGTTACCGGACTCGTTGCCAGTAATTTTAGCTGACAATGCCTCATCGACTAATTTAATTTTAAGTTTCCAGAATTAGATTTTCACTCTGCAGCGGAGTGTGCACTGATATGAAACTTCCTGGCAGATTAAAACTGTGTGCCAGACGGAGACTGGAACTCGGAACCTTTGCATTTCGCGGGCAAGTACTCTACCATCTGAGCTACCCAAGCATGACTCGCGCCCCATCCTCACAGCTTTACTTCTGCCAGTATCTTGTCTCCTACCTTCCAAACGTCACAGAAGTTCTCCTGTGAGCCTTGCAAAACTAGCACTCCTGTAAGGTAGGAGACGAGATACTAGCATAAGTAAAGCTGTGAGGTCGGGGCGTGAGTCGTGCTAGGGTAGTTCAGATGGTAGACCACTTGCCCGCGAAAGGCAAAGGTCCCAAGTTCAAGTCTCGGTCTGGCACACAGTTTTAATCTGCCAGGAAGATTAATTTTAAGTTTTTTACGTGACAGTGGGTTTTATCATTCTATATGACTTTTCGCTCATGTCCTTTGTCCCTTTGTGCTATCCCCTCTAATGCTTTTAGGCTGGATGTTGTAATGTGCTGCAGAGTGGCTAGCTTTTCCTTTTTATTCTCGTGGTTGGCCAGCCACCGTCATCTGCTCTCTTGTTTTTATCCCTTCTGCCTGCCTCTTGCTTCTCTCTGATTTTCTTTTCCTGTTTTGTCCATAGTAGTGTTGGTTGTCCTGTCATTCTTCTGCTTCTTCCATTCTCCTGTTGTTGTGCTGTACGCCTCATTTTTCTTCTTTATGTTGTGTAATTATTTTACTGGGAACAAGGGACCGATGACCCCCCCCCCCCCCCCCCTTCTCCTTTATACCAACCAACCAACTGGTGCAGTGATTTTCTTCCATGTCGTTGGTAACTGAAATTTTTTGCATGTTTCTGTCATTGTGGAAGAAGTTAAAAATCTAACCTATCCATATTTGTGAATCCTGTAAGTGCATTTTCTGCAAAAAAATAAGTCCTTTTTTGCGGTAACAGTATAAAACATTCTGAATGTGAATAGAAGTTGTTTATATCCATCTCATAAAAATGTTTTGAACCATTTGTGTATATTTTCTGTAATAAGGTATTAATTCACTATTTTTGCAGGCTGAAAAATAATACTGAAGGTGGAGACGATTTGTCAAGTAGAGACATACTAAAAGTGGAAAAAGATATGGTATGTATTCACCGCTTGTATACATTAACCCTTACAATAAAAATGTTATTTTTTTAGCAGTATTTTTTTTTAAATTCAGATTTCTTTAATTTTTGTTGACCTTTATTAACAAAAAATTGTGTAGTTATTGATGTGTAATAAAGGTCCAGAAACTGTACATTCCTTTTAGCACTCTGTACAAAGGTGCATTTAGTATTTTTCATTTTTTTTATCATCATTTAAGTTTATTTAGTCTTATTTTCTTGAGCAGTATCTCTTTAAATTGGTAGCAAAAGTCATTAGAGTTATTGAAGAACATTTCATTGTAATTCAAAAAATTACAGATATTTTAGCTTAAATACAGCAGTTTACATACATAGTTTCTGGGATCACTTATTCATTACTTTCTCCAGAAACATCTTGACACTTGGAACAGATAACAGTTTCCTTGTGTTTAGTGCATGTGTCTCTCTTACAGTCGTTACAGATCATTGCAGTTTTGTTCACTTTATTGTACTTCATTGCTTTTGACTGGCGACTGGCTTTCACAATAACTCAAATTACATCTTTCTCCTCCTCCTCAAGCTTCCTTTGCAGCAAACTTCTACTTCATATTCCATCTGATAATACCTCCCATGGCTGAAACCACACATTTTTGGAGTCCTCTAATATCTTTATCCTTTTCCTCAATGTGTGGTTTTGTGAGCTGTCGTCCCAATTCTTTAAGAAGAAGCAGTCACTTATTACATTTTTTCTTATTTCAGTCTGGAAAGTTGAGCAGAAGAAATGTATAACCATTTAACCCTGCTTTGTACAAGAGTATAGAAAATAGATAGCAGCTAACTTCTTGTAGCACTCTTAGTTTAAAATTTCCTCACCATTTGATCAATTGTATCAATGCCGCCTTTTGTCTCATTGTAATATAAATTTGACTATTTTCCTCGTAGTGCAGTAGGTGAACCAATTACAGTGTCATAATGTTGAGTCGACAGTAACAGAAGGGGATCTGCCACCCCCATCCCCGGGAGAATATAGGAAGCAATTGCGATTGGGATATTTCCAGACTAGAATCATTGAAAGCAAATTTACTGGAATATAATTTTCCTCTTGAGATACCTTTCATTTCTTGAGGTATATGCTTCTTATTAGCTTGTAATGTTCCCCTAAGAGTTAGCTTGTGATTCCTCCACAAATTTTCAGCCAACTCAATTGAATGTCTGTGGTGACATTGCACCCTGAGTTGTGTATAGGAACAACCAGGCATTTCACTACAGCTGCAGCTGAATTTGATTGTTGTGTACTATAATTTTTTCTTCTCTTCATGCAGCTCCTTTCTGAGTACATGGTTTTAGAATCTGTGAGCATTCATATAAATGTACCATAATTTCCAGGAAGGGACACCTACCACAGAACAATGTGACAGCATTTCATCATAAAAGTGTGCATCCATGCAGATTAATATCTTGGCAGTAATTCATTCATTTTATCAAATACTTCTTGTATTGCAGCAAACTTGGTGTATTAGTATGAGCCACTTGGCTTATCTTCACTCTGGATTTGAATGCATCCAAAAACTGGCACAGGACGGCTAGCACGTGGCGGCAATATTCCTCAGTTAAGACAGATTCTGTTGCTCGTTGGATAGTAGCTTCCTTCACTTTGTTATATTTAATAATAATGCAGCACGATTCTTCCTCGATGGCACTAAGCTTCCTGGACTGGTTCAGTGGTCATGTTCTCTGCACTCATTTCACATCACTCTGTCATCATATCTTACTGTTTTAGTTAACTGACAGAATCTAGTTCTACTCATAGTATCAGTATAAATAAACCTCCATGAAGTGTTGCACCATAAATCCTTCTCCATTATTATAAGTAACTATATAATATATATGCCATGAAATCAAGTCTGTCTGTTTTGGGTAAATTCCATCTCAGTTCTTCTTCACTGGTATGATTTATTATAATGATAAAAATTTCCGGAGGAAAAAATCTTTTCGAATGTTTCTAGTATTGTTCCTACTTAAACTTCATTTGTTTTGCCTTCTCGCTCTTTCACTATGTTTTGTGCTACTCACCTTGTGATATGAAGATGTTTGGACATAAAAACTTTTCCAGTGGTTGTAAAATACTTCTCGCAGACCTCACCAGCTGTGTCATTGTCTGCTGCAGGTACCCATTGTTTGTTTTCAGAGTCTGTACAACAACACATTCCATATACTTGTGCACAACGCGTTCCTCTTCAGTTCCATTCTTCACTTCTTCCTTATCACCAAATTCAATTTCAGAATCTGTTGATTCTTCTAAAATGTCTAATACTTGTCTCTCAGTGAGAGAGCGTTGTTACATTTTCAGTCACTGTCATCTGTAACACTGGCTAAAATGGCACTGAATAAGAACTAACAAGAAACAATCAGGAGCCAAAGAGAAGTGAATTATTGTTTAGATCATTGTTGCTATCCACAGAGAGAAATTTAATTCACAAAGGCTCATCACTGCTGAAATGTCATAAATTATGGAATAAGACAGTTGTTGTCAAGTCACATTTACTACTAAGGAGGTAGACTTTGATGACAGCCATTAGACTTAAATTAACAGATTAAGTTTAGCTGAAGAAATGATATATTTATAAAATCTGGATTAATAAATATTTTTATCAGAATTTTCAAAGATGAAATACGAATCTGAATTACAATATTTATAAAAGGTGGGCACAAAGTACCCTCCCCCCTTGGTACTGTAAGCAGTGAATTTGTCACAATAAATAAGATAAACAACTGTTGCATCCTGTGCTAAGAAATAGTGAAATAGAAATAGTTAGTTTAAAGATGAAAATGAGGAGTTGAGAATGAAACCAAAATGTAATTCTCAACCTCATATCAGTTATAAAATATGCGTAGTAGGAAGTTGAGTAAGTGGTCAGAACGAAATTTCTGAACTTGTGTGTGTCTAGATACTGATTTGTCCAACTAAATTGGTGATTTGAAGAGAAAGTATGTTGTGTTAAATGTTATTTCCATCTAAACAGCCTAACTAACAAATGTCATACATGACAAACCAAAATTATATGCTAATATATTATATCCATTCACTCTTTAGCCAATGAGGTAAGATCTTATCACAATAAATTTCCCCTAAAGAGAGATTTTTAGTTTCATTGTATTTTACTTATTTTCAGGCTCCTTTACCAGTTCCAGACGGAGAACATAAATTGGAATATGAATACTGGCTATGGTATAGTCATAGGACACCAGGAAAACAAGCATCAGTACAAAATTATGATCAGAACTTGAAACTTATTGCAAGGTTTGCTACAGTTGAACAATTTTGGGCATTGTATTCTCATTTAATAAGGCCCTCAGAACTATCTAGTCAGAGTGATTTTCACTTGTTCAAAATGGGCATAAAACCGATGTGGGAGGTAATGAAAGTCACATATTGAATACATAACTTAAGATTATTCAGTTATTTTTATCAAATTTCACTTTTTTGTGCCTTTTTCCCTACTTTTTTCTTTTTTTTTAAGCAAAGAAACAAGATGAATTATTCTTGTCAAAGTAAGTTCAGAACAATATGATCATTAAAATGTTACTGACAAGACATGGAGACAATGTACACATGGAGATTCAGGTTTCTACTTTAGAAAAGTTAAACAAAGATCAGTGATTGCTATGTTTAATGACAGACTGCTTTAATTTCTAGTGTGAGGCAGCTTAACCATTGCAATATTGTGTCAAGTAAAATCACAAATAAATTTAGCATAAAAAAGGCTCTGCCAAAAGTGGCCAGTAAGGATTGAATAACCAGACAAGGGAATAATGTGTTTCTCCTTCACTGTGAAACTAGAATTTACCTTGTGTAAGATTCAGCACAACATACTACAATATGTTTTATCTTCAACACTATAGCATTTTAAGAATAGTTCTGTACAAAAAAATTTTGTTAGTAGCAAAATCAGATTGGAAACAGAACTGGGGGGGGGGGGGGGGGGGGGGGATGAAATGATTGTATGGCATTTACTGACCAGGACACTCCCTTCAGGGTTCGGCCGCCATATTGCAAGTCTTTTTAGTTGATGCCACTTCGGCGACTTGTGTGTCAATGATGATGGACATAAAACACCCAGTCCCCTGCTAGGAATCCAACCTGGGCCCCTCTTGCTTGGTAGGCGGTAATGCTACCGCTGTGCTACGGAGTTGGACGGAACAGAACAGATTCCGTGACAAAATAAGTGCCATCAAACACACTTGGCAGCAGCAATTTGAGTGTTGTTATGCTAGTAGAATGTGAAAGAACTATGGAGGGTGTTTCAGTACACTCAGTTGAAATCTGTTGTTCAACATCAGAAAGATTTCTGCTTTCTCATTTTCTCCCTCAAGCCTGGTTCTGTTGTTATTTTATATTTAATTGTTTTTCTGCTGTATCCTCCCCCGTGTTTCTGTATTCTGCATCTATTCAATTTCCCCATATGTACTACTTCTAAACAGTCCACTAAATTTCTAGATGCATGGCATAGTGATGTACACATTAAGCTGAAGTGGATTTATCTGCTGAAGCTAATTAAGCACTGTCGATTTGAAGACATATAATTCAGTAGAACAACACATAAATGTTAAGCTTTGTGACAATTTGTGGAAAATAGCAAGAGATGCATGCATGTTCATGCAGCTATACTGGGCAAACTGAACAAATTCAAAAGCTTTCAGTACCTAAAGGAAACTATTGATGACACACGTAGCATGTGTTGGGAATGACAGTGATTTCATCTTCAGTCTTCTGTTTAGTTTCATGGATAGTTGCATGATATGTGGTGTGCACATTGCTTTTAAGGCGTCCTTACAGGAAGAAATCTCATACAACATCAGAGGATCTTGCAGACAATAGAATGTAACTTTTGTGGGAAATATGTGCCTTCCAAACAATTGGCAAATGGCTTCCATCAAATGTCAAGTAGTATGTGATGTGACTTAATTTGGCTGAAATGATTGTTTGACATATTAAGATCATACAATCTGAGTTTAAAGAATGTTTCAAGTATATCAGTAGACTGGATGTTACTGTTTTTACAATGTCATCCTCAAATTCGAAAAGAGTAAGGGTCATTGATAGCATGACATGATACAGTACACCATTCTATAACCTTGGTGCTGTATAATGGATGGTTGTGAAACTTGCAAGGATTTTCTAGTGCATAGTAACAGAAATTCTGTTTTTTAACGTATCCATTAATGCTGAAGTGAGAACCATCTGACATCCACATGTTGTTGAGGAAGTTTGTGTCCTCGTTGACTTTATTTAACAATTGTTCATCTAACTCCCTATGTGACACAGACTCGTGAATTTAATTTCTTTACAATCTGTAAATTATAGGCTTGGAACTTCAATTCATGCAGTATTCTTTGTACGCATGGTCACCCAGTCTCGAGTGCACCTCTATGGTGTGGAACTGAGTGGCAATGGCTCCTCTCAATGGAAACTAGGACAGCTGCAATGTTCTCTGTGGTACATACTGTACAGATGCCACCTGGAGGCTTCTTTTTCAAAGCTGAACCAGGTTCTTCAAAATTAAGCATCCAGATTGTAATTGCATGAGCAGATGGGTTACGTCTAAGACGTCCTAGCTGGTAGTGCGGTCGAAATACCCTGTTTGGAGCAGTACCTCATTCCGCACCACTCCAGTGTTGCATGTTTGCTAAATGGCAACACACTGCAACAGTTAAATATCAGTTCCAAACAATTGCCAGATATACAATCTTGATAACACTAACATTCAAAATTTCCTATTTCCTTGCTCCACCCTTTATAATCATTTAAAAATGGCATTTAGCTATTTCATCTCTCTCTGTGTGCCAGCAAATTGACTCGTGTGATATTGACAGTCCTAGTGTCTTTTGAGTTTCCCACATCCTTTTTATTTTCTCATTCTCCATAGTTTTATGAGAAATCATGGTACTCTTCCACAACTATACTGAGTCAGGTGGTGCAGTGATTAAAATACTAGGCTCACATTCTGGTGGAACAGGGTTCAAATACCCGTATAGTCAACTTGATTTAGGTTTCTCATGATTTCCTTTAAACACTTCAGGAGCTTTGTATGGCTCTGGTCTCGCTTATAACTTTAAAAAATATTTTTACAATTTAATATGTTAAAATTGTATATATGCTAATGAGTGTGTGCTTGCCATTTAAGAAGTGTTGTGCTAATATTATAAGATATGTTAGTGACGGGGAGGAAGGAGGGACATTGAAGGCAGACCAATCATTTTTTAATCGACAGACTCCATGTTCATACACTGAATGCAGTGGTTAGCACACTGGGATCACATTTAGGATGATGACAGTTCAAATCTGCATATGGCTATTCTGATTTGGGCGTTCCGTGATTTCCCTGTGTAACTAAAGGCAAACGGCGGGATGATTCTTTTGAAAGGTCACAGCCAATTTCCTTCCCTAATCAGAACTTGTACTTGGATTATAATGACCTTGTTGTTGGCGGAATGTTAAACACTACTCTCCTCTTCCTTCATGTATGAGCTTAAGGTCAAACAGCATTGCCAAACCTTCATTATTTGATTATTGTGCTGCTTTCATTATTGATAAAGTAAGAGAGTTCTGTATATGCTAATTAGTCTGAGAGACCAGTTTTCTCCTCATAATTCCTTGAATTGATCTAGGCTGATTCTGTCTATCCGTTTTTCTATTAAGTGAGAAGTGGGGTTGAGTATAAAAATTAAGTTAACTAAATAAATTCCATATATTTTTTGGAATAGGGAGGGCTAAGTAACAAATGAAAAATTTGGATAAGTGGCACAAATATTGGCAAAAAAACAGAAATGACAAAGGATAATGTGAAGGCTGAAACTAGAAGTGTTACGGATCACTGAAGTGAAATGGAAGAAGATGAAGTTATGTAGTCAAATGTACATCGGGTAATAGGAACAGCAACAGAAAATGGTATAATGGGAGTATGGTTTCTTTTGAATAGGAAGGTTGGGTAAGAAGTAAGTTCCTATGAACAAATAACCAATTGTGTTATTCTCATAAAAATCAAAACCAAACCAATGCTAAGAGCTGTAGTTCATGTGTGCATGCTGATGTTGCTAGCAGAAAATGATATGTAGAGAGCGTATAGGAGAATTGAGTTACTCCGATTATAAAGGAAGATGAAAATCTAATAACCATGGTGAATTGCAAAGGCATAGAAGGGAATGGGAGAATACAAACTCTGCAATAGGATGTGGTAAAATTAAAGACAACAAGAAAACCCAGGAAAGTTCTGAATGCATCATATCATGGTGTAACAGGGATTCTGAAATAAAATAGTGGATTGCAGGGTATACCCACCATCTGTAAATGCAGATTGCAATTTGGTAGTGATGAAGAGTAGGCAAAATTCAGTCATTTGCAATAACAAATGTATGAGGAAGTAGGATACTGAAGTATTGAGCGTGTTGAAAGATACTGAAGCTATTTGTAATGCAATAATAATACCACTGTAGATAGTGCTGTTGAGAAGAAAATCCATTTGTAAAAGGGGTGACAGGAGTTGAACTGACAAATATAGTTAAGAGAATGGTAATTGTGTTGAAATTGAGGGTAACAGAAGGAATACTTTATTTGATGAATGAAAGAAGAAAATGAAATAATGTTCAGGAGAAGGAAGGTTTTCAGCTTTGTCACTTCGAAATGAAATCATAAGGAAGTTCAAGGAAACTAAAGTGAAACAGCTGCAGAAAAAAATAAAGAATTAAAACAGAAATGTCATCAGGATAATTCAGCACACACATAAAAGTCAAAACAACTTTCACAGAATTACAAATCAAAAGCTTATCCCTAAAAATGTAAAAGGAACTGTAAAGTTAAATGCAGATGAGAGTGGATAAATTGAGGGATTACCTTGTTATGCTGTATGAGTAAGAGGACTGTAGGTAAGGAGAAATGGATGTCAATTTTAAAAACATATGGCACCCATTATTAAGAGTCAGGGGTTTGGTAGAGCTGTGGGGAGCTTGGTGTCTAGCAAGGCAGAAAGGATAGATAAAATTATTGTTGAATTTCTAAAATCATTGGGGGAAGTGGCTATGTAGAGCCTACAAGGCTGAAGATTATCATCCCAACAAAACATATAACAGCAGGGACAGATAAAAGTGAGAACTATCAAAACGTTGTGACAGTAATAATAAAAAATAAATAAATAAAAAATTGAGGATGCCAAATCACTTTATCGTTAGGAAAGATAAAATCTCTAGAGAGGCAGTTTGACATTGTGTGAGATAATGGAAGAAAGAAGAAACAATAACACAGTTCTGTAGAAATTATCAATCTAGTTTTTTGCAATGTTGAGTGGTGTAAAATATTTGAAATCTTCAGAAAGTAGGTACGCACTATATGGAAACATGGTGAGCCCACTAAGACAGACCACCTCACGTATGTCAAGAACACGTAAATATTTTAAGGTATAGATTTTGCTTCGCTATAATAAACAATGTGGTGGTTTTGCTTATGATTGTAAATAATGTTTAAAGTTTATAGATGCTGAATTGTGACACTGACTTTATAATAGAACTACATACTTTTTTCTCTGGCATTATAAAGAGCCTTCAAAGATAACTTCAGCAACATAGCATTTGTGGAAGTAGGTGACAGTACTGTCAGGAGAAGTGATACCACAAAAATTTGCCCTAGTCTAAAAAATATAAGCAAATACACAACTATGATAGGGTTTGTGGTATCACTTAGATGTTTTAAGCCCAATGGTCTTTGCTTTGCCACTGTATAGATAAAAAATTTGCTCATGGAGCCACCCGGACATTCACAATGTGTACGAAAAAGTGGATATGCGTTTCGTTTATGACAAATATTGCTGTACTTACGACCAGCTGTGGAGTTGTCGGCTGAAAAGTATCCTGAATATATCTATTCAAAGTAGCTGTAACTATATTACATCCTTTACACTAGACTAGTAGCATAGCTGGAAGTGCTGGTTGAAGTAGTTTAGCATCATGTTTCCTTCCTGTCATTGTGTGATTTTCTTTGTAGGAAAACATTATCTTATATTTGTACAAATGGCTTCCTGCATATATATTTAAATTTCCTTGTGAGTTTTAATTAATTTTTCTGTTAATGTTCCTTATTATAATTACCTATGTCTTTTCTTGTTTCTCGTACTCCTTTAAACTGAAACTCAATTTTTTCCCTGACTTTAACATAATCATTAAGCATTATATAAGGAAAAGCTATTTTAAATCTTTTCTTGTGGAACAGTGTCGCTGTTACATTTGTCTTCAAACGTGTTACTGACCCTCTTACCGTGCTTGGATTACAATTGATTTTCAATTTAAAAATGTATGTAGATTCATCGTATCTTGAAAAAATATTTATGATTTATTTCTAGTTTTGGAAATTCAGTATTTGTAAAACTTTCTATTTTAAAAAAATTTCCCTTGGATTTTTAACTAATACTTAAGCTCTAACAGTTATTGAACTACAATTATTTTTAAAAGAACCTGTGCCCATTTTGTCTTTTTGGTTTTGATGTGTTTCTAGCCTTATTCATTAGGGCTTTGTTTGAAATAGTGACACTGTCATGATGATCAGTGAAAAATAAAAGTATGGACCAACTGGAAATGTTCTTTTTTGATCCACATCCTTTGTGAGTATATATCTACACCCAAATTCCCAAGGCTTTGTTTGATGTGTTATAAAGGGAAGATTCTTCAGTTCAAGAATAGTGAATAGAAAGGACAGCTGTTGGTATGCTTTACATTGGCCAAAAATTTTAAAAACCATGAACATTATATAAGATATATGTGTTAGGAATTAATATCTTCCTTGTCTCATTGTAGAACATCCACAATCATAATTTTAAGGATAAGTCTTTGTGATGTCTGTAACATTTCACTCTTAAACATTTCTTTGGTGACCACCTTTATGCAACAAATGTAAAATTCTTCTCTGAATATCATCAAATTATCTACTTGATGATCCTTTGACTGACTCTCAAAGGTGTTTTAATTGTGGCATTTACTACAAATAAGGACTGAAGGAAGCACTGAAATTTGTTTTTTGTTATGTTGTAAATGTTTCGATTAGTCCATATCTTTGCAGCTGCCACATACTTTTTTCCATGTAAAATAAGCCTATTTTGATAAATATGTTCCCTCCCCCCCCCCCCACCCCCTATGTACACACTTTTAAATGATATCTTTGTTAAGTTGCTTTGTAGCTGACCTCCCCATTTGTAAATCTTTATTATATAATTATTGCTTTATACTTTTTAGCTCTTTTTCCATTAAATGTTTTAAGTCCATGTGTTGTTTTGTCTGGCAGTTCTATTAATAATGTGTGTGCCCCCCCCAATTCCCTCCTGTTTGCATATATAATTCCATTGTATTCTCATTCTTTTACTCTATGGCTGCAAGATAATGATCATCCTGTTTTTGTGTTACTCTGTCTGGCTGTTATAAAATTCGAACTCAACTATTAGAAATAATATTTCGGACTTTTGATCACACTCTTCTGGAATATTTAAGTAACACATTCCTCTGGTGAATTTTCACTTGCTATTCAATTTAGTATTGCACAGCCAAAAGATATCCACTTTGTTCTTATTTATTTCAGTTTCTTAACTGGCCATACACGCCAAATGTTGAATGATGACCAGGTCAGCAGAAACATTGATTGTAATATTACCTCAACCTTTTGGAACCAGAGGTTTCTTCTGGAGATGAGATAGACGGAAAAATGAGGAGGTAAGGTGAAAGATGTCATCTCCAATCCTTAGGATTGACAATCGTTCCATGTGGAAACAGCCAGAAATCAGATTGGAATAAAAGATATGTTTGTACCTCATATCTGTGCTAGCCAGAAAACTATTTGGCGAGGAAGCCGGCAGATTATGGTCCCTGTTTTAGCCATTTTTCTGAGTTTGTGCTGTGCATACTTCTACTGCTCAGTTTTGATATCAGTGCATAGCTTCAGAAAATTCATGTCAGAGGAAAGTTTATAATCTGCTACTCATATTCTGTCTCTTTCATTGAACATAATGTACCACATGGAACTGCAGTCAGTATTAAAACTTAAACAGCTGTCAATCGATACCTAAGCTCAACACGTAGTAAAGTTCATGAAGGAATTTTGGCATGTAGCAGAATGGTATGAACAAGCTTTTAATGGTGTCAGTTGATTTTTCTCCACAACAGTAACTTTCATCCAGAGACAATCTTTATTGT
Organism: Schistocerca cancellata; assembly: GCF_023864275.1. Taxonomy (NCBI): domain Eukaryota; kingdom Metazoa; phylum Arthropoda; class Insecta; order Orthoptera; family Acrididae; genus Schistocerca; species Schistocerca cancellata. The sequence continues at coordinate 859,459,963 of NC_064626.1, read as the reverse complement.
TACACCTCCCTCGCCAATGCACAGCCGCCATACCAGTCATTATCTTCACATAATTTTGTCTCAGTACTTAATGCTCATATATTAACAATAATCACTTTCGTCAGCTGTTTGCTTATGGAGAAATTGAGAATCAAATCTCTCTCCCTCTCCTCCCTCTCCCTGACTGCAGATATTCCAGACACCCTGTAATTTATTTACTGCTGCTTTGTCCCTTTTATAATCTTCCCAGTAACCAATAGTTGCACCTTCTTTATTTTATTTGCTTGTCTACACATGTCAAAGACCAATAATGTACCTCACTTTCACAGAAGAAACTCCATGCAGTGATGCTTTACTGAATATATTATACAGCACTGCAAATTTACGTATTGTAAAACATTCTCACAGTGTTCTTGGGAGTTTATAAATATGTATCAATCAGTCAGAATATATCCTAGTAAATTTGGTAGCCAGAAAATCAACTGGAGTTAATGACCATATTTGTCAAACCTGTTTATCAGATTTGGATGTTGTGGCATGTGTCTGCAAATACAGTCATCTGCTTTGAAGCTTCATTTGTAAGAATGTGTGATGAATGGAGTGGTGTGAAATGCAATGTCATCCATAGAATTATAGTTTGTAGCCTGTTTTACAACAGGTTATCTTATTCTAGGATACAGTGTTTGCAAGACTTTATATTCCTGAATGAAGTATGGACGGTTATCTTCTGCTAACAATTTTATTCCATATACTTACTACTCATTGCATCATAAGTGCATGACATGTAGTAAAAAGTAAGTTTTTTTTGTGCAGATACTTTGTAGACAACAACATTTATGTTTACATATGACCTTGGCTGAGTTTTGTGCCCCTTTCTGTAATAGTTCATTACTCGATGGATATTCTGCAGTATGGTTTACTTCGGCAAAGGAATAGTGAGTGCAAAGTTAAGCTCTGGATGAGGTACCTGATGTGCGAATTCAAATACAAGGTGAACAATTATAATTACACCATTGAATGTCCTGAGACCACTGCAAAACCAACTTGTATGTGTCACAAAGCCATCATATTTCAATTTTTTTTCTAACGTATAGAAAGATATGTTGTCACTCAGTGTTCATAACTATGTTCCTGATTTCATCCTATTGCTTAGTAATTCCTTTCCCTTTGAAATCCCCTAGTCAATCCCAAAGCTTGGGGTAACATAGTCTCGTAGTATTTCATGTGAATCTTCTTGGGTGTCTATGATACAGACAAATATTAGGTTAAAACATATATTCTCAGGATAATGTAATTGTAAGTATAATCACAAAGAAGACATGGAAAGTTCTGGCAGAATGTAAATACACTGTAAAATCACATTAATGTAACTATCTATCAAAAGCCTGGATATTTACCTTTTACAGTGCGGACTCCTGCGAGACATGCAGGGAGAGATTCAATGAGGTTCTGGAAGGTACCGACAGGGATGGGAAGCCATGCTGATGCCATTGCTGTGGCCAGCTAGGCTAGGTTTCTCGGTTGAAGATCCATAGCCCAAACGGCCTGATCAAGGTGGTCCCACAGATACTTGGTGGGGTTTAAATCCAGGGAGTTTGGGGGCTAGAAAAGTACAGTAAACTCATCCTGGTGCTTTTCAATTGATGCACATACACTGCAAGCTGTGTGTGACGTTGCATTGCCCTGCTTGGTGATGACATTGTGCCTGGGAAAAACAAACTGTAGTGGTGGACACATTCTCCAAGGAAAGCAGCATACTTGTATTTTTCCGTCACCCAGGGAATGCGCTCTGGCCAGGATCCTTTCTATGGCTGTTGCAGGGTGTTTGCTTCCAGGCATTTCACGCTGTGCATGCCAACAACCATCCATGCGATGGAGCATGAAACACGATTCATCTGAAAAGACGCATCTGTTGCCACTCAGTGGATGTATAGTTGATATACTGGTGTACGAACTCCAGCCTTTGTCACTGATGAATAGCAGTCAGTGTGGGTGCTTGAATTGGGCACCTGCTGCAGAGGCTTATACGCAGCAATGTTCGCAATACTGTCAATAAGGCCACACTGTTGGTACCCCTTAGTTCATGTGGGTAATCAGTTTCTCAACTGTTGCACTTATAGCCGCCCATACGTATCTCCACAACTGTTGTTCAGCCCTGTCATATGGCTCATAATGCACTACTGTTGCCTCGCTCCAGTTTTGGATAGTGCCATTTTGCCATGCATGGTATACTTTAACCATGGCATCACACAAATAGCTACAAACTTAACCATTTTAGAAATGGTTCCACCCTTGCCCGAAAGCCAATGAATCATGTTCTTTTGGACATCAGATAAATTGCTCCATTTCCACATTACGACAATGAGTGCGCTGTTTTCCCTGTCCCTCAACATGCTTTATACACCCTCCACTGCTGGTGCTGTCACCTGTCATCTGAGAGTGGTTATTGCACGTTGATGCCGAACATAGCTGATATTCACATTAAGGTGACTGAGCAGTGTAATTTAGAAGTGAAGCTAACAACTCGTCAAATAACAGGCGCATGGAGTTGTAGTCGTACAAAAATCTAGTGGTGTTCTCATTATTTCTTGCATGCGTGTTAGTGGCTCAATGCTCCTACTGTTTGGCAAGTTGTTACCTGCACTCCTAAATTATTAACTATACTTATAGTTGAAATGATGTTAAAGTTTACATAAAACTGAAAGTATTTTCGAAAGTTCTTTGTGTTCAGTTTTGTGAAATGGCGTACTCCTTGCTGCAACTTACCACATTTCATTACTTAAATTTTTTTCATGAATTATATGTTTGATTTACAAGGCGTTTCTGGAAAGAAAATATTGCTTTTCAAACCAAGATTTTTACAAGAAAGAGCTTTCCTTAAACTATTTTTCTACGTAGTTGCCACCGTCGTTAAGACATTTGTCTTAGTGGGAAACAAACTTTTCTATGCTCTCTTCATAAAATGATACCACACACCTTCTGATTACTGCTTGTTCTTGATCTCAAAATGTGATTTTGAAGGAAGACACTTTTACAGCAATGACAATGGAAAAAAAACGGTGTTCAGCAGTGGCTGCCTCCACTGGCAACATCTTTCTATGAAGAAGGCATTGAAAAGTCTGTTTCATGCTATGATAAATGTCGGAACAATTATGGCCACCATGTAGAAAAATAGTTCAAGAAATTTTATTTCTTGTAAATATAAATTTTGGTTGAAAAAAGGACTTTGAGTTTTTTCCAAAAGAGTCTTACGTTCTGGATATGCCTCATATGATTTTAATAAGGCTTTTGCTTCTATGTGCAGCATAGATATTATTGTATTATTATAAGAAACTGCTATTGAGGAATATAATTTTGTTAGGCACTAACGATTTGCTATTGGCATCCTGTGAAATATTATGATCAGACCACTCTTCCGCAGGATGAAGCAAATCGAAATGGTGGAAAGTGGGTTGTCAGACTGAGGAAAGGAATTGTTTCACGTTGTTGGGAGAACTTAGTACTTGCCATGTTGGGAGAGCAGTTTATGGTTGGAGAAGAAATATGTGGTGCTGTGGTTTCCATTAGGTTTCAGGTACTGTGTTACTTTTAGTTTTATTGAAATTACTATTCTTTTTAGCCCTGACAGTAACATTAATGATAAATGAGGCAAACTGACATAATGTAAACACTTTTCAGCAGGAACTGTCACCTCTGATAAGAGTGCAGCAGAGATTGTTTATTATTAATAATAATAATTTTAATAATAATAATACAAAAATCTTCTTTAATAACTGAAATTTTAACACCTAAATCCCATTTCTAAAGAAAAATGTAATTTAAAGAGTGAGGGAATGGTGCTTCTTTGGGGGAAATAGGACTATTCTAGAAGTTCGGAGCTGATAGTAATGTGAATTTCTGCTTTACCAAAGGCTTAACATCAGATATCCTCAATATATGCCATGAGAAACTAAATTATAACCGGAATGAAACTAGTGCTGCTACTTGTGTAGTATATTAAACTTAACTGCGTGCCTAAGCTAACAACAACCTAAGTTATTGTGTGGGAATTATCTGTTGGAGGAACATTGATTAGTGTCTCATGATCACACAGTGAGAAAGAGTGTGTACATGTGTAGTCATAAACATAGTGCACATACAAAATATAGAATTTCATGGCAGTTTAGTCTTGGCAGGCCGGGCGCTGTGGCCGAGCGGTTCTAGGCGCCTCAGTCCGGAACCACGCTGCTGCTACAGTCGCAGGTTCGAATCCTGCCTCGGGCATGGATGTGTGTGATGTCCTTAGGTTAGTTAGGTTTAAATAGTTCAAGGTCTAGGGGACTGATGACCTCAGATGTTCAGTCCCATAGTGCTTAGAGCCATTTGAACCATTTTAGTCTTGGCAGGCAGTGGGTTTTTTTGTGTGTGTGTGTGTGTGTGTGTGTGTGTGTGTGTGTGTGTGTGTGTGTGTGTGTGTGTGTGTGTGTGGGCGCCCGCGCCTTCCTTTTTATGATGCTGTTAGAATTTCAAGCAGCCATTTATCGAAACTCTACATCTCCATACTCTGCAAACCTCATTAAAGTGCATGGCATTCATTGTACCATGTAATAGTTTCTTCTCAGTCTGTTTGTGAATGGAGTGGAAGAATTACTACTTAAATGCCTCTGTTCATGTTGGTAATTAGTGTAATCATTTTCATTGAAGTCCTTGTGGGTGTCTGACTGCATCGTATGCAATAAAAAAATACCAATGTTTGGGCTGCTATTGCAGGCAGCCTACATTTTGTGGTACCTAATGGAGAAAAATGTAGGAGGCTGTAGTGTGTTCCTAGATTCTTCACTCAGTGTTGATGCTTAAAATTTTGTAATTTGTAGGCGTGTGTGAGATACTCGGCATCTGTCTTCAGACGTCTGCCAGTTCAAGTTTTTCAGTATTTCTGTGATACCATCTCATGGATCAAACAGATCTGTTACTATTTGTGCTGCCCTTCTTTCTATATATTCAGCTTCCCCTATTAGACCTATTTGGTGAGAGTCCCACACACTAGAGCAACATTCTAGGTTTGGCACACAGCTGTATAATCTCCTTTTTAGACAGTTTTTCCCATTGTTCTGCCACATGCTTCATCCACAAGTGAACCTATATGATCATTCTATTTCATGTCCAAACAAATTGTAACAAAGAGGCATTTGAAGGAGTTGACAGATTACAATTGTGACCTGTCGATATTGTTGTAATAAGATACTACATTTTTTGCACTTCGTGAAATTCAGAATTTTACATTTTTGAAATGCCACAAAAAGCAAAAGCGACCATGTACAACATCGGTTTCCTACCAATCCTAACATATGGTGTAGAAACAAGTACGAACCAAACAACTAGAAAGGACAAAATCAGGAATGAGGTGAACAGAAAAGCAGCTGGTATTGAGGTTTCTATTACCAGTGTCATAAAGTAGTTCAAGCTCCAGTGGTATGGGTGCATAATGAGAATGAACAGCATGACATTTTTCAACATTTAAAGCAAGTTGCCCAACTCTGCACATTTAAAGCAGGTTGGCCATCTTTGCACCACTTCGAAATCTTATAAAGATTGCAGGGACTGCAGTAGCAAGCAGTCAAAATAACTTCTATACGTCTAAAAGGTACAAGGAATATGAAGCTTTCATTTTCTAAAGCAGATGACTGCCACATGTTAGATTGCTGTGATGCAGAATAGGCCAGATATTCTGAAGACACAGTTGACATCTGAAAATCAGTTTAAATTTCTAGGAGTAGTGATATCCTGACCAAGTAAGAAACAGCTAGCAGTAGCCTTATCCAAATCTGAGCCAGAATGTATGGCCCTTATCTCAGTGTGTCAGGAGGCTCTCTCTCTCTCTCTCTCTCTCTCTCTCTCTCTCTCTCTCTCTCAAACTTTCAGGAAACATTCCTCACACACAAATAAAGAAAAGATGTTATATCAAGCACATCAGTATCTAGCATCAACAGGTAGTGTTCATCACGAACGTGGTTTTGCAGTCAGTGCAATGTTTACAAATGCGGAGTTGGCAGATGCCCATTTGATGTATGGATTAGCACGGGGCAATAGCCATGGCGCAGTACATTTGTATCGAGACAGATTTCCAGAATGAAGTTGTTCCGACAGGAAGACGTTTGAAGCAATTGATCAGCGTCTTAGGGAGCACGGAACCTTCCAGCCTATGAGTCGCGACTGGGGAAGACCTAGAACGATGAGGACACCTGCAATGGACGAGGCAATTCTTCGTGCAGTTGACGATAACCCTAATGTCAGTGTCAGAAGTTGCTGCTGTACAAGGTAACGTTGACCACGTCACTGTATGGAGAGTGCTACAGGAGAACCAGTTGTTTCCGTACCATGTACAGTGTGTGCAGGCACTATCAGCAACTGGTTGGCCTCCACGGGTACACTATGCGAATGGTTCATCCAACAATGTGTCAATCCTCATTTCAGTGCAAATGTTCTCTTTACAGATGAGGCTTCATTCCAACGTGACCAAATTGTAAATTTTCACAATCAACATGTGTGGGCTGACGAGAATCCGCACGCAATTGTGCAATCACGTCATCAACACAGATTTTCTGTGAACGTGGGGCAGGCATTGTTGGTGATGTCTTGATTGGACCCCATGTTCTTCCACCTACGCTCAATGGAGCACGTTGTCATGATTTCATACGGGATACTCTACTGTGCTGCTAGAACATGTGCCTTTACAAGTACGACACATGTGGTTCATGCACGCTGGAGCTCCTGCACATTTCAGTCGAAGTGTTCGTACGCTTCTCAACAACAGTTTCGGTGACCAATGGATTGGTAGAGGCGGACCAATTCCATGGCATCCACGCTCTCCTGACCTCAACCCTCTTGTCTTTCATTTATGGGGCATTTGAAAGCTCTTTTCTACGCAACCCCGGTACCAAACGTAGAGACTCTTCATGCTCGTATTGTGGACGGCTGTGATACAATAACGCCATTCTCCAGGGCTGCATCAGCGCATCAGGGATTCCATGCGACGGAGGGTGGATGCATGTATCCTCGCTAACGGAGGATATTTTGAACATTTCCTGTAACAAAGTGTTTGAAGTCACGCTGGTACGTTCTGTTGCTGTGGGTTTCCATTCCATGATTAATGTTATTTGAAGAGAAGTAATAAAATGAGCTCTAACATGGAAAGTAAGCGTTTCCGGACACGTCCACATAACATCTTTTCTTTATTTGTGTGTGAGGAATGTTTCCTGAAAGTTTGGCCGTACCTTTTTGTAACACCCTGTGTGTGTGTGTGTGTGTGTGTGTGTGTGTGTGTGTGTGTGTGTGTATGTATACATTCCACGTGGGAAAAATATATCTAAAAACAAAGATGATGCAACTTACCAAACGAAAGCATTGGCATGTTGAGACACACACACACACACACACACACACACACACACACACACACACACACACACACACCGCACATATACAGACACAAGCAGACATTTGTAAAGGCAAAGAGTTTTGGCAGAGATGTCAGTCAAGGCGGAAGTACAGAGGCGCACACGCGAGTGTATACCTGTCCTTTTTTCCCCCCTAAGGTAAGTCTTTCCGCTCCCGGTATTGGAATGATTCCTTACCCTCTCCCTTAAAACCCACATCCTTTCGTCTTTCCCTCTCCTTCCCTCTTTCCTGGTGAAGCAACCGTTGGTTGCGAAATAGTTGTGAGTTTAGGATCCATGAGTTGCATATTAAAGTGTCTTTTGTATTGCTGTGGTACAATTATGGACTTCCTTTGTTTGTGTAACAGTTCTGTTAATGTGTTTCCACTAACTGTATTAATTCCAATCAGATACCACTTGTAAATTACTGTGCAAACAATAAAATAACAAAAGTTGTTTCCTGAAATATAAACACTGTAGTGTGTAATAGCAGTAGACTGCCGTTTTACAAAAGCTGCTACATTCGTTTGTCATAGTAATAATTTTTTCATTTAACTTTAAGGTCTGTACACTGTTTACAATTAATGCTGTTTTGCAGATTTGTTTACATGAAATTGCTAAATGTCTGAGCAACTTAAATTCTTATACTGTCTGTGATATAAATTTACCTGATCGTTCTAATTTTCTATTCATGTTACAGGAAGATATTATCTCCATTTGGAATAAAACAGCTTCGGATGCAGTTACAACAGGTCGGATAAGAGATACTTTAAAAAGGGTGTTGAATCTTCCTCCAACCACAATATTAGAGTACAAAACGCACAATGACAGTCTGAAGTAAGTATTTGTGACTAGAGGCCCCCCACTTTTTATCATTCTCTGGTACATGAGTTTATCAAAATGCCATTACACTTGTATACTGGCTTTTGTTGCTTGCCTAGTCTGTATGTTGTTAATCAGTGTAAGTGTGAGGAGATAAAATAGAAATATTGTGGAGTGATGTTTTCATAAAACTTGAGTGGTTCCTAACAAAGAGCTCATCTGTCCCATAAAACATAGTACAGTACATTTAGTTCTGTACTATGCAGAATACAGCTCCACCAATAACTACAAAACAGGAGGGAAATAATATGAAAAGAACATGAATTGAAAATCACTTAACTGCAGCATTTCTTAAAGCTTAGCAGCTTTTACTTACATAACTGATTTATGACAACATGCTCTCATTAATGTTCTGTGGAGTATCATTTTCTCGGTCGTAATATTGGACATGAAGTATTAATTATGCAGAAAGGTGTATTAATGATGATTTTGTGTTGTGTTCATGTGGCAAGCTGTTATAGTGTGTCTGACAGATCAACTGTGGGCAGATGAAAACAATTGTTTGGAAGTTAAATTGTTAAAACACAGCTATTTTAATTTCGTAGAGCTATACACTTTTAATGCACTTCCAGTCTTTCAAACACAGAAAAGTCTTCTTTTGTTAATCCATGTACATGTTCCATAACAAATTCTATCGGCTCAAAGCAAGTGATACTGTAACTTGTCCGTTTTACCAGTTGTCATTTGTATATCTACATCTATGTAGATACTCCACAAGCCACCACATGGTGCATAGCGGAGGGTACCATGTACCACTATTAGTCATTCCCTTCCCTGTTCCACTCACATATAGAATGAGGAAAAAATGAATGTCTGTATGCCTCAGTATGAGCCCTAATTCCTCATATCTTATCTTCTTGGTCCTTAAGCGCAGTAGAATTGTTCGGCAGTCAGCTTCAAATGCTGGTTCTCTAAATTTTCTCAATAGTATTCCTGGAATAGAACATCACCTTCCCTCCAGGGGTTCCAATTTGAGTCCCTGAAGCATCTCTGTGACATGTTTTTTTTGAACCTTCCAGTAAAAAAATCTAGCAGTCTGCCTCTGAATTACTTAGATGTCTTCCTCCCGTCTGACCTGTTATGGATCCCAAACTCTTAAGCAGTACTTAAGAATAGGTCACGCCAGTGTACTACATGCGGTCTCCTTTACATGTGAACAACACTTTTGCAAAATTCTCCCAATGAATCAAAGTCGACCATTCGTGTTCCATACCACATTTCTCACATGCTTGTTCCATTTCGTATTGCTTTGCAGCGTTACGTCCCTATATTTAAACAACTTGACTGTGTCAGGCAGGACACTACTAATACTGTATCTGAACATTACAGGTTTGTTCTTCCTACCCATCCACATTAACTTACATTTTTCCACATTTAGAACAATCATCATCAATTACAAATTTTGTTTAGATCATCTTGTATCTTTCTACAGTCACTCATCATGGACACCTTACTGTACACCACTGAATCATCAGCAAACAGGCAGCAGACTGCTGCCCACCCTGTCCAACAAATCATTTATGCATATAGAGAATAATAGCAGTCCAATCACACTTCAGTGGGATCCCTTGTCTCTGGAGAACACTTGCCATTAAGGGCAACATACTGGTTTCTGTTACTTAAGAAATCTCAGAGCCACTTGCATATCTGTGAACTTACTCCATTTGCTCGTACGTTCTTTAACAGCCTGTAGTGGAGCACTGTGTAAAATGTTTCCAGAAATCTAGAAATATGGATGACAATTGTGTGTGTTGTTCAACTTACACTATTCGTTGATGGATGCTTTTATGAATCTGTAGCACTTTCAGATAGGAATAAAATGGAATCAACACATTGAAAGTCAATGATTCCCAGTCATGCAAGCTAATATATGCCTCTCTTTTCTGTCATAGGTAAGTTGATAGCTTAATTGTCACATTAAGCTAGCATCACTTGCTTGGGATATTTTTGCTAATTGTCACCATTCATTACTGATGTTGTCAACCAATGGATTCTTGATGAGTTGTGGCACTAACTTCATTGTCATGATCCTGCTGTACAAGTGATTATGTGGCTCAAGGAGTGTTGCTTGAGTAGATAATGAAATGTCCCATCTGTCTGGCACTCACTATCATGCAGTCTAAAAACTCTTTTTGTCATGTTATTCTGGGGTATAATCCCAAGATTCCACCTTCACTGGATTTGTCAAAACTACTGATATGTCTGTGCATTTGCAAGTCATTCTCTGGGGCATAGAGGGTTCTTCTTCTTTCTCATGAATATCTCATAACTTCTGTCACACCATCATTACAAATTTTTTCAACCTTAAGCTGAGTAAATATATTGTTACTAGGTACCTGAAAAATTCACATTTTGCAATAAACACAAATTCTACCTCAAAATGTGAAATTATCTAATAGACGCTATTTAACTACAGTTCGGAGAAAGTGAAACATCCAGATCGAGAGATGTGATCAGTGAAATTTATTCCACTGATTAGGGACATGTCACACAAACATTCAGCATTACAGACTGGTTGATACATGCACTGTGACTGTGGAAATTTAATATGGAGTAGCACCACCACGTGCTGCATTCAGAGCTGCTAGATGTCATGGCATAGAATCAAAGAGCACATAAATATGCTGCTGGGGAATACTCTGCGATGCAGTTTGTGGACGTGCCAACAAAGCATCAACAGTGACTCCAGAAGGACCTGAACATAAGTCGCCAACCGACTATATCCCAAAGTTGTTAGATGTGTGACATGTCAGGTGAACAGGCAGGCCAGGAAAGCGGTGGTACCCATCGTTCTTGGAAGAATGCGTGCACATTTCTCGTCACATTCGGACAGGCATTGTCGTGTTGAAATATGGTGTGTGGAAGAGCCTGCAGCAGGGACAGTGTCTGAGGCTGAGGCTGTGAAACATATGTGATGTAGCGGTAGCCGTTCGGGTTGCCCTCGATATGCAGGAGGTAAGTTTGTGTGTTATAGGGAGTGGTACCCCAAACAATAACACTTGGTGTTTGTCTGCTATGCTGCTCAGCAATACAATCTGCACAATTGCATTGAACACGGTTGTATCAGACGCATGTGCGGCCATCACTGTAGGATAAGTTGATGCAGGACTCATTTGAAAACACTGCATTTTGGCACTCAATATGCCAGTGTGAACATTCACATGCCCATTGCAGTCCTCGCTGTTGGTGGGTTCTGGTCAGTGGAAGCCAATTTAATGACATGCACATCATCAGTCCAGCCTGCAGAAGACAGTGTCAAACCATCAGGGCGTACATGTCCCCATCAGTTGCAGTGCTCCACGGTCACACCATCACTGTATATGATGTTGTTCTGTCCATTACGACCAAGCAGATAATATGGCAGTCATCTCGCACTGTGGTCTCATTGTGTCATTAAGTACCCTGCTGGAGCTATGTACGGCCCTCTTATCTCCACTGGTTCCACATGTGCCTCACTGTTGAAGCAGCATACCCTTTGAGCCACAGTGTCATGGAATGACAGACCCACCTCCTGGAGACCAATCATTCTGCCCCATTTGAATGCATTCACATGCTGACATTCCATTCAGTAATGCCATTAAGGTGTAGATACACTTGGTTTCCATTTCATATGTCTGATCTGTGCTGATTCAGCATTGCATAACACTGACCTGTCCAGTCACACAAAATAGGGCGCTATTGGGGTCTATGTGCACACTGCTTCTCTATCATTTAAATCACTTATTATGGTTCCGCCGTTATACACTCTGTCTTATCGTGGTACCTCACAGACCATTGCCTCTGAGTGTTTTACTTTTTACAAACAGTAGTGTATTTTATCAGAGATAGTTAGAAAAAGCTATATTTTCTTCATATAAATGTTGGAAATGTTACCATTTTCTGGTAACTGGTACTGCACATCATTTGGTGAAACCTAATTTGGGAAGTTGGAAAGGTAACTTGGGAAGTTGGAAAGGTAACTTGGGAAGTTGGAAAGGTAACTTGGGAAGTTGGAAAGGTAACTTGGGAAGTTGGAAAGGTAACTTGGGTAAGAACGAGTCTGCAAAATAAAAATTACATGAACATGACAACATATGCTATGTGATCAAAAGTATCCAGGCACCCCCTAAAACATAAGTTTTACATATTAGGTGCATTTTGCTTCCAGGTACTCCATATCAGCGACCTCAGTAGTCATTAGACATCGTGAGAGAGCAGAATGGGGTGCTCTGCAGAACTCACGTACTTCGAACATGGTCAGGAGATTGAGTGTCACTTGTGTCGTGTCTCTGTATGCGAGATTTCCACACTCCTAATCATCCCTAGGTCCAGTGTTTCCTCGGTGATAGTTTAGTGGAAACAAAGGGACCTGTACAGCACAAAAGTGTACAGCTGACCTCGTCTGTTGACTGACAGTGACCGCCGACAGTTGAAGAGGGTTGTAATGTATAATAGGCAGACATTTATCCAGGCCATCACACAGGAATTCCAAACTGCATCAGGATCCACTGCAAGTACTAAGACAGTTAGGCGGATGGTGAGAAATCTTGGATTTTATGGTCAAGCGGCTGCTCGTAAGCTTCACATCCCACCAGTAAAAGCCAAACGATGCATCGCTTGGTGTAAGAATTGTAAACGTTGGATGATTGAACAGTGGAAAAACATTTTGTGGAGTGATGAATCACGGTACACGATGTGGCGATGCGATGGCAGGGTGTGGGTATGCCAAATGCCCGGTGAACGTCATCTGCCAGCATGGGTTGTGCCAACAGTAAAATTTGGAGGCAGTGGTTTTATGGTGTGGTCGTGGTTTTCATGGAGGGGTCTTGCACCCCCTTGTTTTGTGTGGCACTTTCACAGCACCAGGCCTACATTGATGTTTTAAGCAGCTTCTTGCTTCCCACCGTTGAAGAGCAATTCGGGGATGGCGATTGCATCTTTAAACACAATAGAGCACCTGCTCATAATGCACGGCCTGTGGCACAGTGGTTACATGACAATAATGTACCTGTAATGGACTGGCTTGCATAGAGTCCTGACCTGAATCCTATAGAACACGTTTGGGAAGTTTTGGAATGTCGACTTGGAGCTCACTGACAGACATCGGTACCTTTCCTCAGTGCAGCACTCCGTGAAGAATGGGCTGCCTTTCCCCAAGAAACCTTCCAGCACCTGATTGAACGTATGCCCGCAAGTGTGGAAGCTGTCTTCATGGCTAAGGGTGGGCCAGCACCGTATTGAATTCCAGCGTTACCCATGGAGAGCACCACTAACTTATAAGTCATTTTCAACCAGGTGTCTGGATACTTTTGATCACGTAGTGTATTAGTGTAATCAGTGCTCTGATGCCTTAACAGTTGTGGGTGGTTCTGCAGTTGAATGGTCTGTATAAAATAAATGTCACGTAATGCACCATAGCACTCAGTGATACAACCGTGCTTCTTAGAACAAATAAATGCATATGTTTTTCCGCTAACCAGAATGAGATTTTCACTCTGCCGCGGAGTGTGCACTGATCTGAAACTTCCTGGCAGATTAAAACTGTACGCTGGACTGAGACTAGAACTCGGGACCTTTGCACACAGTTTTAATCTGCCAGGAAGTTTCTTTTTCTGCTAACTTAGTCAAAAGTTGGTTTAACGCAAACACATTTAATGTGGCAGTTCTAGGGAGTGGGTGTTTAGTACTGTAATTGCACCAGATACCAGTAGAGATTGGGCCTGAACTACATCTTTACAAACAGCCAAACTTGGCCTGTAAAGGACCAGTGGTCCCTGTACCCATGTGTCAGTTTTGCTTCCACAGGAACACACAGTGTGGGTGTTGGCTGCTGCCCTGAGAGACAGAGGCGGGACTTGTTTCCCTGCACTGCTCCTCTCCTCTCTGGCACTAATAATTCTAGTTTATGCTTGTGGCCAACTGGCAGTTTATAGTGTCCACACTCTGTACTGTTTTGACCGAAAAACAAAACCTTTCGGCGCATTTCTTCCCCTAAAGTACTTTTAGTTCTTATTCTATGTTAATGCTTCATTGGTTCTATCTGTAGCAGTGTCAGTGTGGTTCGTATGGCTGAGTGCCCACAAAAGGTCAAAATTTGTATTCTGCAGATTTTGTAATTATCAAATTGGATGGGGAGAGGAAAGTAATATAAAAACACCTTAACTCAGAAAAGCACTCAGTTCACCAGCAGGAAAATGCTGCTGCTTCTCAACAGAAACAGTCATTTGTTGAAAGCATGAAAACAGTCAAAAGTAGAAAACAAGCAAAAATCATTTTGGAGAGAAAACTTAAAATTTTTGCAAATGCAAATATTCTGGTCATAAAGCTCCTCAGCCAATAGAATGTTATTTCAAAGCATTAAGGCATTACCTTCAGGAACATAGCATGACAACCAAAATTTGTACATCTAATCATTAAAAAAAGTGAATTTTTTCAAATTTTCAGATCCCTAATTACATAGCCAACAAAATTTTTACTTTTTTCTGCAACTGGCTTGAAAATGGCTATTTTTATGCTTTCATGGGTGCTGATAATGAAAATGTCAATGAAAGTGCAAGATTAGCTCTCGTTTTGAAGTTCTGGCAACTTTGTCATTGCCTGTATAAATTTATGCATGTATTTACCTTAGTATTATCCCTCGGAGGAAGGTCACTGTGCATGGCATTTGTAGTTTTTTGCCAGTGATTCCCTGATAAGTGTCTAGCAGTAATTGGCTAAAGTTGATGCACTCTACTTTCATTGGCATCTCATTTCCATGTCTGAAATTTGCTGGTCAGAGCGTTCTCCATGCTCATTGGTTACAGTACCATAGTTGTCAGGAAAGAAGTCCCAAGTGGGTCTTTAGGAAATGTAACTTTAAAGACAGGTTGCATCCCAATCTACTGTAGCAGTGCAGAAGATTGCCCACAAGAGCCTTATAGTTTTCTGCCCTCTTATTTCCTATAATGCTTGTTGACACTTGAACAAAGGTATCCCAAGCTAACTTTTCACACTTCAAGAAGAGTGTGATAATTCCAATTCTAAGGAAGACAGTCACTGGCAGGTATCATTATTACTCAAGCATCAGGTTGTCATGGCTGCAAAATACTGCCACAGATTTAACAGAAGAATGGAAAGACCAGTAGAAATCAACCTTGGGGAAGATCAGTTTGGGTTACTGAGAACTGTAGGAAGGTAGGTTGGAGAAAAGCAAACCTACATCTATAGCATTGATATCTCTAAATCTATTGACAGTGTTGTGTGAAATGCACTCTTCGAAATTCTAAAGGTGTCTGGGATAAAGTGCAGGGGGGGGGGGGGGGGGAGGACACATTATTTACAACACAAGACGGCAGTTATAACAGTCGTAGGACAAGGAAGGGAAGCAGTAATTGAGAAGTGACTGAGACAGGGTTGTAGCCTGTCCCTGATTTTATTGTCTGTATATCGAGCAAGCAGTAAAGGAAATAAGGAGAAACTTGGAAAGAGAATTAAAGGTAAGGGAGAAAAAATAAAAACTTTTCAGTTTGTGATTATATTGAAGTGTGTCAGTCGGTATAGGGCATAGAAAATCAGTTGAACGGATTGGACTGAATAGCGTTTTGAAAAGAAGTTATAGGATGAACATAAAAAAAGTAAAAATAAAAAGGTAATGGAATTAGGAGATGTTGAGGAAATGAGGTTAGGAAATGAGACTCTAATAGTAGTATTGGTTTTATTGTTTGAGCAACAAAATAAGAGAAATAGCCTAAATAGGAATGATGTAAAAGGCAGACTGGCAACAGCAAGGAAAGCTTTCCTGAATAAGAGAAATTTGTTATAATTGAACATAAATTTAAAAGTTAGGAAACCCTTTCTGAAGATTTTGATGTGCAGTGTAGCCTTTTATGGAGTGAAACTTATGCAAAAACAGGTTAGACAAGAAGAGGATAAATGCTTCAGATATGTGGTGCTGTAGAATGAAAACGATGGTGATCAGAGTGGAAGATCCCACAGCTAATGAAAACGTACTGAAATGAATTTGGGGGAGGATAAATTTGTGGCACAATTTGAGTAAAAAAAAAAAAAAAATGGATTAGTTGCTCGAACACATCACGAAACGTCAAGAAAAGGTCAGTTTGGTAATGAAAGCAAGTTTGTGGGAGAAAATTTTTGTGAGAGACCAAAGCTTGACAACAGCAAGCTGGTTGAAATGGCTGTAGATTGCAGTATTATGGAGTGCTGCATCAAACAAATCTTCAAATTGAAAACTATCACCACAACAACAACAACAGTAGTGGTCGTGGTCGTGGTGTCTTATTGCGACACGCGCACTTATTTGAAGTTTCATGTTGCACTTTTTTTGTGTGACACATTGACTCACATTTTTTTGTGGTTGATTATTATGTTTAATGTTACACAGTGTGCTGAATGTCATTTTTATGTATTTTTATTTTTACAGGGCATGGAAATCAGTTCCTCTGCTGAAATCGTGAAGTACCTGAGCCATGAAAAATATGTAATGCGATGTCAGTGGAGCTGCATTTGTTTGGATGAATTATATAACATATGGTTTATATGATTTGAATTGTTGTTTGTTGCATTGTGTAATTGGACATTCATTATCCAACCGCCTCTGTCCAGATGTATGTTTTGTAACGAAAACATTTTTTGAATGTGAATAATTACAGAACAGTTGTTTATGGAAGTTGTCAAAATAAAATATTTATTGTAAATAATATTAAATTTGGGGAAGTAATTTGTAATTAGAGGAATTGGACTTCCTGTTAGCAGAAAAAGTGGAAGAGCTGCCGAAACATACCACATAACATCTGTGCTCCATGGTTGCTTGGCTGGCTGGCTGGCTGGCTGGCTGGTTGGTTGATTTTTGGGAGGGGACCTAAGAGCGAAGTCATCAGTCCCATCAGATTAGGTATGGATGGGGAAGGTGGTCAGCCATGCCCTTTCAAAGGAAACATCCTGGCATTAACCTGAAGGGAAATCATGGAAAGCCTAAATCAGGATGGCCGGATACGGGTTTGAACTGTTGTCCTCCTGAATGCAAGTCCAGTATGCTAACCACTGCACCTCTGTTTCCCAATGCCAGGGGACCTGAACTTGTCTTCTGTGGCTAACAACTTGAGTCATAACAGGATGGACTCAAGTTGTCCCAGCAGATGTTCCTTTCAGCTCATAAAGTGTTCACTCAATCAACTTGAGATTACCCCAGGGAGACAAACTTCCCATCAACCAAGTTCAACACAAGCAGGCATTCAGATTCAGGGTGATCAGCAAAAAAGTGTTTTAAGAGAAGAGTTGGAGCACCCAAGATTCTCGACAAAGATTAAAATTTAAAGGACTTTTCAGAATGTACAGGCAATGACAAAGTTAAGTACAAACAGGCAATAGATCAGATGGAAGAGAGAAACATCAGGATACTAGCCATGTGAGGAACAAGATAGGGTGACACAGATGCAGTGAAGTTAGAAGGCTTTATGCTGCTGTGAGGAAAGCAGCACACCTACATATTATGGTACGGGGTTTGTAGTAGACAAGAGATGCAAGGGTGGCATAACTGAAGTTAAGAGTTGGTCAGAGAGGATATTAATGCTAACAGTCTGACAAGGAGTGGGCCTCAGTGGTGGGATCGACTTTTTGAAACCATTTATACGATGATGCAGGTTAAAGTCAGAGCTATCACACCCTGCAGCCGTTCACTTTGGTAGACCCTCATTTGCAAGTAATCGACAAAAAAATATATCGGAATGTCTCATGATGCTCTACAGCTTTAAAAACAGTAAACGTTAACTAGCCTGTTGCTGCAGTGTTATGGTTTTCGTGCAGTCCTCGCATGCAGGAGGGTGTGGGGTCGGGTTTTGCCAGATCTTTTCAAATTTTTTATTTTTCAATGTTTATCAAAATTACTTTGATCATTATTTTTATTCAATTAACTTGTTTAAATGTAATTTCTTTATTTCTCTTCCTGTGTCACGTCACTTTAACCAGTGTATGACTGTTTTATGTGCTCTCGTTTCTTTTTCCTATCATTCTTTTTTCACTTGGAGTCTTTATGCATGAGAATTTCATTATTTTTATTTATTTGTCATTATATTTAAAAATATGGAAATGCTGATTCATCAGTTAAAAAACAAAATATTAAATAATTTATTTTTATTGACTGTGCAGTATTGTCAGAAATGTATTTTTAGTTGCAAGATGTACAAATTTTTTTTTTTGGATGACAGTCTGTATATCAACATTTAAAAGGTATATTGTTATTGCACTGTGCACAAAATCACCCATATAAAGATATAAATGAAAGAAGGGATTATAACTGAAACAAAATTCCAGCAAGATGAGGAATAAAAATAATGAATACAATAACATGGATGAAAATATGACACTAAACAGGAAAAAATTAAATTAAAATTAATAAATAACAATAATTAAATTCACATGCACAGAGATTCCCGGTGGAAAAAGAACTATAGGAAGAAAAAATGAGAGCAACTGAAACAGTTAATATGCAGTTTGAATTGATGTAACCAAGGAATAGAAATTTAAAAAAAAAATTAGTTACACTTAACTGATCAGTCATTTTGATAAAGATTATAAAATAAAAATTTTGAAGCACTTGTTGAGTCAAACTTGCGGCTCTTTGCGAGGACCACATAATAACTGTTAAGCTTCCACGACAGTCCAATTAACATTACTATTTTTAATGCTGTAGAATATCGTGCAGAATTCCAATTCTCTCCCCCCCCCCCCCCCCCCCCCCCCCCTCCCTTGTCAATTTCTCACAATGGTGCACCAGAGTGAACAGTTGCAGATGTAATAGTAAATGGTCACGTGTCCATTAATGACAGAAACAGGAAAGACAAGGAAGTAATTGACAGTTTGTGGGAGGAACTACATGACACACTGAAAAGTGTGCCACACAGACAAGTGAAGATACTCATAATGCCCAGATTGGAAGAGGGAATTAACATAAGGGAAAAGTAAGTAAGTAAGTAACCAGACTGACAGGGGACAAACAAAAATGGGGATGTAGATGTAGAAATTACACATGACAAACAAAATAGGGAAAGGTTTATCGAACTGTCAAATACCAGTTGATGATGAAACCCTTCAGGGCTGGACTGGGTAAGACAGACATAGGTAAGTCCATGCAGCTGCCTTGCCAAATTCCACACAGATCATGTAGCAATCAATCTGATAAATACTAAAAACAATCATGATCATCAAGGTCAGGAAGAACACAAAAATATAATTAGACCAATATCTTACAGAAGTCTAGTGCCATTGGATTCCAGACAAGGTAGATAGCCACAAACACATTTTTAGAGCAACCAGAAACATGAAGATACAGTGAACAGAAAAGACATGAAGCTCAACATAGGGAAGCATGCTGACCCAGAGGAAAAGGAAGTTAAGAAAAACAGGTGATGGTGGTGGTTTAAGGATTGAGAGAGAATTGCTGGAGAGATGTGGACCAGCAAGAAGGACCCATAAGAATGATTTACCTAGGAGTAAGGATGCAAATGGCCAGAACAGCAAGAAGGACCAGAAGATAGAGGATGAAGAAGAACTGGACAAGAATGAGAACAATTTAGGTGAAACAACAGTAGAGACTCCGGGAATAACAAACAGGTAAAGCAGGGAATTGTGTGCGAGAGATAAGGAGGGTAAACTGACCATTAATGCAAAGAGAACTGTAAGATACACTCCTGGAAATGGAAAAAAGAACACATTGACACCGGTGTGTCAGACCCACCATACTTGCTCCGGACACTGCGAGAGGGCTGTACAAGCAATGATCACACGCACGGCACAGCGGACACACCAGGAACCGCGGTGTTGGCCGTCGAATGGCGCTAGCTGCGCAGCATTTGTGCACCGCCGCAGTCAGTGTCAGCCAGTTTGCCGTGGCATACGGAGCTCCATCGCAGTCTTTAACACTGGTAGCATGCCGCGACAGCGTGGACGTGAACCGTATGTGCAGTTGACGGACTTTGAGCGAGGGCGTATAGTGGGCATGCGGGAGGCCGGGTGGACGTACCGCCGAATTGCTCAACACGTGGGGCGTGAGGTCTCCACAGTACATCGATGTTGTCGCCAGTGGTCGGCGGAAGGTGCACGTGCCCGTCGACCTGGGACCGGACCGCAGCGACGCACGGATGCACGCCAAGACCGTAGGATCCTACGCAGTGCCGTAGGGGACCGCACCGCCACTTCCCAGCAAATTAGGGACACTGTTGCTCCTGGGGTATTGGCGAGGACCATTCGCAACCGTCTCCATGAAGCTGGGCTACGGTCCCGCACACCGTTAGGCGTCTTCCGCTCACGCCCCAACATCGTGCAGCCCGTCTCCAGTGGTGTCGCGACAGGCGTGAATGGAGGGACGAATGGAGACGTGTCGTCTTCAGCGATGAGAGTCGCTTCTGCCTTGGTGCCAATGATGGTCGTAAGCGTGTTTGGCGCCATGCAGGTGAGCGCCACCATCAAGACTGCATACGACCGAGGCACACAGGGCCAACACCCGGCATCATGGTGTGGGGAGCGATCTCCTACACTGGCCGTACACCACTGGTGATCGTCGAGGGGACACTGAATAGTGCACGGTACATCCAAACCGTCATCGAAGCCATCGTTCTACCATTCCTAGACTGGCAAGGGAACTTGCTGTTCCAACAGGACAATGCACGTCCGCATGTATCCCGTGCCACCCAACGTGCTCTAGAAGGTGTAAGTCAACTACCCTGGACAGCAAGATCTCCGGATCTGTCCCCCATTGAGCATGTTTGGGACTGGATGAAGCGTCGTCTCACGCGGTCTGCACGTCCAGCACGAACGCTGGTCCAACTGAGGCGCCAGGTGGAAATGGCATGGCAAGCCGTTCCACAGGACTACATCCAGCATCTCTATGATCGTCTCCATGGGAGAATAGCAGCCTGCATTGCTGCGAAAGGTGGATATACACTGTACTAGTGCCGACATTGTGCATGCTCTGTTGCCTGTGTCTATGTGCCTGTGGTTCTGTCAGTGTGATCATGTGATGTATCTGACCCCAGGAATGTGTAAATAAAGTTTCCCCTTCCTGGGACAATGAATTCACGGTGTTCTTATTTCAATTTCCAGGAGTGCATTTGCATTGCAGTTTCACAAACTGCTGAACTGCAAACCACTCTAAGATGATCTCAGAGTGTGAATGTGAGCGAGCTTGACTGACTGCTTTCCAACGGATGGGATCGTAGCCAAAATGGTTAACTAGGAGGCCACGAGATGGAAGATTAAGGTTATCTGGCAGATTTGGAGGACAAAGAAGTTACCATAAGGATGGCAGAACGTCATTGTGCCAGTAGATTAGAGGAAGACAAGGAGGATTCAAATAACCAAAAGAAGAATATAACTGCTAGAGGTTGGTTGCAGGGTGCTGTCAGAACTCCTCTTGAAGAGATTAGAACAGACAGAAAATACAGTTGGAGACTGTCAGAGGTATTTATGAAGGGAAGGGGATGTGTAGAATAGATATTTAAAATGATAGTGATCTCCATGGACTTCACAAAGGCACATAACTCCATTGGCAGGCTTTTTCTTGAAAGAATTCTGAACAACAGAAAAAATGATGGCACTACACCACAACTACAGCTGGTTGCACATAAGAAGCTGGCAGCATAATGTGTTCTGCAGAGAGCTGTCACCTAACCTGGTAATTGGCAATGAAGGCATGAGTGCTATACCTGGGTACTACTTCTGCTTCTAACTCTGCCTGCCAAAATTTATTTGCTTTGAATACACTTGCTGTTGCTTCACAATGTAATGCTCATCATATTTGCTTTACCACCCACAATGAACACTAGAGTGCCCAAGTAATCTCACCATACCCAAACTAATATGAAAATGAATGTTAAATGCTTTGTACACATTCCGATGCACACACTACAGACAGACACAGCAGAACTACTTTACTGGCTGGAACATCACATGGTACACTGCTCGTTGCCACTGCACATAACCCCACCACCTGTCTTGTGTACACACTGCCATAATAATGGAAATTCTGACCCAAACAAAGGGATAGGCAAGAGTCAGAGGAACACTGACAGATGAGTTTGAGAACAAGACCAGTGTCAAATACTGAGATGAAGTTGTAGCAGTTCGCCTTCTTTATTTATCTCTTTGTTAGATTGTCCTCAGTGTTGATGTACTGCGTTGGTACACTGGCTGAAAACTGGGGTTTGGAAGTAAACACTATTTTGGTTGATGTAACTGAGAGATGCACAATTACATTTCACATGTGTTTACTTTCACTTTTCACCCCCCACCCACCATATACACATTTAATATAGCCAGTGCACTATTGTTTAACTTTCGATAAGCCTCACTAATAATTTTCATGCATACCTCCACATACTGCTACAATAGTTTGCTATTGAACATATACAAGCAGTACCTAATGACAAAATTCACAGTTCTTGAAGAATAGAAAGGTACATATGGAACACACACTGTCTTTGTTTTTACACATGGCCTAATTGTCTAACATTTACTTCACAGTTAAGTTGAATCATTGTTGTTGTTCTAACCAACAAAAGTTTCTTGTCTGAAACTCAGCTATGGACTGACTGTCTCATGACCAAAGATCAGGCCCTTATATATCATCACAATAATAGGTACTGAAACTACACATTGTTTAAAGTTAAGTTTACAGAAATTACAATTAAAACTTAACTCATTAAATTAATAGGATACATCGAAAAATTGCATCTTTTTAACAAGTTCTTCTACTGCAAGAGTTAGACCAAATTATTTGTTTAAATCATGAAATTAACAAATACCATTACGCAAACAGTACTTTTGACAAAAACTGAAAATTGAGGGCTGGTTTTGCTAACATGTTTACAAATAGAGCTAAATAGTTACTAGTATTTTGTCTTCTAAATGGTTATAATTATTATAGAATTTATATTTGTTTATATGTCAACAATAGAATTTAAGTTAAGAAACAATTGTCAATGAAATTCTTCTGGGTTTGAGGCCGCATTGTCATCTGTAAAGTTCTGACATTTCGGTGACTGTTGCAAGGCACCTTCCTCAGGGTGTATTGCTAACTGCTGAATGAGCACATTTTATAGATGACAATGCGGCCACAAACCCAGAAAAATTTTATTGACTGTGACGACACCTGTGGGAACCTATGTTTACATTTATGAAACAATTACTGATTTTGCCCTATAACAAAAGATACTTACTAGTAATAGTCAAAATAAATTAGTAAATCGATTACATAAATAAAACTAGGCTCAAAATTAGATCTGATGTTATTTACTTTAAAACTGAGGGTCAATCTTTCTCTTTTATGCTCGCTTCCCACGCCCGGGATCCCGGGTTCGATTCCCGGCGGGGCCAGGGATTTTCTCTTTCTCGTGATGACTGGGTGTTGTGCGATGTCCTTAGGTTAGTTAGGTTTAAGTAGTTCTAAGTTCTAGGGGACTGATGACCATAGCTGTTAAGTACCATAGTGCTCAGAGCCATTTTTTTTCTCTTTTATGAAAATGCAAGTTCTGTTCACGTATGTTAATGGTACTTAATTCAAAAATGAATTTTAAGGAGGCAGAATGCAAAACAAGAGGGGAAATAAAAATATCCCAGCTTGCTTCATCACAAAGTGTCACCAATTTTTTTCACTGTAGCTCTAGACAAAGTGATACAACAGTGGAGAGCAATAAACGAGAAAATGAGAATAACAAAATGCATTTGGGAGATAAAAAGGACAGTAGGGCCCAAGTATACTGTCTAGCTGTTGTAGATGACATGGTGACAGTGTGTCAGAACACCACAGAGACATTAGTCAACAATCTAAGGAGGATAGCCAGAAGGGTGGCGCTGTGGAATCCTACAAGATAAAGGCATAGAATACCACAAACACCAGAAGGCAGTGTGCAAAAAGTGGACAAATTTAAATAGCTGGGAGAGTAAATAACAGAAAGAGACAGGAGCAATGACAGACTAATATATCTAGTGCAAGAACACATTCACACAGAAAAGGTCAGATAGTAGAAGTCAATGGTGAGGAGTGCAGTATAATATGTAGGAGAGGCAATAACCCTTTGAAAAAAATGGCATATAGCAACTAGAAAAAGAAGAGAGAAAAAGAGTAAGGAAAATAAAAGGCTGTAAAAGAGGTGGCGGGAGATAGATGCAAAGACCAAGAGAAGACTTGTATTGGAGGCATGAGGACAATACCAGCAGAAGTCAGACTGCAAAGGGGAAGGTTTGCTGAACATGTGACAATGTAAATATGGATAGAATGACAAAAAGAGTCTGGAAAACAATGGAGGACAAGAGGACTGACAGCGACGAAATGGGCTATTGAACTGCAAAATGATTGGTCAGAAATGGGATCTAGGCGACAGAGAAGGAAAACTGGAGAAGCAAGTACACATTGACTATTACAGCTGAGATTAAAAGACAGAAAAGGGTGCAGGAAAAAGGTACTGTCACCTGTGGAGGAGACGAGAAGAGGCTACTTGAAAACTTTTCAGTAAGAGAGAGAGAGAGAATGAAAATGAAAATATGGAGAGGTTCTGGGAGGAGGGGTAGAAACTGGAATCCGTAAAGGGTCTACCTATTGTCCTTCAGAGGTTATAAGGCAAGAAGAAGAAGAAGAAGAAGAAGAAGAAAAAGGACAACAAACATAAGAAATCGAGCATCCATTATTCACACATCTCATTGTGTTTGAAGGAATTAATTTTTTCGAAATGAATCAAGATTATGAGGAGGATAGTTACTACTCACCAAATAGCAGAGATGCTCAGTCACAAATAGGCACAACAAAAAGACTGTCAGAAAGTGAGCTTTCAACCAACAAGGTCTTCATTGAAAATAGACAACATAGGCACACTTACTCATGCAAACGCAACTCTCACACATGACTGCAGTCTTAGGCCAGAGTCTGGCTTCAGCAGCCAGAGAGACTCTCTCTCTTGTTGGCTGGAAACTCACTTTCTGACAGTCTTTTTTTGTTTACCTATCTGCGACTACGACTCGGCATCTCTGCTATATGGTGAGTAGCAGTTATCCATTTCATAATATTATTACAGGCCATCCTGGATTTTCTATTGTTTGTTTTTAAGTAAATCGGCGAGTTATATAATAAGATGTTTCATATTCAATATAATTCATTTCATGGTTTGTACAGTTTGGCATACCCAAAATTGACGTAGGTTATACTGTGTGTATGAAGCAATTGAACAAAACATGTAAATACAAAATAGTGTGTTACACACAACTACTTTTAAATTCATTTCATCATATTATCATCAGGTGAATGTAATCTACATTATCTTGGATCAAAATTTTTTAAGTACACAGATATTTTCTAGACTGTGATAACTACATTTATTGTTACTCATAAACTGGTAGAAGCAAACATTTGCAAAATTGAAGTTTAATGTGCACACCCACATTTTGTCTTTATATATAAATACTAAAGACACTAGGTGGTCCATTGCATAATTTTGTTGAAATCTGCTTAATCATCCGAAAATTGGGTACTGATAAGAGTATCTCAGTGATTTTGATGTCATTTGAGTTAATTCACTCAGATGACCTAGGACCAGAAACCATTCCATATTATGATTTTCTTTTTGCTGACATCACATCTGACCACAGAAAGTCAGCAAATATATCATTCTATGGCACTCTCGCATGACTTTCTTGTAGTACTTGAATGACCGTAGAGTGTAAAATAAGACTGAACATTTAGATTAGGTCAAGTCAACATTTTTGTTCTAGCGCTACCCATACATGCAGCTGTTCTGTGAGTGAAATATGCTGCTGTGATACCAGAGCTGTAGAACTGGGGGCTTACTATGTGGCCTACAGCAGAGCATAATTTGCCACAGCAGCACCAGAGCAAAAGGAGTTGCCTGGTGTCTCACACTACGGCAAAATATTCTCAACAGGTAGTTGTAATTGTGATATCACCCTCTGGAAAAATACCAGGCTCTTCTTTTACACTAGTCAACAGCATTTTTCTAACAAAGACTGTGAATGACTCGAAGATGTGGGTGTAGCACCGGAAAATGAAATCAGTTATGCTTGGTATCCTCATAGCACACCACCCTCTATCTCACAAGAACATACTACTTTGATTATTGCACTGTGGTTTATTATTAATATTGGAAAAAAGCAACAATCTAATTATGTACAAGAAATTCCCATACATGACCCCTCACTTTGGAAATCAACCTCCTGGAAAGAAACATTGCCAATGACTCATCCTCAAATAAATATAATTGTGTTCTGTTAGCTTCAGTTTGCATCCCAGTGTTGGGAGTACTGACATTAATAGACATGATTGCTGGTTCTAGGTTTAAATTATTACAGAACAAATATGGTGTCCCTGCATAGACACCAAAACTTCTTTCTGTTATATCTGTGGGGAGTGAAGTCTGAAATCTTGAAAACAAAAACTGTGTCCTCTTGTAAAGAGCTACAAACTATTTAGGGAGTTATGTTGGTGATCGGTATGATATACTGGTATTCCTCAAGGCACAGTATGAATTAAGCCTGAATATGCTTAAGAAACTAAAAAGTTAAAGTGAAAAATAGGTGTTATGAATGGAATCACTTATTTTCAGCTCTGACAATGATTGTTATTGTCAAGCTGCACCACTTTACAGATTAGGTTCTCTTGTAATTAGCTGGGTAGGTCAGTTCAAATATCAGTGGAAGGCAACTGCATATCATCTCCAATAGGGCCATGCCTAATAAGAGGACTGAGGTGTTCAAACCAGTCTTCAGGTTGATGACAGCTATGCTTTATTCGATGAATTCTGGTGCAACACAAAAGTCTCTAATTTTATCTGTTGTTTAGTAGAACATGTGCTGATGAGCTCTGGGAACATGCTCCTCAGGTCTGTGCTTTCCGTACATGAAACAGTGAGACAGGAGAAAAACTGAAATTGATTTTCAAAGGCATCAAGCCAGAGCATTGTTTTTCACATAAATACCATGGAGTTACCTTAGACAGATTACTCACTCACCAGCAACAGTGCCTCAATACCAAACATAAGATGTCATGCTGAAAAATCATATCTTGAAACTTGGTGGTCGTAATTGGGGTGCCCAACTTTAGGTGGTCCATGCTTCTCCTATGGCACTCTGTTTCTCAGCTGGTGGATATGCCTACCCACTGTGGTATAAATCCACCCAAATGAAAGTAGTAGACATAGCCTTTAATGAAACTGCAAGGCTAATTACTAGACATTTGAAACCAGCTGCTTTTGGTAAATTGTACTGCTTCTCCTGACATACACCAGAATGTAGGCACAAATGCCTAAGGGAAAAAAAGTTGAAGAAAATTAATTACATCCATTGCATGGACATATGGCCCCAAGACCTTAGTTGAAGTCTAGAAAGAGCTTTCTCCAGTCAACATCTGTATTATTTACAGTAAAACTTGATCAAAGGGGAATGTGTGTAACTTGCAAATCTACCCAAACTGTTCAAATATTTCAGTTCCAATGCATTCAGTACACTTTTATATGCTAATTTTTTGTAGAAAGCAGAATTTGGATGATGTGGAAAGAGAATGCAAATTCAAAGTCTTAATTAATAATTCATGGTATAATACAGAAGAGAGCTTATACAGTACTACTTTATTATAGTATATATTAGTTATTCATGACTCTACATGGACGCTACTTTTAACACAAAGACTGCACATCCCTGACAAAGCTGTTAAACGGTGCAGCACAGTTGTGGTTATTGATCCACTCCACTCTGTGCAACAATGAACATTACACGCAGTGTTGGTAAATCAAAGAAAGATGGTTTGTTTGTGAGTGTTCTGTTTGTCAGTGTTTCTTGTTTTCCTTTATTACTCACACATGTGGACGTGCACTGGAACATTATTCTACGCTACGAACACAAAGCTGCAATCTGCAGAGTGTAAGAGGTGGGTTTTGTTTCGTTAAACAAAGATTTCACCCAACCAGGTCAAGCAAGAAATGCACTACCTGGATGACCTGCCATTTTTAGTTGACTAATAGCACTTTAGTTTATAATATGATTTTGAACAAAAAGTATGTGTTGCTGGCACTTAAAGGAAAGATTAAGGTAATCAAGGTGAATGAGAGAGAGAAATTCTGTGTGTGCAAAATAAGGTGTTTCAGATGTTATAAAATGCAATTTTATGATACTTTAAGAAACAAAGATAAGATACCTGATGAACAGATAAAAGAGGACAGTTAAGTGAAAAGAAGCAAGAAGAAAAAGGGAAAATGAAGAAGTTAATGAGATAGCATAGGAATGGTTTGTAAGTGAGTGGACAACAAACACCCTTGTCTGGACCCATGATGCAGACTGAGGCTCTGAAAATCACTAAAGGGTTTGGAGTATGGAGTTTAAGGCACCCACAGGATGGCTGTACAGTTTCAAAACTAGACACAACATCGTGCGGAATGAAGCATGTGGGAAGTTCAGGGTGTGCAGGAAAGTGTAGCAACAGATGGAAGACAATACTCTACAACCTAATTGTGAATTATGAGCCAAAAGACATGATCACTGCCAATTACATGGCACTGTTTTACTGTGCACTGCCTCCAAAATCTTCAGCAATTCAAGGTGATAATTGCACCAGTGGAAAAATGTCCTAGGAAAGACTCACTGCACTGCTGTCTGCAAACATGTTAGCTAAATGTAAAAACCACTGGTGATTGGAAAGATGGCAAAGCCACATTGATTCAGAAATATAGACGTCTGTAAGCTTCCAGTCACACAGCGAAGCAATAATAAGTCATGGACAATGAGTGATCTTACAGAAGAATGGCGGGCTCTTTCAATGCAAGATCTCCTTTTCCTGGACAGTGCAATCTGCCATCTGAAAGTCAAGTTACCAGACATGTAATTCACTTGGTTTTCACCAGGTTCAACCAGCCCCACACAACCCATGGACCGGAGGGTTATTTACACATTCATTTCTCATTATAGGCGATTATTGATGCTATCTCTTACTCTTAGTGCTGAAGAAGCCAAAAGTGCCTTTGTTCTTACATGGTCATTTTCTGTCCTGAATGCACTAAACTGGACTGGCTTGGTGGCAAGGGAAAATAAAGACCAAAACTGGTACCAAGAGCTTCAACAGTGCATGGTTTGTAAGACAATATCAAGGTGCTTCTGTGGTCATCAAAGCTCAAGAAAATGCAGCAGAAATTGCTGAAAGGATTAATATGTGAAACATTTCATGTAGTGTGGATGACTACATTCAAAGTAATGACTTCCTATCAGCTCATTCCATTTTTACTTCAGAAACACATTTAATAGAAATCCGCAACACAGAAGATGACAAGGAAGAAACAAAGGGAGAAGAAGAGGAGTAAAATGATGTACTTAGAGAAATTAATGCACCTGAAGAACCTTTTGCATGCGTGTTCTGAGCTGTTGGAACTACTGTAAAATGCAAAAATTGAAACAGAAAAAAAAAAAAATTTGAACAGGAAATTCAAACAGGTTTCCCTCCTTCATATGTAGTGAAAAAAGTGAAATGTAAAGCAAGTAAACATTGGAATAATACATAGGTAAATACAACAATAAACAAATTTAGGGTAAAAGCAAAAAAATGTCATATTATTTATCAGTTAGTGTAATCGTCTTACAGTGCTCTATTGTACAATATACAGTAAATGAATGAGTGGAGGTACTTACACTGAAGAGCCAAAGAAACTGGTACACTTGCCTAATATGGTACAGGGACCCTGCAGGCATGCAGAAGTGCCGTATCACGATGTGTCATGGACTCAACTGATGTCTGAAGTAGTGCTGGAGGGAATTGACATAATGAATCCTGCAGGGCTGTCCATAAATCTGTAAGAGTACGAGGGGGTGGAGATCTCTTCTGAACAGCATGATGCAAGGCATCCCAGTTATGCTCAACAATGTTCCTGGAAACCCTCTGTAGCAATTCTGTATGTGTGTGGTGTTGTAGTGTCCTGCTGGAATTGCCCAAGTCCGTCAGAATGCACAATGGACGCAGATGATGAGACAGGATGCTTACGTATGTGTCACCTGACACAGTGTATCTAGACATATCAGGAGTCCCATATAACTCCAACTGCACATGCCCCACACCATTACAGAGCCTCCACCAGCTTGAGCAGTCCCCTGCTGACATGCAGGGTCCATGGATTCAAGAGGTGTCTGTATACCCATACACATCCATCTGCTCGATACAATTTGAAACAAGACTCGTCCAACTAGGCAACATGTTTCCAGTCATCAACAGTCCAATGTTAGTGTTGATGGGTAGTCATGAAGGATACACGAGTGGGACTTCGGCTCCAAAAGCCCATACCGATGATGTTTTGTTGAATGGTTCACACCCTGACTCTTGTTGATGGTCCAGCACTGAAATCTGCAGCAATTTTTGGAAAGGTTGCACTTCTGTCACGATGAAAGTGTCTCCTCCGATGTTGTTGGTCCTGTTCTTCTTTTTCTGGCCACAGCGATGTTGGATATTTGATGTTTTACCAGATTCCTGATATTCACGATACACTCGTGAAATGGTCATGTGGGAAAAATCCCCATTTCATCGCTACCTCGGAGATGCTGTGTCCCATTGCTCATGTGCCAACTATAACACCACATTCAAACTCACTTAAATCTAGATAACCTGGCATTGTAGCAGCAGTAATTGATCTTACAACTGTAGCATCATATCCTGTCTGTTTACATATCTCTGTATTTGAATACGCATGCTTATACCAGTTTCTTTGGTGCTTCAGTGGAAACATGTGCATAATTATAAAATTATACTTTTGTGGATGATACCTGACAAATTTTATGTATCCTAGTGTGTTTTGCGTAATCCAGAAAATTCTCTAATTTGGAAAAGTATTTTAGTCCCATGTGATTCTGTTTTGAGCAAGTTTTACTGAACATCAGCCAAAAAGCCAGAGAGAAACTGTATGCAACCAAAGTAAGTCCTTTCCAAGCAGGGGTAAAGCCTTAGGATGCTTACCAGTTGGACTGGACCACATGGGGCTCATGGAACAGATTAAAAACAGGTGTTGGCAAATCTAAAGACAACTCAATGAAATGGGTATACTTCAAGGGCCAACGCTGTGGTAATGTGGAGAAGTACAAACATTAGATATATCTGTTACCCTGTTTCTTGGAATGAGGAAGTCTCTCTCTCTCTCTCTCTCTCTCTCTCTCTCTCTCTCTCTCTCTCTCTCCCCCCCTTCCTTCCTCCCTTCCTTCTAGTTCCTTACCAGAAATAAAAATCTTATGATAACTGGTGGGGAGGTAGGATCTGGGAGTAGTAAGGTGCCAAGTGAATGTTTGGAGTAAAATTATTTATTGAGTCATCCAAGAGAGCCATTTTTAAATTAAAAAATGAGTAAAATGTTTTCACCACATGGATGAAGTTTCAAAACAGATCTTTAGGTACTGAGAAATACCCAAAAATGTATCAAATTTTGCTGTGCAGAGTGGCCACATGGTTAGAGGCATCATGTCACCGGCTGCGCAGCCCCTCCCGCCAGAGGTTCGAGTTCTCCCTCGGGCATGGGTGTGTGTGTTGTTCTTAGCATAAGTTAGTTTAAGGTAGTTTAAGTGGTGTGTAAGTCTAGGGATTGATGATCTTTGCAGTTTGGTCCCTTAGGAATTCACACATTTGTTTCAAATTTTTCCTCCAATAATAGTTTCTGTAATATATGTCGGCAAATAGCAGACACTGGAAATAATGTGTCGGCAAATAACAAAACACAGGAAAAATGTTTACAAAATAAAACAAAAAGCTGAAACTTCCTGGCAGATTAAAACTGTATGCCGAGTTCGAACTTGGGAAGTCTGCCTTTCGCCGGCAAGTGCTCCACTGTGAAAAGCAAATATCCCGAGTTCGAATCTCGGTCCGGCACACGGTCTTAAGCTGCCAGAAAGTTTCATATCAGTGCACACACTGCTGCAGAGTGAAAATCTCATTCTGAAAACAAAAAACTACTTACACAATTAAAAAGCAAACAGAGGGAACTGTTATTTCACTAGTTTGCACAATAATGAAGAGTAGAAAATCTGACATAAAGCACACGTCTTTGAAACAGACTGTTACACCAATGAGTATCTCTCACATAGATGAGAAAATTAGCATTAAAATTTTACAGCTTTACATACTTGGCTGTGAAGCAGCTGAAAGTAATTGTTATTTCACTAATACGCATAATCACAGAAAACAGGACATTTAAAATAATGTACATGTCTGTGAAGCAGACCATGGGCATTGTCAACCACTTTTGTGAATAACAAAATTCCAGCAACTGAAGGGTCTAGAACATACAAATTAAAACATTGACTGATGGATGTTTCATCAGCAGGGACAAGGTGCTAGGCAGGTACAGTATTGTCTCTCAAATCCTGACCAACACTTAATGCCACAAAAACAATTCCCACAGTCATTTTTTATCGCACCAAAGCAAACTCTGGACAGTGTATGTGGTCATGTCCACCAGCCAAGACAGCAGATATGTGCCCGAAGTCCAACTTCAGAATACAGCCCTTCACCGCACAGGCAGGGGAAACTTCCTAGTAGGCAAAGACTTGGCCCGCGAGTAAACCTCAACCATACAGACATTTTGAGCAATGTCTCCAAGGTGTTAACCATGACACCACATGAGGTTCCATCAAAACAGTCAGATCCCAGCAGATCACTTCCGAACTGCACAGGTGCTTAAATCCCTTTCTGAGCTGCCCAGACAACACCACATGGCATGCCAAGAAAACCGTAGCTAAGAAGGGTTAGGCAAAGTGGTTCCTCAAGCACAGGGCTTGATATAACCACATGCATGGCTCAGTTCTCCCACTCTCAAAGGAAAACACTGGGGAGGGGAGTAGTGGTGGTTACCAGGCTCTGGCATTCAAGGGCCAACCTGTGGTTCAACATACTGATTAGTATAGCTAATTTTTAGCTGACTTAAATGTGCCCGGAGTTGCCTATTAGTGGCTCTGTCCTGGGCCAGGAAACTGACTGGGGAAATCACCCTGGCAACATCTTATCACCCCACAAAGCAAGGGAGCATCTTTGGAATAACTTTCTGCCCTACTTTATTCAGTACCCATACTTTTTTTTTTTTTTTTTAATAAATCACATTGCCCACTTTTAGCGAGGCAGCCCACTTTCCAGTGTGCAAGGTGAATATTGTCCCTAACTCTTCCCAGTTTGTCTTGATGAAACTGGGATTAATACCCTCAGGAAGAACCCTCAGGAAGAAGGTCAACAGATTTGATATCAGTGAGTTAACT
The DNA here is from genome assembly GCF_023864275.1 of Schistocerca cancellata. Taxonomy (NCBI): domain Eukaryota; kingdom Metazoa; phylum Arthropoda; class Insecta; order Orthoptera; family Acrididae; genus Schistocerca; species Schistocerca cancellata. The sequence goes on along the minus strand of NC_064626.1, from coordinate 859,426,448 downwards.
GGAAATGAAAACATCAGCTGGGCAAGTGTCCTCTTATTGGTTTCATGCATAACTATGTTAAATGTAAAATTAATCAAGTTGATGGATTGATCCTATTGGCTTGAGACTGCTGGTGAAAAATATTCAGGACTTACTTCAGGTTATGATTAACTCATTGCATGGATGATGGCTGCAGGCAATAGGAAGTGTTCACGAAGTGAGAATTAGCAGTGTTAAAAGAAAACCACCTACATGGCTAGCACAAAAAGGCTTATGCATTATCATATACTAAAACGTTAGGTGCCCCAAAGCCAAAAATATTTTTACCAGGTGTTGAACGGTAGCCCCACTTGTCATGGATTTACCTGGAAGCAACCAAACAAAATGAGTAAATGTGTCACCCACCATCAATATGCACCAGTTACTACTTATAGTGTGAGGTAAAGTCACCAAATAGTCGATAAACAGCTTATGCATAGGGTTCTCTGCCCAGTACCTGCAGGTATTACGAGGTGCATTCAAGTTCTAAGGCCTCCGATTTTTTTTCTAATTAACTACTCACCCGAAATCGATGAAACTGGCGTTACTTCTCAACGTAATCGCCCTGCAGACGTACACATTTTTCACAACGCTGACGCCATGATTCCATGGCAGCGGCGAAGGCTTCTTTAGGAGTCTGTTTTGACCACTGGCAAATCGCTGAGGCAATAGCAGCACGGCTGGTGAATGTGCGGCCATGGAGAGTGTCTTTCATTGTTAGAAAAAGCCAAAGGTCACTAGGAGCCAGGTCAGGTGAGTAGGGAGCATGAGGAATCACTTCAAAGTTGTTATCATGAAGAAACTGTTGCGTAATGTTAGCTCGATGTGCGGGTGCATTGTCTTGGTGAAACAGCACACGCGCAGCCCTTCCCGGACGTTTTTGTTGCAGTGCAGGAAGGAATTTGTTCTTCAAAACATTTTCGTAGGATGCACCTGTTACTGTAGTGCCCTTTGGAACGCAATGGGTAAGGATTACGCCCTCGCTGTCCCAGAACATGGACACCATCATTTTTTCAGCACTGGCGGTTACCCGAAATTTTTTTGGTGGCGGTGAATCTGTGTGCTTCCATTGAGCTGACTGGCGCTTTGTTTCTGGATTGAAAAATGGCATCCACGTCTCATCCATTGTCACAACCGACGAAAAGAAAGTCCCATTCATGCTGTCATTGCGCGTCAACATTGCTTGGCAACATGCCACACGGGCAGCCATGTGGCTGTCCGTCAGCATTCGTGGCACCCACCTGGATGACACTTTTCGCATTTTCAGGTCGTCATACAGGATTGTGTGCACAGAACCCACAGAAATGCCAACTCTGGAGGCACTCTGTTCAACAGTCATTCGGCGATCCCCCAAAACAATTCTCTCCACTTTCTCAATCATGTCGTCAGACCGACTTGTACGAGCCCGAGGTTGTTTCGGTTTGTTGTCACACGATTTTCTGCCTTCATTAAACTGTCGCATCCACGAACACACTTTCGACACATCCATAACTCCATCACCACATGTCTCCTTCAACTGTCGATGAGTTTCAATTGGTTTCACACCACGCAAAATCAGAAAACGAATGATTGCACGCTGTTCAAGTAAGGAAAACGTTGCCATTTTAAGTATTTAAAACAGTTCTCATTGTCGCCGCTGGCGGTAAAATTCCATCTGCTGTACGGTGCTGCCACCTCTGGGACGTATTGACAATGAACGTGGCCTCATTTTAAAACAATGCGCATGTTTCTATCTCTTTCCAGTCCGGAGAAAAAAAATCGGAGGCCTTAGAACTTGAATGCACCTCGTAGAATTATGTTTTGCCATTTTCATTCTTGTCACTGGTCAACCAATTTCCTTACGTTACCATTTAAAGTTGACCAAGTTAAATATTCTTTAATGCGATAATGGTTTTGTAAACACTGAGATGTTCTTCACACAGAGATTGAGGAAAGTATCTAAAAACTGCTAGAATCAATACCTTTGGGAGACAAATACTATTCTTCCTCTTATAGTAGGTGTGGTGACATAAGGGACCTTCATTGTTAGGAGAGTTCAGCACCAGTTTATCATTGCTGAGATGTTGTTTGACATGTTTTAATCACACATCTTTGTCTTGTTTTTGTAAGTTACCAAACAGCACGGGGATCGCTCCCAGAACAGCAGAAACATATATGGACTTCTGAGGAACTTTTGGGGTCTCAATTACTTCTGAGTCATGTTGGAATATGTGACTGAGAGCATCATCCAATTGGTTGTCGGAACCTCTGATATGCTGTATGTGAAAATGGAAGGTGGAAATTCTAACTGCCCAGCAGACAATCTTTTCTATTTTACTGGGCCTAGCCAACACCCAAGTCAAAGCCTGATTATCCATTTCCAGCTGTAATAATTTGTGTTCAAGGTAGAATTTAAATTTTTGCACTCCGGATGGAACAGCCAAGGTCTCCAGCTCATATACCAGTACTTGACATCAGTGGGAGGCTGGGACCTCAGAGTGAAGGTGACTGGGTTTAGCTGCCCCTCACATTCTTGGAGTAACACAGCTGCTATCACTGAATTAGAAACACTGGTTTGCTAAATAAATTTGCAGTCAAAATCAGTAACAGGTAAGAGTGGTGTGGTACCCAAGGCCATTTTCAGGGTATCAAATGTGGACTGATGGGTTTTGGTTCACTGAAATTTTTAACATTTTCAGCCCAATTGATTCATTGGTGCAGCCAGTTGGGCAAAATTAGCAATAAATATTTGAAAAAAAAAAAAAAAAAAAATATATATATATATATATATATATATATATATATATATATATATATATATATATATATATATATATATATAAAACTGCAAAATCTTAGACTAATATTTCAGTTCCCCCCTCAACTGCGAACCACCCCAAGAAAAACTTGTCTTCTCTTCTCCAGTATTCACACCCCCAGACTCACATGTCCCGGATCTTGAAGAAATTATGGAGATAGTGAAGCAGTTGAAAAATAACAAAGCACCAGGAGAAGATGGGATCATTGCTGAGTTCTGGAAACTAAACGATCCTGTACTTATGCAGAAATTACCATATAATGTCAGACATATGGATAACGGAGCAGATACCAGAGGACTGGAAATCGCTCTAATTCACCCGCTACACAAAAAGGGCGACAAGACAGACACAAACAATTACAGAGGAATTTCCCTGCTCCCAGTCGCTTACAAAATCCTTTCCAAAGCACTTTTAAACAGGATAGAATCCCAAGCAGATACACTAATTGGTGAATACGAGGCCGGATTCAGAAAAGGACGCTCGTGTGGAACATATCTGGTGCTTAAAGACAATATTACAAATGAGGAAATGCAGAAACACAGTAGTTACATTCATCGACTTCAGGAAAGCATATGATTCAGTGGACCGTGGAACCTTGTTTAAAATCATGGAAGAATTTGGGATCGACCGAAAGACACGAAAAATCACAGAACAGACACTTACAGGAACAATGGCCAAAGTGAAATTCATGGGCGAAGTATCAGAACCCTTCGAAATCAAATCTGGAGTCCAACAGGGGGATGGACTATCCCCAATCCTTTTCAATATTGTTCTAGAAAAGATAATCAGGGAATGGGAACCTCACGTAAAGGGTATCCAAATTGGTATCAAGAAAGAGAACCGGATTAAAGTCAAATGCCTTGCTTTCACTGACGATATTGCAATTATTACCAATAACAGAACAGAAGCGATTCATGCAGTGGAAAAACTACATGAAATTTCACAAAAAACCGGACTACAGATATCTTATGAAAAAACCCAATATATGGAAAGGCAGCCAGAAAATAAATCCCCTTTAATATCAAAATATGGTAAAATTGCACAATTCTGCTATTTTAAATACCTCGGTGAAACTATACAGTCCTCAGGATTAAACCGAATTACCAATGAACAAAGAATCACCAAGCTCCAGAAGGTCTACAAGCTAACATGGACGCATTACAACAAGAAGTGCATTTCGACAGACGCAAAATTAAGGCACTATACAACAGTGATTCTTCCAGAAGCAATCTATGCAGCTGAAACAATGGTGATTGGTGGTCATTCAAAAATTAAGGAAATAGAAAAGCAGGAAAGAAAAATTCTCAGGAAGATTTACGGTCGTCCAATCAACAAAAATGACATTTGGATGAAGAGACCACAAAACAAACTCTATAGAAAGATCAACATAGTAACAGATGAAATCAGAAAGTGCCAAGCCAAATTTTATACACACATCTACAGGATGGAAGACTCCACAACAGCAAAGAAATTATTCAGTATTATAACAAGGAGTAAATGTGGCACAGAATGGCTGAAAGAAGTCCAATGGGATCTACAGCAGATCAACATAAAAAATCTCGAAGATCGTACCGAGTGCCGGCATAAAATCACAAGTGTGAAGTTTGCGGAAAGAACATCACGTCAGCCTGGTAAAAAATGGACAGAGGAACGGAAGAAGGAGCATTCTGAGAGGATGAGGTGGTTTTGGGAAGCAAAGAAGAAAGAAAAACATCGGAAGATGAAATTATGAATTCAAGTTCAATTGCTCTCCTAAAGGGGAACAATCGTTATAATAATATATACCCTGTCAATCTGGCTGCGGCCTTCTTGTATTTAGGTGGAAGAAACAGGTAGGTAGCTTTGGTAGGATCCTGATCAATCTTGATGCCATCGATAAACAAGATATGCCCCAAAAATGAAATTTCACTGAAGGCTAAATTTACTTTAGAAGGTTTGAAAGTCAGGCTGGCTTTGCGAAAATGATGCAAGACTTGGTGTAGATGATCAAGGTGTTCAATGAAGGTCTTACGGTGTTTTCCAATGTCATCTAAGTAATTGTAAACACAGTTACCTTTAAACTTAGGCTTCCTGAACACTGAATCCAACAAACCTGACAATTCCACTGCTCTAGTGGCTAACCCACTGGCTGATAACCCTCATCACTGGGCAGGAACCAGAAATATAGGGGAGATGTATGGAGGCTCTGACAGCTTAAGCACGCCATTCTCCAACAACTGATTGTCTGCAATGACTTCATTTTAGGAGGAGACAACCAATAAGGAAATTGGCAGACAGTGATTTATGCAAGAGTTGAAATCTGTACTCAATCTTGCCAGTGCCACCTAATTTTGTCAGTCAGTATGTTGAAAAAATGCCCAAGTACCTCCAGCACTTGCCGAGCCTTAGTCTCACTCAAATGATCAACATTAAAAGGGAAAACTTTCTCTTTGACATAACACATCTCATGAATACACTCCTGGAAATGGAAAAAAGAACACATTGACACCGGTGTGTCAGACCCACCATACTTGCTCCGGACACTGCGAGAGGTCTGTACAAGCAATGATCACACGCACGGCACAGCGGACACACCAGGAACCGCGGTGTTGGCCGTCGAATGGCGCTAGCTGCGCAGCATTTGTGCACTGCCGCCGTCAGTGTCAGCCAGTTTGCCGTGGCATACGGAGCTCCATCGCAGTCTTTAACACTGGTAGCATGCCGCGACAGCGTGGACGTGAACCGTATGTACAGTTGACGGACTTTGAGCGAGGGCGTATAGTGGGCATGCGGGAGGCCGGGTGGACGTACCGCCGAATTGCTCAACACGTGGGGCGTGAGGTCTCCACAGTACATCGATGTTGTCGCCAGTGGTCGGCGGAAGGTGCACGTGCCCGTCGACCTGGGACCGGACCGCAGCGACGCACGGATGCACGCCAAGACCGTAGGATCCTACGCAGTGCCGTAGGGGACCGCACCGCCACTTCCCAGCAAATTAGGGACACTGTTGCTCCTGGGGTATCGGCGAGGACCATTCGCAACCGTCTCCATGAAGCTGGGCTACGGTCCCGCACACCGTTAGGCCGTCTTCCGCTCACGCCCCAACATCGTGCAGCCCGCTTCCAGTGGTGTCGCGACAGGCGTGAATGGAGGGACGAATGGAGACGTGTCGTCTTCAGCGATGAGAGTCGCTTCTGCCTTGGTGCCAATGATGGTCGTATGCGTGTTTGGCGCCGTGCAGGTGAGCGCCACAATCAGGACTGCATACGACCGAGGCACACAGGGCCAACACCCGGCATCATGGTGTGGGGAGCGATCTCCTACTCTGGCCGTACACCACTGGTGATCGTCGAGGGGGCACTGAATAGTGCACGGTACATCCAAACCGTCATCGAACCCATCGTTCTACCATTCCTAGACCGGCAAGGGAACTTGCTGTTCCAACAGGACAATGCACGTCCGCATGTATCCCGTGCCACCCAACGTGCTCTAGAAGGTGTAAGTCAACTACCCTGGCCAGCAAGATCTCCGGATCTGTCCCCCATTGAGCATGTTTGGGACTGGATGAAGCGTCGTCTCACGCGGTCTGCACGTCCAGCACGAACGCTGGTCCAACTGAGGCGCCAGGTGGAAATGGCATGGCAAGCCGTTCCACAGGACTACATCCAGCATCTCTACGATCGTCTCCATGGGAGAATAGCAGCCTGCATTGCTGCGAAAGGTGGATATACACTGTACTAGTGCCGACATTGTGCATGCTCTGTTGCCTGTGTCTATGTGCCTGTGGTTCTGTCAGTGTGATCATGTGATGTATCTGACCACAGGAATGTGTCAATAAAGTTTCCCCTTCCTGGGACAATGAATTCACGGTGTTCTTATTTCAATTTCCAGGAGTGTAGAATTATGGTTACGCAGTATTCCCATTTGTTAGCCTGAAACTTAAAAAATAGAATACTCCACTTACATGGTCTAGAATACACCCCATTTTCTTTAAAAAATCACAAGCAAGCAACACGACTAGTGACAGACCTTTTGACAACAGTAAAATTTATCAGCCATGATAGCCCAAGAATCCCAGATTGACATTTATTTTGCCCAACACCGTCTATAATTTCACTAGTTGTGTCTACTGATAACCTGTTGATGCTTTGTATAGTAGGAAGAAGCAGATTAGGTAATTTAACAAATACATTCCATCTTCCACCACTACTCCTACCTGAGGTTCCAACCCCTCATTGTGAGCAGTTGGATTGGGAAGAGAACGCTCTTCTATATCCTGTCCATAAATATCTTACAAAGTTACCAAACTAGCATCAACCTGTAACTAAATAGTTTTATCGCACATTTCTTCAATAATAAGCCCTGTTTCACATCAGTTTTTACCACACCTAAATCCTGAATGCTGTTACCCAAATGGTTCAGAGGTGCTGGAATCCTAAATACCCCTTACCATGAAGTCCAATCATTTTGTAATAGTTCGATGCACCATGGAGGCATTGGTTTAACTCGACATGCTGCAGCTGATTCTTAGTTAGGTATGATGTGCACAAGATGAACTGCTGGTCCATTCCAATTCCACACTTAACAAGTACCTGAAATCAAACAAACAAGGAGAACAGCTTACCAAGACAAAATTCTCTTCCCTGCCAACACACAGGAACAGAACCCTGTCACTCAATCAGAACCATGTTCTCCTAAAATTTATCTGGCAGGAAGCTACAGAGGGTGCAGGTAAGATTGTGGCTGAGGAAGTGTTCTGTGCAGACAGAAAGGGAGAATGCTTGCATTGTCATTAGTTCATTCTTTTTGTGCTGTCATTACTACACTGTCAGTGCTATGCTGACAGCCAACTGGGTTGCTAGTGGTAGCTTGCCTAGCAAAACTGTTATTCATAAGAATTTCACCATTCCAATGGATACATTGAGCATCTAGTAAGAAATATTTTACTTACACTTTAACTTCACATTTCAGTCAGACATTCTGAGCAATTTGTTTTGCTATTTTCATGGATTCCAAACTGCTTTTGTTCTACCAATTTTAATACTGGCTATGTGAATACAGAAATAATGCACTTTTTGTCCTTGTACATGATTCATTTTAATGAGACAAAGAAGTGTCAGTAGTAATGTTTCTTAAGTGAAGAAGCACTCTCTTCAACTTGCAGTGGAGACCAATTGGAAATGTTTGACAAGGTATCATCAAATTATTTATTTATATTGCCATGAACATCCAGTAGTTGACAGATTAATATATGTGAGACATAAAGTGAAAAGGGACCTCTTGTCAAAAATTTTGGATTTTGAGCTATTTCTAAATTCAGCATTAAATTCTGAACAATTTGTAAAATAATAATAATAATAATAATACTAGTAGTAGTAGTAATAATAACAATAATAATAATTCCATCTTGAAATTTGAGGGAACTGAGGTGTTTCGAGCTATTGTGATTTAAAGTTTCATTCCATTAACAATGTTTAATTTGACATAGGTACAAAACAAATTCTGCATATATATTACCCTTAAAATGTCCTTTACCAAACCCTACAGCCTTTTTTAATTTCATACTACCCATTTAGTGGTTAGAATCAAACAATGGAAAGTCCAGGATCGAATGCCGACTCAGCATCTCCTCTATGTGGTCAGTAGCGACTATCATTTTCATACATTAAATGGTTAACCCCTTCAGATCTATAGCACATTATAGTGTAGTAAAATTTAAGACCAAATAAGTCAGCTCCATAATGAGAAAATGTTAGCTTATTGTGCACAGTTCCCTTTTTTTGCAAAAAAGTACTATGTTAACAGGATCGTGTAGACAAAATTTTGATTTTGAAGCTATTAATGGGCCCAAAAGCGCCTAAGATTTTGAATTCAACCCCCCTCCCCCCCCGCACCCCTAACCCCCCCCCCCCAAAAAAAAAAAAGAAAAGGAAAGATTACCATTATACCATGTTTTATAGTAGGCATAGTATTTGATTTTCTACTTCTAAACCATAATTTTCACTTCTTATTCTTTGGTTCTGGGATATCTGGCTGCTCAGGTTCTTCCTAAACATCATCATTGTCACTGATGTAAGGTTCTAGTTCTGGTTCAGATTCTGGTTCTATTTTAGGACACAAAATTTCTTTTTATTTCCCTTTGCAATAGATGCTGACTTTTTAGAAAGGTAATCTTTTCGCTGTTGTGTCATCTGCACTGGAATTAATGCACCAGGAAACCCAATGGGTCCATTTTCTTCAGGAAAGATGTGGTGCACAAATTCATTTCCATCAGTACCCATTTTGCAATGTACCCTACCTTTGTAGCTAATGATGAACTCAAAGTGGACATATTTAGTTATCTTGAGGTACTTTGTAAGCATTACTATTCTTCAAGTCATTTAACCAGTCACATGTATTCACAGCAACTTCTTTTTCATTTCTAACAGTAACAACAGACCTGAGATGTGTTGCAGCTGTAGACTTTTGTTGATACAGTAATGTCAGCTGTCAGGTGCAATTTTAGGGATGCCAACTGCAAATTGGTAACATCTGCAGGCACCTGTATCTCTCATGTGAAAATGGACCATTTGTCTTTTTTGGCATTATTGTATTCACCAGAAGTTCTTCTTTTACGCAAAGCTACTCTGAGTGCCTTAAAACACCTATAAAATTTAGAAGCTACTATTTTGTGAAGCACTGCCTATGCAACTGCAAAATATACACTCCTGGAAATGGAAAAAAGAACACATTGACACCGGTGTGTCAGACCCACCATACTTGCTCCAGACACTGCGAGAGGGCTGTACAAGCAATGATCACACACACGGCACAGCGGACACACCAGGAACCGTGGTGTTGGCCGTCGAATGGCGCTAGCTGCGCAGCATTTGTGCACCGCCGCCGTCAGTGTCAGCCAGTTTGCCGTGGCATACGGAGCTCCATCGCAGTCTTTAACACTGGTAGCATGCCGCGACAGCGTGGACGTGAACCGTATGTGCAGTTGACGGACTTTGAGCGAGGGCGTATAGTGGGCATGCGGGAGGCCGGGTGGACGTACCGCCGAATTGCTCAACACGTGGGGCGTGAGGTCTCCATAGTACATCGATGTTGTCACCAGTGGTCGGCGGAAGGTGCACGTGCCCGTCGACCTGGGACCGGACTGCAGCGACGCACGGATGCACGCCAAGACCGTAGGATCCTACGCAGTGCCGTAGGGGACCGCACCGCCACTTCCCAGCAAATTAGGGACACTGTTGCTCCTGGGGTATCGGCGAGGACCATTCGCAACCGTCTCCATGAAGCTGGGCTACGGTCCCGCACACCGTTAGGCCGTCTTCCGCTCATGCCCCAACATCGTGCAGCCCGCCTCCAGTGGTGTCGCGACAGGCGTGAATGGAGGGACGAATGGAGACGTGTCGTCTTCAGCGATGAGAGTCGCTTCTGCCTTGGTGCCAGTGATGGTCGTATGCGTGTTTGGCGCCATGCAGGTGAGCGCCACAATCAGGACTGCATACGACCGAGGCACACAGGGCCAACACCCGGCATCATGGTGTGGGGAGCGATCTCCTACACTGGCCGTACACCACTGGTGATCGTCGAGGGGACACTGAATAGTGCACGGTACATCCAAACCGTCATCGAACCCGTCGTTCTACCATTCCTAGACCGGCAAGGGAACTTGCTGTTCCAACAGGACAATGCACGTCCGCATGTATCCCGTGCCACCCAACATGCTCTAGAAGGTGTAAGTCAACTACCCTGGCCAGCAAGATCTCCGGATCTGTCCCCCATTGAGCATGTTTGGGACTGGATGAAGCGTCGTCTCACGCGGTCTGCACGTCCAGCACGAACGCTGGTCCAACTGAGGCGCCAGGTGGAAATGGCATGACAAGCCGTTCCACAGGACTACATCCAGCATCTCTACGATCGTCTCCATGGGAGAATAGCAGCCTGCATTGCTGCGAAAGGTGGATATACACTGTACTAGTGCCGACATTGTGCATGCTCTGTTGCCTGTGTCTATGTGCCTGTGGTTCTGTCAGTGTGATCATGTGATGTATCTGACCCCAGGAATGTGTCAATAAAGTTTCCCCTTCCTGGGACAATGAATTCACGGTGTTCTTATTTCAATTTCCAGGAGTGTAGAAAAGAGGCCTTTTGGGGGCCAATGTTATTTCCCCATATTGACAAGGGATCCATTTTCAAAAGACTGACATCTGTTGCTTTTCAGGATATTATTAATTCCTGTTGGATTCAAGCAATGTTCAAATCAATATGAGTATGTACAGTAAGCAGTAAATTACTACAAAATAAAAAAAAATGAAAATATATTTTTTAGATATTATCAAACATTTTTAGTTGCACTGAAAATGTTATTTATATCTAAAACAAAGATGATGTGACTTACCAAATGAAAGTGCTGGCAGGTCGACAGACACACAAACGAACACAAACATACACACAAAATTCAAGCTTTCGCAACAAACTGTTGCTTCATCAGGAAAGAGGGAAGGAGAGGGAAAGACGAAAGGATGTGGGTTTTAAGGGAGAGGGTAAGGAGTCATTCCAGTCCCGGGAGCGGAAAGACTTACCTTAGGGGGAAAAAAGGACGGGTACACACTCGCACACACACACATATCCATCCACACATATACAGACAAACCATATCATGAAAATGTTATTTCTCTGACAAGATGTTCCTTTTCACCTTCTGTCTCATAAATGAACAATATTTTCACATAGAAGAAGGTATAATTAGATGAATGATGAACACTAACTTCACTTACATACAAGAGCACAGAGCGAACTGCCTCTGGCCAGAACTTATACAGTATACAGGGTGATTCAAAAAGAATACCACAACTTTAGGAATTTAAAACTCTGCAATGACAAAAGGCAGAGCTAAGCACTATCTGTCGGCGAATTAAGGGAGCTATAAAGTTTCATTTAGTTATACATTTGTTCACTTGAGGCGCTGTTGACTAGGCGTCAGTGTCAGTTGATGCTAAGATGGCGACCGCTCAACAGAAAGCTTTTTGTGTTATTGAGTACGGCAGAAGTGAATCGACGACAGTTGTTCAGTGTGCATTTTGAATGAAGTATGGTGTTAAACCTCCTGATAGGTGGTGTATTAGATGTTGGTATAAACAGTTTACAGAGAATGGGTGTTTGTGCAAAGGGAAAAGTTCTGGACGGCCGAGAACGAGTGATGAAAATGTAGCACGCATCCAGCAAGCATTTGTTCGCAGCCCAGGAAAATCGACTCGCAGAGCTAGCAGAAAGCTGCAAATTCCACAATCAACTGTATGGAGAGTCCGTAACTACCTGAACCCGTGACAGAGCACTTCATCACTGGCCTCCAAGAAGCCCTGATCTTACCCCCTGCGATTTTTTCTTATGGGGGTATGTTAAGGATATGGTGTTTTGGCCACCTCTCCCAGCCACCATTGATGATTTGAAACGAGAAATAACAACAGCTATCCAAACTGTTACGCCTGATATGCTACAGAGAGTGTGGAACGAGTTGGAGTATCAGGTTGATATTGCTCGAGTGTCTGGAGGGGGCCATATTGAACATCTCTGAACTTGTTTTTGAGTGAAAAAAAACCTTTTTAAATACTCTTTGCAATGATGTATAACAGAAGGTTATATTATGTTTCTTTCATTAAATACACATTTTTAAAGTTGTGGTATTCTTTTTGAATCACCCTGTATATACAGCTGCAGAAAATTCCAGTACATTGATGCTTGATGTTTGTGGATACTTCTAGAATGTACTCTAACCGAATACAGAAATTAAAATTGTACAGTCCAAGCGAGTTCTGAACTCACTACCTTCCATGCAACAGTTAAGCATCACAACCACTACACTATGGTGCTACTCAACTTCTTGTATGACATTGCTCCCTCCTTAAGAGAACAGTGTCTCAATGTTACGTCCTCCTAGTCCAGGAATGAGTCACCGGTCCTGCATACTCCAAATCCCGATGACTGATACTTGCCCTGGCGGTAATCTTCTTAGAACTTCTTTTGCCACTACACTCGTTGTCACCTTTACGCTTGTTGCCTGTTGCTGGAGCTTCGAATTTACCCTGGGTTGAAGGATCCTTGTAGGGCTTCATTTGAAGGACGTGGACTGTATCTCCTATCTTTCGTTGTCTTGAGTCGGGGTCAAAATCTTCAACTTCATAAGTAACATCAGACAGATGTCTTACAACGTTATAAGGTCCCAAAGTAGCGCCTGAGGAGCTTCTCAGAGAGACCAACCTTCCAAACAGGAGTGAAGATACAGACGAGGTCAACAGGTTGATAGACAACAGGGCAGTGGCTCACGTCATACCTTCGGTGATCATTTTCTTGAGCCTGCAGCATGTGGAGTTGAGATAACTGCCAAGCTTCCTCAGCTCTGGTTTACACCTGGCCGATGTAGTCATCATCCAGATCATCAGGATGTAATGGAAACACAGTGTCCATCATCGTAGTCACCTCACGCCCATGCACCAGGAAAAAGTGCATAAATCCCGTGGTGTCTTGTTTGGCGGTGCTGTAGGCAAACATCATGGAAGGTAGCACCTGATCCCAGTTGCTCTGCTCAACACTGACAAACATTGGTGGCATGTTGGCCAAGGTCTTATTAAGGCATTCAGTAAGCCCGTTAGTTAGCGGATGGTAGGCAGTTGCCATGTGATGAGTAAAGTTGCACAGACGGTATATCTCTGTCACAAGATTCAATTGAAAAACATTCCCTTGATCCATAATTAATGACCTTGGGGCACCGTGTTTTAATACAATGTCTTCCACGATGAGTTTGGCTACCTCAGATGCTTTGGTTGTTTTCACGACTTTTGTAATGACATAGCGTGACAGATAATCAGTGCAAACAATAATCCATCTATTGCCACTATCAGACATTGGAAATCATCTGACGAAGTCAATCACAACATGCTGGAAAGGTGTTTCAGCTGGTGGAATTGGTGTGTCAGCCAGGTGGTTTCTGAGGGACTACCTCTCTCGTCTGGCACTCTGGACAGTGCGACACAGAGTGACAGATACTCCTAAATGAACCTGGCCAGAAAAATCTCTTGCGGATTAATAGATCCTAAATGTCCGGCCTCAGGTGTGTCATGGAATTTCTGTAGGACATCTAAGTGCATGTGTTTAGGAATCACTGATAGCCACCTCTTTCCAAATGGATCAAAGTTTTTCTTGCAAAGTAATCCATTAACTACCTTAAATTGTCCTTTCACATGCTCTGAAAGCAAGCATAATTTGAGATATCTTGGCATCCTTCTCCTGCTCAGCAGAGAGATCCTGGAGTGCAGTGAGACAGTCACTATCTTCATCAAAGTCTTGATGGTCTTGCACAGGGTTTCTTGAGAGACAGTCGGAATCTTGGCGTTTTCTTCCACTTTTGTACACTGTGGTAATGTCATACTCTTGAAGATGTAGTGCCCACCTGGTGAATCGTCCTATTGGATCCTTAAGACCAGTCAGCCAACAAAGTGTATGATTGTCTGTAACAACTGTAAATGGCCATCCATAGAGATACTATTGAAATTTGCACATGGCCCAGATCATAGCAAGACTTTCTCTTTCTGTAGTTGAGTAGTTTCTCTCGGCTTTTGTAAGTCGTAAAAGCATAGGCTATAACCTTCTTTTTTCCATCTGAAATTTGCACCAGGACAGCACTGATCCCATACCTATTGGCATCTGTGTGTAGTTCTGTAGGTGCTCTCTCATCATACAGACCAAGTACAGGTCAGTCGTCAGAGCTTTTCACAGTACACTCAAAGAATCTTGTTGAGCACCACCCCAGATAAATTTAGCATCAGCTTTTAACAACTCTTGGAGTGGCCTGGCTTTGATACAAAAGTCTTTGATAAAACAACGGTAATAAGAACATAATATGAGGAAGCTTCTCACATCTGTAATACTTTTAGGAACAGGAAATTCCGTTATAGCTCTCACCTTTTCTGGGTCTGGCCACACACCTTTGTTTGACACAAGGTGTCCAAGTATTTTGATTTCTTTTGCTCCAAAGAGACACTTTCTTGGATTAAGTTTCAGTCCGCCTTGTTGGAGACACTTAAGAACAGTCCTCAGTCTTTTTATATGTTCATCAAATGTCTCTGAGAACACTACAATGTCATCTAAATAACAAAGAGACACTTTCTTGGATTAAGTTTCAGTCCGCCTTGTTGGAGACACTTAAGAACAGCCCTCAGTCTTTTTATATGTTCATCAAATGTCTCTGAGAACACTACAATGTCATCTAAATAACAAAGACACATCGTCCACTTCAGGTGACAGAAGATTATCCATTATCCATTCAAAAGTTACTGGTGCATTACACAAACCAAATGGCATTACCTTAAACACATATAGGTCCTCAGGGGAGATGAATGCAGTTTTCTCACAATCAGCCTCATCTAGTTCGATTTGACAGTATCCCAAGTACATGTCCATGGTTGAGAAAAACTTAGCCCCCTTCAGACAATCTAGTGTATCATCAATTTGTGGAAGATAGTAAATGTCCTTTTTAGTTATCTTATTAAGCTTCCTGTAATCAACACAAAAGTGCCAACTGCCATCCTTCTTCCTGAAGAAGACCACTGGTGATGACCATGGGCTCTGCGAAGGCTGAATGATGTCATTCTTCATCATTTTCTCTACCTTGTCACAAATTATTCGACGTTCTGTTGCTGACACATGGTATGCTCCCTGGCTTATTGGTTAATGGTCTCCAGTGCTAATCTGGTGCTTCACCATCAATTTGTCTAATTTGCTCTTCACCTGTGGATTGAAGCATTCAGAGAACTCTTGAAGAATGGCAAGTAGCTTGTTCTGTTGTTCCTTAGTGGGATCTGATGATAGTCGAGCTAGAAGATCTTGTCTCCTAGTGGTAGCACTAATTTCGCCCACAGACTCGGCATGGGAGATTTCTATGATGCTCAGCATTTGCTATGCACATGCGTCTTGGAACGGTCTGTGGTTCTCAGAAACAGTTAACTATCCCCAATTCACCGAATCCATTCTTAAACGAGATGACAGAGGCTGGGATGACCAAGTTATTCTTCAGTGGTATGCTTCTCTTACATTCCACTACAAGATCCATGGGGCGACGCATGGCATGACATGTGACAGTTACCTTTCTAGCACTGACTGCAGGAATGATCACTTCATCCAGCACAAATAGTCTCCACACACTTGCATGTGCATCTTGCTGTCCACAGTATCTCATCTCGTCTAGCATAATCTTTGAGCGACCACAATCTATATTTGCCTGAGAAGCTTTCAAAAAGTCCCATCCGAGAATGATGTCATGACCACACTCTTGTAAGACAATGAATTCTAAGTGCTGTGTATGGCCACTTATACTCACATGAATGGTACATCTTCCTGTATGTTTTACATATTTCCCAATAGCCACCTTCAGCAGAGATGTTTTGCTGTTGACGAATATGGTTTTCTGCAACAAGTGATGGTACTTCTCCAAAATGACTGAATATGATGGTCTAGAGTTCACAAGAGCTTGGACTGGTTGGCAATCCATAAGGATATTGATGTAGTTTCTTATCATTTTTGCAGTTATCGATAGCGGAGGATTTTTCTCTTCGGCAGCCTCACCTCCAAGGAAGGTTGCACCCTTTAGTCTTCCAGGTTGTGGGGGCTAGGTGATTGGCTGGAGCTTCTAAACAGCAATGGAGACCTTGATCAGCGTGTTGGGGAGTGTCCACTCCGGCGGCTAGATTGCGGCGATGGTGACCTAAGTCGTCCTGCACCCA